>NC_088887.1:79613694-80250194 GCF_037157495.1 Lathamus discolor | reverse complement strand
AACTTGAATTGAATAACTTGTCTAAAGACTTTAGTTTTTCCTAATATTAGAAAATTACTGTTTTCTTTCCTCAGGTTTTACTATTGAATACAATGTATTTTTCACTAATTGAATAATGTAGTCTTAGTTATAGAGAAGTAAAATAGGAAGTCAGGCTACAAAATATGCAAACTATATGGTGCCTTTTTTTCAAAGTAATGCATTCCTATCTATGTGCAAGATCAAATGAAGATGACTTTCTTCCCCAGGCTTAACCAAACAGCTCATCAAGATTCCATTTTGCCTCTTAAAGAGAGGCACATGAAATTAAATAAATTTAATACGTACTTGAAAGTTGTTATTTTTGAAAAAGTTTGAAGGTGGAACTTTGGGTACAGGAAAGCAAAGAAAATGGCTGTCATATTTTTGCACGTGTCTAGAGGATATTTCAGAAATTACATTTGCTGCTGAAACCAGATCCTGGTAGCACATGGAAGGCAACAGGAAGACAGAATTAAAATTAATTATATCCTTATTCTTAATTGGTAAGGTACTTATAGAAGAAGTATAGCATCTGGATTGTACTTCTTGCAAATTTTAAGTCTAATAAGCAATGCAAATATGTACATGAACATGTGTACATTTCCTTTATTCTCATAAGATGAAAAGGGTAAAGAAAGCATTTGTTTTAATATATGCCTCTACTTTGACTTTTTTAGGCTAGTTTTATAAAATAACTGAATAGCTAGAATACTTTTTTTTTAATTAAGATATATAGACCATCAAAATAAAGAGAGAACTTCCTTTCATCAGCAACCATTCAGTTATTCTTTACTTCTGTATTGCTGAAGATACTGTGCACGTAAGTGAGTTGGTAAAGTTACTTTGGTCTTGAAGTCTGCAAATAGCAAGATTTAATTTGTCATTGGTCTTGAAGTTGTAATGCTATGTTTATGTGATTTACAGCACAGCAGTTAGAAAAATTGTACAGATCACATCATCTCTGGACATTAATTATTATGAAAAAATAAAAAAAAAAGAAAAAGTGGCTAAAATTCAATCCATTTTGACATACATCTGAATCCTTTTTCCAAATAATGGCCCAAAACCATGCATTCAATCAGACAGTAAAAAAAGGAAAACCAAAAGTGGCTTAGAAAATATCTAAATTGTTTATTTAACTTGAAAATTGAGTTGTGAACTTTTTGAAGTCATTATAATACTAATATAGCAATTACCTTCACTAAACTCCTTCAACTAGTTAACTTTCAAACACAAATCTGAAGTGTTCAGGAAGAAGTGTGAAACCTTGGATTAAAAATCCAAGACCTTTGTTGGGGCTATATAAATAATAATTGTGTTATACATAGTGCATAAAATATTTACAGATACACCAGTTTATCCACTGGTATCAGACAAAATGCAAAGATTAATGTTGACTTTGGATTCTAATGAGAATATATAACCTTTATATTGCAAAACTGTGCAGTAAGAACTCTGTATTTACACATGATTAAGCACCCATGCAAATTAATAATAATGGGAAGGTGAAAGCAGAGACGGGCTTCAAGGCAGTTGCTTGGGCACACAGAAAACACAAAGCTCAACACTTGCAAGTGATGTGAAAGTCGAAAAGAAAATGGCTACATTAGTAGTAAAAGAATGGATGGCTAAACAAGAAAAAAGTGCTATTATTGCTGAATTGAGCAAGCGATGGTGGCAATAGAGGCAGATGAAGCTGAGGTACTATTATTGCTGAATTGAGCAAGCGACGGTGGCAATAGAGGCAGATGAAGCTGAGGTACTGTATTCTTCCTTTGCTTCAGTATGTGTTCTCATCAAACCTGCCTACAGAACCAAACTGGTGAGATCAGTCATTACCCTGGAGAGCAGACTGCTATCCAGGTGGACCTGGACAGGCTGGAAGTATAAATGATTCCCAAAATTCAAGAACAAATGCAAAATCCTACCCCCAAGAAGGAAGACTCTCTGGCAGAGATATAATCTGGGGATTGATGGGCTGAGGAGCAATTCTGGGGAAAAATTGCTGGGGCTACCCAGCACAGCGAGTAGTATACCCAGGTGGTAGAAACAGCCATCAACAGCCAAGGCTGTGTTGATAGGAGCATAGGCAGTTGGTCAAGGAAAGGGGTATTTAACCTCTTGTTACCACCCATTAGACCACAGCTACATACTACAGCCTGGTTTGGGTCCTGGAATACAGGAAAAGGGACATCAATAAACTCAGGTGAATTCAGCCCATGATGCTCTTATAGCAGAGACTGAAGGACTGGTTTTGTTGGACATGGGGAAGAAAAGACTGAGAACTGACCTATCAGCAGCTCCATGGTGTCTACAGGTAGGTAGGTCATCAAGGGAACAGAGCCAGGCTTTCCACAGCAGTACATGGTGCACAAGGGACAATGGACAAAACTCACAAAAGCTGAAATTCAAACTCCAAGCAGTGGAGTGGATTGGCTAAATGGACTAAAGACTTCCTGAGGTACCTCTCTACTTGAATTGTTCTATAAACCCATGATTCTAAAGAAAGCAGAATTTTTTACTTATAAAATTATCACAGCCTGAATAATCCGAAAACATATGTATGTGAATAGGATACTCTGTTCTCATGAACTGAAAAGTGTTTGTCAAGAAAACACTGCAAAACAAGTAGGTATAATACATAAGCATATATATAGCATGCTAGATTATTTTCACTTTGACAAGTGCATGGGTGGAAGCCTAGGGAAAGCATCTGACAGATCTTCCGTGACATACCAATTTCAACTTCTCACTGGCCTTTCTTGCAAGTTCACTATATTTATAGAAGTCTTATACAAGGTGACCCAGCTGTACGTACCTTCAATACAGGTAGTCAAACCCTCAAGAGGAGCAAAGACATATTATAGTAAAAGATGGTTATAGACTGGTCAGGTCAGTTAGAGCCTGTTGGTGAACTCCAAACTGAAATTATTTGAAGAAGCTGTAGTTGTGCCTTGTATGTACACAAGAAGGTAGAAATAAGGAATCTTTTACAAAAGCTTAGAATAATAACAATGTCAGTTTAATAATCACGCTTACTTCATTTTACATGGAGTAGTAGAAGAGAGATAAGTCAAACAGGACTACTAAAATTAAAACTTTTGGGTTTAGGGAGCCTTTTAGTCTTCACCCTGGGAATTAATCACATCAATGGAAAAAGTGACTGGAAGCCCTGTTCTAGATCCAAGACTTTTGAGTTCTGAATTATGAACCCTGCATCAAATCTATTATGAAACCCTAGAGAACACCTAGGGTGGTACCACAACAATAACATACTAAATGGAAAATATTATTGATCAGGACAAGGGGGAACAAAACACAAAATAGTTGAATTAGACAGCATGAGCTCCAATAATTTTAAGTAAGTTTAGAATTAAAAAAACGTAACTAGCCTTCTCAAAAAAGCAACACTGATTTATATGTGTTTAATGCAGCATAATGTGTCCAGTGACAAAAACCCCCAAACAAATTAACATCCAAACCTGCAGATTCAGTGAAATATAGTGGAATAAGATGAAAAGATGCTTTAGCCTTCAAACCACTACTGTATCTTTTACCTTCTATTTGCTATTATTAGTAGTTGTTTTCTGCATCACAAATTTGTTTTTGTGATCTGGGCCAATAAGTTTCTCACCCAAACAGAAGCCAAGAATAGTACAAATAAAAACATCAATCTTGGGGGTATTTTTTTGCTCTCTTCCTAAAATAATATTAGACTTTCTGATTTACATGAAGTCTGTTAGAACAATGCCTTTTGGGTGAATTATAAAAATTGTATCGAAGAATATTATCTTTCCAAAATTCAAATTGTACTTTCATTGCTTTTAAAAATCTGATTTTCAGGAATTAGAAATTATCCATAAACTCTCATAAAAAATAAATATTTCCACAACGATTCTGAAATAAAGTAATTTGCAATACAACAAATAAACATGTCAAATCATAAACATGCAAAATAAAGTGAAATATGCCGAGTCTGCCAGGAATCAAAATCAACATTTCTTCTCTTTTTTTCTTTTGTGGAAATATTTTACATTATATCTATTTTGAAACACTTTTTTTCTTTTGGTCTCATAAGTCCTTTTTTACTATTTGATAGTATTTTTACATAGTTCTGAAAATGTGTTAATGAGAAGCCCTCTATTTTTTCTGCCAAAATAGCTTCAGAATAATCTGCATAATTAGTAGATCTTTGCAAATGGGTTGATATATAAAGGCCTGATATTATTAAATTCAAATGCAAATATGCAAATATGCATATGCAGGAAATCCTTAGTCCCTTTGCATATAAGAATAAATTCCTTGTTTTTGAGTCAGAACTATTACCAAAATCCAGAAGCAATAGCATTTAAACATATTTCCAAAGCATTGCGTAAAATTTGCCACCATAGAAGGGGAAAAAAAAAAAAAAAAAAAAAAAAAAAGAAAATCTTCTGAAATCCATAGAAAAAGATTAATATTGGTCTTATTGCCAAAGCTACTGAAGTCATATGTAATGCACAGCCAATATTAGGTTGGTTTTGAAATATGCAGCAAAGAGCATAAATGACTTGTGACTATGTGCACACATGCAGACATATAGACATTGATTTGATTTTAATGGCCTTTCAAAATCATCTGAAGAATGTATACTGATCTTCATGATAATATGTTCTACTTTGTAACGTTGCTAACATCCATATTTCATGAGTACAATTTATGTTGGGAAGAATGATGCCTTTATTTACATTTCCAGTCTTCCAAAGAGAATGACTTTGCTTCTGTCAGCCTTTTATGTCACTTCTTTTTCTCTGCATATTTTACAAAGGCCTATGTTTTCCAGTTTCCTTTCTCCATTTTGAAATTGATTTAGAAAGGTTGAAAGGTGCCTGGCTTATTGAAAACTGGGCTATGTAGCTAATATCAGCATACACAAATAATTGCAACTATTTTAGACATGTTCCATATCTGTCTTCAAACATCACTGAAATTTCATTAAGATTAGGCAGTTCAGGAAAGGTCTAAAATTAATAAAATTAGTTTTCTAATAACAATTTTTAAGCATTTTTGACTCCAAGGTGAAATTGATGACTTCTATATTTACATACTCAGCATTATAATTATGCAGTTTTATTCACTTGTCCTTCTCAAATATTCTCCTTCTTAGTCAGTGCTATTGAAAGTATCTCATTTTACCCACCACAAAATTAGTGATATATATACTGGAAAAACTGGAAGGCAAAAACCAGTATATAATTAATTATTGTAGCTGTTAAAAATCCTAAATATTCATAAAGTCCACAGTGAGATAAGCGATTTATGAATATATTGGTCAATCTAAATACTCTAAATACTGACAAAATGGAATTAATCTCCATAACAACTTTTCTCAATCTACAAGGATTATTCCTTAGTGCCAGTGTGGGTTTAGTGTGATGTTTGCAGGAGTGAGAGAGTTGGTGCGTCATGAAACAGTATTCTGTCTGCATCTGGGCATATGTTCTTTCCAGAACACACAAAGTGATGGGAAGAGGAAAGAGAAGAAGAAGATGTGAAAAGGCAGTTCAGAAAATGAAAGGGAAAAGGAAGGGCAGCACAGGAGGAAGGTGAAGGGCAGTGAAAGACAGGGAAGGAAAAGAAAGGGGAAGGGAAGGGGAAGGGAAGGGGAAGGGAAGGGGAAGGGAAGGGGAAGGGAAGGTAAAGGGCAGCACAGGAGAGAGAAGAGAAGGGAAAGGAAAGGAAGAGAAAGGAAGGGAAAGGAAGAGAAGGGAATGGAAGGGAAGGAAAACAAAAAGGGGGGAGAAAAAGGGGAGAAAGGAAGAAAAATCTAAAAAAAGATAGAGGGGGAAAGGGGAAATAAGAAGAAAAAGAAAGGGGAGGAGAAAAAGAAAAAGGAACAGCTTTGCTATTTCTTTAATGAATCTGGAACATGGCCTATCTGGAACAAAGCTATACAGAGATTGTAAAGACAGGTTTAAACAACTCTCTTCTGTCCTTTACTTTCATCCCTTTTCACCCAGCAAACCATGAGAATAAACCTGAGTCAACATTTGCAATTACTTCATTAATGAATAAACAAGTTATAAAGAAGACTGCATTTAGAACTAAGGACTTTTGCTTGCTTGCTTGCTTAATTTGAATGTGTCTGTAGTTTTGCAGCTCCTTTTTTGTCATATAGCTGCGTCTATATTCTAGAAAAGATTAGTTTGGTTTTGTTTTTGTCTCAGTTGAAAAAAGCAATTTTGTGCACAGCTAAAAAAAATAAAAATCTGCAATCTGTTTCAAAACAAAGCAGTAAATCAATACATTGGCTCCTTTACCGTTTTTTATTTACTTTTTTTTTTTTTTAGTAAACCTCTGAGCTCCTAATATTTTGTTTTCAAAATCTCCTAATTTTCAGACATTTGTCAATTTACCTCTTCTTTTAAGGCCTAAATCCACATAGAAGGAAACAATGACCTAATTAAACTAGACATAAAGTGGAAGATGCTGGTATTGTTTGTCTTTGCAGTTCTATAAATAAAAAACCTTTTATTTTTTTTTTTTAGCTGTGATCTGAACTAACCAATTTCTACTCTACAAATTACTTACTAACAATAATAAATTTTAAAGTTATTTGTGGGCATAAAACTATGTAGATCCTTCTTAGTACCATTAAACCAGGAATAGTATCCTAAGAAAGATTTAGCTACTTATACCATTTCAGAACAGGTGTTATTTGTCATTATTCTGGTTTCCACAAATTGCAAATCATGCAAAAACTAGGCTTAAACATAATCTACTGTAAAATAGAGCTTGACATTTCAAGAACAGATATGGCTGCCTGACATTTTCTGCTAAAAATCCTTTTTAAAATTGCTCAGAGCTTTTGGGCTTTATTTTTGCTGTTTGCTTTTGTTAGTGTTTGAATAGAAACAATTCAGTTACTTCCTAGAATGCCTTTGCATTCTTGCTAAGAAAAATCTCATAAGCAACTAATCAAAAATCTCAAATGATTTATGAATGGATTTGATACACTGAAGTGGGATGGATGATTCCAGCAGAAAGATGCCTGGTACTTTTTTTCTCTGGTAAAGCAGCTGGAATGTATTTACTTAAAACTTTCTGATGATTCTCTGAGTGTTTTCTGTGCTCTCTCATCTCTTATATTCTGATCAAACTGTAAAAGTACATCCATTCTGTTTAAAAAAAAAAGAAAGAAAAAAAAAAAAAAAAAGAAATAAGTGCCAGATCCATGGGGCTGAGTAGTGGATCCCATACTTTCATTCACTTTTAGCATGTTTCCTGGCATGGTTTTGGTTCATGTGCCAGACCCATGGGGTGAGTAGTGGATCCATTCTTTCATTCTGTTTTCATTCACTTTTAGCTTGTTTCCTGGTGTGGTTTTGGTTCATACCAGCCAGTGATGTCTGAGATTGTGCCTAGAGACAGCTCAAGGCATCTAAGGCATCCAAGACCACCCCTGACTGTGCAAGGACCACTTGGGTACCAGGTAGGGCTTAGGTACTGTCCGTGGCCTCATACTGCACAGTGTTAAAGCACTCGGTGTTTAGTCATCCTCAAGGCCAGACTGTAGTGTCTATTACATCTCTGTAATTGGCATAGGCTGAGCAGCTGTCATGGAGCTTAGCAAAACTTTACTGATGCTTTTTTACTGGCCAAAAAATCATTTGATAGCAAGTTCACCATCTTCTTACTGCTAAGCAATTTGCAAAGTGTGGGTGGGAAGGAGAAAAGGACAAACTCAAATGCAAGTGGCCAAGAAACAGAGAGATGCTGACAGTGTTAAAGAAGTAAAAGGAGCAGAAGAGCAGAAAAAGCAGAGCAGAAAAGTGAACCACAGAGGAAGTTTGCTTGAGCTGCTCTTCGAGCAGATAAAATGTTATGAACTGCTAAATATGCTGAAAATTTGGACTGCGGGCATATGAAGTAGGATCATCCAGAGTTAATGGACATTTGAATATTCTGGTATTAAGCTCCTTGTATCTCAGATGGGTATAATAGTATTATCCTTCCTCAGTGTGATGTTGTGTATGCAAAATGTTTGTGAGCTACTCAGATATCACAGTGTATATGTCTATACCACAAGAAATGCCCCAGAGGAAGTTTCATTTTGAATTCAGTGCACAGTTAAAATGGTGTCCTTTATGTAAGATATGGATTACTGACTGACTGAAGTAAAAAAATGATTGGCTACCTAGCCAACTCCTTTGTGCATATATTTTATTGTTTGTCCTTTAGCCAGAATTGCCTCAAGGAAAAAGGAAAAAATAAATAGTAAAATAATAAATAAATAATAAATAATTAAAGGGTTATATAATTGCACTCTGCATCATAACACATTTGTCAGTGGCTTTAAATTTAAGTTGCATAGGAAATTCTAATATGATATTGCTTGGCTTTTGAGTATTTAGCTTTATGCTGTTATTAGATGTCTGTTTTCAATATTCTTCACCCATCTACGCATAATAAAATGTTAAGTTTCTCCTTTACATTTATATATTTTATATGTGAGATTCATCTGTTCACCTGACCAAATCTGGGAGAGGACATGATTGACATTACCTGATAACATTACCATACAAGACCCTCCCCTGCAGATCAGAGCACATGAAACTTTTTTAGTTCATATGATAGCCCAGGTGCTCAGAAACTGCAGACAAGCCATTTCTGCTCTAGGAGAAAGGAATACATAGGGTTTATGTAGCCCTAATAACCACATAGATTGAAGATTTTACGGTGTTAAAAATGCTGAATAACATTTTGTAATTGTTGTTCAAGGAAGAAACCTTAATGTTTTAGGTTCAATCAAGTTTGTACTGAACAGTATCCTTACTATCAGTGTCTCCATTTGCATGGCAAAATCCTTCTCTTTGAGTGTACAAGTGAAAAAATAAGCAGCTCGGGACAAAAAAAGATCTGTAACAGTATACAGGAATAAAAAGAAATACAAATTCATTTGTAAGCCCATGAGAGCAAAGTCTGTACTTTTTGTGTTTGTTCAGCATCAAATACAATACAGCCACAATCCCTGTTGTGCTCTTGGTAAAAAACGTCAAAATTCTTACTATAAAACTCTCGGTGTCTGATTATATTTGCAGGTTTTGTTACAGTTCCTGTTCAAGTTATAAGACTGACCAGAGCTCAAAGAGAAAAAAGTAAAAATTGTTTGATTTCATCAGTTTTCCAGTCACAGCCTTTTAAATTCTCTTTACCTCCACAGGAAAATGGGTTCCACAATTTCAAAATTACTTTGAGATTTATGAGTGAGTTATGAGGTTTTAGAGTTATACACTACCTTCATATTCTCTTTACCTTTCAGAGAAATAGTGAGGCACCAATTAACCATTTATCCCAGCCATTTGTCAAAATAATTTTAAACTTATAGTGCCTCACTTTGCAGACAGACAGCAAGTTATAATGAAAGAAGCTCATTACAGTTTCTTAGTATCCATCATGACATAGCACTGTGTTAAACAGTCAGTGAAAATAATGTGTTAGGGGATTTTAAGCTAGAAAAGTGGGGGAGGGTGTAACAGACTGCTTCTTCATGAAAGAAGTGCTTTGTCCAGCATGTTAAAAATGAGCTACTTGTTGGTGTGTGGAGCTGGCACCAGACTAGGGTCTTCAGACCTCACATTTTCTTAGCTTTTCTTTATCTCAGACACTGAGCAGTGTTTGTAACTGGAGTAAAGATATCTGACATTCTTCTCATGTCAAAAAGAACAATAAGAAAAATAATATTAAGGGAGAATAGCATTTTGTAGCTGTTTACACAGAGCAGAAGGAATCTCTTCATTCCAGTTTATTAGAGATGCTAACCCAGAATCAACATATTTTTTGGCCTGATTATAGGGGATAGTCTTAGATTAAAATTAAATTCACAGCTAATGCCCTTTCATAGTCCCTTATAGTGACTGTCTTTTTTTTTTTTTTTCTAATTTTAGAATTACAAATACATCCACTACTTAAATAAACATTTGCCGATGTTAATTATTTTCATTCTGGGTGGTTTGGAGTTTTTCTCTCTTTCCTTCGGCACTTCATGAGTTTCAGAAGCACTTCAAATTCCAATAATTTTATGAAATCTCTTTTATTTCCTGTAATACATTACTGGGGAAAGTGTTTTTATAAAGTTATTCATGAATACAGATGAAGGGAGAACAGATTTTTTTTATCCAAATAAAATGATGAACAACCTACTGCCTCAATTTAAAGTTCAAAATTTTGTGAAAAGTCAAAATTGGCTTTTGTCAATTAAAGTGTTCTGTTTCTGTACCTACTATGCCTTCTTTTCTAAAAAGTATAATTTTCAACAGAAAAACTAAAAATGTGGACCTTTCCTTATTAAAAAGCTTTGGTTTTGACAGAGAAGTATTTTTTATTATCATTATTATTAACACATTTTCCAACAGTCCCAAAATTCCCCCTCTCATGGCCAGAAAATTCCACTGAAGTAATTCTAAACATGAATGTGCACATTCTTGAAAAATCACCAAGCAGATATGCGCTTAATGAAAAAGGTGTTAGCAATTTTACTTTATTTCTGCCCTATTTCTGTACATTTATATTACCCTGTCAACAAGAAAACAAAAAACAAACTAAAACCAAACAAAAAGCCAACACAAAATACCTTCAAACAAATAAGCAAAAAAGGTGTTTCATTTGTTTCAAAAGAAGAATAAAGAAGAGATAACAAAAGCCTCTGTGAGATCACAGAAGGTATGTCTAGAAAGTCATTACAAGGCAAAATGCCCTTAAAGCCCTAAAGATTTCCCACAATTACTTTAGATACTGGAAATAAACACAGTACATTGATGGTTATATTTATGAGAGTCAGTGGTGGTCAAATTCCTCCATCTTTTGAACCATTGGATATTTCATGCTTAGATCAGTATACAGTTCTCAGTGCAACCTCTATCTGATCAAGACTCTTTGGTGTGCCTGCAATCTTCTTAAATGCATTAAGCAATCGATTTTACATGATATGAAGTGTATTGCAGATTTTGGGGTTTAAAATTCCTTAGCTATACTGAAGAAATTGCAAGTTATTTTTTTAACCTATCCAGTATTTCTTAAAATATAGATTATCACATCAAAAAACACAAATGAAATCTGGAATTCAGGATAAAAAACTCCACCAGATACCCATACTGAAGTGTGAACTGAAAAGTCTCTTAAATAAAATCTTTAATTTTAAATGCAGTTACATTGTGACAAATATCATTTACTCACACACAGAATAAATAGCGTCTACCTAAGTTCAAACATTGAAGCATATATATTTCTTTTTATAAACATGTATTTCCTTTTGCGACAAGGTCACCCATGTAGCTGACTAACAGTACACCAGCAGCAAAACTTTTCTTATTCTTTAGATTTTTATTCCAAAAAGTTTAAAGTGGAATCCATCGAAGACCAGCATACTGTTTCAAGAGGAATAACATGAGTAGCAACTCAGCCTTTAAAGGTGGTGTATTATTTTGTTTCAAAATTACAGAAGCCAGAGTTTTATTCTGTGTTCTTTGACATAACTTCTCTTCAGTACCAGCAGGAACATAAACTCTCCAACATATGATCTTTGTCTGGTCATTTGGGTGAACAGCCACAATATATTGAGCTGAAACACAGAGCTGAAAAATCTGCCTTATTATCCATGTTTTGTTTGGGTTTTTTTTATTTACACTGAGCAAAAATTTATTGATGTAGACTATTGATAATTAATTAGATTATGTCTCAGGTCTCAAAAATATGTTTTAGGTTTGATCTGTGTAATGAATAACCTGAAAATGATGGTTTGGTCCAGTTGTTAGCTACGAGATAGGTATACCTGTAAAGAATATGGAGCAATAGGTATCTACACAGCATAGCCATTTAAAATTTTTCTTTTTTCTTGTCCTTTGGAACCAATGCACAAGTTTGTGAACTGTGGCAAAAACACAGAGGACATAGCCAGATTTCAGAGCCTTGCAGCTGAGTAGAACAGACTAAAACTAAAGAAGTATGAACTAAGCCTACAAATGCATGTAGCCCAACAAACAACCCACATTTTTACTTTACAGAATTGGAAACCAAATACAGTGAGTGACATGACAGTAGGTAACTATTATTATTATTATTGTTGATGTTATTACCATCATCATTAAAAATAATATTTTAAAAATATTAAAAAAACAAACAAACAAAAAAAAACAGCAAACCACAAATTATTTTGTTCAAACCTACATTAAAAAAAATAAAATAATGCTAATGTCTGAGAAGTTTCTTGCTTACATGCAGTTTTTTACTATTTTTCTGTTTGCTTACTTTTCTTTTTTACATATTTTACTGATGTTCCAGGATTAGTATGATTCTTAGGATCCACAGTCTGGGTTTTTCTTTTTCACTACTAATATTTCTTATAATAGTTGCAGCATTGAAATAGGTAAATATTTTTAAGGGCCAGTGTTGCAGCTTGGAACATTGACAATCAGGTTAAAAGCCTACACACTGAATAAGACTTTTCCAAATTTCACAATAATACTCTTTGCTCTGACCATGGTAAGTATAGGATAAGTCTATGTGATAGGATGCATTCACTAAGCTTTTGAGTTATTTTCTCACCAGTGATACGGGATAGACAAGAACATGTACTAAGAGGGTCACAATGTGGTGTTCATAAGCACCACCGAATATCAAAAAATGAGGTGTGGCCCACATTAAGTCTTTTTAAAAAACATCTGATAATGACATCTTTTTCTGCACAGTGGAAAAAAATCCCCTAAAAAAACAAACAAAAAAAAAAACCCCAAAACAAACCAGAAACACGGAAAAAAACTGAAGAATTCATAACAAAAATAATGTGTGTATGTTTGTTATTTAGGAGAATAACATTCCTTTACTAAAAATCTTTTTTTCTCTGTTATGTATTTTCAAACTTTTACAAGATCTATGAGATCGGGACTTCCTAAACAATGAAACAAACAAAACCAAAACCAACCCACAAAACTTGTTATGTGAAATTTTATTGTTTTCAATAGCAATTATTGCCTGAGTCAGACCTTTGTGTAGTTCAGCTAATTGCTGAAAACTGCCACTGTGAACTTCTCTACCTTAAGGTAACAAGAAAATCGTTCACTTTTAAAGGAGAAGGTGGAAACAGTGTTTGTCAAACCATCAGAATGCAAACTAATGAAACATCTAGATGGTTATAAATAAAACAGAAGTCTGCAGAGGACTGAAGTTGCAGTGTGCACAGTCTCCTTGCTTAACCTTTAATGGTTATGGTCATCCTTCAAAAATTTTAGAATTAATTTGTGAGTGAAAGTCCAATTTTTCTGAGAGGAAAAAAGGGTAAGCTGGTTAGGTGAAAATATGGAGAAAGAAGAAATTCGTTTTGGCTTCAGTTAAGATGAATCAAGAACTAATTTGATATCCTAAAGCAAAATAAAAATTAAAAAAAAAAAAAGTGTTTGTAAGTTTAATTATAAAATTGCTTATTCTCAGCACTTTTGCATTTGTATCCAGAGGGAATGTGTGTCTGTAGAAATAGAAGTGCCATCACAAGATGGTTTTTTTTTTGTGAAGCAGCATTTTTGAGATACTTAAAAGTCTTCTATGGATTCCCAATGACCAAAATTAGTTAGAACAGGTAGTACGGTTAACCCCTCGAAGAAACTATCAGATAACACTGGTCAGACAGCATTGCAGCCTATGACAGCATAGAAAAATGAAAAGAGAAATAATCTTATCAGATAGACAGTGGGCTGGTTTTGTTCTGTTGTCGCCATAATTTGAACTCTTTGAGTATGGTATACTGCCACATTTATCTATTACACTACAATACTGTTTTTCCATATTCAGAAGGATAAATTAGGACGTCTATTTCTAATTTAGAATGAAAAATTTTAAATACAATCTCACAGTAGTTTGCTAAAAACACCCCACGTATTTTATTTACTGATACTTGAACTGTCTAGGCTGACAGTTAGTGAATGAAATAGTAGATATGCTTGAATCATTCAGAAGTAGTCTGACATCTATTTAAAACTCTGATAAAGGAGGGAAAGGGATACAAGATGAGCAATAGAAAGGATGACCCAAGATTAGCTGCCCTTTGAAATTCGGCCTTCACAGGGCAGTCTGCTTAATGGATAGCACATCCATTGACATGCTTATAAACTTGCATATTTAAAGGTCACAACTGATATATAGCATCCTACTGAGTGTCCTAGCAGCTTAAAAATTAGCCAGATTACCTTTCTTTTCCAGTTAAGACAGACCTTTCACTGCATCCACATTGAAAACCACTATTAATCCCTTGCTAAATTAGTTTTATTACAGTGACATGTCATACTGACATAATCTGGTCAGAATAGCAGATTCAATTTCATCTCTATAATCTGAACATTTAAGTAATTGTGTTGAAGCATTTTTCACATCTGTAACAGTGAAATAGAAAATGCACATTTTGAGAGAAGGTAGGAAATAACTAATATGAACAGAAATGATATATCCTGTTTGAAGGTCAAGCTAGTCTTCTCTTTATGAATCCCATTCAGATAACTGCTGTGCTATACATACAGGATCTTTATGACTTCAGCATCATGATCTCCAAGATTTCCTCTCCCTCAGTCATTCTGTCCTCTCCCCCTCAGTACTGCAGCTTTTCTCAAACGAGCAGCTCCAGCTAAGGAATCAAAATTCAGTGGTCAGATTTATAGGAGTCTTCAGTATGCAGGCGCTCTCTTTGAAAAACTTAACTACTCCAATTAAGTGCTTAACCAGAAGGTATGGAGTGCTCTTTGGAAAATCTGTCTCATTTGTTCTAGAGACTAGCTTCTCAGGCTGAAAGTAGTTATTTTTGAAGATTGGATTCAATTCATCTACATTTGCCTGATTTCTGCTTAGAGGTAGCAGATAAAGTGTTGATAGCATGGCAATATACTTAATATGTCATTTTCATACTACCATACAAAGAGGTAGGTGACCTCAGAAGTCTCCAAAGTCCTCAATTTGTGGTAGTTGCTAATACCTTTCGATTAGTTAGGATACAAGGATTGAATATATATAGTATTTTTTCCCAGAGAAAAGACTGGATTTTTTTGCCAAATACATACATAATTTTTTTTTAAACTATATACAAACACATTTAACAGAAAAAATTAAAACCCAGAAGGTTAACAGATAAATCACTATGAAATAATTCTGTCTGACCAATGAAAACATACATATTCAGATATCTATTTCAAAGTTCTAATTACATAGGCCATACAAATAATCCTACCTATTCTATGTTACTGAAATTCAAAGACAGAAAGCAATGTTAATGAGACAAATTGTGGTTTACTGAGATGTGCAACATATGATGTGTAGGTGTGTCTACAGAGCTGACTGAAAGATAGAGAATTTTAAAAAATTATCAATTCACTCTATTAAAATCAGGGGGGAAAACATTCATCATAATCTAATTGTTTTGTAATGATTAATGTATTGCCTTAAAATATGCAGCTTTTTATTATTAGCAAAATGTTGGTAATTAGTAACTTTGCTGTGATTTCTGAAATTACATAGACCACATTTTTATTTTCTGCTTAATTTTAGATGACTCACAGTACTGGTTTTTCAACATAGGTTCCTACATTACTTTCTGACAATAAAGAGTTTTGAGAAATCCTTATATCCTAAGGAGATATGCTGAAGTAATAAAATGGTAAAATGCATTGGGACTTCATCCTTCTATAACAGATTTGCTCATATACCTCAGCCACTTTTCTGTGCACTAACAACCTGCCTGGAATCAGTGAAAATACTCCCTGTCTTTGAATTAGACCATAAGAGTAGAAATTAACTATACTGCATCGAATTAAAAAAAAAAAAAAAAAGGAATTTTCCCAGATATAAAAAGCTGTGTGAGATCCTATTAACAAAAAATTCAAAGGTGTACACATTCCTCTGTTTAATTTGTACAACGTACTTCCATCTGTCTTAATGAAGTCCAAAGTTCAGACTCAGAACTAAGAAGGCAATTGCTATAATTTCGCAGTAAAAAGTGAATACTTAGCTTCATATAATAAGGTACAAGGTTTGCCTCAGGACAAGCTATACTTACTGTTCTAATGCTACCATTCTTAGAGCCTGAGGAAAAGAAATCCTTCATTTTTCTTTCATTACATCTGAAGCTTTTGAATCCAAGAGCAGAGAACTCTTCTTTTGGAGTTTGATGAGAGAAATAAAATTCAACACCTAACAGAAGGAATTACTAGTACAGATATTAAGTGGTAACTTAGTGCATTGAGCTTTCCCTGAAGACTTTCTAAGCAGTTGCAAATGCCAAGTAATCTATTTTATTCCTTCATTAGTGTCTGATTTCTGATGCAAATAAAATGTAGCTACTGTATTTATCTTTTTCAACAAATTATGTCAAAAATTCTTCAGATTTTATTTTAAATAGCAATGGCCTTGGATTTTAAAACCAACAAAGCTTTCCCTTGCTTTGTATTAATGCTTGAACATCTTTAATGCTTTTCAAATCCTTCTTTTTCACCCTGCTTTAAAAGACATTCCTGACTGTAACACAGTCTTAATTCCTCCACAAATTTCCCTGTCTTGTAATGGAAGCATGTTACTGAAGATATCTTAGAATTACTTACGGTTATCTGTGACATTAGAAAATAAACTTTAGTCCAAATTAAAAAGGACATAAGATCCTGGAGTGCAACTCAGGCATAACCCAGATGCTTCAGTCCAAGAAAAAAATCCAGCCTCAGAAAAAAACTATGGTAACATCACAGTTGGACTTCCCATTTCCAATAGTAAATGCATAGTCTAAGTAAAACTTTCATGTGGCATCAAATAATCCTTTAATTGTGAATTTATTGTTCTTTTGGACAAGTGGTTCTCAGAAAAAAATTGCCAACTACTCATATTTTAAAAGCAGACAATGAAGATAATTTAGGTACTCTGCACAAAGCTGCAAACACACAAACCATATATAAAAGGTCAAAAGAAATATTTCCTTTAACTAAATCTCACATTCCAGTTTTTTCTCTGTGTATTTTAATATCTTCCAACACTTAAAAAAATATAATTCTCTGGATGTTTCTTCCCCTTATTTATATTTTTGCTTCACTGCTCTATTTGCTGTATTAGTCCATATTTTTCCCTACCTAAGTAAATTAGTCTCTGCCTGAATTTCCTCTTTTTGACTGTTCCATTTATTTTTTGTTATTTCTTCAGTCTGAACAGTTTGATATTTCACTATGTTAAAACTTCATTATTCTGAATGCCATTATTTAGGTCATTTAAAGAGAATAAATCTACAAAATTAGCTACTATATAGACTGCTGGACTATATTATTATCACTTTATATTATTCCCTGTCTAGAGCAATAATGTCCTTGTAAAACCGTGAAGGCAAGGATATAAGTAATGATAATTTTAATTTATGTTCTGTACTTTTTGCTTATTCATTCTATGATCTAGTTTCCCTTTTCAACTACAGCCACAAACTGGATTAGTGGTTTCAATTTTTTTTTTACAACAAAACAAAAAGGAAGCCTTCAAAGAGTAGAAGCATGGACAGGTTGCCTGGAGGGAATACAGACTAGTTCTCCAAACAGCTAGGAATCAGGTCAGAAAAGCTAAAGCCCTGATTGATAGTATTAAATCTGTTCAGGGGTGTTAAGGACAACAAGAAAAACTTCTATAGGTGTGTCAGTGACTAGAAAGGAAAGGAAGACTTTGGAAAATATGGGCCAAGGAAATGGGAGACCTCGTTACCTGAGACAGGAAGAAGACTGAAATACTCAACAGCTTTTTTGCTTTGGTCTTCACTGAGAGGCACGGATTTGATGGTTGGACCAATTGTTGAATACATTAATTGATGGCTAGATGGCTACATTCAAAGAGTTGTAGTCAATGGCTCGATGTCCAAGTGGAGACCAGTGACAAGTGGTGTTCCTCAGGAGTCAGTATTGGGACCTACACTGTTCAACATCTTTGTCAATAACATGGTAGGTGGGCTTGAGTACACCTTTAGCAAGTTTGCTAAAGACACCAAACTGCGTGGTGTGGTCAACACACTGGAGGGAAGGGATGCCATCCAGAGAGACTTTTACAAGCTCAAGAGGTGGGCTACTGCAAACCTCATGCAGTTCAGCAAAGGCAAGTGCAAGGTCCTGCATGTGGGTAAGGGCAATCCCAAGCACAACTACAAGCTATATGGACATAGTATTGAAAGCAGCTGTGAGGAGAAGTACTTGGGGGTGTTGATTGAGAAGCTCCATATGACCCAGTAAAGTCCAGAAAGTGAACTGTGTCCTGGGCTGCATCAAAACAGTGTGACCAATAGCTTAACGGAGGTACCCCTTTACTCCACTCTCACGAGACCCTGCCTGCAGTATTAAGTTCTGGGGGTGACAACATAAGAAAGACGTGGACTAGTTAAAATGAGTCTAGAGGGCAAGGAAGATGATCAGAGAGCAGAAGCACCTCTCCTATTAAGACAATCTGAGAGAGCTGAGCTGAGCTTGTTCAGCCTGGAGAAGAGAAGGCTCAGAGGAGACCTTATAGCAGCCTTCCAGTACCTTAAAGGAGGCCTACAAGAAACCTGGAAAGGGACTTTTTACAAGTCCATGTAGTGATAAGGCAAGGGGTAATGGCTTTATATTGAAAGAGGGCAAATTTAGATTAAGTAATAGGATGAAGTTCTGTGAGGGTGGTGAGACACTGGAACAGGTTGCCCAGAGAAGCTGTGGTTGCTCCATCACTGGAATTGCTCAAGGTCAGGTTGGATAGGGCTTTGAGCAACCTGGTCTAGTGGAAGGCGTCCCTCTCCTTGGCAGAACCAGATGACCTTTACAGGTCCCTTCCAACCCAAACCTTTTTATGATTCTATGAATTTTTTGGGGGGGAGTGGCATGATGCATGACTGGTTTATGTAATGCATGCAATATTTTTTTTTTTTTTTTTTGTCCATTCACCTTATTGGTCTGTATTCTGCAGCATTTATTGGCATAGTTTTTTCAAAGCCCCAAGTCCTGGTTATTGTTATTGTCATGAGTCTTATTCTTCTCATTATACTCATTATTATACTTAAACATATGCTTGGTGTCATTCTATAACCTTTTGCTTTGTACCTTTCAAAATTAGATTATCTAGATAAATGAGTGAATCTGAAATCTTATTTTTTTGAAAACAAGACTGAGCTTCTGAATAACAAGTCAGTCTCTGCCAAAAATAATTTTGTTAAATAAACTTGGAAAGAGAAAAAAGCAGAAGCAAACTCACATGCACATTTGCACACAGGCATGCAGTGAAAAAAAAACCACACAAAAACAGAACAAAAAAAAAAAAACCCAAGAAATTAAGTCTTCCAGGTAGTAAATATGCTTTGGTAAAATAATTCACACTTTCTTTGACCAGAGTGTATCTCCTTTCTCACTTTTCTTTCATCATTTCACTAACCCATATTTGCTGAATTTCCAATCGATTATTATTTTCAAGGGATGGAGGAAACAATGAAGACAGGCAGGGAGAAAAGGAAAAGTGATATTTGGCCTATTTAATTCAATTTCCTCTCAAACACCTAGGAATGATTTTGAGAATCAGAGATTCTGATATTATGTAGATCACTCTGTGTATGTATGGTTGGCTGTGTGAGCAATCACTGATTTTTCAGTCTCCATTTCTCACCAGGGCAAAAGCCCCTTCAAATGTTTGCAGTAAATAAACTTCTACCCAGCTTTGTACAGCCAAACAATTGTTCACTAAGGACGTGCTTTTTTTTTTTTTTACTTTCAAGTGTATGTTTTTCCCACCCATTGCTTTAAAAGTCATGATTTCATAGAGTTATAGAATCATAGAATCACAGAATAGCAGGTTGGAAGGGGCCTTAAGGATCATGTGGTCCAATCTTGGCAAAAGCACGGCCTAGACTAGATGGCCCAGCAACCTGTCCAGCCCAGTCTTAAATGTATCCAATGCTGGGGAATACCCTACTTCCCTGCAGAGTTTATTCAGTTGGCAGATTGTTTTCACTTTGAAAAATTTTCCTCTTGTGTCCAACTGGCATCTGCCTGGGACTAACTCGCACCTGTTAGCCCTCATCATTTCCTTGTGTCTCCTAGTAAAAAGGGACCCTCCATCCGGTTTGTAGCCATCATTTATATACTGGAACATGGTGATAAAGTCTCCCCTGAGCCTTCTTTACTCTAGGCTGAACAAACCCAGCTCTCTCAGTCTTTCCTCATATGGCAGGCTTCCCAGACCTTCGATCATCTTTGCGGCAATTCTCTGGACACTATCTTATCCACATACTTTTTTTTTTTGTAGAGCAGGGACCAAGACTGTAGTATTCCAGGTGTGGCCTGACAAGCATTGGGTTGAATGGGATGATGATGTCTTTATCTCTGCTGGTGATGCCCTTGCTAATGTAACCCAGCATCCTGTTGCCGTTCTTTGCTGCAGCTGCACACTATTCACTCACATTGAGCTTGTTGTCCACAAGGACCCTCAAATCCCCTTCCACAGAGCTGCTCCCCAGCCAAGTAGATCCCAGCCTTATATTTGCCTTTGTTGAACTTTCTACGGTTCTTGTTAGCCCACTATTCCAGCCTATCCAGGTCATCCTGAAGAGTGGCTCTCCCCTCCAAAGTGTTGATTTCCCCACTCAGTTTGTATTGTTGGCAGACTTCATACAAGTACACTTGATCCCATCATTCAGATAACATATGAAGATAATGTTGGACATAATATCAGTTCTTGGGGAACTGGTAACAGGTAGCCAGTTTGAAAAAGAGCTACTTACCACTTCTGTGGGATTACTGCAACAAGTATCCTTTCATATTAAAATTATAACCTTCTTGCTAGCTTTGCATAGCTGTGAAAACATCTGCCAGTTTACATCCTCTAACAGCCTGCAGCTCTCTAGCACCATCCAGAAATTACCTGATTTCTTTTCAATGTCCTCAGCTTCTCTCCAAAACAGCTATGCTGTGTCAGCCAAGATATTTTTAGCATTTTTCCTTCATCCTCAATATAATTCTCAAAAAATCTTCTCATACAGTCCTCCTGCTTTGTGTCACCACTCATTTCCATGAAACTTCTGTTTTTTAAACACACAGCCTGTTTGAAAATCACCTCTGGTTCTGTCATTCTAATGATCACATACACTGTTCAGTATCAGTTTGTCAGTTTTAGTTTGCAGGTTTGCAGACTATGTTTCTCTCTCCTTCACCCCCCCCTTCCCCCCCCCCCCCCGATATTTAACTATTTTCTGTATTGCCCAACTTTACCTTATTTCTTTCACCTTTGGTTACAGTAGCCTGTAAAGAAAAGGACCTTCATAAAGAGTTATTTAACATTAAAGGATAAATGAATCAAGCACTGTTCTTGCAATTAATCTCATCAGTGTTACAAACACTTTTTTCTCAGAAAATGCAGGTTAAACATGTTTCGTGACACACTGTGAAAAGACACATTTTCTCCACTTGTGTAACAAAACTTCTAGATGAGAAGACAACTTGCACGACAAGTGCAAGGTCCTACACCTGGGTCGGAGCAATCCGAGGCACAGCTACAGACTGGGCAAAGAAGAGATTCAGAGCGGCCCTGCAGAAAAGGACTTTGGGGTGCTGGTCGATGAGAAAATGAACATGAGCCAGCAGTGTGCGCTCGCAGCCCAGAAAGCCAACCGTATCCTGCATCAAAAGGAGCATGACCAGCAGGTCGAAGGAGGTGATCCTGCCCCTCTGCTCTCGTGAGACCTCACCTGGAGTATTGTGTGCAGTTCTGGTGTCCTCAACATAAAAAGGACATGGAACTGCTGGAACAAGTCCAGAGGAGGGCCACGAGGATGATCAGGGGACTGGAGCACCTCCTGTATGAAGACAGGCTGAGGAAGTTGGGGCTGTTCAGCCTGGAGAAGAGAATGCTGCGTGGGGACCTAATAGCAGCCTTCCAGTATCTGAAGGGGGCCTATAGGGATGCTGGGGAGGGACTCTTCGTCAGGGGCTGTAGTGACAGGACAAGGGGTAACGGCTTAAATCTTAAACAGGGGAAGTTTAAATTGGATATAAGGTGGAAATTCTTTCCTGTTAGGGTGGTGAGACACTGGAATGTGTTGCCCAGGGAGGTTGTGAGTGCTCCATCCCTGGCGGTGTTCAAGGCCAGGTTGGATGAAGCCTTGTGTGGGATGGTTTAGTGTGAGGTGTCCCTGTCCATGGCAGGGGGGTTGGAACTAGATGATCTTGAGGTCCTTTCCAACCCTAACTGTTCTATGATTCTATGAGAGTATATCACAGATTGTGATATAGTAAGGAGACATTTCTTCTAAAGAAAGGAAACCAAAGTTAAATCAGGAAAGTGGGGGAAAAAAGGTCAGGAGTAGAGGAATATAAGTTCGTCATGATGTATGTCCAGAACTGTAGATTTTATCAGATTTTGAGATGTTCATGCAGAGCAACAGCAAAATGTATAAGCATATATTACCTTATGTACAGACTGGCCATCTGTGTTAGCTTCTGCTCACATGATTTACAAGAACAGTTTCATATATAAAAGGTGTATCTCAACATGTAAATAACTTTTATTTCAAATCTCACTCCATAATAATGTCATAATAGTTGTCTATGTACTGCATATTTTTTATCAATTTCAGAAAGGAGAGAATGTGCCTGTATATATATATGAATGCGTATGTATATGAATGACAGAAAAAAAAAAAGGAAATAAAAAATTCTTTTTAATTAGAGAGAAAAGCCTTCAATTCACCTTTTATATACTAACCTTTTTCTGCGGCTTGGGTTTCTCTAACCTATCACAATAGACTGCAATGGCCTGAGTACCTGATTTAAGGTTAACTGCAAAAGCATTTTTAATTTGTTGCCTTCCTCCCTATGAACACTACAGCACTTGAAACCTGAGAATACTTAAAGGGGGCATCAGAGGAACAGATAAGATTCTGTAACTCCTAGACTTCCATTCAATGATTTAGAGATCAGGATTTCTGCTCAATGTCTATCGAATTTGCATCCTTTGAGCTGTAGAAAAGGAAGATAATATAAAAATAATTAGCTATGTTTTCTACAGTATCAAAACCCCCATAGTTTAACCCGTATACATCAATAGCTTGCATTAAAAGAAATAGTTCACCTATATATACTCAGGACAGCCCTACCAAATTAAGGTCTTTGTAATGCAGTAGTGTAGCCCATTGTTAATTAATTGCACGAATGGAGCAATTAGTGCATGTAATCAGATTAGTTTTCTAAAACTTTGCTAAAAGATGATGCATTCCAAGGCTGAAAAAGACATCTTTATACATACATTTTAAAATGTCATTTTTGCCATTCCAAATTAAATGGTCTTTCTTTTGTGTCATATAAAGAAGGTTTTAAACTGAAAAAGTTTACTTGATCATGGAAAAATATGTATTAATACACTAGCTCAGTCAATAAACTTCAGCATTTCTCTTGTTTCTGTAGAAAAGTACATTTCTAATGAAGTCACACTATGAACCTGAACTGAGAATGTTTAAAAAGTGGTAAATTAACCACCTCTTCCATACATTTATGATTTACTATAAATCAATTCTAAATGTCACTATTTTCAATGTAACTCTTTTCCATTTAAGTGCTCCCCTATATATTTTGTCTCATAATCTTGCAAATTAATTAAACAGATTTAAATGCTGTATTGAAGCTGCCCCATGAGCACTAAAGCATTAAATATGGTTTTCTTAAGCCTGATTGTTACATCTATGAGACATGAACTGAAAATATTGATTGCTGAAGTGTGCTCAATTCAGTGTTGCTTTGCATTTTTGCATCTAATGTTGGGATGCAGGAGAGTATGACTCTATTTTAGGAATTTATTTCATTGAAGTTTGCCCCTTTAGACCTTTCTTGAATGGTGGATCTTCTACAGGGTAGGCACTATCAAAATCTGTAGGCATGGGTGAATACACTTTAGCAATATATTTCCTGTGTTCTTTGTGCTAACGTAATGAGCTACATTACAGCTGAAATTCAAGATGTAGAAGTTGTCTTCTCATTACCATAAAGCATATCTGTATTGAAAAAATAAACCTTTTCTAAAGAGAAATATGTTTCTGTAAACCAGAGTTTGAAATTTTGTTTAACTGCAGAGTTTAGAAGTTAGAAATATACAACAAAAGCAGTACCTGGGCTGCCTTTGTTGAATTTCAGAATAAACAAGCACTGTAACAATTTCAAGGTGTAAAGTACCTAGCAAAAGTTCTGTTTTGATCTTTCAATTTCTAACTTGCAGGTACAAACAGGATTTTTTCCCTAAACTCTCTTTATTTTATGTTGTTGATTTTATATTATAACATCAAAACCTGAATCTAAGAATGAGCTGATCCCAGGAAAGCATCTGTGAACATTTATCATCTGTTTTCCCACACTCCTCCTATAAAGCTGACTGAACCTAAAATATACCTTAACTGAATTTTAGTTATTTCTTTTACCTTCAAAATACCATCATAATTATCTGCAAAGATTAACGAACAGAATCTATCTCAGACTGAGTGGCTGCTAGTTATATAGAAAATACACATTTATTGCAAAGCTACCGTACATTTTTACGAGTTCATTTCCATAGTTAGAAAAAAATGTGAGAGTGTATCTACTTGGAGACTTGCAAGTACTGCCTCCCTTTTGCAGATATTGTAGATAGATGATAAATTATCCCAAAGGTACTTACCCAGGAAAATAAAAACTTCTACCTGTCCAGCCAGCTTCCTAAGCCAATGCTCATCCTAGCAGCAGATGTATGGGAGCAGATCAGCTGCAGTTTAGGGACTAATTAAGATGTAAAAGGAACTTCAGCAATACTTTAAATTTAAAGACAGGAAAAGATTAATGGCAGCTGAATAGCTTGTCAGACAACTCTTAAATGCTTATTTGCATCTTAATCATCACTAATTAAGGAATGGAAGATTCATGAACATGTTGAAAGTACTAGAAACCTGAAATTGCTTTTAGAATATTATGTTTGCCTTTATATATTTAATGTAAAACAGGGTACCTGTGCTACTCCATTCCTCTGAAGGTCCTTGTGACACAAGATATTGAATTACAAGTGCTTGAGATTGGAATCTTAAATTCCTAATTAGACATCTAAGTATGCGGCCCTAGTTTGAAATAGTTCAAAGCCCTGCAGTTCCAATTTAAGTCTCATACATGCATTGTTTATTTATAGAAAGACTCGGGGTCCTTTTGCACCACTGCATCAGAAGAAAGTTATTTCAGGAGGGCCAGAGATTGGACTTGACTTTGAATGAACAGTAGCTAGAGATAAAATTTACTTTGTGCTACTAATAAACCCAATAGTTTGGTTGCATGCTGTGTGAAAAAACTTGCTCCCTTGAAGGTACAATAAACTTACCATTTTTCAGCCAGTGAGAGAGCAGTTCAAGGAGCTAAAGAATGGATAAACATGACTGAACTGATGAACTGGCAAGCCATGGTGTGTTCAAATAACTGATTTAAGATGCTTTCATTCTAAACTCCTTTCCAGGTTCACAAAAAGTGCACATATATTTGTCATTGTGACAAAGCCCTTGTTGTGCAATATGCATTTTAAACTGTGCACAGTGAACATAAAATCTTAGTATGAATTGCCTCAGCCCAAGCTGCTCTTGTTTTTTTATAACTACTAGGAAACCAAAGACATTTATGTTCACATGCCTGACATTCCTTCTCAGGAAATAACGATTCTTTGGATAGGAGTGCATCACAGTGAATGAAATTAGTGTACCGTTCATCTAGTTTTCTGCATACACACACACACACACACTTACATACCATCATAATACTATTTTTTTTTTCTCTAAAACCAAGTTCCGACGAATTTGGACATATAATTGAATGCTCCAGAAAAGAACAGAAATTAAAAAAAAGTAATTCTTTTATTACATTTGAGGTTCCTGATAAATATCAAAGGAAATATAAATATTAATGGATCATAAGGTTTTCTTTTCAAAGAGCATAGCTGTACTTGCTTAAAAAAAATAGAAAGTGGCAGTGATATTCATGCTCTAATGAGCAGACCAGCCTCACTGCACTCCATCTACTTTTGAAAAATGTGCGCATAATTTTCTTGTGAAACTAGTGAAAATTATGTGAGCTCTCTCATACCCTAGGTGCACCTTTACAAAGAAAACCTGAAAAGTTTCAGAATGCCTGATCAATTACTCTAAGAGAGCACAGCAAAGTAAAACTTTTAAAATTAGCATGTACTTTATAAAGCAGCTGTGTCACCTCCTTCCCAATGTTTGCTTTGGTTATTAAAATGAATTTTTGAGCCAGTGACATGACTAGCATTTATTTTTGGAAATGTATCAGGTCTTTAAATTTCAACTTAGTAAAATTGATTTGGCTTCCATTTATTTAACTGAGAATAGGAATTCTGCCAGCAAAATTAAACTTTTTTGACTGTTTGAATAAGGAATTTGTGTACAGTCATCTACATTTTATTTGTACTATGGTAGAACTGAGACAATTATTCTTTTTCTCATCTAAATCAATTCCATTATGATTCAGAGCCAAAAGACAATGATGTCCCCCAAGTCCTATGTAATTCACATTTATATATATGTATCTAAAATCTGAAAGTGAGTATTTATATACATATATTTCAAGTTCTCAGGTGAAAAAAGGTTTGAGTGTCAATGTAATGATAAAAAGCTTTAATCTTGACAATAGTAAGCAGCTCTAAATACAGAATGGCTGCCTCTAGCAACTGGAATTTAACAAGGTAAAGCTCCTCAAATGTTCTGCATTAATTAACCATGTGGGTCTTCCGTGCAGATCCAGCTTAGAGACTGTTCCCATTTAGCTCACTGCTTTCCCCTGGAGAAGGCAGAAACCATTTTTTTCAGTCAGAAAATGAAGATTCAACAGACAAATGCTCCTCACTCTCTGCCTACCACAGAGCAAATGGGAGATCCTGCCAGCTGACGGCATCCTACTATCCCATGGCCACCCATTGCTTGCACTGGGCAACAGCAGCTGCCACACACCCCAGCCAAACTTAACCAAGAGAAGCAGCAGCCAAGTGTTTCAGACTGGTATGAGGCAGAAATAGCAGAGTGAGTTTTGTGGCTTCTATTGGGGTGCTGAGAACCTCAATTCTGGATGTAGTTCAAGTGCTGCTGATAATGCCGTTGATATGCTTTTATGGAATATCAACAACCTCAACTCACTGTTTTGCCAACCCAGATGTTACTTCAGGTGGAGACATATAGCACAATCAAGCCTTTGTCAATCAAGATAATAATCACTCAAAATTATCCATAGATTTTGTGGACTTACTGAATCAAAAGTTTTGGGGATTTTTAATTATTTTTTCCCAATCCTTAGGTCAAAATGAATTGTCCAAGAATAGAAAAGACAGAAGGATATGGTAAAAACCCAAAGCTGGATTTTAATTTAATCATCAGAAACCAATAGCTGGCAATTCTTTTCTTCCAATCTTAAGTGCTTATTTTTGGAGGGTAGAATGACTTCAGCTTTAGAAAGCTGAAGCTGAATGAGGTGAATCCCACTCCAAAAAAGAACATAGTATAGGTCTCAAATTAAAGTTTGATTTATTCTCAGATATATCAGGGTGATATAGTGCAGTGAGATCACTGAGAAAAAGTGAGAAACAGTGAGAAATTAATTCTTTCAATGATACTATAAGCTTCATTATTATATAGGTTAACACCGGTTTAATTCATTCCCTCTTTTACAACTCCTTCTCACCACCAAATAAAACCCCACCAACTTGTAAAGTCTCCATGGCAGTGGTTAGTTTAAAACCTGCATGAATTTGAAGAGTGTAACTCTCTGGCCATCAGTGCTGTAATTTGGAAAGTCTGGAATTGTTATCCATTCAGCATAAGGAATAATGAAGGGCAGAAGAGAGATGAAAACTCATACCATCCTTCCTGTCCTCACATTCTCCCTGGAAATTCATTCAGTAGACAAGAAAAGCAAGGAAGTTCTTATACGTGGCTTAGAAAAGCAGTCCTGGTTGGAGGCAGCCCAACAGTCAGCAGGAGAATAGAATGAGAGCAATGAGTATGGAAGTTAAAAATAGAAACAAAGTAAATAATGTGTATAAAGACCTGAAATGGAAAGAATATTAGTTTCAATTCAAAGGACATACTGTTGTGATTCACAGACCTCTGCACTCAACCCATAGATATAAGCAAGCTGTTTTGAGGGAAAGTGAGGAAGTGAGTTTGAAAACTACTGCTGAAAATATGAGCACCTATGGAGTTTGAAAAGTATGGCTGAAAATATGAACAACAACTATATCTTACTAATGAGGAAAGGCAAGGCAAGAAAAGGAAATGATGTCAATATAATGTGTGGAAAACCAAATAAGACTTTTTACAGGAGCTGCGCTCCTCAAATATAGCCTATGTAGTCTCCAGAAGAAAAGCAAGCCTTTTTGCTTAAAAATATGTTATGAAAAACTCAAAATCACTACTGAAGCATCTTGCAAGACTGCTGATGTATTTATAATGACAGTTTTCTTCAAAGGAATTATGGAAATGTCTCCCTTAAAAATAACGCAAAGCAGAAAGGAATTATGTAAATAACAAGCTATACAGTGCATATATTTTTAGAGAAAAAGCAAAGTTAATACTTGTTAATGATTAAAAAACATTTAATGATGTGTGTATCACTGATTTAAATAGGAATGTCTGAATGTGGGACAGCTCAAGTGAGCCATGTAAACAAAGATATTTTGAGGACACAAATAATGAAGAAGAATCAAGAGAAGATAATTACTTTGACTTCAAGTGTGTTATTAAATACAAAATAATGATGATGAAATTGGTTTCTGTAACAACAGATGGAACAACAGCTATGCCTGGATCCAAAGTTTCATGGCTCACCATCATCAAAAAGCACCCACAGGAGAAGTGATAGACTCACTCACAGGAAAAGTGATAGGCTTGACACATGGTAAGGGGGTAGTAACTGAAAGAAAGTTAACTCCATTCAGGTCAAAGGCCTTTAATATTACAGGTCATGCAATTTATGCAATATACTACAGCCAGTCTTCAAAGACAGAATATTGCAAAATAAGGTGAACTGTCTAAGGGAAATTAATGTTCTAAGAAAATATATTGATTGTTTTCCAGAGGTTGAGATAACTGCACGATCAATAATCAAAAAAGTTGGTTGACATTTCATGCTTCACTTTGCCAAGTATACGGTTGTCTGAGAGCTAAAGGAAAAAGAAAGTTTTATTACACACATGGCAAGATGAAACCACTTTCAAGGCACTGAGGGGAAGGTCTGATGGAAAGTAAGGTTTGAAGAAAAAAATATATGCCAGAAAACCTCAGTATTCTGACATTAAGGTGCATCTATTTAGAGTATTAAAACAAATTTGGAAAAGTAAGAAAAGTATCATAAAAATGGACTTCTTAAAGACAGGACTGCAAACTTGAAAACTAAGTAGGTATATACATTAAAGAATATTTAGAGTGACTGGTGAAATTTGTATAATCTTTTTAATGACAGTAATAGTCTGGGTGCTTACCTGCAGCAGTGAATTATCTATTTACATTTGGATGCCGGTGTATTAAAAAATAAAGTCTCACAAAGTAAATGGGTGTTTGCTTGGAAGGCTGAAGTAAAGAAGGATGAAATGTGGGAGTGAGGTGATACCTGTAGACTGCTTTCAACTATCCCAGTTTTCTGGTTCCATCTGGAATAGAGTTAATCTTCTTCCTAGAGGCTGATGCAATACTGTGTTTTGGATTTAGTCTGAGAACAATGCTGGTAACTCACCAATGTTTTAGTTGTTGCTAAGTAGCACTTCCCTGATCAAGGACTCTTCAGTCTCTCATGCTCTGCCAGTGAGGAGGGGCATAAGAAGCCTGGAAGAAGCAGAGACAGGACACCTGACCCAAACTACCCAAAGGGGTGTTCCATACCACAGCACATCATGACCGGTATACAAACTTGGGGGAGTCACCCAGAAAGGACCAGTCACTGCTTGACTTGGGCTGGGTTTCGGTCTGCAGGGGGTGAGCAATTCTATTGTGTGTCACTGCTGTTTACTGGTGGTTTTTATTTCCCTTTTTAGTTTTATATTCTCTCCATTTGTTTTTCCCTTAGTATTAGTAGTAATATATTGTACTTTAGTTATTAAACTGTTCTTATATCAACCTGCAGGTTTTACCTGCTCCCAATTCTCCTCCCTATTCCACCTGGGAAAGAGGGAAAAGGGCTGTGAGTGAGCGGCTGCGTGGTACGGAGTTACCAGCTGGGTTTAAACCATGACACCCAGTTGTCTCCTCAGATCTACTAACCATATTATTCACAAATAAAACTTTTCAATTTAGACATTAGGCAAATCTAAATGACATGCTCAAGAGGGTGTGTTACACCTCATATTCAACAAACTTTTCACAGCAGCAACAGAAAACGTGCTATTAAATATCCATTGGACATGGACACTTGTAAGTTTCAGCTGGGCAGGGTGCTGGTTCTTCTACTTGGTCATGCTTTGCCAAGAAATGTTGGACCAGGTGATTCTATGATTCTATGATCCCACTATTCATTTAGTTTTCTATGCCAATACATCTGAATACTTATCCAACTTCTTAGGCTGCTGAATATAACTTAAATTTTGTGCCACTCGATACACGAGTATTAGCAAAATGATGATGGTTAAATGAGAGAGTTAGGAGTCAAAACATCTGTATTCCCAGACGCTTTCTTTATTTAGGACAGTTGTTAAGCCTTTTTCTTCTTTTTAAACCTATGCTTAAAATTAGATGCTCTTCACCTACCATTTTCTCTGCAATTATGTGTTTAAATAAAGAGGCCCAGATTGTCTTGGGAATCTCTTTCTCCACTCAGTCAAAAGAACTGGGGTTGCTCACCTATGGAAAACACATCTTTACCTTAAAGCTTCTTTTTAAAATATCTTTAAAAGGCCTTAAGCAATCTGGATTTATACTATCTTACCCTTAGCATCCAGAACTATCTGTGAATTCATCTGTTGAATGACTCCCATATATTGCACTACATTTGGGGGAGGAGGAACCCTAGGAAAATTAAGACAAAATATGCCTAAAGATATTTATTTAAGCTGAATTCCCTCCTCTTTTTTTCTTTCTAGCTGTTGCCAAAGGTTCTTTCAGTTTTGCTCAGTAATCTTAAATTAACAACAAAGTATTAAAACAGTGCTAAAAATGCCCTGAAAGTAGGTATCCCAGCCAAAGCTTGTACATCTGCATGAATGGCAAAATAATTATTCATAATTAGTGAGTCATGTTATCATATTACACTGAGCACCAAGAGGAGCAATGACTGTTTATTATAATTATAACTATTGGTTTAAAAACACCATTCATGATCATGGTGCTTTTACAAAATTCGTGAAGGTAAACTCCATGCCCCTGAAAGTAGCTGGCAATGGAACCAGCAGAACAAAAAAAAAAAAAAAAAGCCAAACAAAAGGGATTGAGGAATAACAAATTACAGAGAAAGTGCTAGAAACACATAATGAATATTGTCTTGATTTTAGACTGATCTCTCAAGGTAACTTGATTTAAAAAAACTTACCTTTTTCTCTGAGTGTCTCTTTGCCTTGCTAGGTCTCTGGAAAGTCTGTACTAGTAAACTAAATAAGACTGGCCTCAATTTTTGCCTGTGAGAGCAAGAAGCATGTCACACCCCACTGGCATATAGTTGAACTCTTTCACTGTCCAGATCAGAGAGGCTAGATCCAGCTGTCCGTTACGAATTGTCCCTGGTCCACATTAGCCTTCAAAAAGGGCCATCCAGATAAGCTTATTGTTAGTTGTTCCAGGATATATTAGGGATAGTGCTTAGGAACTGTATAGACATTTCCTTTATGTAGTAGCCCTCATCTTGTTTGCTTTAGTACTAAAGTTATAAATTGAGAGATCAGACAACTAAACTGAAGCTACAGGCAGTACTGGATATGGCCAGATGCACGTATAAAATATATGACTATGTTTTGGTTATCCAGGCATTCAGATCAGATGATATATAGGAAAGATATATGCCATCAGCTTTCCAGCTAACGTGCCAGTGTTTCTTTTCTGAGAAATCAGGATGTGAGCATAGCAGAAGCTGCTTGCATAGGCCTTACTCAGACATGGAAGTTAGATGCTGCCAGACTCTACATCTAGAAGCTTTTCAAATGCTACAATTCAGGCATAATCTTACTAAACATATCCTCATGTCTTAAATCCAAAAATACTTTCTACCTCTGAAGTTAATCTAATAATGATGATAATGTTAATCATGCTAATAATTAACATTATTATTATTAATATTATTAATAATATTATTAATAATAATTGTTAATAATAATAATGTGCCCTGCTTCTTGGAGCAGATTGCCTGCTTTTAACATGATGGTCTATTTGAAATTGACAAATATGTATTTTAAGCAACCTGTGTTTGCAGACAACTCTTTTCTTCTTCATTTTTAGATGTACCTGTATGCAGAAACAGTATATAAACAGATATGTATAAAAAAGCATATGTATGTTTGTGTGTGTGTTTATATATATATATTTTTTTATAGTAAAGAATACTGCATGTGCATCTGTATAAACCAACTTGTTCATAAACACATTCATGTATCTATATATACCTTCATATAATTGTATACACATATATATGGATATGTATGTATGTGTATGCATTCTTTTTTTAATTATGAAGTAAGACAGACTTTCCTATCCGCAAGTCTTCCTCCTTTCCCCCTCCCTGCATTGTGTGCAAAATACACTGCACGCCTGTCAAAGGAGACCCACTGTTTTCTCTCAGCACAAACAATGATGCAGCAGTTTTTGGACGTTACCACAGAGGCTGAATTTATTTTAAAGCTGAATGGCTTTGTCCCTAGTTACAGTATTCTAGTAGCATAACTTAATCCAGCAAATCCTCTCGTGAAATCTTTGTGGTAGTAATAATACTTGCCTACTTGAGAGATACTGTTTGGCTACTTTACTAACATGGAACCACACTTGGTATAAGTAGAAGCCTTATAGATTTCCATGAAGTAATCAACATGTTCAGTGAACATGAACTGCAAAAATGGAAGTCTAAAGCTCAGGCACACTGTGAAGGTGATTTCAGTAGAAGTTGACAAGGCATTTGAAAGAGATTCCCTTTCAAAGACCTGTAAATCTGCCTGTTTGGAAGATAATTACTGTTATCTTCCAAATTCAGGATCAATTTCTATCTAACTGTCCATTTATGCTATTTTGCTAACATACTGTATTGCTATGCTCCCTGGTGATGCAAAACCTGTACTTTGCTTGCTATTAAATGTGTAGTAAACTAAGTAAAAATCAAGTTCCTCAATCTCTCATTTTTATTTTTTATAGCTGTGGGCTGAAGTCTCACTTTCCCTACATTATGCATCTGAGATTTGACTCAAGGCAGTTCAACAGACACTACTGAGAAAGGTAAGGAAGGAAAATGCATTTCTTGACATGGAGGCTCTGCAGCATCCAGCACAATTCTGCCTCTCCTAGAATATTCGTGGCAGTTGCTATGATTTGTTTGCCAGAAATTGGTGACCCGTTATTTGCCATTGGACTTAGACAACCCACTTTTCAAGATTCTCTTTAAAAGTTCTTCGACCTCCCAGTCTCCCAATGTATTACCTGCATCTCAAGCATGTTCATTAGAACTGCTCATAACAGCTGTTCATCCGTATCATGCTGCTCCACACATCAAGATCCCAGGATTTAAAAGCTATTCATGTGTATGCTATTTGTACACACAAATTTGTCAATTTTTCCAGGACACTGCTTTCTAGAGCCTAATATTAATTATTACATAGGAGGTCTCTAAACTATACCTAAGTATGGTTTATCATACCATGGTAACTGTACATGGTAACCATACCATGCTCTGAGTGTCTTAATAATGAGAAGCAGCTAATAGCTATGCAGACTGCATAGCAGTTGTCAAGGTCCCCCAAAAAAGGCTGAAGCTGGGGCTTACAGTCTATGCTATCATGAGGATCACTAAAGATTTAACACAATAAAGAAATGAGTAGGCTAGGACATCCCAGCCTGTAAAGAGGCTGACTAAGGTGGGGACTTACGATAATGGTCTTTAACATGTGCAGCATGGAAAAGCTGTAAGCAATTGTTTACAGTTCCTTTTAGTACAAGAATTATCAAGCATCCAATAAAACCTGCAGGTTACATATTCAGAAGGAATGAGGGAACATCTCTGCAGGCAGCATAATGAATAGTTTAGGTCTTGAACATCTTCAAGACTTTTGTAAATGCTAAAAGTTTATCTGTTTCTGCAAAATTATTATAAAAGAATTAATGGAAGAAAATTGCTTTGAGAAGCTTAAATACAGATATAATCTAATTTGCAAAGCGTGCACAGCATGATTAGTGGCAAAATACTATTCTGAAATTTATTACTACATGCTTTTAACCATTCTAACCTTTCAAGTGCTAACAGTACTCCACATGTTAAACTTCCAGCAGATCTGACCTGACAGACCTGTGCTAGTTCTGGCAAGGCTGTTCTTGTGTTCTGCTCTTTCAATAATTCATTCTGACTCTGCACAGGACTGGTATCAGTGGCCCTCTTGGTATTCTGTTTTTCTACCAGTAATAGATATGCATTATACTGTAGTATGCTATTTTTATGTAACTTTCATTAACACCTTCTGCAATTTGCAAACTCAGGGAAAGTTATTTTCATTTTGTTATGAAATTATGTGATCATACATCATAGGTCATAAAATCATTATTTCTTGTTTGTATAATTATTATCTTTCCAATTTTTGATGTTGTTCTGAGCAATGGCGTGGGGCGTAGGATATGTTTAGAGCCATCCAGTGGTTGCTTCCAACGTTGTGAGCCTATGGCTCTTGCTTTGGTGGGTTAGTGGGAGTGAATGCAGAATGTATTGGTTTTGTCTGGGATAGAGTTAATTTCCTTCACAGAAGCTAGTATGTGGCTATGTTTTTGGATTTGTGCTGAAAACTGTTGATAACAGGGATGTTTTTTATTTCTGCTGAGCAATGCTTACAGGGCCAAGGTCTTTTCTGCTCTCACAACACTCCACCAAGTGCACAAGAAGCTGGGAGGGGACACAGCTGGGACAGCTGACCCCAACTGACCAAAGGGATACTCCATACCATATAATGTTTTGCTAAGTGTGTAAAGCTAGGGAAAAGGAGCAGGGACAGATGACACATATTTGGAGTGATGGCGTTTTGTCTTCCCAAGTGGTAGGTGTGATGGAGCCCTGCTTTCCTGGAGATAGCTGAACACCTACCCCTTGATGGGAAGTGGTGAGTGAATTCTTTGTTTTGCTTTGCTTGCATGCCTGGCATTTGCCTTACCTATTAAACTGTCTTTGTCTCAACCCATAGCTTTTCTCACTTTTACAGCTCCATTTCTCTTCCCTGTCCCACTGGGTGTATAGTGCTTAGTTGCCACCTGGTGTTAAACCACACCACTCTTTTTTGGTGCCCAACATGGGACCCAAAAGGTTTGAGATAACAACAGATTTGATTGGAATCCGGTAGATCGAATTCATAACTCATACTGCTTTTTAGCTAGTAAGTGGTAGACTCCTGTCAAGCTCCTGTATTTGCCCTTGGTCTTACTTTCCTTATTGTAAATTAGAGTCTAGTGCTCATTAGTGGCTGCTTTTTCTTTTTTCTGCCTGCTGTACTGTTGTGGTGCTTATCATCTTACTCTGCTGTGCCTGGGAACATTTTGATAACAGCAGTGGTGATGTGCCTGGGCTGGAAGATGTCCAGGGTATCACTGCTGTTTCTGTGCTGCTGTACTAGATGGGCTGGAACTCCAGTGAGAACTAGAGTCAAAGGGACTGTGACCTGTGGATGAGTCCACATGGAAGCAGGACACCCCAAAGTGTCTGTGGCTGTGGATAACTCCACACCAGAGGCATATCCTGACGTGTCTATAGCCATGGTTATGTCTGTGCCACAGCAGTTACACCTCTGAAGGGACTGTGGACCAAGTATAAGGCTACAATAGAGAAGGCACACCTCAAAGTGTGTGTGTCTGTGCATGATGTCCTGCTGGAGTACCACAAAGTGTGTAGCTATGGATAAGCCTACAGCAGAGCAGGTACCCTCCTAGGTGGTCTGGCCCAGAGATAAGGCTATACTGAAATGGGTGCACCTCAAAATGATTGTGGCTGTGGACAAGTCTATGTTGCAACCTATATAGCCCTGAAGAGACAATTGCTCATAGATCAAACTCCACTTGGAACAGGTACACCCCTAAGGGACTGCAGTCTGTGGATAAGTAGGAGCTGGACCAAAGGCAAAGGGAGGAGTTCATTGAGATATTAAATGCAACCTGGCCCAAAGGGACCAGGGGTGGAGATTGTAATGGGTATACCTTTAAATTGTTGTAACACATTATTTGAGTTGTGTGTTATAGGAATTACTATAGCAGGAACCAGCCAAAACCATGGAGGACAAGTCTTAAGCAGTACAAGTACAGCAGTGACCTGACCTGAGCTGCCTTTGGTGCCCTGTAGCTCCATGCAACACAACTGTCATTATCTCCACCCATGAGTTTGCTCACTTTTACTGTTCTGATTCTTTCCCTCATCACATTGCAGAGGTGCAGTGAGCGCACTGCTGCATGGTGCTTTGTTGCTGACTGGGGTTAAACCATGACATAAACCATACAAACATTAGACACTCCTGGTAGAAGTACAATGATCATGAATTTTTGAATGTCCCTGTTGCATATCAATGCATTTACTGCAGCAACATGGTAATTAGATTAAAAAACTCAAACAACTGTATCCAAAACCAAACATTTGAACCAAAATCAAACACTGAAAAACATGAATCCAGCAGATCCTTCTTTTAAATGGGTATTACAGCAAAAGCTTAAACCATAGCAAAGTGCATTAAGAAATGGAAAGTTTATGCTGTGGACCACATAAGGATAATACATCATGTACTTTAAGCCAATACAATATCACACGTTTGCCCACTTTGAAAGGTGGAGGCTATCAACATGACAGCAAAAAGAAAAATGCTTAATAAAACCCAGATCTTTGTTTGATAGTAAGGAACAGTATTGCTGTTAGAAATGGCAAGTTACCAATAAAATTGAACATTTTTCCTCTTAAACAGGACATCATGTGTTTAAAGTGTGGTCAAAGTTGGAGAAATCACTACACAGGAAAAACATTTTGTCAGCTGACATAACAGTGTGCTTTCAACTTACAACTACTTACTTTGCAGGAAAAAAATATGGCACAATTATTACTACAAAGTTAAGGGCCTCAAAGGATCATATGGCCAGATGAACTATTAGAATAAATATTCCCTACATTTTGATTGCAAAATCAGTATTTCCACTATTACCACATGAAACATGATTGGTTTTAACTGAATACTGTGTTTTTTAACTTTGGATTGGTTATTTTTTTGTTGTTTGTTGTTTTTTCCCTTTTTTTTCTTTTTTAAATATTGTAGCATGTGTAATTAAGCTAAAACATTGCTCTAAATAAGTAAAAAATCAAGTGTATGGTGCCAGAATTAGATCCGAAATTAGATCTGCTGTTGAAAATTTAGTGGCAAGGAAACTAATGCAAGGAATTTAACATTCAACTATGCACTGTTTTTTTTTCAGGTCTTACCACATGCTGATCTTTCTCTGCTTCTGTTTATCTCCTTCCTTTTACTGCATCAACTATCCCATAGCATTTCATGTTCACAGAGGCTACACTTGCAGAGATGCTTACATTGTAAGTACATCCATTTGGAGATGCTTGTTTTCCCTTTTAGATCTTGAGAGAAGGAAACTGCTATGTAAGAATTATCACTTTCAATTAATGATCTCTCAGATTGGCTTCATGTAGAAAAGCTATGACAGCAGAAGGAAATTGGATTATTTTAGCAGTGATAATCATTATACAGCCAAGAAACCTTCATAGCAGTTCACTAGAAGGGCAACCTGTGATAAAGGCAAGACTGAAACAGCATACTGTCTTACATCAGTAGTGCTCAGCACAGAATTAAGGTCTAAGTCTTGTAGCACAGGAGATGAAGAATAGATCACACATACTGCTTAGGGTTTGGTCCCTCAGGGCTGGCAGAGGAAATAAGTCTGTCCACACTATTCTGCCCCTCTGAGTCCTGTGATTGCATGACATAATAGGGCTTTATTATTTTTCTTTCTTTTTTCTTCATATACTTCACAGTGTGAATAATAACATAAAGACTGTGATGTAACTGCATCATGAAATGGGGTGCATACATTGCATACCTTGGGCTATACCTCAATTGTGGTAGGATACAAAGACTTCTGGGAGAGTATTTGTTCTAGGTTCAGCAGTAGCAGTAATTTTTCTCCTTCTTAGTAGCTGGTGCAGTGCTGTGTTTTCGACTTTAGTCTAAGAACAATGCTGATGACACAACAGTGTTTTAGTTGTTGCTAAGTAATGCTTACTCTGAGCAAGGACTTTTCAGTCTCATGCTCTGCTAGTGAGGATGGGCACAAGAAGCCGGGAGGAAGCAGAGACAGGACGCCTGACCCATACTAGCCAAGGAGGTATTCCATACCACAGCACATTATACCCAGTATATAAACTGGGGGGAGTTACCCGGAAGGGCTAGACCACTGCATGGGTTGGTCTGGGTATCAGTCGATGGGTGGTGAGCGGTTGTATTCTCTTCCCTTGTTATTTCCTTTATCATTATTATTATTGGTGGTAGCAGTAGTGGTTTGTGTTATACCTTAGTTATTAAACTGTTCTTATCTAAACCCGTGGGAGTTACAGTATTTTGATTTTGTTCCCCATCCCTCCAGAAGGGGGGGGGGGATGGGGGGAGGGGGGGGGCGGTGCGGGGAAGAAGGAAGGAGGGGAGTGCTGCATGTTTCTGAGTTACCAGCTGGGCTTAAACCACTACAGCATTAGACGATTTTTTGCAGGTTGGGAGCAAGCATATTGCCACTGATAAGCCTACTTCAGTAAATTAAGCTGCCATCAACAAGAAATGTACTAATGAACAGGAACTCTACTTCCCAACCTTCTCTTTCCAAATACTCATACCTGTACCAGGGTACACACATATCAGGGCAGTGTGGTGATCTGTCTTCAGGCATTTTGAGTGGTTCTTCTTTTTGTCTTTACTATACACTCTAGTCACCACCACTTCTTCAATTTAGACTTCTGATGTCAAAATCCCTATATTCAATTACTATTGAAAACATTGACATAAAGTATAAGAAATATTAAACAATGTTTCTATATTTATCACTTTACCACTTAAATATATAGAAGCTCTTCATCGTAGGAATCCTCTCTTAATACACGTATTAAAAGCCAGGTGCATGAGAATGTATTTTGCCCTCAGTCTTTCTAGGGGAACTTTCCAGGACTTATCAAAATGATTGCAGAATCACAGCTTCCTTCCCACCCCATTCAAGCCTTTGAAAAAGCACTGTATTGAATTCAAAGAACAAATTAATTTTCTAGTATGTTTAGATTTTAAATTATATGTAACTGTAGATTTTAAACTTACTATTGTAGGTTTTGTAAGAAGGTGTTATAATCACAGAGTTAATATCACTGCCTATAGCAAAATGGTAAACAGAAATCCTGACAGAGGGGCACTTTCTTCTCTCATAACCTGTTCAGCCTAATGAAGGCTGAGCTATTTCCTTGATTTTACACAACCTTTGGGACTCTTTTTGACAGCCACATTTTCAGGGATAGATTCACACATGAAAATAGGCCTAGCTTCATGTCTTCTCGCACAGCGCACAGATAATAGAACAAACAGAAGAAAATGAAATGTGTAACTATACAAAACCAGTACAAGTTTAACGACTCAGGAACTGTATCAGCTTAATTGTAACGCAGAATTTATTCCTTACTAACCAGCCTTATGCAATGTAGCCTTTTTTTTTTCCTTTTTTTTAATAGAGGCACTAGATCACCAAGATTTTTTTTATGTTATATACTATGTGATCATTTTTCTACCTCAAAGACAGAGTTAGCAGTCAAAAAAACTTAGACTGTCTAGTTTCACATATAATAAAGTTAATATCTTCTAAGTAGACTTAAATTTACTGAGGTGGGGATTCTTTAGTTTCTGAGCTTTATTTGTAATCAGTTTTGAAAATGATAATGCTGGAATGAAAGATGATTTTAGAATTCTTTACAAGCTAGGATTTGAAAGATAAGTGGAGAAGCTTCAATGACACGTCTTTAGACTGTAAAATTAAACTGAGAGATATATAAAATGCTGATATTCACCTTTCTTTTTTCCTAGAAGCCAGGGTATATTTAGATAACCCTTCATTTGGGTATAGAAAACAGGTGTACCATTACTTCTCAGTTTTGGTTTTCCTCATGTCTAAATATAAGAAAAGCTTTTCTTTTTGTGTCTTTGTGAGACAACTTGGGAAAAAAAAAGATTTCACCAGCTTTTTCAACCAGAGTCTCTCTTTTTTTTTGTGGCAGTCTTGCCTGGACCTTACTAGGTATATTTCACACATAGGAGCACACATAGGTCTACCTTGAGAGCTGGATTCTCGTCTATTTTATTTCCATCTGTTCATTAGTGGTATAATATAGCAGGGAAAATCCCACTTGGATTTATGAGTGAAAAAGCAAAAGCCAAAAATAGCTAGAAGAGATCTAAACTGGGTGAAAGCTTAGATCTTTGGCTGAGCTCAAGGTTATACTTGTTCTAAGGAATGTATTTGAGGCTAAAAGGCATCTTACTGTTGTCTTTGATTCATCTCTTTTGTTCTTACATTTGTCGATATGTAAGTTACTTTTGAGCTCTCCACACCATTGCAATAATGAATATTAAAGCACTGGAAAAAAATAAAGTCAAAAAGAAGTCCGTGAACTGCCAGGAAAGTCATCTTTCTCCTTCTGTAGAGGTGTTGGTTCTGAGACAGTAATTTTAATGCCACATCTTTTATATCCACCTCTTTGTATGAGGATATTTGCATTCACTATTTTCTCATAGGGATAAGTTATATTGGCTTGGGTGCTACTACTAACTATAAATGAGGTGTTAAACCCTTTTCAGCCTTATTCTTCTGGCAACATCAGACACCTGAAAGAAATGACAAATCAAGTTACCCAATCTCTCTGTTCAAGAAAAAAAGCCAACAACAGAGCTTCTTTTACAGACAGTTCCTAAAAAGATATTTCTATTCTTGTGTAGGGAGAGATAAAGAAGCAGGAATATTCTTGAGCTTGCCAGTCATCACTCTGATGGAAACCATGAAGAAATTTTTGCCTTTGGAAAAAAAATATTTACATTTTGCAAAATTTTGACTACTCATTTTTTCATATACAATCTAAAAATTATGTTTCACATGTTATTATGTATTAGTAGAAGCTATTAAACTACATGCCACACTTAAAAAGCAATTAGCTAGGGCACATCATTTCAGAAACTTGCTGTTTGAATACATGTAAATGTCAGGGTTATACTTACATTTCACAGTAAAATAATGACTATTGAAGCAACATATTCTCAGGGCAGACTGACCAGGAATAGAAATGCTTTTACTCTTCCAATGCACCAAGATTTACTTCCACTGTCACAAAGTAATCACTATGTTGTGCATATTTGAGCTGGGAACCCATCAACTTAAAAATAGTTTTGGAGAGTTGTTTCTGGCATGGTTCATTGACTTTCAGCTTCTGAAAGAAATAAGCCAAATGCGCTACCTTTCTAGACATATTATGTATTTTCAGGTTTAAAACTGGGGAGACTAGACTACTGAATAAAGTTATTGTTACGGGAAAGGTGTAAAACTATGCTTCTCTAGTATGAATACTTTAGTTGTTTGTAGTGATGATGAGCAAATCCACATAGTAATTGTCTCAAAGGATTTGTTAGAGGTGACTTTTTTTTTTCTGTTGGTACACACTGAAATAAACCATCTGCCATGGAATATAAGTAGAACTGAATAAAGCAAAGCAGGTTTTAGAAAGAACATGTATCATAAGGGATTTGAGCCTAAGAAACATAAGCCTGAAAATTGCTGTTCTGTGTAATTTGGAGAAGAATACCAAAGTGGAAGCACTAACATGGCTTCTCACCCTGTCTAGTTATGCACTGCTCTGTACAACAGTTCTACTTTCTGATGCATTTCCAGTGAAACAGAAAGCTCATATGGGTCCCCTTTGAATGTGGCATATCATACAGTTCAGCTAAAATGTTTGCTTCGGAGCAAAATATATGCAGACCTCAATACTGTAAAAAATTATGTAAATTCTTTGCGTCTGTGCATTTTCTACTTATGAGTTGCCTGCCAGAAGCAAATAGCACCTAGAGGATATTTTGACACCAGTTCTCATTGTCTAGTTAAAGCCACATTAATTTAGCAACATTGTTAAAAACAAATAAAACAAATAATCGTGACACACTTAAAAATAGACATGTCCTTTCATCTGAAGCTATCCCACAAGTTTATAAATATATATTAATTAGTTTCTAAATACCCTGAGTCTTAGGGTCTGTGTAGATGTGTAAAGTGAGTTAATTTCAAATGTTTGTCTCTAATATCAGTCAGTTAGTAAAAATAAAAGGCGCAGAATATTTAGTAACGTAAGTAGAACTTAATGGTGCTCATTTCTGCAAATTTGGGGATTTATTGTCTAAATATATATTGGCACACTTAATTAGGGCAACTGGGATTTTTGAGATTGATATTCATATTTCTAAATCTAAGGCCACGCTTTTAATGTTTTAACTCTAGAAATGTAAAGTAAGTGGGAACAGTTCCTCATAATCTTGATTCCTATTTCCTATATCAGGCTCGTAGACAGTACTGCTTCTCCTAATATTAAAGGCATAAATTCCAGATGTTATATAAAAGGCACTTCTGTCTGCACTTCAAGGAGGTGCTTTTCAGCATTCAAGACTAACAGGCACACGGATATTATGGAGGTGATGCAGTCTAGACATTAACAAGTGGAGCTTATTAATGTAGCCTGTAATACATGCTTCTTTTTTTTCTGATATTAAAATACATAATGTGTTACAAAGATTAACTTTTGCAACTCCAAGTATTTAAACCAAATAATTACTTTCCAGAATTTTGGCAAAAAGGACTTAAAAGTTTTCTTGTGTTAGCACAAGATGACTTTAAACTGTTATTTTTAGTCTCTGATGCAAAGTGCATTATGTTGAACCGATCAATCTAAATATTACTTTCTGTAGCCAGCCTCCCAGCAGTGCTGGTAGCCTGAGCACTAATTGTGTGCAAGGACTGAACCCAAGCCAGTTCTGGTTGCAGTCACATTAGCATATTCATAAGTCACAGCTTCATGCAGGTGCCAGAAAGCTGCAAAATGTTTTGTGGCTATTCACTGCCACAATAGTAGAAATACTGAATTACTCTTAAAAAGCTATTATATGCTATAAAATAAACTGTAAAGTAGGTTCAAAAACTCTCGAGCAATCACTGCATAAAAAAAATGAAACAAGACTTTTTCCTTTTTTTTAGCTTTTTCCTGTATTTCTTTTTCTTTCTCCCATCCCCCTTCCTCACCCTTCCCCTTTGCCCTACAGAGTGGAAAATTCAGATCAGGCAGATTAAAAAGAATGTTTCTTACTTCATCCCCTTTTGAAAACTGGCTCTGGTTTTCTTCATAGGCGCCAAAGAAGATAGTGTGATAATTACTAGATTAGACATCTACAGACCCTGCTGCATGAGTGATAAAGCAGAATAATGGAACCAAGCTTCTTCTAAATGAATAGGAGCAATCCAGACCCTCACTAATTCAAATAAATCTAAAATAAAAGCATGCTCTCAAGATGCTGCTGCCAATAGTGACAACATGATAAAGGGATTGTCTGGATCAGTGTATCTCTTCTCTGCAGGTCACTTTTGGCCCTTTTGTCAGTAAAATTTTGTCTTTCTGTAATGTCGAGACGATTCAATTGAAATTATATTTCAGAACCTGAGTAAAGCAAAGTATTGCAAAGGATTTTTCAGCATTATCAAATCCAGATAACAAGGTCACAGTTTATCATTCAAGCATATCTAGGAGTCTGCTGTGGTAAATAAAATTGCATTGCTGGTAAGAATAAGAAATTCTTGATTTAGATAATTTTTACCATTGATCTTGCACGGCATGTTTAATGTCTATATGTATAAGGTATATTTAATTTCTAGAATGCATATTTTATTTCACCCTAATAGATAATGTTAAATCATTCGTCTTCTAGACACAGATTAGCAGGACCTCAATGATATACACTTAAATAAAACTTAATATAAAATGATCCACAATCAAAGCACAGAGTTAGAATTTTTTTTAGGCAAAGGAGCTACCCTCGTTACACCACTGTGTTTAAGAAACATGCACTGTTCATCAGGATTTTGGAATACATATTAATTATTACCCTTTCATGGAAGAACAGATTTAAAATTATGAAATACTCTTTCTTTTTGCAATATCCTACATATTCTGTGCATTTCATGCTTCAGTGGGAGGAATATTTATATGAAAGCTATAAAAATCCATTGACATAAAAACTATTAAAAAATAAGGCAACTATGAGATACCTGCAGAAGTATCTGCATCTTGATGATACTTACTGCAACTGTAACTATATCTTACATAAAGTGTTCGAGATTTTTATTCAGTGGGTGAGAATTCGAAATCGACTACCCTAGATATTTCCTAGCTATTTCTAGTATTTCAGCTAGAAAGGCCTTTGAGGCCTAGGGACCCACATTCATTCCCATCACAAAGCTGGAAGTTGCCAGTTGAGTGACAAATGTGTCTCCACTTTAGCCCTGGACTTTTCCTACTGCGTTACAAGCAGGGAGCCCTGGGCATAAAAAGCCCCAGGGAGCTGGCTGTGAGCTGCAGAAGCAATTCACCCGTCACAGCCCAATCTTTGACGAGATGTGGGTGTCCTCAGAAAGAAGGGCATCAGGAAGCAGGTTACAGACTGCATTGTAAGCCACTTCTGGTCCCTGGTGTGTGCATCACAGACCCTTTGCCTATTAGACTCACAATCTAGTAGAGCTGTGTCCAGAAAACTCTCTCTGCAGGTAAGTCATAAGGGTTGGAATTCTTCAGACTGGTGAAGGGGATATTTGGGTTTGTTGTGTTTGGTTTAGCTTTTCTCTTCCTAAGTTCTTAACGCTAAGCATCAGGCTACTCTTCTGTTTTAGAAGAAAGTGGAGGTCACACCAGATGCTGAGTGCTTTTGGGCAGGCTTGTGTTGCTTAGTCATGCCAAGAAGATTCTCTGCAGCATTATCAAGGCACAAATTGAGGCTGCTGGGGAAAATCTGAAACTCAAGTGTAAGTTCTAAAGAATGGCTATGCACGCAGGTCTCAGGCTGCAGTGAGCTTCATTCAGGAATGCAATTTTATATTTAGGAGCAGTAGCTGACAAACTCAGGAGTAGCTGAAGGATATAGCTAAACTTGCTAGAGGCAGCTGCATGTTTTCCTGGCCTGTGCCTCAGCCTGAGGCGCCCTGAAGCCATGTAGGCTGATCACTGCATTACCCTGCCTGGGGTGCTGCACAGTTTTGCAGGAGCCCTCTGAAAAGGAAGGCATGCAAGGCATGCTGGCACACAGCACTAAGATAGCAGAGACACACAGCTTCTGGAACAAAGCTGGAGTAGAGAGTAATTGAAAGCATGGGGATGGTATGTTTACATTTGCAAATGCCAAATCATGCAAATATATTCATCTTCCACCACTGGGCATGGCCACTGGCCCTGACAAAAATCCTGCCCGTTTGAACTTTGTGAAGCCTTAGAACGCAAGCAGCCGGACCATTATGCCTTAAAGCAGATATGATGCCCCAATTTCTCTCTCTTGAACTTCCCTCATTTGTATTTGTAGAGGTTAAACTTTAAATCAGAACAAAAATATTTTTTTCTGTGTGTGTTCCAGTTATGACCAGTCCTAGAATACACCTATAGTCCTTATGCTGCAGAGATGCTTTGGAACAATGAAACTTTGTTCTCAGTTTCACTTGCACAAACTGATTCAGTGTGTCTTGTCTCAACAAATTGGAACATGAGCTTGAGTATACCGAGCTTTGAGAAAAAATGATGGCAAGTTTTGCTCTCCAAGGAGAACGCCTGGTTAAAGCAAAATATCCTCACATATCCTAGAGAGCACTATTACTGTAGCTGTTCCCTTTACAGCTAGTGGAAAAGAACAAGCACCTCTAGAGAGTCATTAATCTCATCATAAGATAGAATAGATGAATATCCCTGGAGGAGCTTATTTTTCTCGATTAACTATAAAGTGATCCTAAAATGCCTGTCTCAGATTTTAGATGTCTAACTTTCAGATGTTAAATTACAGCTGATTAAGTCAATCATATGTTGTCCCTTAGCAGAATGTGTGAATTCCCTCCACAACCAGTCAACTCAGTCAGCACCCACAAAGAAAAGGCTGGAAAGAGAAAACAATTCTGAATCTTCTCTGAATCTCCTCTGAATCTCCTCTGAATTTCCTTATGCATTTGCATGAATTGTAATTCACAGCATTCAAGCAGGGAATAATGTATGTTCTCAGGAACTCTTGAGTTCAGCTCTAGCCTCTTTTTAACCAACTTCCCTTTATCTCCAGTTTGGGGACAATAACTGATTTTTAAGATGTCACTGCATCTAGTAGCTACCATCTGGACAGCATTACACATGTAAATAAGTTAAAGCACACCTGTTTTGCACATCATTAAAAATGCCAGACATAGTATAGCAACATCCTGGTTATCACTAGAAACACTACATTTCTGGTAGTTGGCACTTTGAGTTGTGATGCATTCATTTTCTACCTGGTAGGTTCAGGTTGAAGTCTGTTGTTGTGTCACTTACAGCAATTCACCACAGTTTTGCTGTTATGTTCATAAGAATTCCATTTTCATAAATTGTCTATAATCCAATGCTCTATGAGCTTTCATACAGAAATAGTCTTTAAAGTGAAAATAAAAAAAAAAAACAAACAAAAAACCCAACAAAAAAAATTATTGTGAGTATACAAGTTGTTTCAAATGCAAACTTAGCTGTAGAAATGTGGTGACCACTGAGACTACCCCTTAGTGGCATTTGTGTACTATATGCAAGGGAATATATATTTATATTTATAGAAATCTTCACATTTCATGGCTATGTATTTTTTTTTCTAATCGTGTTTATTGTGAAAAAAATTCTGTTCTTCCTTATAGTGAGGATTACTCTACATGACTACCCAGTCTGCCACAGAGGCTTGCTGAGGTCAGCTCTGAATCCTACAGAAGCCAGACAGAAAATAACTGCACATGAAATTTTATGAAGATGCATATTTTCAAAAACAGCATTTTCATTGTAACAGCTGAAAATAAAGCTACCAAAGCACAGATTTTCTCCTAAAGTCTAAAACTTCTGAAGCCTCAACTGTTTCAAAAAATCTGTAATGACATTGCTAAATGTTAAAATACTCTTTTGGCTTGTACGTACACACACATGCACTCTTTGTCTATGCATTTGTCTAAGCTACCTATGCATATATGTGTACATATAGTAGCCTCTCTAGTTCCAAAAGTGCAATTACAGGTCATTTAATATGAAAATGGTAAGTAGAATCTCTAATTTACCCATATGAATTTCTTGTGATCAGTAGGGATTTCTTGTCACAATCAAGTGGTAGGATGTAAAAGTCCATTCAAGGCTCTTTCTGAAAATCACAATAGTGCAGCACCTGGCTGCATAAGGTAAAACTGCACCTGAGTAATACTTGCTAGCATGACTGGAACATATGCAGAAAGATACAAAGACCCATGTACATCTGCAGCACTACAGGAGTAATAGAATAAACAGCTTTTGAAAAATGCCATCGATGTATTATGTATAAAAGAAATCTGTACTCCACTTCGTGTCAACCATGCATGACTTTTTATTTCTATGCTGCCTTTGCTTAGCTTAGACAAGGAAAGTTATTTTTGATTTATCTGGGGCTTCTCTAAAAAACAGTAGCTTTTTAAGTCATATCCTAGGCAACTTCTGAAAAATATAAAACTAGACCAGAGGGTTCTCAAGTTTATGAGTAAAAATTTAATGGACAATACAGTTTGGAAAAGCTGCATGTATCTTGAGAAAAAGATAGAAAGTACTTAGGTAGTTTGCATGATTTTTGGCTGGCATTCTTCATAATAAATACAGCAGAAGGCATCTGATGGAAAGAATAATAATATAGTCTTAGCAATTTATCTGGAACAGCTTAAGAAGATGCTGCTACACTCCTCAGCTGGAAGGTACTGTCCTGACAGCTGTGACACAACATGACTCAACATGAGCCAGCAGTGTGTGCTTGCAGCCCAGAAAGGGAAACTTACTCTGGGCTGCATCAAAAGGCGCATGACCAACAGGTCAAAGGAGGCGATTTTAACCTTCTGCTTTTGTGAAACACCCACCTGCAGTACTGCATTCAGCTCTGAGTGCCCTAACACAAGAGGGATGTGGACAAGGGCATGTAGTGACAAGACAAGGGGGTAGATACTAGGAAAAAAATACTTTACTATGAGACACTGGAACAGATTGCCCAGAGAAGCTGTGGATGCTACATCTCTGGAACTGTTCAAGGCCAGGTAAGACAGGGCTTTGAGCAACCTGGTCTATTGGAAGTTGTCCCTACCCATGGTAGGGGTGTCATAGTTTAAGCCCAGCCAGTTAACTCAGGACCATGCAGCTGCTCACTCACTTCACCCTTCATCTCCCCTGGCTCCCAGAAAGATAGGGAGGAGAATCAAAAGAATGTAACTCCCACAGGCTGAGATAAGAACAGTCCAGTAACCCAGGTATAACACAAAACTACTGCTGCTACCACCACCAATAATAATGAGAAGGGAAAAAACAAGGGGAGAGAATATAAAACTAAAAGGGGAAAAGGAAAAAAAAAACAATAAACACAAGCGATGCACAATACAGTTGCTTACCACCTGCTGACTGATACCCAGCTCAACCCAAGTAGTGATTTGGGCCTTCCAGGTAAGTCCTTGCAGTTTATATACTGGGCATGCTGTGCTGTGGCATGGAATACCATTTTGGCTAGTTTGGGTCAGGTGTCCTTTCTCTGCTTCCTCACAGTTTCTTCTGCCCCTCCTCACTGTCAGAGCATAAGAGACTAAAAAATCCTTGATCAGGGTAAGCATTACTTAGCAACAACTAAAAACATCAGTATATTATCAGCACTGTTCTCAGACTAAAGTTGAAAACACAGCACTGCAACAGCTACTGGGAAGGAGAAAAACAACTGTTACAGCTGAACCTAGAACAAGGCAGAACTAGATGATCTCTAAGGTCCCTTCCAACCCTAACCATTCTAAAATTATATTATTCTAATTGAGATATTACAATGAAGACTTCATCTTATCTGCAGATGTCTTCTGTAAATTTACTGCAGTCAGCAGGGACAGACAAGTGCACTCTGGATTTGGCGTGATATATGCCCACTGAAGCTTTTACCATTTGTGACTATTTTCAGAAGTAAATATTTTACATTTCAAAATGTTGGTGATACTTGAATTTTCTTAATTAAAGAAAACTAATAAAATATTTTCTTCAGCAATTTAAAGCTTCAGCCATCCATTATGACTGTACCGTATAGAAATAAAGCATATGTCATAGAATTGCAGGATCATAGAATAGTTAGGGTTGTAAAGGACCTCAAGATCATCTAGTTCCAACCCCCCTGCCATGGGCAGGGACACCTCACACTAAACCATCTCACCCAAGGCTTTGTCCAACCTGGCTTTGAAAACGTCACTGTAAAATTACAATTTTCTTTGTGCTATGAATTCCTGATGCTATACTAAACTTCCTGGTCTAATAGAATCACCTCATTAGAGATATAAAGTGTAAATAAAAAGGTGAAGTTCTCTGTCGATATGAAATAAGTCACATATTTGTAAAGTGGTTCTGGGTTTAAAGGTCTATATGCCTCTATATGTCCATTTTGTATATTAGTAAGACTGAGTAAGTGGACTGGTGTTGTGTCATGTATTTTGATGGTTTAATGTTTTTATCAGATTATATACTTTAGTGAGAATAGGTTCATTCACACTGATGTTACTACTTGTATGGAGCTCTGCAGAGACAGCAGAAGCTAACCTGCGGGGCTGTCTGCCATTTGTGTTAAGTATTAAATCAAAATTTGTTTGAAATGCTGTCACAGATGCAGGGTCAGGGTGTCTATGTAACATATGATTTCAACATCTTGGAGCAGAATATATTATGAAACCTGTCCGAGGTAAGCATGTAGGTGGGTGTATGTGTACAAGTGTGCAGTCTGCCTGTCTGACACGCTAGCTGTGGGGGTTTTTTGAATGCTTTCAACAGCTAAGTCAATATTATTGGGGAAAATATATAAAACAACAACATGAAAAAACTCTTTCATTTCTCCTAAGCATTGGCTAGACCAACGTGCTGTGAGCATGTTAAGCGATCATAGGTTGCTGCATTGAAAAAATACTTCTTGGGGATCATTTTTAATAACTGCGATCCATCATACTTCTATTTCATGAAAAGAATAAAGGTGCTATTGGCACTTTTTGGCCTTAAGAGATACCTAAAGATCCATCAACACTTCTGCTAAGTTACTTGCAAAAATGGGGTTTGAGTACCTTTGTTCCGGTGTGAAACAGAGCAAGTACATGTTGAAGCTATTTAGCTGGCCGTGCTTTTGAAACTGCTGAATTGACACCAGAAAAGGCAAGTGATCAGACAGGAGATGTTCAAGTTACAAAATGAAAAATTTAATAGCTTGTAAATGGTGAAAGAAGGAAATAAGAGGTTGAAAGAGAAGGAAGATTGCAGATAACCTCAGCTTTCATACAGACATTTTGCCTTTCTAAAATTAAACTCTCAATTTTTACACTTAACAGGAAGGGCGTTTACTATTTTGAGAAAGTTTAGTTTGATCTTGAAATCACAGAAATAAATTTAACATAGAAATAATGCTATATTGCAATAAAAGCATGCATAAACCCCCCTCTAATTACTGTCCAAAATACATTTACAGGTCCATTAGTATTACCACCTCAGAAAATCAGGCCATTTCCTTGAATACCTAAATATGGTTTGATGGTGCCTACTCTTAGGCAACTAAGTCTAAAAAAATCTATTATCTTTGCTTGTGGTGAGATGTATTGCATTCTGGAAGGCTGAAAAGTAAAAAAAAATGTATAATTCTGAAAAGAAATAATTCTTAAAATTATAAACATATTTTTTAAAGAAAATAAAATTGAATATATCTGCATTAATATATATACAATATATTTTTAACTTGCATAGCCATCGCAGTCAAACATGAATCCCATATTACTGTGTGGGAAGTCCAAACAGAGTTGAAGGTAAATGCATGGCATGCTTTACTCATCTGTGTGGGATGCTTGGGTGTTAGAAATCCTGGAATATGTCTGTGAGTCTCACAATTGCCGTTCCAGGGTACTAACAGCAAGGCAAAAGTAAAGCTCCTTGGTAAGTCTTTTGCTGTCAATGGCAACATGCTGTAAGTTATATAAACACTCAGGGGAAACTGAGTAGAACTGAGAAAATTTCGTATAAAACTTTTCTAGAACCTACTGAGTTAATTGCAAGGAAATACTGTTAAATAACTAGGGAACTCTCAACATCTGTCAGGTATGTTGTACAAGGCTTCTATATATATAGGTACATAGGTGTGTAAACACATTTATATACTTATATTTCAAAGCATTTATATGCTTATAAGTGACTGTAAGTTGAATGTGCCCTGTAGAAAATAAATAAATAAAATTAAATTAAAATAAAACAAAATAAAATAAAATCAAATAAATAAAATAAAATAAAATAAATAAAAGAAAATTTAATTAATCTCACATGCAATTCAGAAATAGGAAAGTGTTCTATAGCTAAAATGGACTTTGCTATACGTCCAGACAACAAAAAAACAATATTTCCTCATCACACAAAAAAAAAACCCAAGGAAACAAACAAACAAAAAACCAAAAAGAAGTAAGACGCAAAGTAAATGGTGAAATTGACAAGTAGAAAAAAAAAATTAAGAAAAAATTAATGAATTAAGAGGAAGGTGTGAGATACCACTTGACTGTATCAGGAAAAAAAATCATTTGTGGTAACGCAGATTATACTATATTAATGCATTGATAAGAAACATTTAGATATCATTTTACAAAGGAACCAAAAGAAACTTCACCTATACAAAGATATGTAATCAAATAACATCCAGCTATACACAGCTAGATATAGCATAGTCCCCACATCTCAATAGAATCATAGAACCATAGAATAATTAGGGTTGGAAAGGACCAGCTCATGCTCATTTTCTCATGAACCAACACCCCCAAGTCCTTCTCTGTAGGGCTGCTCTGAATCTCTTCTCTGCCCAGTCTGTAGCTGTGCCTGGGATTGCTCCCACCCAGGTGTAGGACCTTGCACTTGGCATAGTTAAACTTCATCAGGTTGGCATCAGCCCACCTCACAAGAGTGTCAAGGTCCCTCTGGATGGCATTCCTTCCCTCCAGCGTATCAACTGAACCACACAGCTTGGTGTCATCAGCAAACTTGCTGAGGGCGCACTCAATCCCACTGTCCATGTCACCGACAAAGATGTTGAGCAAGATCAGTCCCAACACTGATCCCTGAGGGACACCACTCATTACTGGTCTCCAGCTGGACATTGAGCCATTGATCACAACTCTTTGCATGCGGTCATCCAGCCAGTTCTTTATCCACTGAGTGGTCCACCTATCAAATTGATGTCTCTCCAATTTAGAGACAAGGATGTCACGCGGGACAGTGTCAAACGCTTTGCAGAAGTCCAGGTAGATGACATCAACTGGTCTATCACTGTCCATCAGTTCCGTAGCCCCATCATAGAAGGCCACCAAATTGGTCAGGCAGGACTTCCCCTTAGTGAAGCCATGCTGGCTGTCACCAAGCACCTTGTTGTTTTTCATGTGCCTTAGCATGCCTTCCAGGAAAATGTGCTCCAAGATTTTGCCAGGCACAGAGTGGAGACTGACTGGTCTGTAATTCCCCGGGTCTTCCATTTTCCTCTTCTTGAAAATGGGGGTTATATTTCCCTTTTTCCAGTTGTGAGGAACTTCACCTGACTGCCACGATTTTTCAAATATGATGGACAGTGACTTAGTAACTTCATTCGCCAGCTCCTTCAGGACCCTTGAATGGATTTCATCAGGTCCCATGTACTTGTGTATGTCCAGGTTGTTAAGATGATTTCGAACTAGATCGTCTCCTACAGTGCGCCTAGGGCCTTCATTCTCACAGACCCTGCATCTGCCTTCCAAGACTTGGGTGATGTGGTCAGAGTATTTACCAGTGAAGACCAAGGCAAAGAAGTCATTCAGAACCTCATCCTTCTCCAATTCCAAGGTAGCCAGTTCTCCTGGTAGCTTCTGGAGGGTGCCTACGTTGTCCCTAGTCTTTTTTTATTCGCTATGTACCTATAGAATCCCTTCCTGTTATCTTTAACATCCCTAGCCAAGTTTAATTCTAACTGGATAAATAAAACATCTTAATAAAACATCTTAAAACAAATGAAGGACCTAACAAATAATAAGGGTCAGTTCTCCCTTTGCTCTGAATGTGGCTTTCCCAGTGAGACCAGTAAGAAATATATTTACGATATCTATAGGATCCGACTAACAAAACACTCTGACTACAGGGAACTTGTACAGCTTTAAAAGATGCATGCTTTCTCTTTCCACAAAAATCACTTACAACATTGAAGAATTAAAATGCTAACTTTTCACAAGAGTAAAAATGTAAATACCAAAAGAGGTACATCTTTCATCAGTTTCATTTTGAGTAATGTGGAATGGTTGTATTTCATAACACATGTATTATAATGTCTTATTAGATGGTGAAAAAAAAAGATATAGATCCAATCTTTTTTTTGCTGAAGTCGTTTGTATGGATTAATACAGTTCTAGACTTTTTAAGTTGTGCTCAAATCTAGGAGGAGTCTTTGAAAGTTTCACTGCTCATATTATCTTTCAGAGAAAACCATATAATATCTATGAAACTCAAGAAACTACACACAGTGCATTACAAATTGGGTCTTATGGCTGCAGTCAGAGCTGAATGATAACAAAATTAATATTTTTATTTCCTTATATTGGAAATTAATAAATTTGGATGCATATATCTAAATAAGTGATCTAGAAAGTTTTCATTTCAGTAGCTAAGTTATTTAAAAAGAGCTTGCTTTTCATGATTTGTCTGATTTATTTAGACTGGTAAATCAACAGGTTACAGTACTGCACCTAAGCTATTGAATTCTAGATTAGTCCATAGGATCGGTCTTATTTTTTTAGCTGTGAAGCAAATCAAAATAGAAAAAGGCATGCATCATTTTCATCAAAACACATAAATGATGATGCCTAGCAAGTAGCAGACTTCATAGCTATTTCCCCTTCTCTGAGTTGTTATGTAATCCAGTGACTAATATACCATGGGTAAGGACAAAACTGGGAGTAGTGACTAGAAACCTGGGAGTTTTTCCCACAGTTTGGCATGCTCCAGAGTCATGCTTCTTCTTGATTAATCTGCATGTGACTTTAGCAGTTTTTCATTACCTTATGCAGTGATTCATGTATAGAGAAATGAACAACTTTCCCATTCAGACTATAGGATATGATCTTGAATTCCACAAATCCGAAATCAGCAATAAGTCCAGGTTTCCTGTTTCTAAGGTAAAATCTCTAAACAAACAAATGTGGGTACAGTATGTGTCTTCAAATGTATTTTGTAACATATTTTGGAAAGAGTGAATCATGCTCAAATTTCTAACCAGAGAAAAGACTGCCATGAACAGAGGTATTAAGTGGGCTGGAATAAGTCAAATACCAGATTTCAGGGACAGGACTTCAGGTTTATGTTAGCAGTTAGGATGCTAACTTCATCTGTTCTAATCATCTTTGAAGTCTAGACAACAAGCTTCCAGGTAGAGAGATGTTTTGCTAGGTTCACTGCTAGGTGCTTTATCTCAGTACCTAAAAGCTCCAACACATGACGAAGATAAGACATGTTTCCTGTATTAGAGAGAGTATTGCCAACCAGTGTCTCCCATTTCTGTATACAGCCATTCTGTGTATCTAAATCAGTATTCAAGTAAGCATTTTATATATTTGCATTAAAAAAAAAAACCAAAACAAAACACCTCACCAAATTTTATACCCTCAGGTCAATGCACATTAAATATAATTACATGGGAACTTCCCCTAACAGCAGTAAATGTAGAAATATCTTTGTATACTGACTGTTAAAGTAACCATTAGTTTACTGTTTAGTAACCATAACAAGATTGGCAACCACATAGTTGCATAACCACAGTGTTCATAAAGAAAAAAAATTTCAGAAATAGCTTTGAAACCTAGTGACAAACATTAATAGTCAGAGACCCCACTAATAAATCAAATATAAGAAGAAAGCCTCTTATAAAAGCAGGCTGCCTTTTTCTCAGTTTTCAAGTGGTTTATGTTTTGAAAACATTGTTAACTTCAAATACGTTAAATAGTGTCTGAAATTTGTTTCATGTTTATTTTTGCAAAATTATTTCCTGTGACAAATTAAAAAAAAAAAAAAGAAAAAAGATGAAAGCATGATTATTGAAAGATATTTTTGCTTGTAGACCACTACAGGCTAATAGATTCAGATTTTATATCATTAACTCATATACATATCAGCCAGCTACCACCTCACCAATCCCTTTCCAATACCATGTGCCATGCTACTGGCTGTGGTTTGACTTTTCCTTTCAGAAAGCAGTCATGATAACTGCTTTGATTTGGGTGTTATAATACATTTAAAAAACTGTATTTTAGGCCTCACCTTTCCTCAGGGTTAGCAAAGTCCTAGTTCATGATGAAGTGTAATCAAATTCTAAATTGTGGTCTCTATTGCTATTTTTCTACATGATTATTCCTCATTTGTAAATTAGCTTATTTGTTCTTCTAAATTTCAGAAAGAAGAATGCTTTTGTGCTTGTTTTTCCTTCAAGAGAGATCTGCAATTCTTATTTAGCGTCAGCTTGCAATGTGACACATCATCATCTCCAATAAGTGTATTGTATAATATAGATGCTTAAAGAGGTGAATGTCATAGAACAAAAATAATATAATATAGATGCTGTAAACTGTAGTTTGGTTATCCTTTGAAAATTTCATAAACAGCTTCAAAGCTTCTCTAAGTATCTAATAACTTCTATGTAAGTGAGGGTGTTTCTTTGCTTTGTTTTGTTTTTAATTAGTAAGTATAGTCAAAAAAAAGAGTTTATTTGTACATTGATATATCAATATCTATCCATGGGCTAAGGTTTTACAAAAAAGTGTATAGATGTATATGGCAATCATTTTAGACTGCGTACCCTAATGTAATTCAAATGAATAAAAAGAGTAGTTGACTAGGATAGTTATCACAGTATAAATAAAAAAAATAAAATCTTGTCAACAGAATAATTCAGTCACTATAAAATTGAAAGCATCTAATATTATTAATTATGTGCAAATAATGAACATCTTTAAAATTCACTGTTACATGACAGAAAATATGCATGCATTTAGCATAATTTTAATGAGACTGGTATAAATTGTAGATAAAACAAATGGAAAACAGACAAAAGCATACTCTTCATACTGCCCAAGTGATTAAAGAGGTAATTTATTGACCCACAATATGAATTAGTCGAAGCATCTACTTCTGTAGTATGTAGTATATTTTGCACATGCAAAATACAGTAAGTCTTGCTAGTCATTATTTCTTTCTCTTGTGTTGCAATGTAGTATTGCTACCATTTAAGGATCTCATTCAACTTTCATTGAGATGATGGGAATCTTCAAACTGACTGCAATGTATTCTGTAATAGTTCAATAAATATAAATACATGTTTGGTTCAGGAATCAGCTATGTTCTGTACAAAATATACATTTAATCTGTACATATGTACAGTAGACTTGATAATATACCTATTGTAAACATTGCAACAACTGCTATTAATTACAATGACTTTTGATGTAGCATTTTAAGTATATGGTATCAGAAAACATACTAAATTCAGATGTTCCAAATTCTGCTATTTCTCATACCTGAAAAGTTCTTTGCCTATACCCCCATACACTACACAGTGGGACAAGCTCATGTTACTTTTTTGTTTCTAACTCTTGAGAAGAGTTATTTTGACAGTAGAGAGAGCTACACCCCTCATTGTCAACAGCAAAAGCCCACTTTTGCACGTCTAGCACATCTGTCTAATTATACAGGATAAATTATGTGGACATTAACCTGTCAATAAATATCTGAAGATGTTTGTAACTGAAGTATAAAAATGTACTTTCTCCTACTTATATCATATCACCTATCTAATATATTGGAAAGAAGATATTATACAAAGCAAAAACAGATGAAGAAACAAAACTTCAGCTTGTCTATTAGCCCTTTATTTATTCTTGGAAGTACCAGGTGGAAGTTTTACAAACTTTTTCAAAGTGGTGCACAGATTCTTTTTTTTTTTTTCTGACATTAAAGAAAATGTTTTATCAAAGCCTTCACAAATATATTTGAGAAATCAACATGTTCATCATATCAATACTTAGGATGATTCTATATGAAAAATCCTTTCTTATTTTAATGAAATTTGTGTATTGTGTTTGTGCTTTGGAAAAGAAAAAGTGAAAAAATGCAAACAAGCAAACAAAAATTAAACAAACTTTGACATCACTATGGAACTTCATGCCTTGAGAAATTAGGGACAAAACATTATCTAAACATATGGTCTTTCTGTTGAAACAGGGCATCGGGCAAACCCCTATCACCAGATTCTGTAATTTGCAGTCATTTGCAGCTATCAAAGATGGTCCTCAGTCCTGGCTCTGCAGTAGGTTGACCAATGTAGCAGGTAAAGATATTTGATGTGAATGCCAATTAAGAGTAAAATAATTTCTGAAGTGGTAAATGGCAACGAGATGACTTAACATAACATGTGCTTCTTTTCTCTTAACACACTATTGAGCCAAATTCTTTTGAGATTTGTTAAGATCTACTCTCTCTTCCAAGTTTAAGAGTTATGGTTCTGCACAGAAGCAGAATACAGGTGTCCTCAACAGACTACTTTGTTCTCCTCAAATTCATAATAATGTGGGAGCCTCAGGCACTTTATGGCTTCTCTCTTACTCTTTGTTCTCATTTTAATACAAAAATAAGAGCAAGCATTCATGCACACCTATCTAAATATGTCTTGCTGAGCTTATAATATATTTTAACTAACTCTTCGGCTAATCTAGTTATACTGAACACATGAGAGCTTTTTTTTTTTTTTTTCTACAAACAACAATATATTTTTAGATAAATCCTGCCTTTTCCTCTTTTTCTTCAGCTGCGAAATTTCATCACATAGACCTAAAGTCTCTAATATCACTGATTTGCAATAGGGACAATATTTTTTTCCTCAGACTAATGCAGTCACACAAAATCAAGTATTTAAAATACACTTAAAATGTATTTAAAATGTATTTAAAGGTACTACATTTTTCATATATATTCACTTTATCATCAAACATCACCTGCATATGTCTGAATAGACTCTTTAAGATGTCATTTTAGCTAATTTCCTAAACCAGACACTGACCAAGACATATAATATTTGCCGTCTTTACTCATGACCCAAACTCTGACACCCTTAGAAGAAGAGATTCTACAGAGAGAGGTGTGCTGGAGTATCCCTTAATTTCCTTCAAGCAGCTGAAAACCCATGGATTGATCCTCATGTTAAGAACTGAGGTAAAGGAGGATGTAAAACAGCTTTTCCTTTATATCTGTTGAATTAGGTCTTTCAGGCTGGGATTCAGCTTTCCCATTGCACAAATTTAGATGTTACCATATAAATGGCTACAGATCAAATAGGTGCCTAACATACCACAGCCAACACATAGGTGTGCTTTAGCTTCCCACCAGCAGGCATCCCACACCACTGGAAGTGCAAACTGGAGGCACCTACAGAGCTGACAGACAAGAGCTGCTGAGGCCCCCATAGACTATGACAGGGAATTTCAGATGTGCCGAGCAGTGGATAACTGAATTATTCTGCCTCTTAATCAAGAAAGAGAGGATATTCTTTTCCATATCATGAAGGTAGTAATGCTTTAAATGAAAGACATTTTTTCTTTCTCTTAGCCTAACACGTTATTCAGTATGTCCATTTTAATATTGCTTAGATAATTAGGGTTTGAAATTTAAATAAATTATTAGGAGGTAAGGAAAAAATATAAGGAAAAAACTAAGACAATATAAGGAACAGAAGATCCTAAAGATGGAATAAGAAAGGAAGTAAAGTTTTAGGTGAAATTTGCATAATTACTTAAAGTTGACTGATGAAGACTTCCTCTAAAGAGAATTATTTTTGTCTAGGTCCCCAGTCAATGAGTATCAATTGCTGCTCACTTCTTTACATATCTGAATTTTCAAGATTTTTAAAAATGGAAAGTAAGTCCTTTCATTTCTGAACCCTTAATAATGGTTAATTTTATCAGTGTTTTCCTCAAAATTTGGCTTCTCTGAGGAACACTGAAGTGGTTCCCTTGAGGGCAACATTTCAGCATATCTCTTTTACTTTATACCTTCCCAGTTTGGCATGAATCTACTCACCAAATTTAAATTTTGTGTATCAACTCAATTTTATTAATAAAAATTAGTACATTGAGACTCAGTAAAAATCCATACAAGGTTACAGTGAGACTGAAGAAAAGCAGAGAAGTTGTAAAAATAATATAGTTATTATCTGTACAGTATTTAATTATTTGACAAATTGTGGTTTAACTCCTTACTGGGCTTGCCCTGCCTTTTACTGCATATTTGTTTCTTCCCGTGTGAATAGAATATTCCAGGTTTGTTGGAAAAAAATCAAAACAAAATTAAAATAAACCATTAAATTTCACAGCCCTTTCCTTCCAACACTCACATCTGACTGTCTCTCATATCGAATCAAAGTTTATATAAATTTCTATGTTAGAAATGAGACTTATGATTAAGTGTTGCAAATACGTTAAATATTGGAGATACCAGAGTGTCATCACTGTCTAGAAAGATGCATCAGATTCTAAAACCTAGAAGTTTCATTTTGACAGTGTATCTAAAATGTGGATTAAAAAATTCATGAAACCAAGCCCTAGAAAAATCAGCTAAGCATAGAAAGGACTCATCAAACTATAAAATCATTCTGAAAGGGAACACAGTACAGGTAAAAAGTGAAAAATAACATTTTCCAATGAAGAAAAAATATATTTTTAATAGGGGGAAAAAAGTCCTTTTTCAATACATTTCTATGCTGAATGGAAAAAATGTACAAGCTTCAGCTAGCTGGAGAAACATTGTGCTATCAGCAGCTACCAGTATTTATTCATCATATTTCAAGTTTCTTCTGTGAACAAAGTAAATTAATTACATTTACAAATAGTATGGGCAGTAGAAGAACAAATGATGGTATATGAAAAGATTTTAAGCTCCAGATGACATATTTACTGCAAGTATATAAACTCTGCAACTCAACTGTGTCAAATTAAACCTATTCATGAAGAAGCATCAGCAGATAGTAGTTGCAGAGTATTAAAGAAGTTTCAATTTAGACAAATACATAAAAAATAAGCTGTAAATTATCTGATAAATTAATAACTCATACAATTTTTCAGGCAACAGCAATGTTAGGGCAAATGTTTAAAGGTAAGTATTTTTGAGTAACATACTGATTACAAAATGGAATTAAATTACAAATAGACTTGTTGACTTATCTACTAAAGAACATTTGATATGATTTACTGTTAAGGTGGTGAGGCACTGGAATGGGTTGCCCAGGGAAGCTGTGAACACTCCATCCCTGACAGTATTCAAGGCCAGGTTGGACAGAGCCTTGGGTGACATTGGTTTAGTGTGAGGTGTCCCTGCCTATGGCAGGGGGGTTGGAAATAGGTGATCTTGAGGTCCTTTCCAACCCTAACTATTCTATGATTCTATGATGGTGTTTAAACCTAACATAAACCTAACCATATAACATAAAGTATTTAAATCTAGCAGCACAACATCCTGACAATGGAAAATATATCTTTAAGCTTTTTCATTTTGGTGTTTTGATGATCTGAAGCTCTATGGCTAATAAAGAAAGCACAACATATTAACTATTTATTACATACCAATAAAATATGGACTGAAAATAAAATAAATTTTTCTCAAAAAACTTGGTTCACCAAATGTTCTGAAGGTGAATCTGCTTGTTGAATTATGTGCATCTGCCTTTTCTCATTGCTAAAAAAATTAAAAAAAACCCACTTTTTTTTTTGACCCAGAAAAAATATTTCAGTTCTTGACAAAAATTATTTGTAGGATATTCTCCTTGCGTGGTAGAGAAAACAGCATGTAAATAATTATTTAAACATACTTCCAGCAGAGATACTTTTTAACCAAATAAACAAAGTTGTTCAATTACTTATTAAAGAATTCAAATGTAAATATAAACCAAAGTATGAAAAAGTATTTTACTGTGTTCCAATTTTTGAAAGATATTTGATTATTCTAAGAAAAACTCTGCATGTTAGAAATACCATCCATACTCAGCTGTAAGGTGTCCACAGTTTTACCACAGAGTTTTTTAAAGAGGTACATTTAGTAGGTAGCAGAGCCAGTATCTGCTCATTTTCACTTACAGTCACAATCACAGATACCTTTTTACTTCTTTTAAGCAATAATTGTGTCAGCATCATGGCTTATATTATTATTTGGCTAACTTCAATTCAGCAATCTACCTGTGAAAAAAAATGTAGTGTGCCAACACAGATAGGTAACTTGTAAAAAATAATTATAAGCCAACTCAATAATAAATATTGGACCAAATCTTGCATTTATTCATTTAGCTAAGTTTTCAGTTTTACAGATACCAGAGACATAAAGTTACAGAAGAACAGGACTACTTTTTGCCTACTTCTATAACTTAACTCCTAGCAAAAATACTGAGAAAGCTCACTTCCTTTTCTTGACAAGTATTTCTGCCTAACAAAAAATGAAGATTGCCTGTATCAATCAAGATTTCATAGCTGTGCAGTTTAGGGTATTATATTTTTTTCCTTCTTACTTCCTCACTGTTAAAGGCAGTCAAGTAAAGCACTTGCTTTTAAAATAAGACCTCATAGATATAAGTTTTCAGTTATACTGAGGGATTAAAAGCCATGTTCTGCCTGCATGACATTTATTGCAAGATCAAGGTATTAACTTGTAGATAAGTGTAGGAGAATGCACATGAGCTGCTGAGTTCCTGTGCTAAAAACTCCCAAAATGCTTTTTCACTGAGGATGTGAAGCATATTTTATTTTTTATTAAGATAATAAAAAGGATTAGTCACATTACAGATTAATTGCCAGCACAATTTATAATCCGTATTATAAAATGAAGCACTTTGGTTAGTTGAATTCAGAAATCCATCTGAAAATGTAATCTTCCCTTATGTTTGCAAGTCTGTAAAATAAAAATTAATGCTTTTCTGTGTTAAAATTTTTGCTTAGCAGTGAAACATATGCCATGCTTTAGCCTGGAGAAAAGCTTTCTGGGGCAAGCATCTTGAATTAAAATGAAAAATCTGGCTGTTTACTTGAGACAGTGAAATATCATTATTTTATGGAAACTTTGAAAATAGTTATATGGATGAAGTTATCCAAGCTCTAGCATTATCACCTTTTTCAAAGTATCTCACTGTTTCAAATATGCAAATTATGAAATAAAAAAATGTGTCAAATGAAGGTGAAATCCTGAAATCCTACATTTGCTCTAACTTCCTTCTTTTGTTTATTCATCACTAGACTGGTACCTTGAGAGAACTGGTTTAAATATTTAAAAGTATCAACACGGATATTTTTCCTGATGTGCAACCATTCTATCTGTTTTCTGTCCACAAGGAAATGCTAACATCTCTTTCAAGAGATGACATGGCATATTAGAATATACCAGCCCATTGCATTGAGCAATCTCTAGTGAACAGCAATGAGGGAGTAGACTAGCCCAGTACACCAAGTAATGACCAACAGGCAAAGATAGGCAGACAGACAGACACCACTTCTGTAAACCCTCAGTTCTCTGGAATAAATTTGCCACATGCTGTAGAAACTTTACTCCATGCATATCCCTGGTGAATTAACAAGAGCCATTCTCTTCCTTCTGTACAAATACCCCATGGTTTCTTGTGCTACAAATCTAGCTTATTTTTAAAAGCTCTTACAAAAATCCATTGCTTTGCTTTCATTCCCAGAGCCAAACGTATAATCAAGAGAGAATCCACTAGCTTAAATGGATTTTTTTTTTTTTTTGGTGAAGGCTAAACATTCCTCTTTAATATTTTTTTTTTATTTTTTTTTCTGTAGTCTGTACAAATATACTGATTATCTGTACAGGCATCTGTAGCTGCCCGTCTTCTCATCTATGATTTCTGTGGTTTAATAAGGCATGTTATAGACAAGATGCATACATAATGTTTCCACTTTTCAACGTTTTTATTTTTTAGTATTTTATAATAATGCCTCATTAAATATTGCTAGTTAAGCCGTATACCAATTAGTATTAAATTACTTTATAATAAAGTTTCCTAATAATAACACATAATTTTTCTAACTGGAATATTCACAATACAACAAAAATACTGTTATGCTCTCTTTTTTTCCCCATCATGTGAGATACTATTTTCTTTATCTGATTAAACTTAGTAACTAATCTTGGTCACACAGAATTAAGTAAGATTTGATTTTTTTTTTCTGCTTTCAAAAGTACAAAGTGTTTAAGTATCAGAGCAACATTCACAGGTAAGTTTACTTCTTTCAAATACCTTTGAAGTAGGATACATAAATAGTTAGCCCTGTCTTTTCCCCTCTTCTCCCTGAACTCTTACATGGAAAAGGTAACTTCTTGTTTCATGAGCCCACACACAGCAGAGTATGCTATATTTTACCCATATTCCCCTTCATTCTGGTGGATATGTCATATTTCATGATGATCAGGAATGAATGAATGAGAGGCATTTATGCCAACTCCTATTTCAATAGTTTCTTAAAAGGAGAATTTGATTCACCTTTTTAGAGAAAGACTACATTGTACAATCTGAAATGCTTCACACTACACAAGTGAAATGCTTTTGAAAGATTTCAGAATAAACACAGAACCTGGCTTTCAAGATTTGTTCATGAACTGTTTTAAGAACTTCACTGAAATTTAGAAAGATTTTTTTTTGTTTGTTTGAGATGGCTTCTGCACACTTTTAATAGAAATACTATAAAAAATAATATCTCTGCTGTCTTATATATGCCTTTAAATCTATCCTAAACCAGATAAACCAGAGTATAAAAATATTAAGAACTGTTATGTACATTACAAACATACAGAAAATTATAGAATCATATAATAGTTAGGGTTGGAGAGGACCTTAAGATCATCTAGTTCCAACAACCCTGCCATGGGCAGGGACACCTCACACTAAACCACCTCAACCAAGGCTTCGTGCAACCTGGCCTTGAACACCACTAGGGATGGAGCACTCACAATTTCCCTGGGCAACCCATTTCAGTGCCTCACTACCCTAACAGGAAAGAACTTCCTCCTTATATCCAATCTAAACTTCCCCTGTTGAAGTTTTAACCCATTACCCCTTGTCTTATCACTACACTCCCTAATGAAGAGTCCGTCCCCAGCATTCCTATAGGCCCCCTTCAGATACTGGAAGGCTGCTATGAGGTCTCCATGCAGCCTTGTCTTCTCCAGGCTGAACAGCCCCAACTTCCTCAGCCTGTCTTCATATGGGAGGTGCTCCAGTCCCCTGATCATCCTCATGGCCCTCCTCTGGACTTGTTCCAGCAGTTCCATGTCCTTTTTATGTTGAGGACACCAGAACTGCACACAATACTCCAGGTGAGGTCTCACAAGAGCAGAGGGGCGGGATCACCTCCTTTGACCTGCTGGTCATGCTCCTTTTGATGCAGCCCAGGATACGGTTGGCTTTCTGGGCTGCGAGCGCACACTGCTGGCTCATGTTCATTTTCTCATCGACCAGCACCCCCAAGTCCTTCTCCGTAGGGCCGCTCTGAATCTCTTCTCTGCCCAACCTGTAGCTGTGCCTGGGATTGCTCCCACCCAGCTGTAGGTCCTTGCACTTGGCATGGTTGAACTTCATAAGGTTGGCATCAGCCCACCTCACAAGAGTGTCAAGGTCCCTCTGGATGGCATTCCTTCCCTCCAGCGTATCAACTGAACCACACAGCTTGGTGTCATCAGCAAACTTGCTGAGGGCGCACTCAATCCCACTGTCCATGTCACCGACAAAGATGTTGAGCAAGATCGGTCCAAAACCGATCCCTGAGGGACACCATTCATTACTGGTCTCCAGCTGGACATTGAGCCATTGATCACAACTCTTTGCATGCAGCCATCCAGCCAGTTCTTTATCCACCGAGTGGTCCACCTATCAAATTGATGTCTCTCCAATTTAGAGACAAGGATGTCATGCGGGACAGTGTCGAACACTTTGCACACATCCAGGTAGATGACATCAACTGTTCTATCCCTGTCCATCCGTTGCGCAGCCCCATCATAGAAGCTCATCAAATTGGTCAAGCTGGATTTCCCCTTAGTGAATCCATGCTGGCGTTCACCAAGCACCTTGTTGTTTTTCATGTGCCTTAGCATGCCTTCCAGGAAAATGTGCTCCAAGATTTTGCCAGGCACAGAGGTGAGACTGACTGGTCTGTAATTCCCTGGGTCATCTATTTTTCCCTTCTTGAAAATGGGGGTTATATTTCCCTTTTTCCAGTTGTCAGTAACTTCACCTGACTGCCACGATTTTTCAAATATGATGGCCAGTGGCTTAGCAACTTTATTTGCCAGCTCCTTCAGGACCCTTGAATGAATTTCATCAGGTCCCATGTACTTGTGTATGTTCAGGTTGTTAAGATGGTCTCAAACCAGATTGTCTCCTGCAGTGGGCCTAGGGTCTTCATTCTCAGAATATGTTTGTATATATATATAATATATATATGCATGTTTGTATGTATATATGTATGCATGTATATAAATATGCATGACGTAAGTTGCATTACACTGAAATATGCCAAATCTAAATAATGAATGAAAAGTCTGGAAATAGAAGCATAGAAATACTTCAACTGAATACAGAAAATGCAACAGCTTGAAAAATTATTTTGTATAACTAAAATTTACAAAGACAAGTAAGATTTAACAAAAGGCAAAATAGTTCTTGCAGTCAGTGAAAAATTCAACATATTATGAATTCTATACAGGCAACACTGAAAATCATGAACCAGCTCTTTCAAAAAATGAGTCCTCAATGTTTCACTTTCGGAAGTATATTTCTGAGTTGACCCTAATTGTCAAAAGAATTTAATCCCTACACATATATGTTTCAGTGAGGGTAAAAGAAGCTGGCATTTCCAAAAGAAAAAGAAAAAAAGTTAAAGTTAAACACGAAATTCTGAGCTTTTAAGTATCAAGTTATAGAATCATCCAGGCTAATGTTATGCACTTCTACTTAATATTTCACCTCTAGTAAATTCAGTCTTTGTCAATATCTCTCTTGTTCTCTATTGACTACTCTGCCATGATGAGGGATGTCTTTCATGAAGTTTGTGTAAATTCATTCCTGAAGGTCTCTCTGGATGGCATCCCTTTCCTCAAGAGTATGAACGCTGAAGAAAGAGTATGAACACTGAAGCAAGAGTATGAACACTGGCAAGAGTATGAACACTTGCAGACTTGCTGAGGGTAACTCTTTGGACATGGCCTCCCAGCCAATTCTTTATGCATCTCACAGACCATTTGTCAAACCCAAACCTCTCCAATTTAGTGTCAAGGATGTTATGGGGGACCACATCAAAGGCTTTACAGAAGTACTGGCAGATGATGACAGTAGTTCTCTCCTTTTTCATTGATGCAGCCACTCCGTTGTTGAAGACCATTAACGCCGCTCAGGCACTATTTGCCCTTGATAAAATCGCATTGGCTGTCTCTAATCACCCCCGTCTTCTGTATGTTTCAAGGTATCTTCCAGGAAGATGTGCTTCATGATCTTAGCAAGCACAGAAGGCTGACCATCTGTAGTTCTCAGGAATGTTCATTTTTACCCATTTTAAAAATGGATGGAATGTTTCCCTTTTTCTATTCACTGGGGATTTTGCTTGATTGCCATGAATGCTGAAATATGATGGAGGGAGGACTGGCAACTTCATCATCAAATTCTCTCAGAACTCTGGCATGCATTGGAGCCCGTGGACTTGTATATATTCATATTCCTCAGGTGTTCTCAAACTGGACCTTTTCCTGTGGTGGAAGTACTTTTCTCCCTCAGTTCCTGCCTTGAGGTTCAGGGACTTGAGACAGGGATCTTGAAAAAATTGATAGTGTCAGGATGTCCTTCTTATGCAAGTATTTTAACATAGGTAGCAGTGGCATTTTAGGTGTCCTAGAACATGGTATCTGGTCTCCAGCATTCTGTCCAGAAGGATATGAGGTTCTTATAAGTCCTGTGTCACATCTGCCATCACTATACAGATTTCTTAGCTATCCTGAAGTCTCTTAAAGGGTGTAAGGTATGTACATTAGAGTCCTAATTTACTTGTTTTCTTACACACTTGACTTCAACACGGACAGATTTCTTCCTGGTATATAGTTAGCTATTCAGTTCCCAAAATAGGAATCAACTAGTTTTCTGATGAACACACCCCTTCTTTCCACTAACCAGAATACTGATAACTGTACTGGCTCCAACTCAAAACATATGCTCTAAATATTATATTAATATAATTCAATACAGAGACTTAAGAACAGAATCTACTGGTCAAAGATTTGCCCATCATTACTGCATTACTGGCCTGAATACATGGAATTTTTTGAATGTGCAATGAATACAGGACTACAGTATTAACATGGCCAAGTAAACAGAATATTAACTTTGATTAGGCCTCATCTATGCTGATTTTTCCCTTATTGTAAAATAGGCATAAGTGAATTCCACTATTAGAGAGTCTCACACTCCTTGATTTGAATGCCAGTTTACAGAACTATGCATCAAAGTAAAATCAGATTATCATATTTTATATGTGGGTGTGATACACAAAAAGCATGTTAACAACATTCTTATATAAAGATCGGTAGGAAGAAAGTAGTTATGGAAGAAGTTAAATTCTATTCTATGTGTCTGGAAATTTGCAAAGTATTAATTTTAATTTTTTTAAACTTAAATACAATGCTATTTATTTATTTTCCTCCATTCTATTACTAACCTTATTACTGCTCTTGAATTGAAAATCCACGTCTATTTGAGTTGATTTTCTATTATATGGTATCAAAATACAGATGTAACGAAGTGAGACTGCTTTTGAATTAGCTTCGACTATGCATAAGGTCTGAAAGCTCAGAAACAGCTCAGATTTTGAGTACAAAACAAATACTCCCATTTTCTAAAGCAACTCACTGGTTTTACACTAATTCATTACTCTCGTGCCTGTTGAACTGACAAGGCAAAACTCTTTCTTTGTATTTTTTAAGACTTATCTACATGTCGCAATTGATTTTCCAAGTGACTATTTTGAAATACTGGGAAACAGCTAAAAATATAGAACTTGATTAAAATAGCTGTGCCAGGATCTACCTAGTCATTTACAAATAGCTTGTTACACAATTATATGATAGAATTTAAGCTTGAAACTTCACTTTGATGGAGAAATGAGAGAAAAGTTAATGAACTGGAACTGTTCTACCATTCTGTTGGGCAATTCAGTGAAAATTTTAATACACAGTGAACCCGATGAGCAAGATAGTGTGTTGAAGAGCATAGTCATCATGTACAATATGTGGTTTGAAGTATATTAACATGAAAAATAATTAAAACTTGCTTACAGAACTATGTTCTATGTTCATATGCATAATTTGCAAGGAATCAGAGTCAATTAAGGATGAAAACCTGAGTTGGTTTTGTTTGTCACACACAGGCTGCCTAATGTAGTGAAAAATCCAGCACGATATTCCTTATTCTGCTTCACCCTTGTCAGACTTCTCTTCAAATGAACATTCTGTTTCAATGAAGACTTTTGGGAAGTTGAATTTTTTTTCCAAAATCTTTTCCTATAAATTATGTATGGTGGCTATGTTATACAGCCTTGTTCACAAGAAACAGAAGGCAGATGACAGCATTTACTTTATTTAAAACCATCACTGATGCTTCTGAAGCTAAGTAACTCAGGCAAATTCATTCTTATTTTAACTCTGTTTCTTATAATCTGACTGAAGATAACAGGTCATATAGTTAATTGCTATAAAATCAAAGATATTTATAGTTACTTTTAACTTAGAAATAGATTTTATGATCTGTTTCTAAATGATGCAAGGGAACTTTTTTATTAGTTTTGTCTCCTTTTAATAATTTGTGCTCAAATCTGCCAAAATCACTAAATCTCATAACTTCAACATTATTTTCAGGAGGAATGTTGAAACTTCTCTTCACCATGGACTTTTGTGTAATAGCAAGCAATTTTGTGCAATAAATACCACATGGATATATGAGAGGAGGAAAAGCATTCTTTCATTATCAGCCATAAACATGATTTCTTTGGAATTGACATGACATTTCTGTATATATGAGCTCTTCCTGAGACAGGAAACTACTTCCATGTGTTTTCGTATTTTCATTTATGTTTTTAATATCCCTGATGTATTCAGAGCTAAAACTACCTTTTTCCTCCCCTTTTCCCTGTCCCTTTTCCCCAAAAATATAATACGGAGTAAAGATGTCAGTGCTCAATATGACCCCTTCCTCTCAGAGTTGGGCTCTTTGAAGTAAGGGAGGATGCCTTTGGGGTCTGAGAGCTTAGATGTATTGTGGGGCCAATGTTTTCCAGATGGGCTGGATGCTGCAGCAAGGGGGAAGAGGAAAAATTAAGAAGCCCGACACCTGAATCCTCTCCTCTTCAATCAGGAAGGTAAATGAAAGTGTTCTATTTTACAGCAAAGAAATATATGGTCCAAGTGTAAGACTCAAAGTGTGGAATTAATTTGAGAAATCCAGCTGTTTATGGTTGTAAATATACACTTAGACTAGGTGTCCTAGTTTCCTGTTAGAGTCATTGGAAAGAAAGAAAACTTTAAAACATTATTTATCTCCTTCTAAATATGGATAAGACTTATTTAGAGATTAAGACTTCCAAGCATAAATTAAGTATCTAAGTTTCACATGCAGTCAATGAATATCTTGTTATTGGCAAAACTGTAAATAACCAGTAACATTTGAAGTGTCCTAGGATATCTCAGACATCCAGGACACTCACGGAGCTTGCAGGTATGACCCAGGACCTGTGAAAGAGCTAGTCTTCTAGAGTGACAGCTAGAGACTAGGAAGGATACCCCAGAAAACCAAAATAATACTGCATCTAAAAGCTGAGTTCTATGTTAAGTGTCTGTTAAAACTGAGCTAACATTTCTACTCTCTGTTGACTGTACTAACTAGACCTTTGATGACTGTAAGAGCGTTTACACACCCAGATCACACTCATAAGACAGTATCAACTTTAACTAAATTTGGTGTCTCAGTCTACAGTTAAATGTTCCTGGCATTCCAAAATGTCATATAAACCCTAAAAGTTTCCCTTTCTCCGTACTGACTGTGCAGAAAGCCAAGGGTGACATGCTCAGCAGGAAGCCTTTAAGCTGCAGGTGCAAGAAATTCAGCAGAATGAATATACTGAAACTCAGCTTTGGAAGTTAATGAAAAAAATCTTATTAGCCACCTCTACTGATCTGATACATATAATCTGTAATCTACATTTTCATAAATTTTAGATCTTTTGTCAGAATCAGTGCAATGTAGAAAGAAGAAAAAAAAAAGAAAAAAGAAAAAAAGAAAAACCTAAGTATCTGATTTCTTGGCCTATGCCCTAATACTGTTGATTTGGCTTGTCAATTAGTGTCAGTTGTGGTTATATTGATCTGTGTGCTTTACAGTTTCTACATAGACTCCGACTCATTCTACAAACTCAGATACTGCAGCAAAGTCCATGGCTTCTAACTTTCAGTCACTACTGAATTAAATATTAGGGCTAATTTTCTAACAAGTAGTTGGGGTTACTTATTTTCATCTTTCCCCTGTATTTACTAATTATTTTTTTTATTGGACTGATGTTAGCAAATTGTGCAAAATTTAATGAAATATTTCATAAATAAGCATACTATGATATTATGAAAATAACTTAGCTGATATTGTTTTATTCTGATCCCATTTGCATTGTGCTAAATTACAGCTGTTCTCCTGAAACCAACAGAGGGACACTTGTGGGGAGAGAAAAAAAAAAAAAAGAAAGAAGAAAAGATTAATTAAAATCCTCATTTTTTATTGTTACTGGTGATGTTATCTTATTTTCCAATAAGAAGCACTGGAACATTAAATGCTAACACAGTGTAAAACCTCTACAGGCAAATATACACCTGTCTGTGCCCTAATGTTACAACAAACATCATCAAAGATAATCAATTGTACGTATCAACTGTAGTATTTTGGTTTTCTATTACTAAATTGTGATTTGACAAGTTAAAAAAATACTTGAAGAATACTCTCTGGCTGCCTTCTTATATGTGTGTAATCTCATTTTTAAGTGAAAATCCCATCCCGAGGATGTCATTCAGAAGCATGAGATTCATCGCATTTAACTTTAGCAATATGGAAGTTAAATAGGTTAGCTGTGATTTAGCTCACCTAACCTTAGAAGCTGCAATTCAGTTACAGACAGAGATGTTGAAATCCATGTGCTCACAATACAGCTGTTACATTTCAGCCAGGGAACACTTTAGATGTCTTAACATAATCACTCATAACACTTGAGGTGTATCTTACTAAGATGTAAAGTATCTTGCTTGGAGTCCAGCTGCCAGTCCAGAAAAGAAAATAAGTTATCTCAGGTACCCTAGTATGACTTAAAGACTGTTTAAGCATGCACAACTCAAATTATATTTAAACTTTCTTTAAAATCCAGTCCTAAATGTCCACCCTTAGTTCAAAGAGGACGGGCTTATATCTGAATGCCATTGGTCATAACTACAGGAATTTAAGTTAACCCTGCCAACATATTCTAGCAGTTTTAATGTAAAATATTAGCTTACATGACAAACAAAATTCATGCTTAATTTTTATTGGTTTAATTAAACAAAGATTCTCATTGATATATTCTTGTCTGCTTGTCCAGTCAGGCAATGTTCATTAGGGACTGTAGTGGTAGGACAAGGGGTAACATGTTAAACAGGGGAAGTTTAGATTGGATATAAGGAAGAAATTAGTTACTGTTAGGGTGGTGAAGCACTGAAATAGGTTGCCCAGGGAAGTTGTGAATGCTCCATCTCTGGCGGTGTTCAAGGCCAGGTTGGACAGAGCCTTGGGTGGCATGGTTTAGTGTGAGGTGTCCCTGCCCATGGCATGGGGGTTGGAACTAGATGATCTTGAGGTCTTTTCCAACCCTAACTATTCTATGATTCTGTGATTCTATGTCAGTCAAAGCCAAAAACAGGCACATCAAAGGTGGTTACAAGATTTCTGAGAAGGAATTGCATAATCGAACCCAAGCAAGCAGGAACAGGGGTGGGAAACACAACAAAAAGCCCACAAGTTTTAAGCCTATTAATGAATCTCTGGTCCAATTGCTGAGCCCACAGGAGATACACTGGGCATATTCACACTTCTAAATGGGCAAGAAGTAGAATTAAATCCTAGGCTGAAAGTCCAAGTACAAATTGGTTCATGTTCACATTGCCAAGAACTAGACCCCTCTGCAGAAATTTGGTCTTGGAAAAAGCTAGCAGAGAGCTCCAAGAAAAAGAGCTAGGTTATAAGACAGCCATTATTCAGTAAGGATTCTCCATTACGGATTATCTATTATGGATTATAGCTCCAATGCTCGAGTTGACTCAGGTTCTGGTTTAATTAATTTAACAGGATAAAGGCTTCTGTTGCAGCCGAAGAGTTATGGGCCACTCAGTCCAATGCAAAAGGATGTTACACAATATTTTCTAAATTTGATCTTTCTTCCACTACTGTTTGACAATTTGGTCCTACATGAGAGATGAAGATTGAATCCTCATCAATCCAGATGGAGCATGGATTTGCAACTGACTTTCTTCTTCCTACAGGAATAATTGGTTTTGAATTTAGTATACCCTGACATTTGGGAAAAAGTGTTAATTCAGTGAAAAATGACAGAAACTTCTCTGTGAATGGGATTTAGTCTAAAAAAACATACGTTCTGATGAAACATATATGTTCATAATTTCCATTTGTTTTCTGTATCAGACTAGGCATGATTAAGGCTCCATTAATACCAGCACTATCAACCCTTCCATAACGATTTTCTTAAATTGAACCTTCTTTATTAAATGTCTTTATTGTAACCTGGTTGATTCATAATCAGAAAAGTACTGCTTTCAAATAACAAACTGCACTGATAAAATCTATGTAAATGAACCATATTGCAACATTATCTGACCAGTATGTTGCTCATGATGTAACACTAGTAGACAGAACTGATTGTTTAAAATACACAACCTATTTTTAAATCTTTTTAACAACATTTTTTACTTCACTTTTATTTCTTTCCCAGTTTCATCCATATAACATAATGGAGATACTCAGGTATGATACAAAATGAGGTGAATAATCCTTACATTTATTATTCAGATTGTAATTTATGAATACCATGAATTTTTCAAAGCACAAATGGTCCTAATTTAATATATATGTCTGCAACCGAGCTAATAATTTTGGGCAGACAGCAATTTATGAATCTGTAGTAAGAACCAATTCCTTCTCGGCTTAATTTCAATAGTGCCTTATTACGAGGCCCAGATCAACAGTCTAAACATTATCCTAAATATACCTTTTCATGTGTTTAGTTCCAGAGGACTATTGTCTTATATTAAAATTTTGGTTAGTTAAGATCATCTTTCATTAATAGCAGCACAGTCATAGAAAGACCCTTCCAAAACCCAAGAGCTTCCAGTTCCCATGGGCACCTTTGGCCAGCGCTAGTAACATCTTTCACTCTGCTGTCCAGACCTGTGGCTCTTCTTCCTGACTAATTTCAGCAAATCTCCAGGGGCTAGCACTGTATTTAATGCATTCTTGTTCACTCTTACACTGTCATATTTTTTCTGTGCATCATGCTCTTACATTCAAAAGTATGTATACCTAAATGAAAACATGAATAAAACAAAGGGGAGTAAAAAAGAAAAAATAAAAAAGTACCAACACATAACAGGTTTGGGTGCTTTCTCCCTATATGATATATGCATCTTAATTTACTACAGGAAGAAAATGTATAACCCTTAAGCATGAAAGGTAACATTTTTATTTTACTATTAATAATATTATTCTCTGCCACACATAATGTCATAAGGAAGAACAAGATAGGGATCTAAGATTATTGCAATAGTGAAAATGCATCCCAAAATTTAGAAAATTGTTTCTATTTCAATGGTTTAGAAGTACCCATGGACCTAGCTTTTTGAAGAATATTTCCAGGAAAGGATTATCTTTTCATTCACACACTTTTTTTTCAACTACTATGATCTTCACCACATACCAGAGAGTTAGTACTAGGTTTACATTTTGAAAACATAGATCCTGTTTATCAATATTTTCTTACTATGTTAGCTAAAATAGAGAAAATTCCACAATAAAGACACCTGATAAATAAACTTTAAAACCACAGTAAGTTTGAACATTTGCTTCCCGAATGGAAAAAATCTTACAGAATCACAGAATCACAGAATCCCAAGGGTTGGAAGGGACCTAAAAAGATCATCTAGTCCAACCCCCCTGCAAGAGCAGGGTAACCTACAGTACATCACACAGGAACTTGTCCAGGCGGGCCTTGAATATCTCCAGTGTAGGAGACTCCACAACCCCCCTGGGCAACCTGTTCCAGTGCTCTGTCACTCTTACAGTAAAGAAGTTCTTCCTGCTTTTATGCTTTCATTCTCTCCATTCATACCCAGTCTAACACTTTTTTTAAAGTCCATATTGCTTGTGGAGTGCCCAGTACACAATGACACCAGCTTTGTTGTGCTGTAGTTATCCTGAGCAACTTGATACATCCAATTACTATATTACTAACAGTCTCTGGGGTCTAGCCACATATTCTACATCCTGCACTTACATATTTGCTACCATCTGTCTTCCCTGTAAGACATTTCATATGAATAGATTGTTACTGTTTGTCCAAAATTAAATCATATCTTTTCCTTTTCAATCCTTCTGTGAAAAATCACTTACAGTTGGGCACTTTCTTTCCATAAACCAGATTTTTTTTTCTGAAACATTTTCCAGTGTATTTTCTCATCCTTTGCTAGTATTCATGTCTCATTGTGATCATCTTAATGACTTCAGTAATGACTACAACCCTGGAGTATTGTGTTCCTCATTTATATTTCAAGCTTGACCCAAGAACCAGTTATTTACTACTATGGTAGCAGCAATAACTGTCAGGATTTTTTTGTTGTTGCTACATTTTTGTTTCCTGATCCTTCTATTACTTTATGATGTTTCTATTATGCTATTATGTACTACAGAATTTTCTAAAGGCATTGGCTGAAATAGGATTCCCATCCAAAAGCAACCATTAGGATGCAATTCCCAAATCAACCCCCTAGTGATTTGAAAAAATAAAAATAAAATCCAAGTCAGGAAAACAGATTCAAATAGTATGTGGGGTACATCTGACCTAATTGATACCCTCTAAAAATTAAGAACAATTCTTTAAAAAAGAGTTGTCATGTCTCTGCTAACCATCTCTGATATCTTCATACCTACATATATATATATATAATTTCAAGGATTAAATTTAGCTCTCACTTTCATTTAGTTATCTGCAATGCAGGTGTATGTAACTGAGTTACATTTAGGATTCAATCCTTCTGCCCATTCAGAGACATGCAGTGCCATTTGTGGTAATTTTAAATACCTTGCCTGGACACCAGTTGCCCATATGTCCCACAATCCTTGAGTTTTTTCTGTCAGCACCATTCAGACGTATCAGGTACCAAGATACCAAGTAATTCAAACTACTTCTGTGGACCAAGTGTAGAACAAACCAACAACCTCTTAGTGTAGGTTCAGAATTCAATTTAGTCATTCCAGCATGGCTGTCTACTCCTATTTCAGCTACCCTAATGTAACCAACCTAGGCTCCAGCTGCCAGTCCAGTAATACATGAATGTGTCCTAGTCCTTATTTTCTATTGACCAGTCTGATACACGGATACTCTATCTCAGATACTCTATCTCAGATACCCCAGTACACCTCTTAGGGCATTACTGGCTTGTGCTAGGGCAGCTCATTCAAGCTCATCAAGCTAGGTGACACAAATACCACCTACACTCTTATGTTACGTAGTGATCCAGAAAAAAAGTCACATCCTCCCCCCCGCCCCCTTTTATTTTTTTCAATAGACTATACTGCTTCTTAATTTCTTCATAGCTGTTCTAGACTACATTTTCTACCAATCTACAAAGTTTTCATTGTGGCTTCCCAGCCCATTTGTACTATTTGAACTCTCATTTAATGAAGAACAATTATCTTCCTATTTCTTTGTTTTCCTCAAGTCCCATTTTATTGCACCTAGTCTGCAGAGCTTCCCACTTGCAAAGAATGATAAAGAATGCAAACCAAGCATGACAACCCAAGCTTAGACATGCTTTGACACCAAAGCTTAAGGGGTCTGTCTGAACAGTCATGACATCAATAAAAGACATTAATAGCTAAGAGAATTTATTCCACTAGAGTGGTTGGAAGCTATCTGATGGGGGTGAGAAAGGGCAATCTTGCAAACTAACAGAAAGGGAGAAGGATGGAGAAGGAATTCTGATGGCACTGGTATGTCTATGGGGCACATGCTAAAACACTTTGTGCCACAGACAACACTAAACCAGTGGTACTCAACTGGTGGTCATTCGCTTAAAGTCAACTTAGCATCTTCTATAATGTGCTGTTTCTCTCCATTCTTTCCTCTGCTACGAATTTCCAGTCTTGGCCTTCAAGTGCCTGATGCAGGAGACAGCTATTCCCTAATTTCTGCCATCTTTGTCTCCCACAGAACTGAAGAATGTATTTAAGAAATACACACAGAAATTGATTCAGAAACTATAGCTGGTAAATTTAACCATGTATGACAATACGTCTATTGACCTGGTAATTAATCTTTGAGAACTAAGACTGATGGATCTCATTTGTATTTCTCCACCTATGAGATAATATCACAAAAGTTTCTGAAACTCTTGGACAATTATGTTGAATATCATCTTTTGTTACAAGTTAGCCTATTGTCATTGTTAAACATAGTCATAATGAATATCATGTAATATAACACAATACTGGCAATGTTTTCTAGTCCACATTTTTTTCTAGTACTAATATCCCTCTGTCTGGAAAAAAGCTGAAGTCAGTCGAAGAGATTCTTGCAATTTTGATTGGCCATGTCCATACTCCTAATACCATTTAAGCAGATTATACATTATATATTTTAATCAGATTATACAAATACATGGGTGATTTTAGAGCAACTGTAGCTTACCAACACAAATCATTAATTCTTCACTTTCTGACTTGTTCCCAAATAAAATAAAATAATAAAAAAAAACACCCAAACAAAAACAAACAAAAAAACCCAAAACCAAAAAAACAGAAAACCAAAACTTATGCAGCAGCAAGCTCAGAAGTACTGCTGCTCATTGCCTGGAAATTTCTGTACCATAAATCACAAAGAATTCCCACAAATTTCAACTGCAAAATCACATGGAATAAGATACAGCCACAGACATTGTATCTAGAAAAGTTTTCATAGGCATGCACATGAAGTAGGACAAAAGGATCTACCTACTTAAGTCCATACCCATCTAAGTAAGTATTCTCATTTTCAATCACACATATATAAAAATGTAGCCAAATCAGTTATGAATGACTCAAATAGTATAAACAGCTACACTAAACTCTCTATCAAAATCCTGCTCTGCTTTGCAACTGAACAAACCACTGACAAAAATATGAAGAGGTTGCCTCTTTACTATTTGTTTCAAGAGACTTTCATTTCTGGGAAACCTACAAAACTTCTCATGGATAATGGAAGCTAAAGATCATTATTCTGCTGGGAAGGAGGGGCAATTTGCAGGTTCCTACTGCCCTTTCACCTAATGAGTTTTGCCAATAGTTTAAGAAGGTGTGAAAAGTTCACCTCTTGTAGTTAATGTCTGTTCTACCCACATAGACTAGTACACAAAGTCCCTTCTTCGCCATCAGATAAAATCTGACACCACTCTTGTTAAAAAAAAAAAAAAAAAAAAGTTTCCATCACTTTAGTTCCCAAGCAGATCCGAAACAGTATTTTCAATGCAACTTCAATGAATGCAACTGCAGTGAAGTCATAAAATAACCTGGCAAAGCCAATAAATTCAGCAAAACGGTATAATAATGCATTCCTGTGCCATTCCAGCAGTACACTTCTGCTCAAAATGCTACATATCACCTATGAGTATTAATTTAAAATTTTATCAGGTTGCTCCTACAGTTCCATTCAGTCTTCTGCAGTGGCATGCAAGAGGCTACCAGGCATACAGGCATCTATTTCTATGGCAACAGTTTAAACTCTACCCTATTCTTAGTTGAAGTGTTTGCAGAAAAAAATACTTTTTTAATTAACTAAACAAGATATCTGTTCCTTTCCTGTCTGTTCTTTCTAAAACAACAGAAATATCTTTACTGTGATGATTAAGAAATGATTAAGAAGTGCCTTATTGTGATATGTATTATGCCTGAAGGTATGAGATTCTTTGAAGTTAACAGGAAAAAAAAATGCACATTTTGACACAACATATCTATTATATAGGCTTCCGATGTTAGAAGTATACCACGACAGTTAGGCATTATCAAAATGAATAAAACATTTAATTATTTTTGTTATTGTTGTTAATGCAGTACAGCTAAATGTATTTAATATATTTGCACTCCACTCTCCTTGAATGCATCCTCAATCATACCCTTTCTTCATCTTGCTTTTCTTTTTGGTTGAGTGTTTTGTTTTGATGAAAATAACCTTGGAAGTGCTAAACATGCAAATAAGATAAGCATCATCATTCAAAGCCTGGCAATTATTCTATCATCTCAGAGAGTTAGGTGATTTATGTGTCTTAAGGGTGAGTGTCTGCAAGATGGAAGAAAGAATCATGTGAATGCTAAAATCAGAAAATGACATAGAAGGAGAAAGGGTCGTTGTGTTATTTGCCCCCAACCTAGAAACTGGGTGAAAAATGCACATCTTCAACACTTCAATTGAACTAACATTTCTGTTTAATTGTGCCAATGAACTAGAACTTTAAGGAAAGTAAATGAGCAAAGTTATAAGTTTATCCTACTTCTCCATGATGACAAATCAAAATTACATTTATTTATCATTATATTCTCTGGAATACATACGTATCTGATCTCAGGCAGTGGTTTGACATGTTTAATTTACTATATCTTTTGCATAACTATATTTTTTTATCATGGGATGTATTTTTGATGCTCTCAGTTCTTGTATTTTATCACCACAGAACTGGGGAGAATGCAGAAAAACAGGTAGTCATGTAGGGGTGCACTGGATTATTCTTCAGTGGTTTTTTGGACTGTGCCTAAGATAACGTTGACGGCCTATTGAGGACAGAAATACTGACTTACATGTAAATGCATTTTCTTTTTCTTCTCAATCTGGTAGCTTGCACAGTGGCAAACTAGTGCCTCTACTGCCATCACTTTGTGTTACACAGAATGTCCTGGCAGAACAATCAGCCTAACAAAGAAGCAAGAAGGGGTAAAGAAGGGCCTTCAAAATACAGGCGGTTTGTATAATCAAGCAGGACGTCCCGTTTTCAGAGCTACACAACCAGACATCAAGGTATTTTCCAGGAGGCTGCAGGCAGTGATGAAGGATTCTGGATGAATGTTCTGTTCCCCGTGTTCCTTCATGAACACCCTGCACCAGGCTTCTGCCTCGTTTACAAGTGTATCTATTGCAATGTGTGTGTATGTATGTCTGTTTTCTCCTCACATATCCCAAAGGTGGGCATTTTCTATAAAGCAAACCGTATGAATATTTGAAGTTTAGCAAGTCCCTTACGGTGTTTTACTCTTTAAAAGGGTTCTCTGCCTGGAGGAAGCCAGAAGCAACGTGACTGAAATTCTCCATGTCTCCACTGGGATTTGAGCTGTGAGTTACAAGTGCTTTGCAGGGACTTTCTCCTTTGCAGGTTTTACTGAGTTTAGGGGCACTTTCCCACACAGGAACGGGATCAAATGCGCGCTGCCTGAAACCCAGCTGCAGCACTGCGCCGTGTTGGATTTTTTAGTTTCCCAGCATTTAATACCAAAGGGTGCAGCTACTCAGAGCAGGGATGGGAAAGTCCCTTTGCTAATTAGTTTTCCCACTTGGAGCAGCTACTGCAGCCCGGCCTCCCGCAGCAGCCCCGCCTTGCCTGCAGCACCACAAGCTGCCTGGGGGCCCCAAGCGCTGCTGCTGAGCGCTGAAATCCGGCTCCGGTTTAATGAGACCGAGCTAGGCAGAGTCAATTAAATCAAATTCCCACTAACATCCCTAATACATCTGCAGTGTGTGCAGCAGAGGCGGCGACAGTGGTGTTAATAAAGGGATTCACTGCCTCATTATATATTAAGAAAAAAAGGGGGGGGGGGAAGAGGAAGACGAGGAAGAGGGGCGGAGGCAGGAAACTTCTGTATGTTATCTACAGTGGGGAAGGAGTGAGGGAAGGATGTTTGTGCTTCTGCACGTGAATGAATGAGAGAGAGAGAGAAAGAGAAGGAAACAGGGAAAGAGAGAGGGAGGGAGAGAAACATACACACAGAGCACTGAAAGGAGGCTCTGTCCCCTAAACCCAAATAACCCACTTGCAAAGAACTGATGCTGGAAAAATGGTAAGGACCCGGAGTTGAAAACATTTTCACTTTAATACTGAAAAAATATGCCATTATAAAATCCTCGAATAGAATTAGTAAGTTTCGCTTGCTTCCTCAGTCCTGGTTTCCTCAAGTTATAGTAAGATTTACAACAGCACAGAATTTTCTACCATTAACTTTGCAGCCTAAGCACTAGAGTGACATTAATTGGTCATGCTTAACTGCCTTGGACTTTTTTCTTTGTATGTTTACACTGTTACCATAATAGAAATCAAGGGTACTAATTTTTACATTCAGATGGAAAGGCAATACTGAATATGTATATTGAAAGAGAGAGAAAACAAAACCAAAGCCTCCCCTCCCCCCTCCCCGAAAACCAAAACAGCCCAGCGTCAACAAAGCAAATCTATCCCAGCAAATTCCTGCCTCAAAAAATAAAAATAAAATAAAATAAAATAAAATAAAAATCCAATGAGAATATCCATGCAACTATGTCTTAAATAAAACCTTTACATTGTCTTCCACGGTAAAAGTACGATCTCTACTGCCTATTGATCACACAAAAATGGCGAAATGGCACTTTTTATTATTATACTGTATTTCTTATATAGAAGGTTTGATACGAAGGGACTTATCAGGTAAGAGGGATGATGGTGTGAACTAGACGCTGCTTCCAGTCGGGGGCTGGAGCGTCCCTGGGGTGCGTTGTATCCATGCGAGCCATGCAGCACTTTTTTTTTTCTTTTTTTTTTTTTTTTTTTTTTGTGTGTGTGTGTCCATTTGTCTGTTTGTTTCGGAGTCATTTATTTACATTACATTCATGCCTTCGTGCAACTTTCCACTCCTGCTTTGCTGTCGGGAGGAGGCCGACTCCAGCCTTTCCTCCGCCCCCCTCCTCTTCCCGGCCTCTCGGAGAGGGCTCGGTCCACACGAGAAGAGGGCAAAAAGAAGCAAAACAAACCCCAACACAATAGAACAAAACCCCAACATAACCGGGAGCCGTGTTTCGCCCAGCCAGAGCCGAAGGAAAAGGGTCCTCTCTTGTCCGTTGCTGCCCTGGCAGCCCTGGGGAAGGGGATGCGCCCACCGCGGCGTGATGCACGGAGCTGCGCGGCTGCGCCCCAGCGTCGGGCTGCCCCGCCGCTCACGGGGCCTCGGTGCTAGCCATAGGGGGTTTGGGCGGGGGGGAGGCGTTTGCGTGTGTTCTGCTGTTTCTCACCGAAGGTCGCCGAGGTGCAGAGGAGTCCCCGGACGGCGCTGCCTCCCCACCCGCAGAGAACAAAGGGCCGGTCCTGGTCCCCGGTGGAGGCCGCTCCCGTCCCGCCCGCCGCCTCAGTCCGACAGCGAGTGGGAGCCGCAGTCGTAAACCCTGTGGGCCCCGTCAGCACTGTAGGGCCCGTTGTGCCAGTAGGACGAGTCGCAGACGGTCTGCAAAGAGTTGATTTCGGATGCAGAGGAGTTGGCGTCCCTCCTCTTGGACCGCTTTCTGTTCCTCAGGATGAACACCAGCATGCCAACCACCGTGAAGGCAGAGGTTACAAAAACCAGCAGGAGCCCTGGCACTAGCACCGAAATAGAGACCCGACTGGTCTCCAAGTAGGAGTTGGAGTGAGTACCTGTCTCTGTCAAGCCGGTGCTGTTTTTATTAGTAGAAGTTAATGTGGGCGAGATTTTTAACTGAGGGCAAATAACATCGTTGGAGAGAGACTCAAAGTCCTCCTTGAAGAAATCTTCGGGGGACTCACACCGCAGGTCACTCATAATCACCTTGGGGCGCAGCATCTCTGCCCACTGTTTGAAAGGCACAATAGGGCAAGTACAGTCCCATGGGTTGCCATGCAGATCGATCTGGGTGATGGAGGTGAGCTGGTCCAGCACCCCTGCCACCGGGAGGTACATGAAATAATTGTTGTGTATGCTCAGCTTGGAAAGCGAGACCCCAGCAAACACATCTACTGGAAGAGACCTCAGCAGGTTGTTGTTGAGAATGAGGACTCTCAGTTTGGGCATTGCATTGAAGGTGCCAGGCATGATCAGCTGGATGCCATTAAACTCCAAGTTCAGGTACTCCAGGTTTTGCAGCCCAGCAAATTTCTCCCGGGACAGGGTGTCTAAGTAGTTGCTATCCATGTAGAGCCATCGGAGCTCAAAGAGATTCTTAAAGGTGTTGTTCTCGACAGTGGCGATGTTGTTGTTGCCCAGATCGAGTAGATTAAGTTTCCGGTAGTCCAGAAAGTGGGATTTCCTGATGGTGTGTATTTTGTTGTCTCTCAGGAACAGCTCCTGCACATTGGATGGCTTGGGCTTCAAATCCACCAAGCTGCTCACGTTCCTGTCATTGCAATTAACCTTTAAACCCGAGCCAGGGATCTGATCACAGCTGCAGATCTGTGGGCAGGACACTGTAGCTGGTAGTTTGCTCTTCACGCTGACTGTTGACACAGCAGCAGTGGGTCTGGTCTTAATTTGCCAGTTGACGGGAATCTTTGTACCTCCGCTTGGACCAGATCCTGGTGTGGCAGGGTCTTCTTTGCCATGTATTTTAAAGGGAGTTGGAATGGGACCAGGATCGCAGGTTTCTTCTTCGGCAGGGGGAGCAGCTAGGCTAGAATCCACTCTGTTCTTTTTGCACAGCTCTTGCTCTGTGGTCTCATTTAAATCTTTGCCCTGCAACCTAGTGGGAGCCTCACAAATCACTCTGCCGATCAAAGCGTTTTTGGGTATGTTCTCCAGCCATTCCTTCAACGACAGCAGATCGCAAGTGCAGTCCCAGGGGTTATCCTCTAGCAGGATTTCAGCAATGCCTGGGATCTGCTCCAGGACCTCCTCGTAAGGCAAGGTTTTAAGACGATTTCCCCGGAGGTCGAGGTGGGTGATGGGCACATACTGAAACACGTTGGGGGGCAAGGTGCTGATGAGATTGTCATTTAAAATCAGCACCTCCAGCTTGTTTAAATCCCTAAATGCTCCCGGGTCAATATCCCGCAATAGATTAAAATCTGCCTGGAGGTATTCCAGATCGTCCAGCCCCAGGAAAGTCTGCTTCCTGAATGATTTGATCTTGTTGTTGTTTATGTGCAAGCGTTTCACCAGCTGCAGCCCAAGGAATGCCCCAGGAACAATCTCATGCAAACCGTTGTTTTCCATGTGCAAACTAACTGCATTGTAAAAGTTAGCAAACTCATTAGGGAAAAGTCGAGTCAGGGAATTGCCATGCAGGAATAAATGGTAAAACTGGGAAGTCGGGGCAGTGAAATGTTGCAGGCTGGTAAATCCCTTTTTCTCACAGTCTACGTGCAAATCCCCTTCTATCTCGTTGCAGGCACAGATCTTCTCTTTGCAAACGTCCCCTGTAACGTTTCCAGCAGCAAAACAAAGAGACGTCTCCAGCAACAGAATCCAAAGCAGCATTTTTAAACAGAGCAATTCATTCCCGATCTCGTCACAAAGTAACAGCAACCATCCTCCTCGCACGGAAAGCAATTCCAGTTCATTCAATACATTAAATGTCCGAATCACCACCAAAGGGGGAGGAAAAAAAAAAAAAAGAAAGAAAAATAAAACGTGGGGAGGGGGAGCAAGGAGGGTCGGCGGAGGGGGGGATGCTTTCTTGTCTCCTCTCTCCCTCTCTCCCCCCCCAAGTACAACTGCAACAGCCCAGATTCCAGTCAATAATTGTATCCACAAACTATCCAGGCACGTACTGCAAGCACGCATTAAAAAAAAAAAAAAAAAAAAAAAAAGTAGAAGGGAAAAAAAAAAAAAAAAGAAATACAAGAATGCCCCTACTCGTTCCCCTGACGGCTCCCGGGCACCTAAGCGGAGGTCTGCGGCCGGGCGGGCTGTCTCACCGCCGAGCTAGCGCTGCTGCTGGCCCGCGGCATGTCCGAGCGGCGCAGGCGGAGAGCGCGGCGCTGCCTGCGGAGGGGGCCGCTGCGCGCGGCTCCGCGCAGGGCTGACCTTGCCGCGCGCCAGCGGAGCCGCGCTTCTCGCCCGCCGCCCGCCGGGCGCTGTCCAGCGCCCCGGTGCTGAAAGCGCGCCCCAGCCTAGGCTCTACCCGCCGAGCCGCCGGCGCCCCGCCGCGCCGGCCCCCGCTGCGCTGAGCGGCTGCCCATGCCCGTGCCGGCGGCCGGAGCCTGCCGCGGGGCCGGGGCCACCCCACAGCCCTACCGCCCCACCGACCGCCCCTTCGCCCGCCGCACCGCGCCGCGCCGCGCCTCGCCTCGCCCTGCCGGCCGCGCTGCCTCCCCTCCTCGCTCGCTCGCCCGCTCTCTCGCTCTTCTTTCCTCTTTCTTCCGCTGCTGCCGAGTCGCACGCTCGCACACACTCACATGCACGCAGAGGGAGAGTTGCTAAGAGGCTCTGCTCGTTTCAACCTGGTGCACACTGAAAGATCTGACACCCTCTGCTGAGCTGCAGTGGCAAAAATCCATCTGCTGAGGGAACGCTGGAGAAAAAAAAAAAAACAATCCACGTACAGGGCAAGCGTTAAAAACGCTGGCATTAAAAGCTGTCGATCTATTTAGATGCTTTCTCCTAAACGGATCATTTAATTTATTTCTTTTCTTTTAAGATGGAAAGTTTAGCATTCCCCCCCTCCCGGCCAGTGCCTTATTGCCCCCATTCACACACACACCTGCACCAGCTGGCGAGGAAGGTGCGTTTGCCTCACTGTATTTCCTAATGGCTGCAACAGAATTAGTGTCAGGGTGTCAAGCGAATAACAATTTGAGGTAATTATTCTGCACGCCATTTTTGTCGTTGCTTTAAACGCATTTCGCCCTCCCCTGCAGCCTAACTGTTTCACGCTGGATTTGGTGTCTTGCTGGTGTTCTCTGTGCAATGCTGAACCATGGATTATTGCATTCTCTTTCTATATATTTATAATTTAGATGATCACAGAGAAGAAGGGGGTAGGGAGGTGGGGATTTGCTGCACTGTTAGCAATTCACACTACCTGTTTCCAGAGAGTATAGTGTCTCCCTTGAGGACAGGAGGAGAGGGCTGAAACTGACGGTTGTGTATCTTGACATTCTTATATATATATATAAAAAAATCTACAGATGCACTTACGTACACGCATCGATCTTCCTCTAGGGATGCTCCTAATATCCTCTTTGGGGAAATACAACACTTGCTTCCCTCGACCCCCTCCCCCCTCTCCCGCCGCCCTTTCCAGTTCCCACCCTTTTGACAAAAGAGATTACACAGCGGAAAAATCGGTGCCTGGCCTTAAAGAAAGGAGCCGAGCATACAAAAGTTTCTGCATCATTTGGACTGGGTTCAGATGTGAAGAACCAGTTGCACCTCTGGTGGTGCAAGTGAAAACCCACGTTTCCCCCTGCCTTGTCAAATCGTGCTGAGGAGGAGGAGAGGGAAGAGGAGGAGGACAGAGAGGAGGAGGAGAAGTAGGAGGAGGAGGAAGAGGAGGAGGGGTCGGGAGAGGCAGCCTGGCAGCCGGGTGCCTCCTGCGTCCCAGGGCTGCACCTCTCCCGTCCGGCGCCGCTGGTGAACTTTGCGGCATACTGGGGGGGGGGGGATGTAACTGCGGAAGTGAGCTGGAGGAGGGTTACTTATACTGAAAGCCAGGGAGCCATATGGAGCCTGCATCCCCTGGTCCCGGCGGCATGCTAATTTGGTCAACGCTTTTCCCTGGCTGCTGCTTGCAAGTAAATTAGACATCCTGCCGATGATGATCTTATCAAATTAATGTAATTAGACCACAGACAAGTTGCAACAGTTACCGTGGCCATTTCGGGTCCCCAGGATGAAGATTTGGCTTCTCGGTTACGGTGCACAGGGACTACGGAGGGAGGGAGAGGGGAGGGAGGAAATGGGACGGGAGGAGGAAACGAAACAGACAAAAAGGGAAAAATCCTGGCCCCGAAAAAGCTGCCCAATAAATTACAAACGCACCAGAAGCGATAAAATGCCACTGAGACAGAAAGCACCACAATAAATGTATTAGTGGTTTCATTAGGAAAAAAAAGAGGGAAGGAAACTTGGCGCCACATTGAGGAGCATTAATTCATTTCTCCTGATGGTTTCTTTGACTTTGTCTCTCGGTGATGTCGGGGCGGTGGGGGGTGAGGGAGGGCGGTGCCAGGCGGGCTGGAAACCTTCCATGGATCAAAAATAGCAGCCTCGAAGTGCACGGCGAGGCAGGGAAGCCCCCAGGAAACTGTGGGAGGAGGCGGGAGAATCACGGGAAGGGGACAGGGTTGGGGTCGGAGTTGGGGTAGGTGACTTCGTATCAGCAGCAGGGACAAGATCACCATTAGGAAAATCTTGGGAGAGGAAAGGCTGAGAAGCTGCAGTCTGATGAACACTAAGTTGGATGTGGGGCAGTAGGACTAAGAAACTTGTTCTCCCACCATAGAATAAAGCTTCTGAGCATCTTCACCTTCATGTTATTAAAATCGCTCAGGTACTGTAAAAAGAATCAAAATGCAGCCAGAGACCTGAACATTAACAAGATATTAAATAAATAAATACAAATCAAGTAAGAGGAAGGAGACAATGAGCTGTTGTCAAAGCATGAAGGACAAATTGCCTGCTTCTTCCAAGGCACCTGCTGAGAGGTGGGAACCTAGTGTAAGCCATCTGGGGTTCGAGAATTTCAAAGTGTGGGGAAAAAAATAAAAGAGTTAAAACATCTGCCAGAAGATGTAAGAGTGTTCATGACTACTTTGTAAATCCCAAGACTATTCAGATAAGGAACCCATTGTGTTTTCAGCTGTATACTTTGGAACTATATAGAGAGATTCATGTCTTACATATATGATATATGTACTGAGAGAGTATTTGCCATGCCAAGGTTTGCATCCAGAAGGCAAGTCAGAGAAGAAGAAAAGAGGCATGATACATTTTAGATCCGGTATTAGATGTTTTTGTTCTGTAAGTCAAATTACACAGGAAAGATGTGTCAGGAACAGGGAATTAATCTATCATTACTCAGTGCCATAATCCTAAATTTCCAGATTTCATCTTCCTGAATTAAGTTTGGAAATGTACACCTTAGGAGAAGAGGCCTGCCTCCAAGTGCTTTAAGGAGATACCTACTCTGGACCAGGTTGATGAGTATCTGCCTGGCTGAAATAATTTGCTCTTTTACCTATAGAATGTGGTAAAGTGAGAGATCGTGCAGCACTGAAATGCCAATGAATATGGATCTTTAAAATTCAGCGTATGAATTCCAGTTCACAATCTATACACAGGCTGAATAACCAGAGCTCACACTGTCCCCTCCCAATTGTCCAGAAGATCACATAGGGGAAAGAGCACCCAAGTCTATTTTCCTTGACTCCTTTCCTTATCTGATGTCTTTTCCTTGTGTTTGCCTCTGCAACTTCTAGAAGCCTAAGACAACGAGTTTCCTATTTATACCTTTCTTCTGGATGTAAAGTCCCGTATTTAACCAAGCACAAGACAAATGTCTTGGGAATCACAATTGCCTTTTGAACAGGAACATTTTTGCTCCTGATATGGAAAATAAAATAGGAAAAGGTACTGGGTACTTTTACATTTTCCCAGTTGGTAATCTCTCATCCTCCTGTTGCCATGACTATGTAAGTCACACTGGTTAAAGGTTTATTTGTGCTATATCAGAACATGTTAAAAAGCTAATTACCTCATCTAACATTGTAGAACTTGCAAAGCAGAACTCAGAGCATCTGCAAAGTTTCTGCAGAACACAAATTTGTTACTGTAGATACCCTGCTTTCAATACTTGTGCCATGTTCTGTAAAATTGGCTTCATTATTTCTGTGGGAGGTATAATCACAATCAAGACATCCTACATTGCAGACATTATTCTGTGTGTGGATACACATACATATATATAAATATGTATATAAACATCTCTGTACATGTGTGCACTACAAATTATGATGGACTCAGCAAACAGAAAAATTATATGATCATTATTTAATTTGAAATTATAGCTTTACTCAGGCTTTGTCTATGCATAGGTGTCTCCATATGTTGGTGCATCTCCTGCAGAAACTAAGCTTCCCAATGTAACTTTAAATGAGTTCATCTTAAACCCTTTTAAGTAAGGGTAGGACAGGTTAAACTAATACAAGGATCTCCTCCCAGAATTTTCTATCTCAATATGTTTCACAGGCCAGTCTTTACAGAACTACTGGATGTGTACCTAAATTGCATCTAGGTCTAACAAGATTTTTGAAACTAGATATTTGTCTTCCCATTTTCCTGAGGGCAGTGACGTGTGAGCATGTTCCAGTTCTCCTTGTGATACATTCACCAGATGGAACTTCGCAAAATGATGCAGTGGCAGATGATGATGATTGATTAAAAAAAAAAAAAAAAAAAGAAGAAAGAAAAGAAAGTTAGAGAAGTGGTTTGCCTACTTCTATCTACTGAGTAGGAGACTGGCTCAGGATGAAAAAATAAAAATTCTCTATCTTTTGCAATGTAAGAGCCAACCCACATGTTCCTCTTTCTTGGCTCATACCCTCAACTACCAGAGTACCAGCCTTCTTGCTGCAGCTGTTCTACTTTACAAGAAAAATAATTCTGAGATCTGTTGAACCAGAGAAAGGCAGTGGGGGAGCATGAGTTACAGCACCCACCAGGGTGTGCAGAGCCCTTGGAGGACTTGCTTGCATTATGCTTTCATGTGAGACTGAGCTTGACCTAATAGACTTCACACATTAGATGTCAAGACTATGGAGCCAGTAGCAAAACCTATATACATTCTTCTTCAGTATGCGTATTTATCAGACCTTGTGATAATTCCAACCAGTGTGGGAAACACTGGCCTGCATAGGTCACAGGGTGAGTCTTACAAGCTTCAAAACAGTAGGAGTCAGAAAAGTGAATAGGAGTCACAAAGGTAGACAGATTTTGCATCCAGCTTGGGTGTAGTTTGCCATAAAAGCCATGTAGTTATTTCACTTTGAAATTCTGATGATGCGGAAGCAAGAGGTGTATTTAGCTAGCAGGCCAGGCCAAGGTCTTGACCAGAATTTTTTATTTAAACTATATACATTAATCAGAGTTTCTGACCCAGTTTCCACTGTGATTGCTTGCATTAAAATCATTAGAAAACCTGAGCAGTTCTTAGGGCAGGTCTGAGGCCCAGAACTGCTGTCCTTACTGGAAAAAGTATCCAGAATAGCTGTTTGGTGAAGGACTGAATTCACAGAGATGTATGTATTTTATCTTCCTTTCTTTGTTATTTTAATTAATTTTTTTCTTCTCTTTTATCCCCCACCTTCACTCCCTCCTGTCCTCTCCCCTACAGACGATTGTTTCCAGCATAGTCTTCTGGAGTGGCCTGTGAGTGACCTTTTTTCAAATGAAAAGGGTACTATAGGGACAGACTAAAGCCCCTTCTAACTTAGGAATGAATTGACCCCATGTCTCCACCAGGAAAGTATATTCTGCCCACTGTGCTGTTGGTGAGAAGGAGAGATGTAGGGAGCTGAGTCACCCACCTCCTTTTACTCCTCTCATTCCAAAACACACACATACGTACACACGCTTACTTTAAAAGTTTCATGCAACAGACGTGGGTTATCTGTTTTCAGGGAAAAATCTGAAATTTTGGAGCCCAGACGGAGGGAAGGAGATGGTTTTGCTACAGCCCTGACCCCAGAATGTGAACTGAGATTCCACTGCAGCATTTCACTGAAATGTCCTCCGAGCAGCATCTTTGGTGCTCTCTATCCTGATGTGAGGGCCTGATTTCTGCCTTCCCCAGTGCAGTATGTGAGATGGTTGGTTGCCTGCCTGGTGGACTGGGATTTCACTCCAGGCTTCTTCCTCCCAAGTTTGGCATTGCAATGCTCAGCACTGCAGCACTGAAGTATACGGGTTTTATTTATTTATTTACTCTTTTCTTTGTGGTGAAAGACATACATTTAGGCTGGGTAAAATATATTATCTGGACCTGTGAGAGATATTTGTTCTTTTGATCAGCAGTAGCAGGAAAAGTACTAGTATAATGTTATAGACCTTAAGATGTTATAACATCTGCACTATATTCTAACCTCAGCACTTTTTTGCAACAGATTCCAGCATTATCATTTTAAGTACTTATTAGAGTAATTCTCAACATCTTGCAAGGCTTGACTCTCGTGTAGCGTGAACAATGCACAACATAATAGTGCACTTTTACTAATGTGAGCTTTTTGTAGTTTGATTGCTTATTTCATTCTTTCCTGAAACATGTCCATTTCCTAACTGCAAACAAGCAAAAGGTTGAAATAGCTGGTCACTCTGCAACTTGTTTAACTGATGGGGGTAATTTAGTAAAGAGCACTCGTGCAATTCAAAATGAGTTAAAAATTACTTCCATCATCTTGTGAAAAATCACACGTTGAGACAGGAAGAACATGAGTTAACATGAGTTAACTCGTGGAACAAAACTCGCAGTCTCATTTAGACACAAGGCATTAAGAAGCATCTTTCTCGACCAAGAAAAAAAAAAAGAAAAAAATTTGTTTTCAATAATTAAGTATTTTCTTCTCCCTTTTCATGCCACAGTCTCTGACCGATATAAGGATCATTTAAATGAACAAAAGTAGGTAAGTTTATGTCTCTGCTCTCTCTAACTGTGACATATTTCAGTTGTTTAATAATGGAAATGCTTTCCAGAGTGTAGAACACATCACTGAGGCAGTGACCTGCCTCCACCAATAGTTTGCTGATGTGACTCTGGGAAACTCATTTCTCTTTCCCATGCCTCAGTTTCCTAGTCTGAGGAAATGGAAGGAATTATACAGCCCACAGGTGCTTTGAAATGTGATGAACAAACATGGTGACTGAGGTGATTATCATCATTACTCAGGGGTAAAAGGCAAAAAGTCAGATCTTATGTAAGAGGAGTACCTAGTTCTTCCTCTTTTTATCAACACACCTCAGAGACTTTTACAATGGAATGCAATATAATTTTATTTGCTCAACAGATTGGAAAACAGGAGCACTGACCTTGGGAAGGTCACATGTCAAGCCGTTGATAGTGCTAGAAATATACCCAAGTCTCAGAAGGCCCAGCCCTGCCTTCTAGCCGGTATTTCAGAGATGCAGAACTACTGATTTATAGAAAAAAGCCTGTTCCAAAAGAAAAGCTAAAGGCTTCCTGCTTCCTTCTCCTCCTCTCTCAGACTTGATTTTATGCATCAAAGGTTTCATATGCCAGTCATTTTCTTTCTGGAGGCCTAATGTAGTTATGCAGTGTGACAGTAATACTAAGCTTTGGTTTTCTTATTAATTAACATCTTAATTCACTGTAATTGAATTATTTTAACTGGGGAAAAAGGATGTCTTCTTTCCTCAGTCTTTTCCTGACATAGACTTTAGACTTCAGAAAAACATTTGGATTTCTGAGAAAAATACTAAAGCATTTGAAATACAAAGTTTCTCACTTAAGAAACATTTCAGAAAAAAACAAAAGCCCCAACCCAACAAAACCTCCAGTTTAAGCATGAGAAATGTGAAGAACTGCTTTTGTTTTCAGGAAGTCTATCAGTTCCTTTTTTTTTCTGCTACAAAACAAAATAAAAACAAAACCAACCAACCAGATAAAGATGCAAACCAAATTAATGATTTTCAGTGTAGTACAAAATATAAACCAAAGAATTTGAGTGGATTAAAATGTGAAGTGTTTTGTTCTGGTTTTGCTACTTTTGTTTTCTAATACAAAACAAATTATATTTTGAAATAGAAAATCAGAATACCCAGAAAAAGACCAGGAATACCAGGAATTCAGAATTTGATATCTTTCATTGTCTTCATCAACAATTTGAGTTTTTTTTCCCAAAAAGTTGTATTTTGTAAAAATTATTTTTCTTTTTCCTTTGATTAACTTGAATTGGAATTTTCTGATATAAAATATCTGGAAAGTTTTCTGAAATTAACCATGAGGAAAATCCCATGATGTCTGCACATTAAAAGGAGAATTGCTGGGCATCGGCACTGTGGGAAAGCTGAAGAGATGAAACATTATTAATAATAAAATAATACCTTCTTCCTATTTATGCAGTGCCTAGAAACTACTCTGGGCCCAATTCCACATAGCATTTTAGTTTTAACTAAATAACATTTTAGACACATAAAGGAGAAGAGGTTGGTGACCCAATTAATCTTTGTACTATTGCATTTTACATCTGAGCATCCCAAATGATTTCAGACGTATTGTTCTGATGTAAAGATAGAGTACTGCAGTGGTGACTTAAGATGTAGTTTGCTATTCTTCCTCCACTGGCAAAGCTGATATGAGAAATCCCTTACTGCCTTCACTAGCCTTCAGCCACTAATTTTAACTTCTTGAGGCTTTTTATTTAAACAAGATCATTTTATTGATCCAGTTCATACTGCATTTCACAAACAATTCTGTCCTTCCTGAGTTGATGAAAGGATAAAATCAGGATTGCTGCTGAGGTGGTTAAGGAATCATCCTTGTACCTAGATGGGATACATATATACTGAAGTCCAGGATTCAGCTCCCACAAAACCCTGGCTTGGATGATTCTGGACCTTATTATTTCAAAATTGTTATGTAAAATATACAGATAGTCTTGCAACTGAGTATATGTGTGTGTGTACAGATGTATGTATATATCAGGAGTTGGATGCAACTGTGATAGGAGCATTTAAAAGACAGAAATCAGGCCAGCATCAAAGCAGTGTTTTCCTGGATTGGAATTCATTAGCAATACACATTTTCTGGCGGCAACTTCTGACACATTATTAGTTTTAATTACTGCATATTCCGATTATTCTTAATAACCATCTTCTCCATTAGTTGTGTGTATTCAACACGAGAGAGCTGAAGACATGTAGTCTGCAGGAATGGCTGCAGTCAGGTTTGAGGATCAGTTCTGAGATCTCTTTGATGAGGTAAGATGGGGCCAAAGTCAAGAGTCATCTTTCTTCCTCTTTATTCTCATGTATCCATGGTATTTTTACAATCCTCATAACCTCCACAAAAAACAAAACAAAAACAAAGGTGTATATCATCTGCTCCCAACTCAGATTATGTTATTTCCAGGAACAAGACTTGTTCATTTTCACAGGCAAGTTTCCTGCCTGTTCTACATCCACTATTCATATCTTGCAGAATTTATGCCTTGTACATGATTTTCATTGTATCCTGTTTGTGAAATTACATCACAGAAGTCTCCTTTAGTGTCTTACAGTTACGTATTACCTTTACAGTTAGCTGTGTCTGAGTGCTCAGACACTGTTGCTGATTATGCCATTGGTAGCATCACAAAATGTGCAATCTCACAAATAGTTAAAATGTTTCGATTTGGTCATTTTAGCATGCTTATGCTTTGATTCAGGGCAAACAAGTACCAAATATTCCCTTCTCAATCTGTTTTGATTTTATGGGTGCAACAGTCCTCTGTTTTGTCAGCAAGACTTTTATTTAAGCAACATAAATATTTACTCCATAAGCTACATATATTTAATGTTCATAAATGTGTCATAACTTTTGCAGAAGTTACTGGAAAATAGTTTATTTCAGATTTGCTTTTAATACTTGGCATATGAATTTGGTCATCCTTTATTAAATAGGCTTGTAGTTTCTCCTTTGGATGGAAGTTCCCTATTTACATGATATACAAGGGCTTATCTGACATGTTTTAGCATTTATGACTAGGACAAAAGCAATTGATTAGCTGTAGACCAGGTCTGCTTTATATGGTCCTTTAGGATGTATATTATCTGGGATTCATGTGGTTGGGTCTTAAAAAGGCAATTTATTTGGTGCACAGCAGTACCACACAACTGAGCCTCAGATGGATCGACAGACATTATAAACCGGCTATGGTGCACACCATGAGGAGAGGTTTATGATATCAGAGATCTGATGAATCTGTTTAGAAGCATATTCCTCCCATTCCTGGACCCAGAGAAATAAAGTGGCCTAATCCTCCTGCGAAGGCAGCACAGACCATGCCCTAGTCCAGATATACTCCTCCATCAGTATGAACTCTAGAGTTTTTTATTCTTATTGCACCTGGTTGTGAGTAACACCACAAAAATGTAGTAGCATTGTCCTCTCAATGGGTGTGTAACAGGTTGCTAAAGGACTCTAAGGCCACAGAATGGGAAATACCTGTAGGAAGTCACACAGGGTTGGTGGTGAAGGACCACTTCTCTCTGGACACTGTTCTTCATTTTCCCTTCCCTGTAACACGCATCATGAAAGTTCAAGTTAGACGACTGGCTCAATAATTTGCATACTTTCATTCTAACCGTGGAAGGTCAACTACAGGGAAAGCAAAATGAAACCAAAGCGAAAAAGAGATAATTTGGAAAGGTAACTTTGTCTGAGGACTCAGAGTACTCCCTTGTATGGTGGGTTTCCCAAAATCTAAAGACATTAAAGGCTAGAAGTACATTTCTCTGAACAACTGATTTTTATTATTTTTAGGTCACTGCTAGAATATATATATAATTTTTTTTTAATTAAACCATTATCTTGTGGGTTTTTTTTTTTTAATTAATATGGTTTCTGGCTTTTTTTTTTTTTTGAGAGGAAAGTAGGAAGTGATGACAGAATATTTTTGTTTCAGTTAAATATTTAAATCATTTAAATAAAATATTTTGGTGCTTTTAAAACCAGCTTTTAAAAGTGAAATGGAAGCAAATCTGTGATGGAACACTTCAGCAGTCTGGTGATAGCTTTTAGTATCAAGTCTGAGATACCGACCTAGGCTTCCTTACAGTCATTGGAAAGAATTTACCATTGAGCTTGTACTAAAATATGTACAAAACAAGTAGAATAGATTTTGCTGGGAAAGCATTATTTGTGACACTTTATCACAAAGACCCTTAAACTGTTTACATTATTTTGTACTAAAACTAGCCAACTTTTACATGACTAATTTTAGATGTGGCTAATTCCAGTCAAGGAATTAACTCTGACATCAAGGCAATGCTTGTAAGAAATAATATTCCATTGACAAAATATAGACTTTTTTCTTAAGTCTGCTTTTTTCACTTATTTTTTGAGCAAAATGAACACTTGAAATGTTTGTTAGTGTAATTTAAGAATAGCTGAACATAAAGTTGTCATCTAGGTGTAGTCAGATATGCAATACAAAAAATAGGAAATTATTTTTGCAAGCAGAATAAACAGAAGAAGTCATCAAGTCGTGTTTTCAAAATTTCATTTGAAAGTATAAATATACAAGAGGAATGTTACATTGTTATTTCTTACCTTTCAGTATTGCAGAGGGCTGTTCACTAATGTTTTCTTTTACATCTCTACCAACATATCAGAGAGAAATGAGGGGTGAAACGAAAGAGTGTTATGCTGATGACTGTCATAAAACTGGATTTTATTGATTATATTATGTGTATCAGTAGCTTTATTGTTCTGAATCTTGACTCATAAAAATATTATGCTTGGGAAGCAATTTTCCTAATTATTCTGAAAACTCCTTGAATTTGTGTTTTTCTGTGAATACTTAGGAATATTTTCTTCCATACAGTATTTTACAAACATTTAGAATATCATCTGTTTTATAAGTTAGCATTATCTTGTTGACATCAACAAAATCAACCTCTCTAAAGATCTCAGTCTTATGACAAAATAACATTTAAATTCAGACACTATAAAGAGTTAAGGATATTTAAAATAGTAATGAGAAAAGAAAGGCAAGGCAAGGCAAGGCAAGGCAAGGCAAGGCAGGGAAGGAAAAGGAAAGGAAAGGAAACAAGAGGAGAGGAGAGGAAGGGAAGGGAAGGGAAGGGAAGGGAAGGGAAGGGAAGGGAAGGGAAGGGAAGGGAAGGGAAGGGAAGGGAAGGGAAGGGAAGGGAAGGGAAGGGAAGGGAAGGGAAGGGAAGGGAAGGAAAGGAAAGGAAAGGAAAGGAAAGGAAAGGAAAGGAAAGGAAAGGAAAGGAAAGGAAAGGAAAGGAAAGGAAAGGAAAGGAAAGGAAAGGAAAGGAAGAAAAAAAAAAAGAAAAGAAAAGAAAAAAGAAAAAAAAGAAAAGAAAAGAAATTACATTTTAATAGCATTGTTGCTAGGAGATTCCAGCTGCTGTTTATGAAATGACTGTGTCCTTTTTTTATTTAATTAAAAAAATTGATTAATAAGTAGATAAACAACTAAAATGCCAACCTTTTAGTAAATTTGTGTAGAAGCTCCCAATGTATAATCTGATTAAGCAACAGCAACAACAAAAATCTTGAAAGGAAATTGATCACACAAAGGACAGGAAACAAAAAGTAGGGCACACTTTCAATTGTTCCTTTAACCTACAAAGCCCTACCTTCCTGGTGCTGCAAACAACCACTTTAATTAATAGTAGTCACTGTGAGAAATGGGACGTAGGGCTAGATGGACAATTTGTCCAATGTAGTACAATGTTTATCATGGTCTTCTGTTCAGCCTGTGTGTAATTCAAAACTATAATTAATTTAGCTATCACCACCTAGCTCACTAGATTATAGTGGGATTTTGTTATAGCTCAGAAGCTGTCAAAGTTTCACAAAGAAGCTAAAAGGCAAAACATTGCTCATAAGCTCCTTCTTGGCAAGTTTCAAGTTTTTCTGTAACAGACCAGAAATTCTTGACTTTTTTTTTTTTAATGTATGGTTAAATATAATTTAAGAAGACATCACAGTGAGATAAATATCTAAACTCTTTTAACTTACACCTTCATTTTCCAAAAATCCAGTCCAATTTATTGATAAAAAATATCAAATAATTTCAGTTTTGGAAAGGGGTAAAAAAATTGAAAATGAGGATCTAGTGCAAAACCTTATTAGATGATCATATGATCATAGAGTCACCTCCCTCATTAATGTGAATGTTCTAGAACTTGGACAACCTTAAAAATAATACATAAAATAAAAAATTGCTAAAATATAGAAATTGCTGTTGTCAGGTGCTTTACCACATACATGTGTTGAAATGAAAAAGAAAGAACAAACAAACAAGCTCGAATGCTCCTGAAGGTTATAAATCACTTGAGACAGAACTGAGAATTTCTATCATTTACTCATACATGCTCACAGCCTTAGTCATTAAATCAGGAGAAGATATGTAGTGTTTATTTTACTGACATTTATTAAGTGTTTTGTGATTTTTGTATGTATTTTAGAGCAATAATACGTATTTTATTTGTAAAGTACTTAAGTAGCCTTAGGACTCTCTGAACAAGCTCTCTTGTTATCAAAACCAGTATAGATGCACTGCTGCTAAAAAATTAAACCTGGTAATCTTATCCATCCAATGTGCTTCTATAAACATACACAATCACAGATTTTATATGTCATAAATCCTTTTACAAATGTAGGTAAGTGAAAAAAATAACCTCAAACCAATGTTGTGATTTCTTATAACTGTTTCCAAGTCTTTAAACATGGTTGGTTTTATTGCTGTTGCTTTTTTTTTTTGTTTGTTTGTTTTTCTTGGGGTGATTTTTTGGTTTTGTGTTGTTTGCATGTTTGCTTTTTTTTTTTGGGGGGGGGGGGGGGAGGGGATGGTGGTGGTGGTGGTGTTTTTGTAGAATTTTTAAATGGAAGCTGAACCCAAAAGACATGGAGGGTCCAGAACTTTAGTGAATTCTTGGTAAAATGGAAATGCTCAGTACTTTGCAGGGTCAAACCAATGCAGAACCATATGTGCTGTTTGGGGTTGTTTTTTATAAAAATATTTCTGCACAATATGAAGAAAACCCTGTAGGAGTCTTTTGGCTTGGTAATACCATCTTCAGTTCAGTCAGAAGTTTGAAAATTAAAGCCAGAATAATTGCTAAACCAGCATTTTTCTGCCAGGAATGCACAATGTGTTTTGACATTTGTGTGTTTGTTTCATAAATTGTTAATTTGATATTTGTTTTCTGAACATCTGGTACTGTATTTAACAACCTGCTGTTGGTACACTGTTTTCTTTTTGGATTTCAGATGTAAAGATAATACATTCTAATATCTTTCAGACATGTGCGTTCTCTTATAATCCAAAGATAAACAAGTTGATTCAAAGATGCGAAATACTGCAAAACAACTTCTTCACTTTTTTCTTATGCATTTAGCATAACTGAATGCTAAACCAATACTGATAGTATGCAAAATGAACTAAAAATTCAATGAGTCGGGAGACACTTTGGATGGGTGGGCAGGAGTTACTTTGTTGCAACAGCAACACATATTTGATAGCAGTATAAGATCCTGTCTGTTTATCTGCATAGAAGGTCTGTCTTCGTCTTAGTTTAATAACAGATGTGGAACAGCTCTGATGTCTGTGGTTAAAATAAATACACATATAACAAAGCTAAACAATGTTATCCCATCAGATGTAATCCAAACTACTTGGTAATTATCAATAAACAAGTTAACAAAGTTTTATCACTTGCAAGGAACAATCAGTATACCACATAGCAACATTATCAAGCTAGAATTTAAAAATAGTTTGAATTTTGTTTAACATTTTGCAGCTTAGTGACATCTCGGAGACTTGATCCTTATGCTGAGGAAAACTTTGATGTCAGGAGTTCCCACTTCCTTTAATGGTAGCAGGTGTCTTTGCACAAATAAGAGGCATAAAATGCTCCAGAACAGGAAGATGGAAAATAGCTTTAAGGTTCAGGGGATGGATGTGACTTGATAGCCATGATCTAACCTAAAAAGCCTAAAAAGAGAAAATTACTGAACTAGAACAGAAGAGTAAAAGAATGTATTCAGCCTGAAAGAACATGGTGATAAAGCAAAGATTTGTTCTCCCTTTTCAAATAAATTTTTAGTTGGTTGCTCTTTGTTGTTTTTTTTTTTTTTTTTTTCCTGTTAAACTGGTCTAAACCAGCAGACCTGGTCTAACTGTTAAACTGATCTAAACCAGCTGTTTAGCAATACTCTTTTTAAAAAGGGGCCTTGCTTGAAATTGTAATGAAATCCATCCTAAGAAATCAGAGGTACTTTGGCATCTTTCTTTTATGTACATTGTACAAGAAAAATGCAGTTGTGTTTTTAGGCTTTGAAAGAGTAAACAACCCATTGCAAAGGTATTAACTAATTTTGATATACCCAATATAGGATGTGCCACCCAATATAAGAGCCACTCAAGTGGAACAACTAAAAAAAAGACATTCATCTGTGAAGGCTGGCTTTATCCAAGAGATCCAAGAGGGCTGTTTTGGCTTTTTGGTGGGTTTTTTTAGTGGTTTGTTTGTTTGTTTTTTTGTGGTCTAAGTCTCTAATCTGCATTATTTCCAGGACAATATTCTGTACATCCTGTTAAATTCAAGATATAAATAAAGGTGGATTAATGAATGAGGGAAGGATCTTGGCACAGCAGAACAAATGAAACTCTGCTACTTGAGGAGGAGAGCAACCAAAAAATATTTTCTGGTGAGCCACATAGCAACTCATCAGATTCTTCTTTGTATAAATGCATACATACAGCTATATGCATCTATGCATATGTTTGCATGTATGTATTTATTATATGCATACATATGTTCAATCAGCTTATACATGCAAATTCTTAAGAATAAAAACTGTGATGCAGATATATGTAGGCTAATAAAACAAAATAGCATAAGCAGTTGTCCCTCAGCTATACCGCAGGCTAAGCCCTAACTGTTCAATAGACTGTATTTTCTACAGGGAGATAAAAATGGACATAGAGTTTGTCAACATTACATTTTAGTGGAATCAGTCTCTGTTTCTTTATTGGTAGTAAATACACGAGATTAATTCCTAACATATGATTAGGCACTTACGTCTCTTTTTTATAATCTGGTAATTTGATTCAGCTGCAAAAATATATAAAACAGAACAATCATATGCATGACTGTCTAACAGCTAAACCAGTCCAAAGTAAACCTCTTTTTCAATGATTCCTTAACTGCCCTTACTACTGGCAAATCCAACAAACAGCAGCAATACTTAATCTGCACTAATGAACAGACAGACAGGACATACAGTGGTCATGCTTGATTTTCTACCTTTATGGCAACACATAATCATTGGATGCTCACTCACTGGATGTTTTAGATCTTCTTCTACAAAATATTCTCTGGGTATAAGCCGTCTTAATTAAAATAGCATACCTTTGCCAAGCAAGTTACACCAAAACCAGAAACAGTCAGGGCTAGTTCAGGTTAATGACAATACTTCTGCTCTTAAATCAGAATGTATATTAGGCTATACATTCCTACACCGTCTGCCCTCTAGAGGATAAAAGAAACTAGATAGAGGAAATTATTTCTTTCCTTTTAGATTCTATTATTGTCAGCACGAAGTCAACAGATTGTTTTGTGCAGGCTTCTGAGTGATGTGGGGGGAATGCCCCTATTTGTGTTGTGTTAGTGTTCGAGTGCTATCTCTGTGTTGTGTTAACATTCCAGTGCAAATAAAGCTATTTCAAGTCAATGGACTTGATTTAACAATGGAGAGCTCTAGTTTTAGGTGACTCCAAGGAATGTAGCTCTATCGATTTCAGTGTACTGCAGTGGTTAGCTGAGATCAATACGGGTAACAGTAGTTGTAAGAAGGCAATATCCACAAAAGATTTTCTTCATTGGCTAGGGATGAACACAGACTCATCTACTAGCTTCTACCAGCTACCTGCATAGACAGTATTGAATTTTTTTTTTTCAGGACTGTGGCAAATGTTTCTCAGTAAAATTGTACCATTAAAAATACGTATAATTGGCAGTTGATCTTTGCCTGAAACACTGAAATGATAATTCATTATTATATTATCAGAACTGACTGCATTACTTCAACTGAGGTAAATGCTTGGCTCCTCAGTTTCTAAATTAACCAGAGCCTATTTTCTCTTTTAGTTTCATAATTCCTGAGAATTAAACGTAATTTTCAATAATTTTTAACATTCCACTTTACATAACAGTCTATTTACAAAATAATAAAGAAAATGACCTTCAAAAGGGTCCTAGCTTTCTCATGTAGTGAGAATTTACAAAAGTGTTTAGCTGAAAAAATTAAAAATAAAACAGAACAGCTGATGAAAATTTAGGCCTGCTACAGTGACAGTGATACAAATACTCATCATTGTTTCATTTTATTGCCATCTTCTCTAATTGCCTCTGTGGCTTGTTAAGTGTATTTGTTTTGGGTTCTTCTCCCTTCTACTTCCTGGATTATAGGAATTTTGATTGCTTTTGCTAAACTGCTTCTTACAGTTCCTCATGGACTGCTGATTAGTAGCACTCTACAGAAGACATTTTTGCAGCTGTAATCTACAGCGCCTAAGAAAAAGGAAACAGAGTTTTTGAAACATTGTTATTAATTTAAAAAGAAATAATTAAAGGATCAAAAGTAACAAAGAAAAACTTTGTAATACTAGAAAATAATGTGTCATATCTTACATACTGTGGAGCTGTTTTGCTTTTGTTTTATGAATACAAATATATTGCCAGCAGGCTCAAGCCCTGAGGTTGCTAAACTCCACTGCATGAAAGAAGAACCAAAGTACTGCTCTTGGCCTTATCTTTTCACTCATAAATTGTCCTGATTGCAGGCATCGTTGGAGCTGAAGAGGTGTAGTGAGGCAAGATCTTATTGCCACCATTTCTCAAACCTGCCTGAACTGAAAACTTGCCTGTCAGAAATAGAGCTGTGCAACCACAGCTACATCAATGCCTGACTTGCCAAAATACACAGGACCTCTGTGTCACTTCAGTAGCTGTTCAGGAGATTTGCTGTGTGATTTCATCTCCTCAACTTAATAGGAATCAAAAGCACTCAGTACCTGGTACGATTAGCTCCCTTGTACTTTTCAAATTATGAGGGAGCTAACATGCTATAACAAGAGAAGAAGAAAAGGAGTAAAGAAGGTACTGTTAAAAGGTAAGACAGTGAAGGTCATGATGCATGTAATCACCACTTTTTAGTAGTTTCTCTTGGGTTTGCTTTTGTGAGTATTTAGATTTACACTCATAAGCACGCAGCAGTGATAGAAGTCAGGTAACATTGCTTCCAGAAGTTCCCTAGAAATGGTATGCCACAGCCAGTGTCTCATGACTTGGGAAATTCATGACTTCTCCACTTGGGAAATTCAATGACTAACAGGCTTCCATGAGAAAAATGCCAATTTGAGAACAAAAACAATTAAGTAATAATTTTGATTCAGGCAGTATTTAATTCAGAGGAAAGAGAAAGGGGTTTGAGGAGGAGACTTATAAACTTTAAAAAGCTAGTTGGACATTTCACAATGCAAAGATTAAATTTTCATTCCAAAATTATTTTGCTTTGAATTTCAGACAGAAACACAAACATGAATTAAAAGAATACAAAAGACTGCAAATGCAGAAAAGCATTCTGACTTATTTTGGAAAAGAAATATCCAATTTTAGGCTTTTTAACCTGAATTCAGATTGTTTAAATAAATATGTACTTTGATTTCATGAAGCAGGCTACCAGTTTTGGCTGTTACTTGGGCTGGTTCTATGTTTTTGCTGGTCCTCTTTTCTCTTAGAGTTCAGCATCATCTACCAATGTGTCAAAGCTGCTCTTAAGTTTTTGCAAACATTTTGACGGTAAGTTGCTATCCTACCGCTGGGTTGAGTAGTGAATTATTCCTCAATCATGTGTCTTGAACTTCAGTGCTGTACACTGTGCTTACTGTAGTGCCTGTTGGAGGATTAAAAGACCCTGTAATAGCCCAATGCAGCTGTTAAAATTTAACCCTTGTGCTGATTAAAAATGCCTGTCAGGACTCCAAAAAAGACGTTAATGGGGATGTTGTGCTACATAGTAACTGAGGAACAGTTGGATGACCCTCTAGATGACCCTATTCTGTTCAGCAGTACAAATAAAATCAAGAGTTCTCAATAGAAGACTCAGATGGGTGGCAAATCAGGTCCTAGACACACAAACAAACACATATGCACACAAAGACATTTGGATTGCTCCAATAATGGCAGATTCTACAGTTAGTCAGAAGTCTGTCTGTGGAGACTTTTCCAGTTTGTAAAAGATTAAAAAGCTTTCAAGACTCTCTGAATGCCTGCAAAACCACATTAGTATCCTTTGAAGACCCAATATAACAGCAGGACTGATCCTCTTTTTCAGCATGCAAAAACAAACAAAAAAAAAGTGCTATCCAGAAGGTACCCACAGGCACAGTACATGGGCATAAATCAGGAATTCCCTGAAAATCCACACCAAGCTTATGCTAGTCAACTAAAAGGAATGTTTTTATTTTGAAAAGTTTTAGATCATTACCTTTTTGTACTCCCTTACTCATTAGTGATTGACTTTCTGCTAGAAAGAAAACTGTGGTGTCAGAGCCAGGGATGAAAAAAAGTATAGATATCTCTATCTATGAAAAAGAATGTTATTTTGCCATTTTTAGCTAACTGCAACTGTTATGACTCTCCTGCAAGTTTCCTAACCTTTTTATGTACAAAACCCCAACCTCTGAGCTTGTAAACATTTAGGCACATTAACAGCTTTTCTTGTAAGTGTATTCCCTATGATACTCATTTTATGTAAGACTGAATAAAGGAGACTTGTCCCATGCTGTCACATCAGTAGAGCCTGAAGTAAATTACTTGCTTTAATTACAACAGTTGGGGTTGTAAGGCTTAAAATTATTTTTGTTTGGGCTTTTGCTTTCTTCTTTTTCTTGCTATCTGTAGAGATTTTAACACATTTCTAGCTCCTGTGAAATACTAGCTAACAAGGTTCCTGCCATGTGCAGGGAGATAAGCCTTTCACAATGTTTATCTAGAACCATATATACAAATACACATTTTCCATTTCTTTCTGGACCAGCTGAACCAGAGATTAAGGACTCAGTACACCTAATGTGTGTCATTTTTTTCCCCCATATACTGTAGCCTGATTGGAGAAATGGAGTAAATAATAGATTGGGCCCTATGTTGCTAGGTAACACAACATCTATGCATATAACTGTTTCCTGTAGGGTGACTATCTAACCCTCTTCTTCCTTCTCATCTTGTAAAAATATTCACGCAATGCAATTTGGACACTTTGTAGGTGATTTTTCAGACGGCTTATTTAGATCGGTAAATGCAAAGCTATTCTGTATATAACTCAGCTCTATGTGTTTAATTACATTTTATTCTGTATATTTTTTTACATGCTACAGTGTGTGGATATGCTTGTTCTATCTCATATGCATAGGAATATATAGCTGTACAGCAAAATAAACAAGAAAATGCAAAGACTTTATTACTAAAAAAAATTGAATTAAAGTTAAAAGACCTTATATTTCTGTGCAAATGCTAGCAAGCAGACTTATAAAATATCCACTTATCAACTCAAGCATAGGAGGGTTGGGGTCAAAAATGACGTTTCTTATTATTAGCAAGTTACTGAAGAGTAAAGTATGCAATCTGATCAAAATTAACTGGGCATTTTTTTATTAAAGAGTGAGAAGGTAGGTAGAAAACAAGCAGAGATTAATCAAATGAGTTGGAGGAATATTTACTTCCCCAAGGATGCTAATGAGAACCTAAATATAGATATCATACTACCTGGTGAAGCTGAAATAAAGAAATGTGAAGGCTGTTTTAATTAAAGTATTTATCTGTCTGCTGTATGTTTTCATTTTCTTGTCATGACCACTATCCTGTTGGGTAGATTTCAAGAAGAGCATGCAACCTTGTCATTAAGAAAAACTAGTTAGCATAATACAGGCCAAAGAACAGTAATTGCTATGCTCTAGATTTTAGCTCCAGTTTTGTCCAGCAGAGGATAGTCAGCTTAACCTTGGCAGAAGGGAAATAGAGAAAAAGTAAAATCCCAACATGAATTATAGGGTTAGGACTTCTGGCTACTATCACTGTACATATTATTCATAAATTACAGCCTGAGGCAGTTTCAAAAATCTTGAAAAAAAATTGGATTCTGGGAGAAGAAATAGGATAATAATGCACACAATTCTCATGGCTGTAAATTCATTTCATTTCACAGAAAGACAACCGTATTCTCAGCTACATCAAAAGCAGCATGACCAGCAGGTAGAAAGAGGTGATCCTGCCCCTCTACTCTGCTCTTGTGAGACCTCACCTGGAGTATTGTGTGAAGTTCTGGTGTCCTCAACATAAAAAGGACATGGAACTGCTGGAACAACTGCAGAGGAGGGCCACGAGGATGATCAGGAGACTGGAGCACCTCCCGTATGAAGATAGGCTGAGAAAGTTGGGGCTGTTCAGCCTGGAGAAGAGAAGGCTGAGTGTAGACCTCATAGCAGCCTTCCAGTATCTGAAGGAGGCCTATAGGGATGCTGGGGAGGGATTCTTTGTCAGGGACTGTAGTGACAGGACAAGGGGTAATGGGTTAAAACTTAAACAGGGGAAGTTTGGATTGGATATAGGGAGGAAGTTCTTTGCTGTTAGGATAGTGAGGCACTGCAATGGGTTGCCCAGGGAGGTTGTGAGTGCTACATCCCTAGTGGTGTTCAAGGCCAGGTTGGACAAAGCCTTGGGTGAGATGGTTTAGTGTGGGGGGGTTTGAACTAGATGATCTTGAGGTCCTTTCCAACCTTAACTATTCTATGATTCTATGATTCTATCAATTAAGACATATGTATCAACATCATACCAGTTTGGACTGCCTAAGCTCCCTAAGGAATTATTAAACATAAGAGATAGATTATGTAGGCATGGAAGGAATGAATTTTGTTTCCTTTCACGATTTTAGAGATTTTTTTTTTTTGCTATTTGTATTTTTTGCTCCTTCCTTTTGTTTGGTTAGGAATAATCAAATTAATTTTTATCTTAGGTTCCATGATGTCTAGTTTTCTTTATTGTTTTCAGTTTTGTTTAATCTCCCTCAAACCCCAGAAATTTAGCTTGCATTCTTGACCACTAACCTTCATGAGAAAAAAAAAAGAAAGCACCAGAAGGCAAAAGGAGATTTATTACTTCTCACAAATAGAAATATTGCTTACATTAATAGAATTTCCCTTTTTGTTTCTCTTTTTCTTTCCATATTCCTTCAAACTGTTCTCCTTAGCCTGAAGACTACAACTGCAAAAAATTAAAGAACAAATAAGCCCTCTCCAAGAAAGTTTGTCTTCTCTTAACACACCCTTTAGTGTCCTCACCACTCTGAAACCCTCCACTGAAGACCGTATAGCAGCACCACCTCAAAAACTCCTCTGCTGAGTGTCCACCTTCTTTTCCACAGAGAAATTCTAATGCATAGGTTATCCTGAAGTCCATCTATCCATCTGCTCTTCACTTATTGGAGGGAAAGGATACTCAACACTGGCCATAGTAAGAACAGGAGGATGAATGAGACTCCTTCAAAGATCATCACCTCTATGTGCAGCTACGCAACTGTGCTCATAATATCACTTAAGCTTTTTGCTCATATCTTGAAAAAAACAAAACAAAACAAAACAAGAAGCCCCCAAAGAAAAAACAAACGCAAAATGAAACACCACCCCCCCCCCCCCCCCATATTTTAGGTTGGTTAGATTTCATAATGTCTCCTTTTTTTTCTTTTTTTCTGACCTCCCCCCCCCCCACTATTAAAAATTTCAGATAAATTCATTAAGTGATCAGAAAGGCAGTCAGAAAAGTATGACTTTTTTAAAATGGTGAAGAGCAACTAATCTACATATGCATATAATCTGACATTTATTTTGAAAACCAGCAGATTGGCCCATATAATAATAAAGTCAAAACTTGATAATTTTTTGCAACAAACTATGTATTAATTTATATATGTACAATGTTAATGTCTAAATTCTTCAAATAATATGAATGTCCTTCTTTAAGAAATATGCAATGTAGTACTTCAGAAGTAAATTTGAAAGAACACAGGGTCTATCATTATTTTCACACCTGTACACTTATATGTTTTGGTTATTCATCTCCACACTTTCATAAAATAGCCCCAGGAGAGTTATGTAATAACACTTAATTTTTATAGTGTTAGATAAGCAAACATACAAAAAAGAGAGAAGCAACCTTGCAAATAACCCCTTACACAGTGAAATCTTAAGAACTGAATAGCCAGGTATAATTTTAAATTAATTACTAGTTTGTATAAATTGTGAAACTAAAGCTTCACAGTAGTGTCTTTAAAACAGCTTTTAAAAATCTGAACTGCTTTCCTTTCCTTCTAAACAAGATACATATCATAGAAAAAGAAAATACATCATATGAGCAACAGACAGATTTGAAATATAAACCAGAATTCATATGCAAGGTTAGTTTTAGATTGACTATTGGAAATAATTCCATAAACCTAGCAAATATGCTTAACAATAATTGCAGTACTGTTACCTCTAAAAAATGTTCTCTGCTTGTTGAGCAGCTTGAAACATGACATTACTTTTCCATTTGACAGAAACATATCATGTAAACCATTTTTCCATCATACATGTTTCAGATTCTGACATAAATCAAGGAAAAAAGGAGCCAAAGTCAGCAGCACATGGGCAAAATGATTAGATATTTACAAAGTCTGGGCACATGGCTCATTTTTCTTCCCATATCAAAAAAAAAAACAAAAAAAAAAAACAAACAAACAAAAAAAAAACGCAACCATTCATTTTAGTCCTGCATAGGACTAAATGTTTGTCTGTTTGTCAATTTTGCAACTGTCTGCTAAACCTTTAAACTGTCTGAAAACCTTTATCGTGGAGGAGAGATATTGAGATTTCAAGTTTTGTGCTTCTTGTTTAATACTTTTCCATCTATATCAGGCATTCAAAATTATTTTTCAAAAAATTACTTTAGCACTTACTCTAAATCATCAAAACTGTGTCATGTGTTTTTTGTAAGAGATAGCCAACTCTAGTACCAGTATTTTTACTAGGGTATATCAAGTCATAAGAAGGAGAAAAATTGAGGTCGTTGCCAACTTTTTCGCTCTCCTTTGAGATTAATACTGTAAATGGCTTCCAACTGAAGCGTCTGTTTTCATCTGCAAACCACTCTAATTTGGAATGTAAGAAAAAATTCTAACTATACAGTTTATTATTAATATATGAAAACTATCAGTGATTGATAAAATGGGAAAATACAGCTTCCTAGCATCTATTCCCAAATCAAAAAGCTTACTTTCCTGTCATTTGCAATGTCAGAATTAGTCTGCATAGAACAGCAACAAGCTTATTAAAAGCATGTATGTTGAATGTTTTGCTGCCCTCACCAGGACACCATATAATTTTGCATTGTATTTGGCAAACTCCTAGTTAAATGGACTGACAGTCATATTCCTTGCAATCGATCAGCTATAATGAACAGTTCGGTAATTAATGTCACACAATATACGTACAACTGCTATCAGCTCAAATTGTTTTAAATGAAAATAGGAGAGGTCTAGTTGATTGAAGACCTAGAAAAATACAAAGTAAAAACAAACTTTGTGAAAATGTGTAAAGCAGGTATTTTAAAATCTATTGATGCAGAATCAGAAAAAAAGTGATCATTCATTGACTAAAACAATAAATGTATTAACAAGCTTTCCTTGTGCAGATACTACTATCTGCGAAAGATCTGGATGCAAAACTCACTTTTAACCTCAATGTTTACATCTGTGATCATTCTCTAAATAGGAGAAGAAACATCATCTTGTTAGCAAAAAAATGTTCAGCTGGTGGCAGAAGTATATCTCTAATCAAAGCAGAGGAAAAAGATCATTGTTGTTAAGACAACACTTTAGAGAATTTAAACTACAGTACTATAACACTGCTTGTGACAATGAATTATATAGACATTGGCGCATAAAATACTATTTGCAGTTAATTTTTATCTGTGATACTTTCTTCAAGTTCACATATTTTACAAATTTCGGTGACTGACAAACCATTGTTTCTGTTTTAAGATGGCTAGTGAATCTTTTTAGTATTCCTTGATCACTGAATTACCTCACATTTAATGTGATAGAAAAATTAAGGCAAAAAAATTATTATTAGTTATAAACTAATTTTAAAAAATTGTTCACTGAAATCCAGATTCTTTCTAGAATAAATTTTGTTTTTTTTTTTTTACACAGTTCACAAAGCAACAATCTTAAAATGACAGTGGTTTAGGAATAAATATTTTAACCACAGTTTGAACTACAAGAGATAAAAGCAAATACATTTCTCTAGGTAGACCATTGATTATTAACGGATAACATGAAGTTCAGCAGTGAATAATAAATATTCTTTCCTTGACTTTTTCTCACTGAAATAAAACCCTTGCATGTGAATTGATAGACTATCTAGCAAACTAACTCTCTAGGTCTAAGAAAGTGGGAAGAAGCCTTTAAGGTGTGCCAGGCATCATATTTGACCCACAGTAGATACAAACTTAAATAAATGTTCTAATATAAGATGGATCAGCCTCCAAAATTTTTCATCATATTTAGTCTAGATATAAATAAACTAGAAGAAAAAGGAAAAGACTTTATAATAATTTTGCTATAACTGTATAGCATGCAAAAAAAAAAAAAAAAAAAAAGTGAAGATTAAATCTTCAGATATCTCTGAACAGCTAATTGGTTAAAGATAGAACATCTTTTCCATCCAAGTGTGTCTCCAAGAAGCTTATGTAGCTGAAAAGCTATCTTTGGCATTGCTCCTTCCAGACTTCACACTACACTAATATTTCACCATCTAAGAAATCTGTTTCCAATCTAGGACAACAAAAAGAATCTTTGTCTTTGAGAGTGTTACAAACAGTCTCCAGAACGGAGAGCCCCAGATTTTGTCAGTCTCTGGGTCTAGTTCTTACTTTTAAAGAATCACAAGGGTTGTATACTAACTTTGGATACACTGCCTGAACAGATTAAGGGAAGTAAAAGTCATCACACATAAGCTCTAAATCAGCAAAAAATGGTTCCCTTACTTTCACTTATCTACCTAGAGTAGAAGGTCATCTAGAAGAGAGAATGAACAGCTGATGTGTGAACACTGTCTAATCCTTGAAAGGAGAGGTTAGAATTCTTTTTTAATTCATCCTTCAAATTTGCATTAGGACTGGAACAAAAAAATATGAGGGATAACTTGTGGGTTTCTTTCTTTCTCCTTGTCTGCTTTCAGTTATTCTGTTGAGAATGAACTTTTATTAGTCCTTTCCCAGGCTGAGCTGTGGTTTCAATGGGGTTTCCACAAGCTGACTTGTAAAAAATACTAGAATAACCAGAATGATTTCTTTTTCTTTCTTTCTTCCCTCCCTACCCCTCAATGTACCTTGTCAGCAGTGCCGCAGTAAGGGAGAACCCGTTACAGCATGGGTACTTCTGGAAATCCAGCACAGCTGTTGAAAAACATTTGGAGAAGCCCAAGTCCCTCCCCACTTTTCCCAGCTCATTTGAACAGCTGGATAGAATAAAATATTTTGCTTAAAGATTGCAAAACAAACTATACTTCTCAGGAAATGTGGTCAAATTAGGCACATTTACTTTGGGTTTTTTTTCAGTTTAACTGGATTGACTTCAAGGGCCATAAGCAGAAGCCAGGATTCAGGCTGGGAATTTCATTGCCCTACATACATATATATATATGTACACATGAAATGAAGTCCAAAAATGTCCTGCTTTGCTTGTTTCCTTTGTTTGTTTCTTTTGTTAATTTATTTCACCTTGTCTACTTCTTTTTACTTAGCCATCACAGGATTTGCAAGTCTGCCTCTGGAGGATATTCTTCTAGCAATAGCATCTGGGCCTTATGCTGAGTTCCACAGCCATTTGCACAGGCTTTCTTTACTTGCCTCTGGCTCTGCTCTCCACTGTCTAATCTGTTTTTTGTTTCTTGTCTTCAGATCTTTTCTTCCAAGTTTTAAGATTAATACAATGAGAAGTGTACTTTCTAGACAAATACTATGCATACATTGTTTTGTAACTATTTTTCTGGCTTTGATATTTTCATTTCAGTTTTATATATTTTTATTTTTTTTTGTTTCTGTTGTTGTTACTGTTTGTGGGTTTTTCTGTGGGTTGTTGCGGGGGGGGGGGGGTTCTTTGTTGGTTTGGTTTTTGTTTGTTTAGTTTTCCTTTTTTCTCCTGTTTCTTAATATCTGCAACATTGTGTCATTGTATCATTTCTAAAAGGTATCAGAATACTGTACACTGGTATCTTCTACCGGCCAGCCTGGATCAACATAATGTTTAATAACAGGGACTTTCTCCCACTGTGTCTTTGCTTCAGCCTCAGGGACCTACTTTAAAAAGTGACAAGAAATGCAGTAATACTAATTCAAACACTTACATGGCTATGACTTTCTCACTGGCAGTGAAATAAGAGTGACAGTCAGTGTTAATGTCCAGTAAACTTGAAAGCTGTGCAGCAAAAATTGACACCTGACATTTCAGATTGGATAGAAACACATCAGATGATCCTGTAATGATCAGAAGACAAATGTGTTTGTAACCAGTGACCTGGAATTTTCTCTTGTTGATCATGTAGACATGAAAAAAATGTTCAATTTTATTTACCTTTGATTAACATTCCTGAAATGTTTCTTATGGTTCATGATTAGACTATTGAGCTCTCATGATCCTGTTAAGTAACATAATGAAGGGATTTCTGAGCACATAATAGCATAAGAAGTGTATTTGACTATAAAAATAAAAGATAAATACACATTCCAGGACAATTTTCCCTGCCTATATATTATGATATTATCATATATTATCATAATATTATGTAGGAATAGCAATTTGGTAATTTCTCAATAATACGTTTGTGTTTCTTTTTGCCTTGTCATTTATTACTTTAAAAATATATTAAAAAATAACTTTGACCATAATCTGTTAGCTGAGCTTAAAAAAATCTTGCCCATAAAAAAGTTATATTAACTGTACTGTATAGATTTTTGCTGCACTAGTGTTGTCTTTGGATATGTGATAGTACATCTGGAAATTCTACCAGCAACCCAAAGACAAGTAATGCTTCTGAATGGGTTCCATTTCCTACTCATTGGATAGAAAGAGCCAGGTAAGATTTAGGTATCAAAATTTAGCTGCTGCAACTTCTAAATGTTAGATACATGGCCACCAAAGTTGAAATCAGAGCCATATATGTGGTGTACTCATGGTATATATATTATACATGCTTTATGATATATACAGATAGTTACTCTGAGTGGTGTCTTTAAGAAAGAGATTTTAGACTGTGTAATATTGTCAGTGTTTTAAAATAAATACTGTAAGTGGAAATATTCCTGAAATTAGGACACTTGGTGTAAAGCTGCTGAAGAACTCACTAGGAGATGTTGGAAGATTTCCTTCATTTGTCCTTCAAAGATTAGCTTATCCCTTTAGGGTAGATCTATTCCATTTATTAATTTATTTATTTATTCACTTAGTTATTTGAAGGATCTCTTAGTAGGGAGTAGAAAAAAAATAATACAGGTTCGCTCTTTTTAGATACATCTTAGGGCAACGACACAGGCAGTTGGTGACCCAGTAGTGTGTTCTGTACTCTGTAGAAAAGAATATCAACCAGCATGCATCCGTCATCTGAAAAGTTCACAGGGCTACAATGAGCACATATTATATATTGCACAATGCCAAATGTAAGTTCTTTTCTCTGTTCCCAAGAATGGTTTAGGTATTCTTTTGTGAAATGGAGATGGGATTAAAAACATGAAAGCTTCTTTGACACAGTGACTGAATGCCAGGACTTCTACTTCCAGACTACTGAAACATGCTCAGATATCTGTTTTCTGCTCATGACAAGAACTATACACAGAAGTTAGGAAAACAAAATTATATGGCATATGAATATGGGGTTTTCAGATTGCAGTTTGGATTTACCACCATGATGTTTCTGAAACACAAGTTCTTGGTAAAGATATTTTCTGTGCATTGATTTAAAATTTATATTTTCCTTTTTCTCTTCTTTTTAATAATAAAGGCCAAATTTAGTAATAAAACCTAAATCTTGTTAAAGAGTTCACCATTTCATTAGGTTTATAGGAAACATTTTCTTTCTATTTTCTCTGAAGGTAAATTATTGTTTGTGAGTGAATTTAAGAATGAGTGGAAAAAGTAGAGAATAAGGTGAAATGATAGAAAATATAATAGAAGACAACACAATGTAGTAAACTACAAATAAAAGCTTTTGTTTTTGTAGGAACTGCACAAGTGATCTAGGGAACGTCACGTTTTCTTATCAGCTTGTTTCCAGCCCCCTAGACACCAAAATGGTTTTGATGATCCTCCCACTCAAGCACATTAGTCAGTGTCCCTATTATCTGATGCTAATCTTTTGTGCCTAACCTTTTGTGCTTCAACAAGTGTCAGGATTTAATTGTCTGGTTGTGTGCCACTTCAGACGCCCTACTTCTGTAGGAGGTTGGCAGTTTTGACACAGTCTTCACAGAGGCCTGAAAACATTAAGCGACAGAAAGCAGGAAGCACTGCAAGATCTTGTGTCATTTGTGTATGGGCCATGCTTGGCCCTAACCCACTCACACAGAACATAAATCATCCAAGATATCACATACAGGAAAAGACTATCTTGAGATCTTCATCTATTTTCATATACCTTTAGCTCTTGCTTAATATAAATAGAGACATTCTGTGGTTAAGGCAGTTCTTTGCCAAGACTACTTTTGCTTTATTACTTTATTACACTATGAGAAATTAAAACGGAATGCTGCTATGCCCAAAGCCTTGATGGTGATGGGAGGCGCATTTGTAAACAGCTAATAAATAAGAAGTGCAGATAGTGAATTCAGGGCCGTATCCCAAACTGTGACTCAGATAAAAGGGATTAGATTGCATCCTATGTCACTAGACAGGGAAAGATCAACTGAAATTTTGATAATTAATTGGACTCAATTATTTTGTTCTTCTGATTACAGACAATATGAACTGTGCTTTTAGAAACAGTGATACATGGACCTGTAAAGGCTTATGAAGCGTATAAAAGGCACCTATGAAAGACTAATAAGAAAAACAATCCAGTAGTCCAACTGGCAATTGGGTTAACTTTTTTATGAAGGGTCATGTCAAAATTCTATGGGGTCTGTAGACTCAAGGAGGCTGAAAGCCACTGTTGCAAGAGGAACATAGATGTTGTAATTATTAACATCAGGAGAAATGGACACAAAAATAAGAGAAGAAACAGAAATATTTTAATAAATATCGAAATTATAACATTTTTTTATAGTCAAAAGACATTGCCATCAATTAGTTGTCTCTATTATACCTTTTGTATGCTATAGGAACTAAAGAGCATTTTTTGACTTTTCGTGAACTTGAAGTGATGATACTCCTTTTACCTCAAAATGACCAGCAGTTATTAACAGCTTCATCAAGCAGTATAATCCAATACTAACAGATGTTCACATTTTACAGTTCATTTCCCCCTTTAAAACTTCTTAAAGCATCTTGATGACTAACATGAAATGTTTTTTACCATAGCTGATATGTCCATAAAATTGAAATCACAACAACCTGCACTTAAAGAATTGAAATCACAAATAACGTTGGTAAATCTTTTTTTCCATCAAAAAGAAAGCTTAATCCTTCAAAAGCAAGACATCAGTGATTTTTACCAACTGCTTTAGCAAAGCATAGACAAAAACTGGGAACATTGAGACACTGAGAAATTTGCATCCTATTGAAATTGATGAGATTTAGATGTTTAAAATCCATTGTGGATCTGTGCTGTAGCTCTTGAAGCTCCACAGATAGGTATTATTTTAATGAGGTAAAACCACAGAAAAAAAAACCCTTAATGGAAATTAAGTGCTGGCTCTAAAGAGCAATTCTTATCAAATCTCAACCTAATGGAAGCCCGTAATAACAGTTTTTTTAACAACTTCTTCTGAAGATCACTGAAGATAATTTTTCCAATGTTTCAGAACTGAGGTTTTCTTACTGAGTACATGCTACTGGCAGCTTACTCCCTTTAAAATTCAGGCTCTACTGAGCCACATGTGAAAAAAAATGCTGTGACTCAGAATGCATAGGAGGATATATTCTGAGTACCTCTGCCAGCCAAAGCTGTGAGAGTATCCCAGAAGGAGAAGTGTAACCACTCTGGTAGCAGTTGATGTTCATATTGAAGATTTTAAATATTTTCTACAAAAGTGACCAAAAATGCACAGCCAATGAATAATTAAATACTAAAATAGAAATATTCTCCACACAGTGAAAAAAAAAAATACAAAATATACATTTAAAATACATTCTGAAACCAACACATATCCTGGAGGAGTAGCAACAAAGGCTGTCATTGGAATGTATCAGTTAATACACTATTCATTCTGAGCTGCAGCAAGTTTTCTTAGAAATGGCTCTACAATGTCAGGAGGCAAAATGGCACGTATTGGTATACCAAAGAAACATATGAGAAAGAAACATTTACAAATCTTTAGGATGGCATAGCATCATTTAAATGCAGAAAAAGTACAGATTCTTCAGCCAGTACACAGTAATCCTGTGAGTCCCTTGGAAAGAATTCCTTGTGGATACAAAAAATATGACATAGGCTTGAAAAACCCATATTGGACCAAAAAACCCCCAACACTGAGGGAGACAAATATGCAAAACAAAATTCATCTCTCAGCTGAAAACAAGAGGAAAATGGAAGAATATTAGGGGAATTTCACATATGCTTTTGCTGCTCTTGGGTCTGTCTACAGCTCCTGCTATGTGACCTGTATACTGGTGACCTTTGTTTTGATTCCCTACCCTGTAGTTACTGCTTGTGTGGCAATGTAAATAACTAATAACATGTCATGGTTTAAGACCAGACGTAACTCAGAACCACACAGCCACTCTCTCACTCCCCCCTCTTCCTTCCCACCCCAGCTCCTAGAGGGATGGGGAATCGAATCAAAGGAATGTAACTCCCATGGGTTGAGATAAGAACAGTCCAATAACTAAGGTATAACACAAATCACTACTGCTACCACCAATAATAATAAGGGAAATAACAAGCGAAGAGAATACAAACGCCCACCACCCACCGACCGATACCCAGCCAGACCGAGCAGTGATCCAGCCCTTCCGGGTAACTGCCCCCAGTTTATATAGTGGGCATGACATGCTGTGGTATGGAATACCTCTTTGGCTAGTTTGGGTCTTATGTCCTGTCTCTGCTTCCTCCTGGCTTCCCCTCCTCCCTGTCAGAGCATGAGACTCAGAAAGTCCTTGCTCATAGTAAACATTACTGAGCAACAACTAGAAACATTGGTGCTATCAGAGCTGTTCCTAGGCTGAAAGTCAAAAACACAGCACTGCACCGGCTGCTAAGAAGGAGAAAAACGACTGCTACTGCTGAACCCATTACATAACCGAAAATCAAACACAGCCCTCCCAAAAAGATGCATCTATATCCTCCCTTAAAGGAGCCCTTTTCATATTTTTTCCTAATCTTTTTCCTAATGTAAAATGCAAAAGAATAATCAGGCTCTTATATGTTGTGAATTGAAGACAGTAATACTTTGGCTGCAACCTCCTGTCTGATTCAGAGAAAACTCCAGGAACAAACTTGCCAACAAAGTTTTCAAGCTGACAAGCAGGTATTCTTTATTGCGGCGCCGGGAGACACGGGGGACAGCTCCTCCTAACGTGTGTCTCTCTGTTGCTCCACAAGCCATCCTTATATAGTCCCTGGGCATACATACATTACGTCATTTTCCAGAAAGATCCCCGCATGTGTACAGAATTGTGGCGGTGGTCTCTGAGGGTCGTTTACTTCTTCCAACAATCTTCATCACTTCTGGCAGCCTTTGAAGCACGCGCAGTAGATGTTTATACCAGTTTAACTGGTTCGTTAGCATCAGAGACATAATAATCCTCCTATCCTCCTACTTATCAGTTAGTTCAACTGTAGCCCATCCTGGACACCTGCCATTCCCAGATACTCCTTATCCCTGTGTCCTGTTCTTCTAGACTGTTTTTCTTAAAACTGTGTCAACAATTTATCTTGTACAAGAATGCTCAGTGTGTTCTCTAGCTGCACTCTACATTTTTTTCTATGTATCATGCACTTTAGTAATTTTCCATTGCTACTGTTACAAAGCCATCAAACATAACATTACTCAAAACTGATTCTAAAGGTTTATATATTCCATTTTGTGCCCCCCTTGTCTCATGTCACAAAACAGCAGAACATCTTTGTAGCCTTAACATGTAAAGATTTATTTTTCAGATAGAAACATCTCTTTTACAGCATAAGATGACAAAAAGAAAATATTCACTCTATTGCTGCATGTGTCTGTCATTCTGAAGTAACTTCTCACTTGTTCTATGCACTGAAAATATGAGGTTCTCTTACTGCTATTGGTGTAACATTAAACAATGTGAGCAGCTATTAAAAATGAAAAGTAAGTCTTTTTAAAAGTCCTACTTATAAAAATATGTTCTGTCACAGGACAGAGGTGGTGACTGAGGGAGAAAAAAGAGAGAAGAAAACCTCTGCAGCTTTGTTGTGGTTCAGACTGATACACTAGCTTGAAGAAGGATTCCAGAATTTCAGAAATAAACTGAATGTTAACACAGGGGAAAGATATTTCTACTAATGGTATTTTACTGTTCATGGTATTTTACTACTGTGCCTTTTAAAATATCCTTTATCATTGTGCCAGTACAGAAAGGGAGTTAAGTTTTTGCATTTTATTTTTAACATGAGTAAGAAGCAAAGCATTTAGTTAAACATCTTGCAGAATTTATGCCTCTGTATATTAAAAACCAAATTATTTGATCAAGCAGCAATTTAGTATGTGTAAGCACCTATGGCATAGGAAGAGTTCTAAGATGAGCATTTAATGGTGGTACCAGGACCACACAGATCAAATGTAAAGCTAGACATGGCTCCATTTTGTCTAGATCCCTACAAAAGAAAAGCTCAGCAGATACCATGTTCTACATTTTAACACCTAATGTCTTTAATACTTTAATACTCCTTATGATAATAATGATAATTATGATAATAATTAAAAGTTATAGATATTGCTGACATTTTTATTGATAAATTTCCAGAGGTTTATTTTAATAAAGCCCCTGGGACGAGACACAATAGAGATTGACCTCTGGAGTATAATTTGATTGGATAAATGCTCTCTGAGAGGACTTTACCTATTTGCAGCAACTATAAGGGAACCTCAAGGACCACTCTTACATCTTAGGTGGATCAGTGGTATTGAAATGAGGGTGAGCTGCTGTCATCACAAAGGTCTCCATTAAAGCCAAGAGATATGCCGACTCTCAGTTGTGGCAGGTAGTATCTGCCAGAACCTGAGAGTAGAAGACATAACATGAAGCACAAATAAAGTGAATCTGACATGCCTAGTATCTCTAAACTGCATTTCAAATGTGAAATTACATAGTTACAGACAGATACATGTATATACATAAAAACACACACACTACACAGGCTGGTGGAAACAAAGATTTGTTTAGCTCCTTCTTCAATATCTCTGGCCTGTTCCTGATGAGTTAATGCTTGTTGTCTGTATGTCATACAAAAATAAATAGCAAGCCCATGCACCATGAGGAAATAGTCTGTTACTTCAAAGTAAAAGAGGTCAGTCAACACATTTTACCAAGGTTTTTGTGTTATTTGCAAATGATATAATAGTTGTTTAAGATGTTTTGATCGATAAGTTTGACACCCTGACCATTTCAAATTCTATCAGTGGTCCACAAGTCTCCAGAAAGATTTCTGATATTTTGCTTTTATGTAAGATTTGGCCTTAATGTCCTTCATAAATGCTACAAAGGACTCCAGTATTTCTATAGTGAGAGCTGTCTTGTATTCACATTCCTTAGAGAATTTCATACTCAGCTGCATGGCTTTTCTGTTCAAGTCCGTGAGGGCTGTTATTTGTTTATTTCATATTACCCATGGGTGTGATTGATACTTTGCACAAACATGGATACTATATCAAAGAAATAATTTATTAAATGAGTTCAAATAGAGCAGAAAAAAAAAAAAAGAAAAAAAAAGAAAAAAAGAGGTAAGTGCAAGCAGAATACCTCATGGAAATTTGAGCTACAGTGTTATTTTTTTCCTCTTTTCATATATGATTCTTTCATGTTTTTCTTTTTATTTTTCTGCACACATATAGGAACATATACTCACATCGACATTCTTTAAAATTCTTTCTTCCTGTCTTTTTAACTCTAAAATGTTTCTGCTTACCCACACAATATTATTAGAATATTCTGAGAGTTCTTCCATAAAGGTGAGTGTACATGAAACGTATATACATGCATATGTATACGTGTACATATATATTAATAGCTTAATCAAAATACATACAATTTCAGTGCCGTTTCAAGTATCCTAGATTATCTTGCCACTATAAAGGTTATGACTTTCTCTTTGTCCTGGGTTTAGCAGTAGCAGTCAATTAAAGCCTGTGTCAGCAATGCCACACAAGTAAACAAGCATCTTCCACATACTAGAACATCTAAAAGTTTGCTAAGAGCTTAAGGGTGATTTCTTCCCTTAGTGTTTGTTGAGCATAATGGGAGCTCAAGAACCATTTCACATAAAGATACCCTCATTATAGGCACATGAAGTTGGAGCAAGCTGAGTCCTATACAGATACGCAATCATAGATGTCTAAGGTGATACTCAAAGTTGTTCCACCTTTGTCTAGTTTGCATTTCAGAAGGGTATGGATCTCCTTTGGTTCCTGTGTCATATCTACCAATTGTAAACAGGTATTTTGGCAGCTCAATACTATCTCAAGCAGTTTAGGATGTGGGTAATTTTAAAATTGAATCCCATCCCTAAAGTCTTAAATTCTTTAGTAAAGACGATATCAATCAAAAAGAAAAGGAATGACGTGTACAGATAAATATACTTTCTCTAAAGTTTGCTCATTTCTTCAGGCAGCAGAACAGATGTCATTACATTGCATTAAAAAAAAAATCCTATTCTTTATTTCCTTTTATCAATTTACGCACCTAGAAATTACATGTCTGAATCATAGGTAGACACTTCATGACTCCTTACAGGCAGCAAAGAAAGCAGGCATCTCTTGGAAGTGACTCTTTTAAACTAATATAAGTAGAGAGAGTAAGATGAGCTATGTTCTGAAGGTACATATTTCTACTGACTACACAGAGAGCTTAAGATAACTAGCTCAGGCTTAAACAGATAATTTTATGCTTCTACATTTATGACAGATTATATTTTTTCTTTCTTACTTTCTTCTTTTCCCAAAGAAAGATTTCCACTGTATGGATGCAGAACTATTAATGTTACCTAAGCTGCCTTCACTGGTCAATAGGAGCTTTTGGCTCCAAAGGAATAAAAGATACTGTGGTATGGTTTAGATTATGCAGAACTTGCAAGACTTTTTTTCTTATATTGTTTCTACAGTGAAAAAAAAAAAAAAAAGTTGTGATTTTAATAAATATACCAAGATCACATTAGCTTTCAATTGCTTCTTAAATCTCCAAAATAATGAAATATCAGGCTTGCTTCTGAATCAACACCTTTATATTCAGTCTTACTCTATTTTTAATAGTATAAAGTACATACCTCTTCTATGCAGAAATTAGTAAAACTATAAAATTAATGTAAAAAATCCTATTATAATTTACACTGTTTTTAAATGAATGAATTCTTTTTCTTCATGAATAACTACAGTGGAAATCTGTTTATCTCTTCTACTTGTCTGATGCATCAGATATATTGCGACAGTTATAGTAAAAAGAGATAAACTCTTCTGCTGCAGGCAGAAGTAAACTAATGCCACAGAGGTTTCGTTTAAAATCCTATGAACCAAAATTAACTTCAGCAAAAGACAGTTGCTTGCTCATGTTCAAATAAAGTAAGTTAATGTTGGAGCAAATTTAGAATAATTTATGCAAATTAAGCACCTCCAGTAGGACATGAAAGAGTAAAAAGTCCACAAAAAGACTGGAGAGAGGACAGTGATGGCCACAAGAAGAATCATATGAGATAATTCTAAGTTTACCTCACTCTATACACAGACCAGCTACGAAACAAGATGAAACATGAAACATGAAGAGCAAGAAGAATGATTACTTCAGAACTTGATGAAAAATCATCTAAAGTTTCTGTTACAAATGCATTTTCCTGCACCTTGCCTTATCATAAGCAGAAAATCAAATAAGTATATAGTAGTTTTCTAAATCTCTCTTTTTTTCCCCCAGCCCTGCAATAGACAAAAGCTTGTTGAATATGAGCAATAGCAACAGCATACATAATGGTAAAACAGGTGTTTTCCCTTTGGGATCTGGTTGCAAAACTGTAATTGGCTCAGATATCTGCATTATAGGATTTTTCTTTTTTTTTTTTTTTTTAATGAAAAAGTTATCATCATTAGAAATAGAACAAAAATGTCATTCTTCAGGACAGATGAAAAGAATGAACAGCACCATCAAACTACAAGACAAAAATTTTCTGTGTTAAATGGAATAGACCTAAAGAGCTGCAATCTTTTATTTCTTGTATCAAAGATGGCTCCAACACCATAGCTCAACAAATCACACACCTTTCAACTAATAATGATAAGAAAATTAAAACTGTAGGACATTTGTTGTGGGGAAACTACTATTCTGTATGCTTGAAGGTATTATAATGACTTATTAATTAAAAGATTGCAAGATATCTGTAACAAGTGCACTGTTCTGAAAAAAAAAAAAAAACAAAAGTCTAAATCAAAATATACTTTGTGTGTATAAAAATACACTCACATTTATAAAATAACCTCTTTTAGCTATAAGGATAAACCCCAAATCAACTTTTTTTTTCCCGTTCCCAAGTTTATTTGCACAAAAATTTTGGCAATTTTTTTTACACAACAACAAAGAGATAAATAACCTGTGTTGTGCAACCTAATATAAGTAGCCTAAAGGTAAAAGTCATGCAATACAACACCAATCAGTCTTTCATTTTCTGTACCTATGTGCTTTATTTGTCAATGAGTTGTGACAAATATAATATATTAGTTTAAAATAGAGTCAAGACTGTAAGAAAAGAGGTATTTTCTTTTTTGGTGAAAAGTAATAACAATGTTAATAGCTGAAATAAAAGCTGCCTACTATTTCATGTGTATAAATATGCAATGAAAAAATTCTTTAGACTTATCAGTCAAAATATATATTTAATGCATAAAACCCCTGTATTTTTTGTTTGCAAGAAAACCATTTTATCTATCGAGACTCCATTTGGCTTAAATGAGAAAATCACACACTGGATTCTTCCTCTTCCTTAGCCCTCTCTTTTAAAGAACAATCACAATAATTTTGGAACAAAGAAATGCAGATTTGATCAGGCCCTTGATTACTGTTAATGAGTACTGTAAATAGTTTTGAGACAATGCAAGATAAAGACATGACTGATATGGTAAATAAAACAAGAAACAAGACACCATAGACGGAGAATTCAGCTGGGTAAGTAGCAACTTAGCAAACATAAAGCCAATTTTACCTGAATTCATCTATAAGAAAGGCATTTAAATAACATCAGTAGGGCACTAATAATATTGCAATTTATAAGCCAAAACTAACAACAAGAAAAATCTGAGCACAGCCAAATGGGTACTGAACACTGCAAACTGCAAGAATTCTAAAGACTGGAAGTTTGGGCCTTAAAATTCTCACCAGACAGGCCTGAGATCATGAGCTTGCAACTACTTAAATCCTATCTCTTTCATGTTGCATTGTTACTCCGTTTCATTTAATCTGGAAATAAATCAGCATAGCTCATATAACTAAAACAATACTGGATCTTGCTGATCATTATTAGCTTCATTATTACCTTATTTTTTTTGGTTTAACATTTGAGATTGATTATAGTTTTTATACTTTGACTCAAAATTTTCATCATATAAGTTAGACATTGTAATTACTAATGAAAAATAAAAACTAAACAATTAATTTCAGTTAAGTATAGATAGCTAAAAAGGGAAAGAGCTTTTACAAAGACTGATTTCTCAGAAGTACTTTGGATACTGCTTTTAGAACAGAATTATTTTTCTTTGGAAATGATGATTTTATCTTTTGCTTACAAGGATAGCTAGACTTCGCATTTGAGCACGAGGTGCCCTGTAAGTTTCATGCACCTGAGTTCCCTTAAGAGTGCATTAAGTTAGACTAATCCAAAGCATAAGCCAAAAAGACTGTGTGCTTAATAAAGCACTGCCTAGAGCTAGCAAAAAAAAAGTTTGATATTGATGAGTGTCCTTCAGTAGGCCCTGAACCGAACATGTGCATTTATCAAAGGTAGCCAGCACTAGTATCCATCAGTTACATAACAGAAAGCTACTAGGGTCCTGTGCTCAGAAATGTGAAACCTGGGATCTGTTTTTCTCCAAAACCTGAGGAAAATTCAACTTCATTAACTCTGTGAAACATCTTAACCATGAGACTATAAGGCATTCTGGGAAAAGGTGCTACCATTTCTTCTATTTGAAACTGGGTCACTACACAGTCAGGAATGTAGGGGTCATACAGAATGAATGGATTGCACCACCGACAGATGATCAGGTGATTTGCTTGGGAGCAGAGAGCAGTAGGGTCAATACAACATCTCTGGCATGTTTTGAATCAGTCAATCACTACATTAAAAAAAAACAGAAAGGAAGATTTTGTGTGTTACCTTTAATTGGCCCACCCAAATAGAATGCTTTACAAAATGGAATATAGGAGGTTTTTTAAGAGTGGAGGCCAAATAAAAGACCATGAAAAAGTAACAAGGGTTTGGAAGAGAATATAAACAGCCTTACATAAGAAGCTCTGCATGAATCATAAAGTGAGTCATAACACTGGATAGTTCACATTAAGAACAAGTTGATGTTTTTCATGTCTGTATTCTTAAAAAGATACTATGGTGCATTTTCTCCCATTTGCATTTCTACACACTTTAATTAGGGCAATTATTGAGCAATAGGAAATTATTATCTTTCACATATATAGAAACTTGTGGAAGTCAAATATAATAATAACATAAATGTAGCTTTTTCTTTCTCATAGGAATACTTGCTTGATGGCATACATTATTTCTTCTGGTGCAAGATTCCATAGCAGTATCATTCATAAGGTGGAGGATTTCACAGCCTTTATTCGTTCTTCAGAGATCTCAGCTTTTTAAACTCTTTGGTTGCATCTTAACTGTGGATCATGCATACTCTACTGCAGTCCTGGTCCCTGATTCTCTGAATGGGGAGACCTGTTACTACAAACACACTCCCCACCAGCTTGTACTTTTGATTTCCTTTCAAGCTGAACCTAAGGAGCGTGTAAGATGGTGCACACTGGAGTCTCACACTAAAAGGAGATCGGGATGCCTCTAGCCTCAGCAGGTGAAAAACAGTTCCAGATCCCCCAGTTTATCCTCTTGCTTATTTTTTCTTTCTCCTTCTCTAGAACCACTGTTGTGGTGGCACTGCACATCCGAAATATATTATGGAATGCCTCCTTCTCTGAGTAAACACATCTATGCCACGACACAGGAACACACAATAGAGAAGATTCCATTCTGTTTCTATTTTTTTTTCTTTCTGGGTGTCACAACAAAGATCTGTGTAAGACAAATATATCGCTATTTAGAAGGATTTGGGGGAGTCAAAGAAATTGTATTCTAGTAAGTACCTGTCCATACTGCAGTAAGCAGAGATAATACATAGCTAGTAAAAGCGAAAATATTTTAGCAGTCTCAAATGAGTGTCCAGAAGTTATGCTCCATCTTGCTAGTGTTCTGATAGAAGCTGGAAAAGATATTTCCTCAGCTTTTAACACACACAGGGGTAATTTATGACGCTTTGCAGCTTGTGTTTTGTCACTTTTATTCTGCATTCCTATTTTCTTTTGGGTTTTTTGTTTGTTTGTTTTTTTTTCCTATGCCTTTCTATCTGGGAGTACTTCTGACACACATCACTGTAACAGGCTGCATGAGGATTAACCCCAGTAACCTTAATTTTCTTCTCCATTTTATATTTTATTAAACCAAGAATCCAAGGATGGAAATAATTTATATTGGTAGAAATTACCTAACTCTCCATTGATGGCTTGACTGAATTTCCTGTTTCTTTTTTTTTTTTTTTGTTTTAATTAAACCCCCAGTAATTCACAATTCTAAGCATCAACACCTTTTATTCATATTAGACATTTTAGAGAGAAGTGAAATTCTGCTTCATAAGAGCTATGTATTTTCTATAGGTTTTCAACAGACTGAGAATATGTATCTTCAGGAATAGCTGGACAGGAAGATGACTAGGGCTGTGTGAAGTGCTAATGAACAACAAACATAAAAAGGAAATTGACAGTCGGTAGAAATGGAAAAAAGCCTATTTATGAAATGTACCAGTGATATTGTTCTAAGACTTTTGCAATCTACCTAAATTCTACAGCTCTATCTACATTATTATTCCCATTTATTTCTCTTCATTCACATTTTTCCTGTAATTGGAATGCAATGTGCCTATGCAGTCCTCTCTCTCTTCCTGTCACAGAAAACAAATGGCACCTGAATGTGATGTATACTTTGCTCAAACAGATCGCAGACAAATACACCGAGCCACTAGGGTGTCCCAAAATATCCCAGCAGGGTAGGACACCAGACAGACACATCAAACCTGCTACAAGAGTTTCAGAATGGATATTTGAGAATAAGTCTAGAAAAAAATCATACCTAGAAAAAATTCTAGATAGATAGATAGGTAGATAGACAGCTAGCTAGCTAGACAGATAGATAAATAGATAGAGATATACATACATACATATTTTATAGAGTAACCCAAGGGCCAAACTGCCCATAACATATACAAGACAAAATCCAACAGAACATAAGACAAATAACATAAGGAAATGTGTGTCTGCCAGTGATATAAGAACTCAGCTTCAGCAGCAATTTTACAATTTTCGCTTATTTTACATGATATGGTGTAGCGATCTGACTCAACACATGTAAGCTAAGACAATTGAATCAGAAAACAAAACAAGTGAGATAAAATCAGGTTTGATACAGCACTTCTATGTAATTATTTTTACATTATTTAATATTATTATTTGACTTAAATTTATGCCATGGTTTACTTCCAGCTGGCAACCCAGAACCACACAGCCACTTGCTCACTCCTTCCCCCTTCCTCCCACCAGCTCCCAGAGGGATGGGGAATCGAATCAAAGGAATGTAATTCCCATGGGTTGAGACAAGAACAGTCCAGTAACTAAGGTATAACACAAATCACTACCGCTACCACCAACAATAATAAGGGAAATAACAAGCAAAAAGAATACAAATGTTCACCGATACTGATACCCAGCCACACCAAGCAGTGATCTAGCCCTTCTGGGTAACTGCCCCCAGTTTATATAGTGGGCATGATGTGCTGTGGCATGGAATACCTCTTTGGTTAGTTTGGGTCAGGTGTCCTGTCTCTGCTTCCTCCCGGCTTCCCCTCCTCCCTGGCAGAGCATGAGGCTCAGAAAGTCCTTGGTCAGAGTAAACATTACTGGGCAGCAACTAAAAACATTGGTGTTATCGACACTGTTCCCAGGCTGTAAGTCAAAAAACCAGCACTGAACCAGCTACTAAGGAGAAAAATGACTGCTACTGCTGAACCCAGGACAATTTATTACATTATTTCATGCTTTGTTTCATTTTGCATTGTTCTTGCCTTGTTTTAGGAAAATTCAGGTCAATTTAAAAGAACTCACCTATAAATCTGGTTACCATACAGAAATTATTTGATTGCTCAGAGAAATATGCACTTCTCAAAGATTATTTCAGAAGCTGACCTTAATGAATTATGCTGAAATGATAAAAAGCTAATAGTGGAAGTATAATCATAAGCAAAAACTGTGGACATTAGTTTAACACACAGCCTGGGAAAATAGAAGAACCAGTGGATTCCTAAGGTCTTACACAACCCAATATAACAGGATTTGCATTCAGTGATGAATTGTACGGGGCCTCCCGTACACTGTTGTCCATCATCTTTTTAGGATATGTAATATAATACTTTTTATCCATCATAGTTTAGGATATTAGTAAATCTAATAGCAAAAACAAAACCACAAACCCTCTACTAAAGGTATTCAGTACACCATGTATTTATTCATTGACAGATAATCAAAATCACAGTTCTGCAGGAAGAAAAACCATAACATCTGAAGAAATTAGCAAAAAAAACCTATTAAGTCATTTAAAAAAAGGAGACTAGTGATTCTGTAATAAGACAAAAGAGACATCAATTTAAGAAAGTATTAGAATAGGATTGTAATTTGCTGTGTGCAGCATACAGTATAATTACACATAGGCAAAAAGGCCATATTATTTTGCACAAGGAATCAACTTTGTACAAGTATTTCATCTTGCTATGGAAAAAATGTCAATATAACTTTACAGTATCATCATTATGCTCTGTATACCAATGAATCTACGTGTCTTATTTCTCTATATGAAAAAAAAACCCACAAAATTCATGGTTTTGTAAAAGTGTTCAATAATCAAAATTAAGATGTTCAGTGTGCATAATGTGTTAACTTGTTAGTCTGAAAAAAGTAACTTTTGAAACAATATCAGAATTTTTTTTGCCACTGAAATATTTCAATTTTATAAAAAACATTTTTATAGCAGATAGAAGATCAAAATCAAGGTCTATTTCCTTCACTTTTATTTATAATATAGAAGGAGAGAACTAGAGGAAACTATTTCTTTCTCTTAGCAGATTTCATGATTAAAAATACTTACTTGGCCTTGCAAGGCAAATTGGCTTGTATCTTACAACAAGTCAAAGCTGTCTTTTAGCTCAAATGTAATGCCTTAAAAATTGGTAGAGGTTCCATCTGTGGTTTTGATTTGCTGTCTTCTAAAAAAATTTGTTACCACTTCAAATTAAAATGTTGCCTTGTAATTTTATCACAAAATATTCAAACAAAGCAGTCCTCTATGTCAGTTAATTTTTGCACGCACATGCAAGTGTGTGCACACACACACAAAGGCACACATTTTATACACTTCATCACATCTACAGGACGGAAGCAAGAATTAATTTTGGCAATTAGCTATTTTAGAGTGTAGGCCCAGATGCTGGCATGTATGTGATTTTCCATGTCTTTTTGGTCTTTCACGACCAAGACATTAACTTTTCATTCAGTATTCAGCAACCACCAGGTTAGGGAAAAATTACAGATAATGTTCTAAAAGGTGATATTTTCCCTTGTGTCTTGAAGCTGAACTATTTTTACTGAAACTTTTAATAATGAGAAAATAAAAATCTCTCAAGCACATAAAATGTAAAAGCTTTTTCCATGTTTTGTAGAAAATCACAAATACTGAATATTTGATTTTAGAATGGTGTTGCAAATATGAAATGTGAGCAGTTATCACTGACATCATGAGTCCTACTAATTGTAATATCAGGTTTTCTTTATTTTCTATTATTTACCAGTAAAATATGTTTTTCGCTACAGTGGGATGAAGTGTAAAATTAGGTTTTATTATCCAATAGATTAGAATAAGACAACCAAAATTATTTTTTTGATAAATTATGCATACAACTATATGTTTGCGCATGTAATTTTGGAAAAAATTGTAAGACAAATCAGTTCTGAAAGTGTATAGAGGGTACATTTTGGTTTGAAAAACTTTTAATGATGACTTTGATTTACAAAATGTAAACCAAACAGACATATAGAGACATCAAACTTGTGTGTCAGATCCCTAGCTGAATTTGCAAGAATGTCTGTTAGAAAAAGAGGTAAAAACCCAATCTGCTTCAGTCAATGCACAGTTTGTCAATCACAAAAGTAGTTTCACCCACTATTTTTCAAGTTCATGTTTGGGTAAGAAACAGGAGGAACCAGAAAAATGAGGATATGGGAATTCGCAAGACACAATACATGGCACAACTTTTTCACCTTTATTAGAATAAATTCCAAATTAGTGTAGATTTATTACATTCCTAATAAACTTGGGTTGCAAATCAGGCAGACACCTTGTTTAACTGATAGGCTGCAACACTGAAAATAGTCTGCCTTTCCTGCATCCACAGGTGAAATGTTTTGTGTATAACCTGCTCATGTCAGGCTTTTATGCATGTCAGGCAACTGGGTCTGCCTACCTTTGCTGGTTTACATTGATCAAGTGTAAGCTCAGGAAGTGTTGTACGAGTATATCCAAAGATTATCTGGGAGATGGAATACTGAAACATGTTCCAGTTTTGGTGTTCCTGGAATGAAGTTCATATCTTTTAGCATCAAATTAGACAGCTAATTTATGAACATTAACATCATATATCCAGAACACTCCTTGTCATGGGGTTAAGTACTCAAACAGTTTTGCCACCCAAGTAGGTTTCATTCCAATCACATTATGCAACAGTTTTCTTACACGGCAGTCATGCAGGATGTGGAACTCCTGGGTGTCATGTGTACGTCAGTTTAAAAACAGATTAAAAATCTCTTTTTAGCGCCAAAGGACACTTTCAGCAAGATGACACGGTATCACCATACGAAAATGAAATGTTGATTGCCCAGTTGCCTTCACTGAACGGAACCTTTTTGGGCTGAAGGAGAGCATAAAATACAGGCCATTTCTTTGAAGTATAAAAGCTTATTAACTCTAATAATACAAAATACCATAATTCAAGATTTTGTCTTGTAATGTAAGCTAAAATAGAACAACTGGTAGATATCAAATTTAAAAGATAAGTTAAAACCAGACAAAACCAATGAATTTCATAGAACACAGCTAAGAAGTGTAACCAAGTCACAAATGTTTGTGATACCAAATATTTACACTGGTTCAAAATGCAACTGTGGAAATTGAAAAAAATAACGTAAATTGGTGATAATCACCTCAGTCTCTGTGGTTTCTTTAACCTGCACACAGTTTCTGTCCCTCACCATGGACTGCTAAGATTGAATTGGGGTTTGGAACTAAATGATCTTTAAGGTCCCTTCCAACCCAAACCATTGTGTGATTCTATAGTTCTACGATTCTATGATTCCATGAATAAGGACACTAGCTCAGATGGAGAGCTGCATGACGCCTAAATTAGGCAATATGTATTGTAGTAGGATACTATTTCTTTACTAAGAAGTCTAAGTCATTAATCTCTAGAAGTAGTTGATGGATAGCAAGGAAATAAACATTTATGTATTTATTCTTGTTTAGGCTTCTATATTGGCTAGTTTCAGAGATGGGATAATGTTCTAGATGAATCTTCATTCCAGCTGAGTATGTCTCTTGTTTTTGGAACAGGTGTTGACCTTCCTAGCCCGCAATGAAGACTGGTCTGGTTGTGAGGAGCAATACGTTTCAGGCACTACGGGGAAATATGCTTGACATATACAGATACACAAGTTTCAGCGTATGTGAAAACAATAATGTGCCCCTGATCTTTTTCAGGTATCTTACCTATGTATTGTATTTAGACTTTTCTGGTTATGCTTCTATCTTAACATTCAAAGGCGTATCTGAGTACAATATAATGTCTTGCCATAGCTAGTTATATCTGCATTACCTCTAAAAGGAATGATGAACCTTGATAATGTCCTTGTATAGATTCATGGTACAGAGGCAGGAGACAATGTGCTTGGAGGATAAACCCTGAAGACAGTATGAGGCCTTCAAGTATGATGACACCATGTACATAACTTTGGAAGATACATCACCAGGAACAGATGCACACACTTTCATACTGCCAGCTGGCCAGGCTCCAAAAGTAAAATAATATATTCTCATTTGCACTGAAGCTCCCATACCATTACGGAAGTCCTTTTATGCATGGTAACATATCCTGAACTAGTAAAACTTAAGGCAATAACCTTAACTTCCATATAGTTTTCTATTTCTGTCCACTTCTGCCCTTAATTTAATTTTTCATTTTCTTTTCACATCCCTGGCTTTTTTAATTCCCTTGTACTTATTCAAGGTATTTATCATTTTTTTGTTTGTTTGTTTGATTTACTCAGGTGCCATTTTGAAAAGGGGAGCCAATGTGGCTTTGATATCTGCCCCGGTTTCAGCTGAGATAGACTTAATTTTCTTCTTAGCAGCTGGTACATTGCTGTGTTTTGGCTTTAGTCTGAGGTTAATGTTGATAACACATTGATAGTTTAGTTGTTGCTAAGTAGCTCTTACCCTGATCCAGGACTTTTCAGTTTCTCATGCTCTGCCAGCGAGGAGGGGCACAAGAAACTGCGAGGGATCACAGCCTGGAGAGCTGACTTGTTGAAAGGGATATTCCTTACCACAGAATGTGCTTGGGGATGGGCTGATCATTCCTTAGTGGGTGGTGAGCAATTGTACTGTGCATCACTTGTTTTTTTTGAGGTGTGTGGGGTTTATTCCCTTCCTCTCTTTCTATTTCCTATTATTAATTTACTTTTATTTAAATTATTAAACTGCTCTTATCTTAACCTGCAGGATTTTTACCCTTTTTCAAGTCTCCTCCCCATCCCACTGGGGAAGGTGGAAGAGTGAGCAAGCAGCTGCGTGGCACTTAGTCACCGGCTGAGCTTGACCCACAACAGTAACCTAACTATGAAAAATGCAACTGGGATTTCTGAGCCTAATCTGTAATATTCTACATAGAAATAATTGTTCTGACTGTGCTGGAATCCTGAAAAAAAATAGCTGTTGTGTATATGCAGTATCATAGCATAGCATAAAGTCAATGAATTCAATGTGTTGATGCATCGGGGATGCATTTAGTGTACTATAAATTCTTAGTGAATTTGGTTTGCTCAGGCATAGTAACTGATGCCCTTTTGATGTATTGCATGACCTGCAGAACTGACTTGCAGCCCTCCAGAATATTTTACAATTACAGCATATCCTCTATTTCAGGCTCACTGTTCAGAGAGTTGTACAGCAGATGCATGAATAACATGGACACACATTTTTCATAGAGTTTTCTAGACAGAAATATCAAAGCTTCATGTCTTGTTCATGTGACTCAGGTGCAATCAACCATAACCTTTTCCCCCTTTATGTTCTGTGGTTGTTTCTGCCCTTCATTTCACCTCTTAAGAGATAAGATTCCAGTTAAATTTCTTCAGTTCATTCTCCATGCACTAGATGCTCACTTTGTTTAATTACTATTATGGCAACACATCCATTCGTTTCTTTTCAGCAGTAATTGCTCTCTATTACATTATAATTTTTCACTGCCTAAATCCACCTGTTTTATTGGAATACAGTGAACCAATTCAACATCCTTTCAGTGGAACAGATTTAATATCAAGAATATATATCTTCAGTGTTGGAAGCCCAAGTTTAAGATTTAGACATAAAAATACTATAGCTTGGCACCTCCCCCACCAACTAAAATAATAAAGCTGCATTGAAACATAAGAAACTGTATACACGACAGATTGTTGCTATGGTAGTAATGTTGTTCTTTCTTCTCAGACTTTCCTTTGTGTGCTACTTTGCGTTTTGTTTGCAGCTTCTTCTGTTCCTTTGTCAGTTCTTGGCATTATGTTATGGTAAAAAAGAATTTTAATCAAGATTTCCAACTGAATGGAATAGGGCTGTATGGATATTATAATTGTATTAGCAATTCTATTGACAATGAGAATTTCTACCTGCTTATTCGTAGTCACATAAAATTAGTTTCTGTACAGAATAATTCCATCATACAATAATGCATATCTCAATTTTCCCATTGCAATTCCCCCCCAGCCTCCTGAAAGACCAGAAAGAAAAAAATTTCTAGTGCTCCTATCAATCCCAAACTGGTAACAAACACAGAGCACGCCACAAATGAAGATCAGGACAACGACTCCAGAAAGGTGTCATCACAGACATCTTCCCATCTCTTTCCCTTTTTCCTCTATCCTTCAGGAGTAAAGAAGCCTCTTCCTAAAGCACTGTCCACATAGTGTGCGAGTGGTTTTAAATGTAGGCACATTGTTTAGGTGTCTACCCTTATTGGGTGCTTCCTAGGTTGAATAAAAAATCTTCACAATGGGTATAAATCTTCATGATGGGTAATCACACAGGTGCAGTAGACCACAACTTCCTTGCACAGATGTGTGCCTTTGTGGCACAAGACAATTACGGTCCAACTACACCATGACATGATATCTCCCTTTTCTAAGACTTAATTACACTGATCTTTAGTGGTCAAAGTCAAGGAATCTGAGAGAAGTAATTTTTATTAAATGCTTTTATTTTAGTTGATCAGCATGAGATAAAACAAGCACATTACATAACAACTACTGGAAAGTATCTTAAAAGATGCATTCCCTCAAACTACCTTTCCTATCATAAATAGGTTATTAAAATAAACCTTTAAAAAATGCATCAAAGAGATACAATGGCATTTTTGACAGGCTGATAAAGAGAAGTTTCTCTTAGGCTATGTGTACATAACCATCTGCAGGTCTTTTTTGAACTAAATAGACATAAACCATCATCTAAAAAGGCTGATGCTATCAAACGTGTGTATGAATGTCTCTTTATTCCATGTTTCATTTCAAGTATTTTCAGTATCCTTATATTGTCAATGACTATAACAGGAAGCATCATAATGATACTCTCAGTTAACTAAAAACCTCTAAAACATCTAAATTGTTCTGTTTTTTCTAGAATTGCGGTTTCTGATTGTGCTGGGTTCAGCAGTAGTAGTCATTTTTCTCCTTCTTAGTAGCTAGTGCAGTGTTGTGTTTTTGACTTTCAGCCTGGAACAGTGCTGATAACACCGATGTTTTTAGTTGTTGCTCAGTAATGTTTACTCTGACCAAGGACTTCCTGAATCTCATGCTCTGCCAGAGATGAGGAGAAGCCGGGAGGATGCAGAGACAGGACATCGGACCCAAACTGGCCAAAACATACCACAGCACTTCCTGACCAGTATATGAACTGTGGGGAGTTAACCGGAAGGGCTAGATCACTGATCAGGTTGGGCTGGGTAGTGGTCAGCAGGTGGTGAGCGATTGTATTCTCTTCCCTTGCTATTCCCCTTATCATTGTTATTATTGGTAGCCGTAGTGGTTTGTGTTACACCTTAGTTACTGGACTGCTCTTATCTCAGCCCGTGGTAGTTACATTCTTTCAATTCTCCTCCCCATCCCTCTGGGAGCTGGTGGGAGGAAGGGAGAAGGAGTGAGTGAGTGGCTGCTTTTTTGCTGATGCTTCCGAATTTGGGAGTAACTGCTTTTGGAATCTTTATCTAGATTTGCAGATTTCACCAAACATAAAGCGTCTTCTGTCTATCACACTTGATACTTCTTTGGTGTCCAGTAGCTGCTTAGAGCTGAGGAAATCTGACAAAAGCCTGCTTCCTTCACCTCTAAGGATTTAGGTCCAGATCCAACCACCTGGGAATATGCACTTGTTTTCCAGTTACTGCAAGGATTAATATGAGTTAATAAATTATTAACTCAAATCACTGCCTGCATACAGGTCTGGTTCTGCAGCACTATGTAGCTTGCATTGCATGCCTTTACCTTGTTTTAGGAAGCCTTTATCTTACCTTTACATTAGAAAATCCATTCCCCCACATATCTGCCCAAACTTTTATCCTACTGAAATGGAAAAGCAATTTTCATCTAGATTAACAGACTTTTTGTAGTGATTTTTATGTTTTTGTTCACGTGACCCAAATATTTTTTTATTTAGGACATTTGCTGTAACTTTCCTGCAAGCAACTAAGTCTCATGACTGTAGTTGAAGACAGTAATTCTTTCCATCCTCTCCAGATAAAAATGTATAATACATTGAAAAATCTCTATTTATAAATCATACTTTTAGTTTGTTTCCTTTAATTTTTTATATCAGTGTATTTTTTCTATTTAAAGCCATTTTGTTAAGACAGATGTCTACTACTTTTAATTTAGGACAAGGAAATGTCAAAAATTCTTTTCAGTTCTTCATTCTATAACAACGGTAGTATATCTTTTAATGAATTAATTATTATCCTAAAGATACTTAAAGTGGATGCCACTTACATTGTTCTTCTTTACAGTCTTCTTGCATGTTTGAGTAATTCTATATTATTCACATGACAGAAAAGTCACTTTTTTGCCACTTCTCCCTTTGAAATGACTGCTTTTCTATATAAGTATTTATAAACATAAGTAAAATTTTAGCCCTCTTGGATGTATTCTAACTATATTTTGCATGGCAAATGTAGGATTTTTTCTCCTTCTGTCATCACTATAGAACCATTAGTGCAACCAAGACAGCAGGTTGAATTAATGATTTACAGTTCAATTAATATCATCAATTATAAAACGAAGCTTATGTTTGAGCAGACAGTGAAGAGATAGTATGCTTAAAACTGTATTACTTTCATCTTCTGTCATTTTAGATGAAGTACTACATTTTCCCCAAGAATGAAAATGCTAAGCAGTAGAATATCTTGCAAGCTTTTTGATTAATTCATCAACTATATAAATTGGCAACAACGTAACTTCCACATGAATACTTTTCACTTTCTGCTCCCTAGGATTTTTAAACAAACTTTTAAAACAAGAGATCATTCTTCAAGTTTGTCATTTTTACTTCCATTCAAATTATTTTTTTGAAAATGCTGAGTGCTTCAACATTGTGACAGAATGCATACACATTTACAGAGCCCTTATTAATTCCTCCAGACAATGACTCCTGTAGTTCATCTGCAGGATACTTAAGAATGTTATTTAAGACTTCACCTGCCTTTTGATGGATCATTTATATATATTTAAAAATACAATAACCTATGTGACTTTTTTTTTACTCTTTTCTACATAAAAATTACAAGTTTCCTGTTAAAATGAAAATACCAACGTGCCTTCTAAATTTCTGAAGCACTTCTAACATACATAATATAACTTAATATGAAGGGCTAAATCAGATACATTACATAGAATCATAGAATTATAGAATAGTTAGGGTTGGAAAGGACCTCAAGATCATCTAGTTCCAACACCCCTGCCATGGGCAGGGACACCTCACAATAGACCATCCCACACAAGGCTTCATTCAACCTGGCCTTGAACACCGCCAGGGATGGAGCACTCACAACCTCCCTGGGCAACCCATTCCAGTGTCTCACCACCCTAACAGGAAAGAATTTCCTCCTTATATCCAATTTAAACTTCCCCTGTTTAAGTTTTAACCCGTTACCCCTTGTCCTGTCACTACAGTCCCTGACAAAGAGTCCCTCCCCAGCATCCCTATAGGCCCCCTTCAGGTACTGGAAGGCTGCTATTAGGTCTCCACACAGCCTTCTCTTCTCCAGGCTGAACAGCCCCAACTTCCTCAGCCTGTCTTACTTGCTCTAGGTTACCCTGTCTTGGCAGGGGGTTTGGACTAGAGCAAAAAATTCTTTGGGGAAAAAAGGGGAATTAATGCCAATCCAAAAAGCTATGTGGACTCAAATCTAATTTATGATTCTTCAAATTCTACTTCCTTATATCCAAAGCTTTAACAGAAGTGTCTTCCAAACTAGAAATTATGGCAATATGTGAAATAGAAGTCTGGGGCTTACAAATCTTTTGCTGGAAACTGTCCGGCATTTTGGTTTTCCTTTTAGTTTAACTGGAACATGGTCTAATCTCTCAGCGGGAGATACCAGGTAACAGATAAGCAGCAGAAACATTACAGGCTTTCCAATTTCTTCTCTGACAACCACATTTCAGAAGGCAAATAGCAAGTCAATGCAATTCTTGAAAAAAAACTAATCTATTTTCATGACAGAGGTCTGGATGTAGTTGTGTTGCCACCTTGCCTGAAATAATCTATAAGTAGTAACTGGGAAAGTCTCTCCCTGCTCTTGGCTGGTTTCTGGCTCTGCGGTTAGCTCAGATGAAACAAGTCTGCTTGTATTTATACCTCAGCCTCAGACCATCTAATACACTATAAAATCATACTCTTAACAGGTATAAAGGAAGCAGAGCCTTTTTACATCTTTGTATGAATCATCATGCAAGGCTTTAATTGGCTTTTCATCTTCATTAACTCTTCTGCCCCTCCTTCTTCCAGACAGAAGTCATCACTAGCATAGGCCCCTCTCTGATGTCACAAGACCATGCCTGTTGCTAACCCACCCCAGCAGTGTATCTCCCCTCCACTTAGCCCACCACTGGCTGTCTGGCTGTCTCTGGGGGCCCTGCGGCAGAGGTGGAAGGTGCTCCCCTGCCCCATGATACAAAGGGCGGTTGTTCCCCCCTCCCATGGAGTCTGTCAGGCTGTTCATCCCCAAGTAAGCAGCAGCTCCCTCCAGGTGGGAAGCAATCACATGAGGGTTGGTCAAACCAGCCCCAACCTGCCAAGGCCACCCCGTTCCTCTGACTGAGACCTGTCTTGCCCCTTCTGGGTCTGTTCTCGTGCTGAGGATGACCAGGGGCAATGTAGAATAAATATATCCATATGCATATGCATGCAGTGCGCTTCAAGGTAGAAGAAGAAAGAATATAGGCAAAAATGCTGTAGTGACTTAACAAGTAGCTACACAAACAGTGAATAGCTGAGGTTTAGATCAGCTCTAGGACTTGTCAGTTTAAGATTTTTAAGCATCTTTAGCAGAAACACAGTAATACTGTTATTTTTGAGAGCATTATATACAAGATGTTGTAATCCCACTTTAGACCTGTCAAAAGCTTGTAACTTTTACTATTAACAAATTTCAGGTATAACATCTTCCTTGTGTACATTTTCTAGGCATAGTATTGAAGCCACCACAGCAGGATATATTACTATAGTTAAAGCATACTGTTTTATTTCAGCATGTAGAACAGTACAAAGCCTCAAGGATTACTTTCTGCTTAATTTGCTGGAGCAAAGGAAGGGAAAGCATTTTGAGCCACAAGAAGGATAGTGTTTTAATTTTTGAAATTCCCATCCTGGGTTTCTCAAGATGGAGCGAGTACACAGTCTGTCAGTTTCTGACCAAACTGTGGAGTTATTTTTCATTAGGTCTGCATTTAAGAAATCACAGGCCTATAGGGTTACATGCTGAAACAATTTTCAGAAAATAACACTGTTAGTCTACATTAATCAGCATAACATTCTATGATAATTACCTGTAATACAGAAATTACAAGTAATGTTATTAACTTAATTATGTCAGAACATTCTTGTGAACAGTATCTTAGAAAATAAATCACTTTTCCAAAAAGCCATGTTATAATGACATCATAAAATGAGCTTTGAACATAACATCTGAGGCTACAGAGCTGCAATTTGCATTAATATTAATAGCTCTAGTTCAGGTAGAAAGCCACAAACAGAACATTAAGTATTTTTGAGAATAAAGTAGACTTTAGTCCAGTGTTTCTTGTATGTTTTGTTTGTGTATACTTAACTATTCAGTGTGCATGCATATTTTTGTTTCCTTATATTTTCTTTGTATGGATAAATATTTCAAAATGGATTCATTCTATGGCAGAGTTCTTAAGTTAAAGGCAATTTCAGCATATACATTTTTATGCTTCTGTTATGTCAAAGTGAAAGACTAAAATATTTTAAGATGAGTAAAAGGCAATCAAAATATTTTCTATTTATTATTGGATTGCTTTTCATTCTAGAGAATCATAGAATCATACAATAGCTAGGGTTGGAAAGGACCTTAAGATCATCTAGTTCCAACCCCCTGCCATAGGCAGGGACATCTCACCCTAAACCATGTCACCCAAGGCTCTGTCCAACCTGGCCCTGAACACTGCCAGGGATGGAGCATTCACAACTTCCCTGAGTAACCCACTCACTCCAGTGCCCCATCACCCTTATAGTAAAGAACTTCCTCCTTATATCCAACCTAAATTTCTAAGTATCAGTCTAAATTTCTAATTTCTAAGGATCTTCTTTTACTCAAGGCAGATAATACGCTAAGTAGAAGACCAGTAGCTGGTATCCAGAACCTGAAAACTTTCTCTTTTCATGACATTTGTAGGTACACTCTTTTTTAAACACAACTACAGAAAAAGGTAATCACTGCAGAGCCTTACTGAAATTGTCTTAGTAACAATTTACTAAAGAAATAAGTTGGATAAAAGTAGAATTCCCTGGTTCAGTTTATTTCTTATCTTGCAAAAGAAAACACCTCAAAAAATAGATACATTATCTTTAGTTTTAGGGAAAATGGGACCTCATTGAATTTCCTACATGCTTTCTACAGAAAATGAATTACTACATAACAAAATACAGAGACTCATAAGGAATAGATAAAAGGCATAATTTAGTGGTTATGGTGCTCCACTACAATAGTAGAGGGAAGATGCTGACTTCTCCATCACATTTACTAGGATATTTTTAATCCAGTTGTTGGTTGATATAAAATACATTAATAGTCTGAACTATGTGAAACTAACATATAAAAGCAGTTTATGTTGCTTATTACAACATAGGTAACCTACTGCCTCCACATCTCATAAATATATTCCACAATGGACACTCAAACGTGATGCACAAGTGGATGTATTTAGCTCCCAGCACTTAAAAAGCTGTGAAGGCTCTTCTCCACCTGGAGAAGAAAAGGCTGTGCGGAGACCTCATAGCAGCCTTCCAGTACCTGAAGGGGGCCTATAGGGATGCTGGGGAGAAAATGAACATGAGCCGGCAGTGTGCGCTCGCAGCCCAGAAAGCCAACCGTATCCTGGGCTGCATCAAAAGGAGTGTGACCAACAGGTCGAAGGAGGTGATCCTGCCCCTCTACTCTGCTCTCGTGAGACCTCACCTGGAGTATTGTGTGCAGTTCTGGTGTCCTCAACATAAAAAGGACATGGAACTGCTGGAACAAGTGCAGAGGAGGGCCACGAGGATGATCAGGGGACTGGAGCACCTCCCGTATGAAGACAGGCTGAGAAAGTTGGGGCTGTTCAGCCTGGAGAAGAGAAGGCTGCGTGGAGACCTCATAGCAGCCTTCCAGTACCTGAAGGGGGCCTATAGGGATGCTGGGGAGGGACTCTTCATCTAAGACTGTAGTGACAGGACAAGGAATAATGGATTCAAACTTAAACAGGGGAGTTCAGATTAGATATATGGAAGAAGTTATTTACTGTGAGGGTGGTGAGGCACCAAAATGGGTTGCCCAAGGAACTGTGAATGTTCCATTCCCGGTGGTGTTCAAGGCCAGGTTGGACAGAACCTTGGGTGACATGGTTTAGTGTGAGGTTTCCCTGCCCACGGCAGGGGGTTGGAACTAGATGATCTTAAGGTCCTTTCCAACCCTACCTATTGTATGATTCTATGACCTGCTGTTTCAATACTAGCACAGAGTATGTCATTGAAATCTGTTTCCATACTAGTGCAGAATATGTCAGTGAAATGGAGAATAATTTTCACAGAAATAATTCTTTTTAACTAATGGATTGATAGCTCACATACCATTGGAATAACTAGACAATCATTAACCAAATTAAAACCCATAAATTCTTATCAGTAGATGACACTAAGGAAATACTGTTGTTGCTTCAAGAATTTTAGCAATAAAACAGTCTTTTTGTTATAAAAATTAAAAGATATAAATGAAACAAACAAAAACCAGAGCAGAATAACTTCCCTCTCTCCCTGCTTCCAAACACTTGAAGAGTGAAATATGGTGACAGGAAAATTACTTTAAAAGATAAAACTGCATGATGGCAAATTATATGTGTGCTGCCATCATTATACCAGAATTTTATTAATATTATTAACATTTATTAATATTTGTTTTATTTTCAGAGAAATGAAATATATCACAATAAATTAAATCAAATGTTACCTAAATTATTTTCATAACTGGACTAGAAACTCAACATTAAGTTCACTAATATAAATCTAAGGCAATGTGCATCATACTGCATGAAACTAAAGACAGTAATTATTAATGACTATCCATATATGTAAAAAGATCTCAACTGTATGGTTCATCTAAAGAAAAGGGAAAAGAATAAGGAGAAAGAATGGAGAAGAAAGGGGGAAAAAAAAAAAAAAAAAGGAGAGGAGGAGGAGGAGGAAATATTTGCTGTAGGAACTACTTTTTTTTTCCAGGACTGATCACAACCCATGGGAGAGCACACACCAGGGCAAGGGGAAACTGTGAGAAGGAAAGAGTTGAAGAAAGGAGTCACCTATTCCTATTTCCACCTCTACCCTACCATGCTGCGCAGGAGGAGTAGTAGAAGAACCTGGAGTGAAATTAAGCTTGGGAGATCAGGGAAGAAATGTGTAGGTTTTATGTTTGTCTTTCTTTCACAATACCTGAATCTATTTGAAAAGACAATAAATGAAATTAATTTTCCCTGGTACTTGGTAAAAAAAATCTCCTTGCCTTTACCTCAACCCATAAGGTTTTTCATCTTATTTTCTGCCTGTCTTACTAAAGGAGGGGAGTGAATGGCTGGGTTGGTGTTTGAAAGTTAGCCAACGCTAACCCACCAAAACAATAAAAATTATTCTGCTGAAATAACCTTACTAGACAGGCTTAAACTTCTGCAGAATCATATACCATTCAAATAAGAACTATTCAAAACAACAACAGCAAAAAACATCTAAGTATATGGGTCAAAATTCCTAAGAACACTAAGTCTTACTTTTTCCATTATGTTGATTCTGGGTTTGACACATAATCCCAGTTCTGGAAACAGCTGAATGCAAAATATTTGCAATTAATTATCATCAATGACTGGCTTATTTCCAAAGAATGCATTACTGCTCAGGCGATTTACTAATGCCTTTCACTACACATTACAACTACCTATCATTCATTTTTGTATTTGCAGCTAAAGATAATTGCCACTGTCTCCTTCATATAGGTACAAACACACTCAAACATGACTTATTGTAGCCTCTTTCTTTTGTTGTTTGACTGTATTTTTTTTGGTATTATATGTGAATGCCAACAATACATACTCCTCCGTAATTTAAATATACATCAGAATAAACTTATGATGCATTTGCCTACAGAAGATCTATTTTAATGACAGAATAATTCTTTTACAAAAGCACATAATGAATATAGGCCTTCAATTTATGTACAAATAAGGAAAATTTGGATGTTCATATATAGTGAATGCATTTGAAAATAGGATAAAAGCTCTACTTGCTAATGCTTGAGGAAGAATTCACTTAAGCATAGGTAGCAAGTCCCATTTAAAATCATAGAATCAACTAGATTGGAAAAGACCTTTAATGTCATCAAGTCCAACCATTACTCCAGGACTGTTAAGTCCACCACTAAGCCATGTCACCGAGGGTGTCATCTACACATTTTCTGAATACTTCAGGGACAGTGATTCCACCATTTCCCTGGGCAGCCTGTTCCAATGCCTGAATACCCTGTTGGTGAAGAAAGTTTTCCCAGCATTCAATCTAAACCTCTCCTGGTGCAGCTTGAGGCTATTACCTCTTGTCCTATCACTTGTTACTTGAAAGAAGAGATCAGCCACCTCCTTGCTTCAATCAGGCAGGAGTTGAGAGCAATAAGGTCCTGACTGAGCCTTCTCTTCTCCAGACTAAACAACCCCAATTCCCCCAGCTGCTCCTTTTAAGACTTTTGCTCCAGACCCTTCACCAGCTTCATTGCTCTTCTCTGGGCCCACTCCAGCATTTGAATGTCTCTCTTGTAATGAGCGGCCCAGAACAGAACACTGTATTTTGAGGTGCAGCTTCACCAGTGCTGAGTACAAGGGGATGATCACTGCCCTGGCCCTGCTGGACACACTACTTCTGATACAGGCCAAGATGCTGTTGGTCTTCTTGGCTGCCTGGGCACAAGCTGGCTCATGTTCAGCAACTGTCAGTCAGCACCCCAAGTCTTTTTCCACTGGTCAGCTTTCCAGCCACTCTTCCCCCAGCCATGCTTCTCACATTTGCTTTATGATCTCACTTAGGACGACCTGCTCCATGACCTTCCCTGGCACTGAGGTCAGGCTGACAGGCCTCCAGGCCTCCTTCCTGCACTTTTTATAGAGAGGTGTCACGTTGGCTAACCTCCAATCTTCTGGGACCTGCCCATTAGACCAGGACTGCTGATAGATGGAGAGGCGCTTGGTGAGCTCCGTTATATACAATATGTCTGCACATGGCTTAAAAATGTGATAAAAAATTTTAGGGTTGTCACCGAGTGCCAGCTACCTCAAAAAATTCAGAATGGTACTCAGCGTCTTTGCATAAGCCCTTGAATTTTTCTTATCACTGGTATTTCTTCCAATTTAGAGAAAGTAAGTGTAAAATCTCTGCTTTATTATGCTGGCTTTTCAATAACATTAAACTTTATCACTAAGACCATTATTGATTCCCCCTCTAAGTGGAAGAAAGAAGGGTTAGTTCTTGGGAAGTGTTGTCTTTTTGGTGAAGTAAAAAAAAACTGCACTAAACACCTGTATCTGCACCTCACATCACGGTGTCCTCACATTTCCAACAGAACTCCAAAAACAGAGGCAAGCAGAAGAAAGCCAGAAGCGACAGGAATTCTCAGGATGTTAAATGTTTTAAATCTCTGTATCTGAATGTGAGAAATATCATTAAAAGCCAAGTCCCCCTCTGTGTCTGCTGTTTAAACCCTTTTATTTCAATACTCTGCTAAATCCTTAGGTTTCATTCTGCCGTAGGGCGGACTGGGAACACTGATTGATTTACTATGAATTCACTTGTCCAACATTCTTTCACAAAAGAATGAGGAAAAGCTGCTTTATTTAAACCTTTAGGACTGTGAGAATGACTATAGTCTACACTATATGCACACCAAAAGGATCAGTTTGATTTGTCAGTGGGTAAATATTGACTTCTACTACCATTATATTAATGACTTCAATTAATATATTTCTGAACTATGAAAGCAGTCATAGTTCAGAAACATTTCATACATATCAATTCTCCCATTTCTATAGCATCAAATTAGATTAACTTAATTAAATTCCATGTTAGCTCTTTCTTGAATAAAAAGAGCTGCCAGACTGGGGCAAAAGGCAAATTATACACCAAATACACTACTTATGAATAAGCCCTCATTTATGATTAAATTTGAAAGTTTCTGGCATATTAACCTGTACAATTTGAACAAGCTACAGAAGTGATGAACATTGCTATTCATCACGTCCTACTGTGGGGTTCACAGTTATTAACATGTCCAGGTGTACTGTTTTCAATGCCGATAGCTCACACTAAATTTTATAAGTAAATTTTTTTTTTCTTAGAAATTAAACACCACCTGACAAAACACTGATAAATAGTTAAACAACAGGAAACTGATAAAAAATACCTTATAAATAAATATTTACCTGAAAATGTTAAAGCATTTACACATCTGTCATAATGGTTTAAAAGTGATAAAATAACCTCTTTTGAAGCTTAAACACAGACAGCTAAATCCAAAAACAACTCTGTGCCAAGACTAATCAGAAAAAGGCACCTGAGGATAGTAAAGAACTGTAATTGAAGCTAAAACTGTCAAGTCTAGGTGCTCATAAATTTATATTTTGACATCAGATGTGAAGAACCATGTCTTTACACTGTTCATCAACCAGGATCTTCCACACAGATTTGTAGTACAGAGTCAGTTGTATTATATAATAGTTGTATTATATAATGTATTTTAATGTATATATTTAATGTCAGTTGTATTTTTAATTAACTTCTATTTTAACTTTCACCAAACACTACAGAGTTGTCCAAATTAGATTTTCTCTTAGACATAATCATGTCTATTATGATGATTTAGCAGATGTGTCTCATCTTTTTGGGTACAGAGACTGGTCAGAATCAATGGCATGCAAACCCCTTGTTTCTGTCTGGCACAAGGAATACATATAAACAGACCAGAACAGACTTACTAAGAGAGGCAATGGACATATCTGAAAAGCACAATGTAGTGTCATATCTGACATCTGTGAGCAATCTAGTGCTTCAGAGAAGCTTGCTGTATCATGTTGTAGCGATGATGACTAGGATTCAAAACACAGGTCTGGAGAGTGTGGCACTGCGGAAAGACTCATTATGCTTTTCCCCAACCAGTAAGTTCAGATACAGTTACATTTATATAGATATGCTGCATTTAACTGCAAAGTTATCTCTGTCAGCATCACTAAGAATTTTTTTTAAGAGGCCATAACTTTTAAAAATCATTTTAATATGTGATGGTTAACTTAATTATTTTGGTTTTGAAAAAAAAATTCAGATTTCTGCAGTGAGGATCTGAACATAATTTGGATATAAAAATTGCATACTTGCAGTAAAATCAGATTTAAATACTTGTTTGGAAGGAAACTGAGAAAAAATGTTTTTTGCAATTCTATTTGTTTAACAAGACCTTCACTTGGATGTCCACCTAGCCTTTCAGTCAACTGCCCTCCTTAACAGGATGGGGTGAGGAAATAAGAATAAAAGGTCATGGGTCAAGACAAAAAATTAGTGAGACTACTTACTATTTACCACCATGGACAAAACAAACTTAACTGGGGGAGGATTTAATTTATTATCAAATAAAACAGACTCAGGTAATGAGAAACAAAGACACAAAATAAATTAGAAAAAACAAACCAAAAAACCAAACAAAACATTCCTCTGCCGATCCTGCTTCCCCATATTCAACTTCAATACTTCTCTCCTAACTCCTCTGCGTGACCCTCCAGAGTGGTGCATAATCAAAAAGAAGTTTTGAAATATCCAACATCATCCACTACTAAAAAGTGGTATGCTGCAGTCATATAATTCTTAGGGACAGAATGGACTTCAGCTGTTAACGAAGTGCCAAGACACACAAAAAAAGAGTTGTATCTTAATCTCAGTACTAGTTTTAGTCCCTAGATGGTAATCACTGAAAATTTATTTTGTAGAATCATAGAATAGTTAGGGTTGGAAAGGACCTCAAGATCACCTAGTTCCAATCCCCCTGCCATGGGCAGGGACACCTCACACTAAACCATGCCCCCAAGGCTTCATCCAACCTGGCCTTGAACACCGCCAGGGATGGAGCACTCACAACCTCCCTGGGCAACCGATTCCAGTGTCTCACCACCCTCACAGGAAAGAATTTCTTCCTTATATCCAATCTAAACTTCTCCTGTTGAAGTTTTAACCCATCACCCTTTGTCCTGTCACTACAGTCCCTGATGAAGACTCCCTCCCCAGCATCCCTACAGCCCCCCCTTCAGATACTGGAAGGCTGCTATTAGGTCTCCACACAGCCTTCTCTTCTCCAGGCTGAACAGCCCCCACTTTCTCAGCCTGTCTTCATACAGGAGGTACTCCAGTCCCCTGATCGTCCTCGTGGCCCTCCTCTGGACTTGTTCCAGCAGTTCCATGTCCTTTTTATGTTGAGGACACCAGAACTGCACACAGTACTCCAGGTGAGGTCTCACAAGAGCAGAGTAGAGGGGCAGGATCGCCTCCTTCGACCTGCTGGTCATGCTCCTTTTGATGCAGCCCAGGATATGGTTGGCTTTCTGGGCTGTGAGCGCTCACTTTATAATTATCTTCCCTTTTCCTAACACAAGATGGGACTCTTAATCTAAATACATCAAAGGGCAGGAATGACATTTCTCACTGTGACTCTAACAAGGAATTTGGTGGAAGAAAGAGATAAAATGTTGCATTTCCTTCACAAAGTCCAGCTACTTCAGTATGTAAGTTCTGCAATTGAATCAATGCAGGTGATAAGATGGAAAAGTGAGATTAGATCCAGGAAAACACTGATGTAACTGTTTCCTACATTATAAAGAACTTGCCCTCCTTGAATAAAAAAATTACTTTATACATGAAAATAAAATGTTATGAGAATTTTGAGCTCTTTATATGATTAAAAGAAGACCAAGCTGAGTGGTGCTGTTGATTCACTAGATGGAAGGGTTGCCATCCAGGGGCAACTTACCAGGCTTTGGATCCATGCAAACCTCGTGAAGTTAAATAAGGCCAAGTGTGAGCTCCTGCTCATGGACTGGGGCAATCCCCAACATCATGGGGATTAATGGATTGAGAGTAGCTCTGCAGAAGAGAAGCTGAGCATAAAAAATTAGATAGTAGCCATCAGTGTGTGCTTGCAGCCCAGAAAGCCAGTCATATCCCGGGCTGCATCAAAAAAATAAAAAGTGTGGCCAGCAGGTCAAGGCAGGTGATTCTTCCTCTCTACTCCACTATCATGAGACACCACCTGTAGTACTGTGTTCAGCTCTGGGGCCCCAAGTACAAGGAAGATGTTCACCCGTTAAAGCTGGCCCAGAGGAGGACAACAAAATAATCAGAGGCTGGAGCACCTCTCCTGTGAAGAAAGGCTGCGAAAGCTGGGGTGGTTCAGCCTGCAGAAAAGAAGGCTGCAGGGACACTTCAATTTCAGTACTTGGAAGGGCTTATAAGAAAGATGAAGAGACGCTTTTTACAATGGCCTCTAGTGACAGGACAAGGGAGAATGTATTTAAACTGAAAGTGGGTTTACTACCGCGGGGCTGGGCTCGGCCGCGGGGCTCGGCTCCTCGGCCGCCTCCCCCCGCTGCTCAGCAGCCGCCTTCCTCCCGGGCTCGGGCCCCGCTCCCGCCGCCGCCTGGTCCCCGGGGCCGCTCTCCCGGGCCGCTTCGGCCGCCACCGGCTCCCGGGGCCGCTCCCCCTCGGCTCCCCGCAGCCTCATGAAGACGGAGGCGAGGGCAAGGGCCAGGGCGGTGAAGAGCAGCGGGACGGCCAGGTACAAGTCCACGGCCACGGCCATCCCATCCTGCTGCCGGAGCATGCCTGTATTGCAAGTCATTGCCATAAAGTACAGTGAAACAAGAACCTTAGCCCAAGCCCCACACTTTATAAACACTAACACAGCAAATACCGGCTCTAAGTAATGTACTACATTCTGAAACTGTGAGAGCAAGAGAAACAACTTTGAGAGCCAATAAATCAGCATTGTGATGACTATTAATCTGATCATCTCTGTCGTTATCTCAAAACTTTGTGCCCCATGTTGGGTGCCAAAAAGAACTGTCGTGGTTTAAACCCAACCACAAAAGCTCGTTCACTCACTCCCCCCCTTCTTTCCCTCCCTCTACTCCTGGAGGGATGGAGAGGAGAATCGAAAAAGAATGCAACTCCTACGGGCTGAGATAAGAACAGTTTAGTAACTAAGGTATAACACAAATCACTACTGCTACCACCAATAATAATAGTGCTAAAGGAAATAACAAGAGGAAAGAATACAACACCTCAGTACCAGCTGACTGATAACTCGCCCCACCCCCCCCAGCCGAGCACCGACCGATACCTCGTCCAACACTGCCATCCCTCCCTTCCAGGTAACTCTCCGTTACCTCCTGGGCATGACGTGCTGTGCTATGGAATACCTCTTTGGCTAGCTTGGGTCAGGTGTCCTGTCTCTGCTTCCTCCCAGCTCCCCCTCCTCCCTGGCAGAGCATGAGGCTCAGAAAGTCCTTGGTCAGACCAAACATTTGAGCAGCAACTGAAACATCAGCGTTACCAGCACTGTTCCCAGGCCAAAAAATAAAAACATAGCACTGCACTAGCTACTAAGAAGGAGAAAAATGACTGCTACTGCTGAACCCAGGACAAGATATAAGGAAGAAATTCTTTATTATGAGGTTATTGAGACACTAGAACGGGTTGCCCAAAGAACTGGTAAACGCTCCATCCCTGGAAGCATTCAAGGCACTTTTGAGCAGGGTTTTAAGCAACCTGATCTAGTGAAAGATGTTCCTGCCCATGGCAGGGCAACTGCAAATAGATGACCCTTAAAGATCCTTTCCAACCCAACCATTCTGTGATTCCATGATTCCAAATCGTTCCCTAACCTGATCCTTTGTCAGGGTAAGTCTTCATTGATCCAGACTTCTCCCTCTGGTGTCTAGGACATGGGACTCCTGAAGACCATTCTTGCTTACTAGCATGTAACAGACCAAGACAAAGAAGGCTTTCAGAACCTAAGCCTTTTCCATGTCCTAAATATGTAATTAGTGAGTAAGGAAATGATACAAGGTAAGCAAAAATAAAGAGGAAAGTTAGGAGGGAAAAAAAATGAAAAAGAAAAGTAAAAAGTAATCCCATTACTTCTGGGAATAAGGAGGACACAAGAAATTGTAAGACAAAGGTGATACAGAAAAACAATAAAAGGTGAAGGAAGAACTGCTATAAATGTAACTTCAGTGTTTCAAAAGAAAAAAGTAGGTAAGATATTTTAATTATTTTACCATCCAAACTCACTGATAAACTGTGTTTGGAACCTGTTTTGTCATCTTTAACAAGTATACAGTTTTATTTGTCTATAAGGTTTAAATTACACTGTCCACAGCTATCATTTTGTATGTGACAATTTTCAGGGCTAAAATACATACCAGGATTTATTTAAATAGATTTTGACAACTGAAGTTGTGCAGATCAGGTATTTACCTAATATTGCCAGCAATACTTCACATTTTCAGAAAGCAGGAACAACTTATTATGGGTTTCTTTTGCAACTAGATCACCATGACTGAAGATCATTGACTGTTCTGAAATGATGTTTAAACATACCACAGAAGTCCCCTCAGAGCGTAAAAATATTAGGAAATTACTGAAGATTTGTTAACTCAATCATAATTTGAAGGACTAGAACAAATCATTTACCTTACAACAATAGCCAACACAGATTAACCTGTGGGTATATACTGGTATTTGAAGTATATATTACATTTACAAGTCTTCAGAGAATCCACAGGATTTGAACATGCTTATCATTAAAAGCCAAATGAAAAGACTGCAGTAAGCTGAAAAAAAAAAGAGAAAATTGAAGACTTAAAGTTGCACTTTCCTTGTCTCAAGTGACAGTATTACAACGGAAATGTTTGCATTTACCTTGCATTTCCCCCATCTACTCTTGAGCTTGATAAAGGCATGGATAAGAGCATTGCAGATTTATAATGGAAGGTTGGTTTAGTTTAATTTTGGTTTTGTATATATAAATAAATGTACATGAATATATAATAAATATTTTAAAATTGTAGCAGGAAAGTAAAGTTGAAAGAGAAAAAAAATTAGTTGAAGGTAAAACCAGAAGAAAGTAGGCTAGGAGTTTAATCCCTTGTTCCCTTTTACTTTTGTATAATGAAGCAGTGTGGGATAAGGCATATGAGCACATCTGCCGACCATTTTCACGTATTTGGTTCTTCCACTTCTCTGGCAACAGGTCTTCCAGTCTTGCATTCATCTAGACCTGAACCCAAAACATTTCAGCAAAAGACAAGAAAATGGCAGACATGTATAATGATTTGATAGGGATCAACTTAATTTCAAAATTAAGACTGCTTATTCAGTCTGTTATGCTAATAACCCTCTTTCTTTCCTTCCATAAAGCATTTGTACCCTATACTCCTGAGGTGATACTATTAATGATTTTAAGAGCCTGGAATTAAGAGAGTCAATAGCTAGAGAGCCAAGTAAATTGGTAATGTTCAGTGAATTTTTCCAGTGCTTGGATATATCTCAACTGTGGAAAGAGCAATCATTTTCGTATTGTCCTGTAAAAGGGAACACACTGTGTAATTTTTCAAGAAAAAAAGTGAAAGGTACTTAATGTGACAGTGGCCAAACACTGGAACAGTTTGCCCAGAGAAGTTGTGGGATGTTCATCTGTGGAAATACTCAAAACCTGACTGCACACAGCCTTGGGCAATCTGTTTTAACTAGACCTGCTCTGCACAGGAGATTGAAATAGCTGACCTCTTGAGAACACTTCTAGGCTACATGATTCCCTGCTTCTGCAAACCATTTGCATACCTGTAATGTCTTATGACATGGCAAAGATGACCTAAAGTTATCCAGCTGTTCCCTGAATAGTTCTGGCATTCGATCTTGCTATATTATACACCTTCAAAACTTACAGCTGAGTCCTTATTTTGGCCCATTTTAATGTTTTTATTGCTGTTTCATTTAATTTTTTGTTGTTATGTCTCAGAATAAAAATCTTTGACATATGACAAGCTATTGAAAATGAAGGTGTATTGGCTAAAACATGTGTTTTGAAAGATGTGCCCTTGTAGAGGTCAGCTATTAAAATTAGGCTACCTGAACTGAACTCTTTCCATTTCTGAAACATCTAGGGGTGTATGTGTTTGATGCTTGTAAGTTTTTTCTTAGCATCATGTGAACATGTGGCTTGTCTAGATTTGAAATTATTGGTTTTAGCTGTCAGATTACTCAGACAAGTGATGCAATCTTCTGAGATGTTTACAACCATTTATTTACCTCTTCTGCCTAAATCCCCAATACTTCTTCATTAAAACCATAATAGATAACTCAAGTGAAATTGTGTACTATTTTCAAATTATGATATTCCTTGGATTTGGGTTGCACAATGTTTATAAACTTAGATGTCATGAAAAAGAAAAAAAAAATCTATTAATTGTCAGGTTATTGGAAACTAGAAACCAAACTAACTGCAATTTCTTTCCCTGCAGAAAACGGTTGAGGACTGATTTTCTAAGTATCAGTGGCAGCTGAGTGCCTTTCTTCCAATAAATGTTGATAGGAAATAGGCCATGAAGAGGTAAAAGTTCATACTGAATAAAAAGCATAAATCATTCTATGTATTAAAATGACACTGTCCACAGTTCTAAAAATGTTGTATTCAAATAAAAGAGCATAAAAATAAAACATGCCTGTAATGGGGATTCAAAACCCAAAACATTTAACCATTTAAAAAGCTCTTCTTATCCTTTTCTATTTGAATTCCAATTTAAACTCTCAGCAAGCCTTCCAAAAGTAAATAAGCAGCCTATTTTAGTTACTTCCTTTTAATAAAAAGTTTGCAAAAAGGCAAATATAATTATATTTTTATTAAATCTTTGGTACTCAATAGGTACAATGAATACCTACAAATCTAGCAAAAAAATAGCAACAAATTTGCCCTAAAAAGCTTTGCTTATTTTAATACTTTAACAATACTAATTAATGAACTAATTTTCTCTGTAGGAAAAGAACCAGAACCAAAGATTCCAACTGATTGTTCAAATTATGATTAAAGCTGCTGATTTAAATCCATCTACTCTTCTCTTGTGTCCTTAAAAACCTCTTTCTCAGTGATTTATTTAGATAATAAAGTGAGTGTTTATGGCTCTAAAAGTTCCTTGCTATTCTATTCCAGGTATTTCATAGACTAAGTTCTCTAAAGTATTTCTAAACACAGCATAAGATATTAGAGGAAAATTATAGCAAAAGAAACAGGGGTCTTCTTTCAGTTGCCTGAACATAAATGAAATGAGCCTAAGGGGTGGGATTCAGCTCAGCAGTAACTACATTCATCTGTCTCTATCTAAGTGTCTTCATGTCAGCCAGGTGTCTGAATTTAGACTATAGTCAATAGAAATCTAATCAGCATCACCAGTGTTGCCTTGAGAACAATTTAGCTCATCCTAAATTAGATACCAGGGGTTTGATTCTGTTGCCTAGACATAGGCATGTAATACTTTCTGAGATACTGCAAAACATATTTTGCCTGCCAGCAACCAGTGCAGGTCTTCTGTAGGTCGTGTGCAACCTCACACCACTTTCCAGGTCTCAGAGACCTAACTAGTGTTAGATGAGCATGGTTTAATACAGTTGTCTGCATTTAAACTTTTGTATCACATCATTCAGCTTAAAGAATTAGGTCTGATTTCATAGCAAGCTGACGTAGCAACATTTTGAAGCTATGTTGTAAGCAAATCAAATTTATACAGTGATGATGATTTCTTTAGAGATATATGAGAAGAGAGTTTTTTATTCTATAACATTCTATTGCTGTTCAAAAATACTTCAAAAATCTGGAAATGTAATGACTAAATTTCTTGGTTTAATTTTTTTTTTTTTTTTCCCAGATATTATTGCACTTTCTCAGAAATTACCTGATCAGGACTTCTCAGTCTCTCATGCTCTACCAGTGAGAAGGGTCATGGGAAGCCAGGAGGAAGCAGACAGGACACCTGACCCAAACTAGCCAAAAGGGTATTCCATGCCACAGCACATCATGCCCAGTATAGAAACTGGGGGGAGTTACCTGGAAGGCCCAAATTACTGCTTGGGTCAAGCTGGGTATCAGTAGGACAGTTGTTAGAGGATGTAGGGAGGCAATTAGGACAGCTAAGGCCTCCTTGGAACTCAATCTTGCTAGTCGGGTTAAAGACAATAGAAAGGGCTTCTTCAAATACATAGCAAATAAAACTAAAACAAGAGGCAATATAGGCCCACTGCTGAACGAAGTGGGTACCCTGGAGACAGAGGATATAAAGAAGGCAGAGGTGCTGAATGCCTTCTTTGCCTCTGTCTTTACTCCTGCAGACTCTCCCCGAGGGCCCCGGATTTCTATAGCCCCAGAAGGAGTCAGGACAAAGGAGGAGTTTGCTTTGGTAGATGAGGATTGGGTTAGGGATCAGCTATGCAAACTGGACATCTGTAAATCGATGGGTCCGGATGGAATGCACCCACGGGTGCTGAGGGAGCTGGCGGAGGTCATTGCTAGGCCACTTTCCATCATCTTTGGTAAGTCGTGGGAAACGGGCGAGGTGCCTGAGGATTGGCGGATGGCAAAGGTCACACCAATCTATAAGAAGGGCAAGAAGGAGGACCCGGGTAATTATAGACCGGTCAGCCTTACCTCCATCCCTGGAAAGATGATGGAACAACTTATTCTTGACTCCATCACTAGGCATATCAAGGATGAGGGGGTCATTAAGAACAGCCAACATGGTTTTATGAGGGGGAAGTCATGTATGACCAACCTTATAGCCTTCTATGAGGAAGTGACTAGGTGGAGGGATGATGGTAGAGCGGTAGATGTAGTTTTTCTTGATTTCAGTAAGGCATTTGATACTGTCTCCCACAGCATCCTCATAGATAAGCTAAGGAAGTGTGGGCTTGACGATCAAGTAGTGAGGTGGATCGAGAACTGGTTGAGAGGAAGAAGGCAGAGAGTTGTGGTCAATGGCGCAGAATCTAGCTGGAGGTCTGTGACTAGTGGAGTTCCTCAGGGGTCGGTGCTGGGACCGGTGCTGTTTAATATTTTCATCAATGACCTGGATGAGGGAACTGAGTGCACCCTCAGCAAGTTCGCTGATGACACAAAACTGGGAGGAGTGGCTGACACACCAGAGGACTGTGCTGCCATTCAGCGAGACCTGGACAGGCTGGAGAGTTGGGCGGGGAGAAACTTGATGAAATTTAACAAGGGCAAGTGTAGAGTCTTGCATCTGGGGAAGAACAACCCCATGTACCAGTACAGGTTGGGGGTTGACCTGCTGGAAAGTAGTGAAGGGGAAAGGGATCTGGGGGTCCTGGTGGATAGGAGGATGACCATGAGCCAGCAATGTGCTCTTGTGGCCAAGAAGGCAAATGGCATCTTAGGGTGCATTAGAAAGGGAGTGGTTAGTAGGTCAAGAGAGGTTCTCCTCCCCCTCTACTCAGCCTTGGTGAGGCCGCATCTGGAATATTGCGTCCAGTTCTGGGCCCCTCTGTTCAAGAAGGACAGGGAATTGCTTGAAGGAGTCCAGCGCAGAGCCACAAAGATGATTAAGGGAGTGGAACATCTCCCTTATGAGGAGAGGCTGAGGGAGCTGGGTCTCTTTAGCTTGCAAAAGAGGAGACTGAGGGGTGACCTCATCAATGTTTACAAATATGTGAAGGGTAGGTGTCAGGATGATGGAGCTAGGCTTTTTTCAGTGATATCCAGTGATAGGACAAGGGGCAATGGGTGTAAACTGGAACATAGGAAGTTCCACGTTAACATCAGGAAGAACTTCTTTACTGTAAGAGTGACAGAGCACTGGAACAGGTTGCCCAGGGGGGTTGTGGAGTCTCCTACACTGGAGATATTCAAGGCCCGCCTGGACAAGTTCCTGTGTGATGTACTGTAGGTTACCCTGCTCTTGCAGGGGGGTTGGACTAGATGATCTTTTTAGGTCCCTTCCAACCCTTGGGATTCTGTGATTCTGTGATTCTGTATTGTGCATCAAGGCTGCTTAGTCCCACCACCCCCAGCCTTCCCTTTTAGTTTTATATTTTCTCCCTTTGTTATTTCCATTGTTATTATTATTATTGGTAATTTTATATTTTAGCTATTGGACCATTTTTATTTCAACCTGCAGGACTTACTTTCTTTCAGTTCTTCTCCCCATCCCAACCAGAGGCAGAAAAGAAGCAGGTAAGCAAATGGCTGCATGGTGCCAAGTGGCTGTCTGGGTTTAAACCACAACAATGTCAAAGTATGTTATTCAAACAAAACTAAATGCCTGTGTTAAAGCATCCGAATCACATTTCCTGAGATGTCCGACTTACACAAGCAGCATTTACACTTTACTATCTAAGGCCTCTCCTCTTGTAAATATTTTATTTTACCATCTTTGTTTTCACTAGCTTCTGTTCATATCAGAACCATAACTTCATTTGATGAGCACCCAGCATAACCCCAAGGATCTCTAAAATAGTGTCTTCAGTAGCAATGGTAAGAGCTGAAATAAGGAACAGGCAGTATGAATTTCATGTGAATCCAGAAGAGTGGTCACAGAAAACAGATAACTAGGGACTGGTAGAATATTATACAGTTTAGGAAAAATCAGATTCTGGACATTGATATACTCTCCCCATAACTTAACAGTCTACCACACCGCATGCTGTGCAGTCAGTCCCTTTATCATCAATTGTGGGTTTAGGGTCTCCCTCCTGCACCCAAACAAGATGCGTCATCGAGTTATCTTACCTTAACTTTTCTAATATTTGCAGCATCTTATGTTCACATCATGATAGATCAAACAACTTCTATTAACTTCTTAGTACAATCCTTGCTTTTCTCCCTAACAAATTTGCATTTCTCTCTACATCAAGTCTCTTATTCCATTTCCTTGTATTAAGTCATAGTCTTCTCTAGGTAACCCAAGAGAGTCTGCTAGCAACAATTATCTGCCCTGGTTTCAGCTGTAACAGTCATTTTCCTCCTTAACAGCTGCAGCAGTGCTGCATTTTTGACTTTCAGCCTGGAAACAGTGCTGATAACACCAATGTTTTTAGTTGTTGCTAAGCAGTGTCTCTCCAATCAAGGCCTTCCTCAATCTCATGCTCTGCCAGGGAGGAGTAGAAGCCAGGAGGAAGCAGAGACAGGACACCTGACCCAAACTAGCCAATGGGGTATTCCATACGACAGCACATCATGACCAGTGTATAAACTGCAGGGAGTTACTTGGAAGGGCTAGATCGCTGCTTAGGTTGGGCTGGGTATCGGCCAGCAGGTGGTGAGCAATTGTATTCTCTTCCCTTGTTATTTCCCTTATCTTTATTATTATTATTATTATTATTATTATTATTATTATTATTATTATTATTATTATTGGTGGTAGCAGTAGTGATTTGTGTTATACCTTAGTTACTGGACTGTTCCTACCTCAACCCATGGGAGTTACATTCTTTCAGTTTTTCTCCTCATCCCTCCAAGAGCAGGGGTAGGAAAAAGGGGAGGAGCAAGTGAATGAGCAGCTGCTTGGTTCTGAGTTACCTGCTGGGCTTAAACCACAACACTCACTAAGGCCTATTATAATTTATGGGTGGCATTCATCTTATCAAATGAAGACATCTGAACACTAGATGAATTCTTTTAGCCACAGCATTAGCGTGCAAGTTTTTGCTGACTTAGAGGCAAGCTGAAGATCACATCTTAAAGAATTCCTAAAAAAGCAAGTTCTTTCCATCCAGTAGAGATAGCAGGACCTGTTATTCCCAGGCCTTCAGCTGACTCCATAGCAAATCACTTGGTAGACTTTACTCAGATTCATAATTGCAGCTATTTGACCAGATAATTAAAATTATGCAGAACTATATTCAGTATATATTTCCAACCTACCTATGTCTTGCAATATATACATCCTATTTATTGTCCATGAAACACATAGATATAATAGCTTTTTTTATTGCAGGAATCACATCCATTAATCCTTAGCAAAAATGATCAAGAGTTATTTTAACATTATCTTTGTTTTGTTAATGCTTCGGTTTTTCCTCCATTACTATAAAACCAGATGCCCATATTCACTGGGGAGACTTACTAGCCATTGGCCAATTTCAGGCAAAATGTACTCGTTTGTTTCTGTACCAATATTATTCTTTACCTTACATAGTCTGTACCCTTTGCTGAATTTATAGATAGCAACCTTATCCCTTTTATGCCTTTGTGTCACCAGGCTGACCAAGCCTAGTGCTTCTAGTCTCTTCTCGTATAATCGACTTTCAATTTCCCTCATTATCACAGTTCTTCTCTCCATCTGTCAGTGTGAATTCATATTCTCTCAATAGGAATGACCACATCACATTTCAGAGGCAACCTCACCAGAATTTTGTATAATGGAACTAATATTGTCCCAACTCAACTGACAAATCCCAGGAAAAAAATTGCATTTTTCATAGCTATAACATATTGGTACCTCATAAGACTGAATACAACACAGCTCCTTTGATGAGCCTGAATTTCTGCCCTCAGGTTTTGTCAGTAATTTTTCTTACTAGATTCACAACATAGGATTTCGTACTGTCAAATGGTGTATTATTATGTCTCTTTGGTCCCATAATTCACCCAGTTTCTCTCCTGTGAATATGAACAGACAATTTTTAAAAAATCAGATTAAAGTTGCTGAAGTTACCAGTCTGCCAGCTACAACCAATTTATCAGTTGCCAGTTAGGGAAGTGTACATATCCGTACAAGTAAATTTCTGAAGCACAAAGAAGAATATGTTAGCTGAAACTGGCGCTGACATTTAAAGTAACCAACTTTATTTTGTAGAACAGAAGGGCAAACATGGTCAGCAGAAGTTGCTTCCTGCTTTGCTTGCATTCCCCCACCCCCCCACCCCCCCCAGCAACTAATATGATTTTAATTATTTGAACAAACCATGACTGGAAACAATCTTCATTATCTCTAGGATTGCAATGACTTCTGCTTCTACATTGGCAAAATTCATCAAAAACATATCAAAATTCACAGATATTCCTGATTTGTATGCAAGATCATTAATTTCAGATAAGACTATTACCAATCCAACCCTTGAGAAACATTATTTCACTTTTAATTCACTTTACATTCACCTATAATAATTCACCTACAATAATTCACCTATTAATTCACTTTTCTTTCATCACATTTGCTATCAGTAATTTCTGCTGTCTTCTCTCTCCCCTTTAATCAGAACCTTGATCATTCTGTAGTTTTATCTTAAGTTTTAACTGAAGTTTTCTCTTTTCTAATCTGACCTCTGTTTTTCCATACGGTCCTATATCAAGTCCAGGCACAGGCAGATGGATGTTTTTTATTTCATTCCTCCAATAGATCAAGCACATATAGTTTATGTGATATACATATATATGTATATGTATATGTGTCATCTAGTAATCAGAAACTCCCTTAATATTCTTTGAAAACATTTTAATATTTTTCAGTTTTTCTTGTATTGAAATTCAAATCCTAGACCTCATGTACTGGGATGTTCAGATCCATATACCTGCAGTAGGACAGCTACTTTTTCTTCGGTATGTATAATACATGAAACGTTTGTCACCCCTATAGCAGAAACTAATAGTCCGTTGATTTGAACTGGATAGCATATAATCACCCCTTTGAAAACTATCCAAATGCATGAATTAAATGTTCCCTTTACATTTCTTGTCCAGTGACAAGATTTTTTTATAAGACTCACTGTTAAGAAAATAAGGCTGACTGGCGTAAATTGTTATCCTGAAATTGATTTCTAATAGACCCTGAACTTGATTATTTTGTTGAGAATGGCTAGACAGACATAAACAGCTAAAGTATCAGCATTCTCAAGTAACTTATGGTGCTCAGACAAAGTAAGCAATGGTTTCTGCTTACAATTTCAGAGTTTGCTCTAAGTACAACAGAGTTATCACAGAACAGGCAGATTCTATACATAGTTACTTCTCTTTCAGGATTTGAAATGCCTGAGAGCTGCCCTTATCACTTTCCAGTAAGTTATTGCTCATGAAGTTCCCAATAAGACACATTAAATTAAAGATGTACAAAAAAATCTACATATTCCCTTTAAGCCTAAAATGCTTTTGGTGTTTTAAGATGATTCTTTCAATGGATACTGTGATAACTATTTCATAGGCCCTTATTAGAGCCAGATAGCTTAACCTAAGCAGTTGTTGGAAAATAAGGGAAAATGCACTGTTGCTAGAAATATCTCCCTTTGCTCTAGAAGTGTTTCCTTATTTCCTAGGTGATCAAGGTCAGGCTGGATGGGGATTTGAGCAACCTGGCCTAGTGGTAAGTACCCTTGCCCATGGCAGGGAAGCTGGAACTAGGTGATCTTCAAGATGCTTTCCAACCCAAAACATTCCATTCTGTGATTCTAAGACTGATATTAGAACAGATGTTTTGAAAAGCATTGACAAGTTTTGAATGAAAAGACTAGTCTTGCTCTGGAAGAAGTATCTTGACAGGAAAAGGTTGAATGATTCTGATGAAATCTATGGGAGTTGATGAATAGGTGACATATTTGATGCACAGCTCTTACACCTGTTTTCAAATACCGAAATATCTTTTGTTTATGTCTGTTCAAAATACAGATAACTTACATAGACACATACTGTTACTAAGGCAGCATCTTTTGAAAATTTGACATATTTCTCTTAATTTCTTGGCAGAAATTAGTCACCTAAAGACTATGAGTCACTAAGCAAAGGCAAAGAATATCCTATTTCTTTCCTTAGAAGATGTCCCAGGGAACTCTAGTTTCAGTTTTCATGAACTTAACACAAACTAATAAGTAAGATATTCAACTTTAGGAGAAAACACCACGCTTCCAAATAATCTCTACATATTGTATTTTGTAAATAACCCCTATCATGGATGGTTGAGTCTGAATGAGATTAATCTATTCGTTACAAGTTTATATAGGTTTTGAGCAGAAAGGCCAAGGCGAAAGATAAGGGAAGGCTTGTTCTATTTTTTTGTTTGTTTTTTGTTTGTGGTTTTTTTTTAGCTTGTTATTTAGCCTTTTTTCCAAAAATAAAGAAAAAAAATGCTTAAGGATTTTTTTTTATTTTTTTTTTTATTTTTGGAACTTATCTTTCAGTGACTTTTTTTAGTAGGAATGCCATACAGTATTATTATAAGTAAGCTTTTCTATATAGTTATAAATGTTAGAAACAGATTACTTAGCATTTGCACTCAATACTTCTTTACACTTCTTCACACTTCTTCAGTGCTAGCAGTAAACTGTTCTATAAGGTCCACAGAGAAAAGACTGTTAAAGAATGTTTACTCTGAAAAGCCTAATGCTTTCAACATAGAAGACACTAAAACTAAATACAGCATGCGCGAGCAATAGCCTATTAAAAATTGCAGAGTTTGAGAAGATTGCATTTCCAAAGACAGCTTTGCCTTACCACTTTGATTATTTATGGCAATCATTCATAAAACCATGTGCATATTAAATTTGACTGAAATATTTCAAGGACATGTTTAGTTTCAATTTCAATGAACTGAGCAATAAGGGATAGTCAAATAGATAGTTTGTCTAAATATCATTTTATGAGAAAGGAAAAAAAAGTATTTTCTACTAATTTGTTAAATTTGTAGTATCATGTAATATACAGTAAGTATCCAGATTAACAACATGATTTGAAGTGTGGTGCCAGAATGTTTTACATTGTGGCAAGATCTGTGAAAGACCCAACCTGAAAGATTCAGTTTAAAGTGTGGGAGAATCCTTTTTGGTTTTTTTGACAAGTTAGGGCTCTAACTTTTCTCTATGAATAAAATTCCAAATATAAAAAAGTTTATACAAGTATATATATTTTAGCTAATTTTACATTTGTTTCTACAGACAGATTTTACCCTCACTTTAAAATGAAATTATTGTAGACCAGGGACATGATAATGAAGAGGTGCGATATATAATGACAACAAAATTCGCAAATACAAGTCTGCTGTTAATGCTCTGGCAAGTCTTCTGAGTAGTAACATATAAATTGCATTTCTGATGCTTCTCAGTAACCATAAATTCTTACATAAACCATATAACACATGGAAGTATGGAAATATAACTGCACTGACATGCAGAGGCCAATACAGCTATTATCTGTGCCCATAAATTATTGGCATTTCATTCTGAAAAACAGGTAGTTAATATATTCCCCTAAGAAGCAATTTTAATTGCATCCTATTCTATCCAGTCTAGAAATTGCTTTCTATTTTTTTATAATTTTTTTATAATTTTATAAAAAATTATGTAGATTCTTTCATTTTTCACTTCTTGATAAGTAATTGGAAATGTTCTTTGTCTCCAGTCCTACACCTTACCAGCTGTTATCTTCTATAAAATCCATCATGTTAAAGTAATTAAAGAATTTGTTTTTATATAACCATATTTAAAGGCTTTTGATTCTATCTTAAATGGCAGAAAACAAATTGCATGAATAAAAGAAGGAAAAAAGATCTCCAACCATAATTTGTCAGGAACTGGATTCCACTTTGATCAGTAGCATTCCAGCCTTTGCATACCACTCTTCCCATAAAGTTACTGGCTTCCACTTTGCAAATCTTGCTTCATCTAACATTAAATCATATTTTATTCCATCATCTTTTGAGATGTTAGCCATGGAACATGGAAACGCTGAAGAGAGCTTAGGAAGAGTAACAGGAAGCTATTTAAACAAGGAATTATCTAAAATTGTGGGGATAAGACAAACAAGAACAGGAAAGATACAGGTAAGTGAGAATGAATTTTCACCAGTATCTTACACTGAAGTCTACATTTCTTAATGTCTTCATCTAATAAATCTAACCCAAATCATTAGACAGGATGCTTCTGAAAAAACAGATACTTGAGCAGTATTCCATAGTACTGTGGAACTGTGACAGATGAAACCAGCCTCTGACAGATAATGCTAAGACATACATATATATAAATGATGACTCAGAAGACACATATTCCACAGTGAGGAGGACAATAACTTTCCATGGCTGCCCATTCAAACATAAAAATTCTAGGCCCCCATATTCCAGACTAGCCATTTATCTTGTGCTTTGACTACCTATCCATTGAAATCTTTCCTCCATCTGTTTAGAATAGTTATTATGAAGGCAAAACAGTAATCCAATTGACAGATAGCAGGTGTGAGTGAGCTTTTATAGAAATCCTTTCTGGACTTTTTTTTTTTTTTAATTAAATAAAACCCCAAACAAAACCAAAGAATCTTCAATAGGCCAAGTTCATTACAATAGTGTAAGTAATATTTTTAACTTTGTGAAATAACTAAATCATGCCTAAAGAAGACCCATTGTTTAAAATGCTCAAAAAATAAGCTTTTGTATAAACGATAATGAACAATTATGTATGAACTATACCAATTATTCTTTTTCTTCACAGATACTGGGTTTTCAAATTATTATGAAAGGATGTGGTAAAAGCAAAATTTTTTAGGTTTTGTTAAAATTTGTGCTATGTTTAAATATCAAGCATGTATCACAGATTATGTCAACGCCACTTCCTTCTGAAATCAAACAAGGCACAGCTGCACATCCCTGTCCAATCTAAAATAAACTCTTCAGAACTTCATTCCCTAATGTTATCTTTACTGCCTACCCTCTCCCTACTTTTCTACAACATCCACTTATTTTGTAGAAAAGGTCTGCATTCTTCATTACTTTTGTCATCAGCCCAGAAACTGAATCCTGTAAAATATGCCTGTATTAGCCTTGTCAAACTGCTCAAAATGAGAAATCAACCAAACAAAATGTATAAGCCAATAGGACAGTGTCTTATCCCACTCAGTGGGTATGGAGGAAGGTGATCTACAATACTCTGCACAGTTCTCAGGAGAAACCACAGGCTCTCCAGAAGTTAAAAACTGAAACAATTAATTTTATTGTAAACTTCCCTAAAACTGTATCAGGAGGAACAAAAGTCTTGACAGGTTCCTATAAAAGACAAATAGTAGAAGAAGAAAGGAATGAAAGAGGGAAAGTAAATAGGAAAATAGGCTCACCACCTCATGGTGGTGATCTTCAGCATCTTCTCAGTCAGGTAGAGTAAATTTTTCTATCTGCAGTCCTTGTGGGCAGGACATCTGCTAGAACCCAAAACTGAAAGATACACAACACATCCGAACGACGGCTGCCTTTTGTAAAAAAGGGTCAGGGTCTCTTGGCTCCTCCCACAGGTGAGACTCATCCGCAGGGGATTCGGTGAGCCCCAGACGTAGTTAACGCTGTGCACTGACGGGTGCTGCAGCGTCTGTGCCGCCGTCTCTAGGCAGTTGATCTTCGCTGCCTCAGGGCAGATACACAGGAAACCATTTCCCGCCTTCCTGGAGTGCGATCCCTGCTCTGCCCTGGCCGTTTGCACAAGCGGTAACGAGCAGTCAGTACCTTCTGTCTTTTGAGTTGCTTTGAGACAAACACCAAAAGGGTCTCTTGAGCATCACAGACATGCTTCAACAGGACTTAGTTCATTATCCACTACTGTACCCTCAGAACCAGACCTGAAAAGTATCTAGAATATACACTTGTAATCTAATTAACTTTTTTCTTTGGCTATCAGAACAATTAAGTTTGTCTGAACAGTCTTTGTTTGCACACATCTTAATTCCTAGGAGCTGAGGGACCACTAGGAGGTCACTGTACAGACCCTAGCCTTTTCTGAACTCACTGGAGGAATTTGATCTTAATGGAGAAACACTCTAGTATGTCCGCACTGAAATATGCTTCATGTAGTTGGCTGAACTACCTGAAGGGTCAGAAGGGTGAGTAGTCTAGTACTCTGCCAAGTAGGTATTCCTGTGTGGCATTAAACTTCGTAAACACCAAGGTTGTTCATAGCTTAATCTGGTGTCCTCAACACAGTGTTACTCCACTCTGTGACTAACTTTGGGTCATTCAGGTTTGCAGTCCATTTCCCTCCCTACTATTCACTAGTGTACCAGAAAGAAGAAGAAATGGTAAGACTCCATTTAAAAAAATTATAATTCTATCCTTTTATTGTTGCTGTAAGTAAAATATGTCTTCTTGGGCTTGCTTGAGTTTTTAACCAGAATTCAAAGCAGTGCTACTCATGTATCTTGTTTTTGTAAATCCAATTAAACTGGTGTAAGACAAGTTCAAACAATGATGTAAAGTGATCAATTATGTTATTTTCAACTACTTTATATTAGTTCCTATTCTCTATTTAGTTTATGTATGTACCTCTGGTGGTCTACACTTCATATAGCTTAATTTAAATGCTTGCTCTATTCAAGAGAGAATCAATAGATTTTGGGGTAAAAAACTGAAATCACACTCAAAATCAAGAGTAGCTGGCGTGGATGTCTGGGTGCTACATACTATATTGACATGAGACAGAACATGCAATCTGACTCAAGGACCATGCTGTTCTCTGTGGTGATCATGACAAAGAGAACACCTACATAGCTGTGTAACCTTGCTATACAGATAACAGAAACTTCATTTGTATCTTTGCTCAAGTAGGACCACCATTTACTGCTAGGAAAAATCTTTGGACAGGGATAAATATATCATATATTAAAGAACTGATGATGGTATGAATAAATGAAAGAAACAAAGTTAATTTTATGATATATTCTTACTTAGTCTCAAAAGACTATCTTAATTGTTTGCAAAATTGTGTACCTTACAGTACATGCTACAAACATATGATAACCAAATTAATCTATCAAAAATATTGATTGCATGCCAGGATATTTGATTTTTTTTTTTTTTTAATCTATGCTACAAATTTTCTTGATTTGAAAGATGCAACTAAAAAAGAGGCTCATAGAAAATTACCATCTTTAAACTGAAAGACTCACTGATTCTTAGATTCAAAGTTATTCATATTAAATTAAATATCGGTATAGGCTATAAGAACTCTCAAATTAGAAAGCCTAGTTTTGCAGACTTGAAATCTATCTTAAGAAATCCACAGAATGTCTCTCCCCCATTCATGCTTACCTTGTGGACATGTAATCTCAAAAATGTTTCCTTCCTGCCCAGCAAATTTCAAAAACTAAACAAGTTGTTCCAGAACTTTTGCAGCTAAAGTTCATTTCATTCAGAAAGCATGGAAGACTGATATCTTTGAGAAAGTTCTGTCAAGACAAGAGTTTGAGTAATGCTTTTTTTTGTTTGTTTGTTTCCAAGTTGTCATTTGTACACATAGAATCATAGAATCATAGAATAGTTAGGGTTGGAAAGGACCTCAAGATCATCTAGTTCCAACCCCCCTGCCATGGGCAGGGACACCTCACACTAAACCATCCCACACAAGGCTTCATCCAACCTGGCCTTGAACATCTTAAGCTTAGTTTGAACAACTGTTTTGTGAACAGCGGGGGGGAAAAACTTCCTACAGCAAATGGACAGAGTCCATAAAAAGAACTTCAGAAAGAAATAGTGCAAGGTGTAGACTACAGATATGACTAGAATGAAGCAATTCTTGATCGAGTCTTTTTCTCTCATTTTTGGCAACCCCAGTTCAGAACATTCTGTGGAGTATCTAAATTTACTTATGAACCATCAAAAATTATCCATGCTCAGTAAACTACAAAAAAAAAAAAATCATATAATCATCATGGAATTATAGAATAACAGGTTGGAAGGAACCTCTAGGATCATCTGGACCAAACTTTCTTAGCAAAAACACTCTAGACAAGATGGCTCAGCACCCTGTCCAGCTGAATCTTAGAAGTGTCCAGTACTGGGGGATTCACCACTTTGCTGGGGAAGATATTCCAGTGGGTGATTGTTGTCACTGTGAAAACTTTTCCTTTTGTCTCCAACCAGCGTGTTCCCAGGAATGACTTGTACCCATTATGCCTCATCCTTTCCATGTGACTCCTTGTTAAAAGGGAATCTGCATCTTCTTTGTAGCCACCCTTTAAGTACTGGAACATAGTGGTAAGGTCTCCCCTGAGCCTCCTTTCCTCTAGGCTGAACAAACCCAGCTCTCTCAGCCTTTCCTCTTATGGCAGCCTTCCCAGACCTTTGATCATCTCTGTCGCCCTTCTTTGGGCACTTTCCAGCCTCTCCACATCTGTTTTGTAGAGCAGGGACCCAAACTGAACATAGTATTCCAGTAATGGCCTCACAAGTGCTGAATAGAGTGGGATGATGTCCTCCTTATCTCTGCTGGTGATGTTCTTGTTGATGCAACCCATCATCCTGTTTTTCTTTGCCACAGCAGCACACTGTTCCCTCACACTGAGCATGTTGTCCACCTGGGCCCCCAGGTCCCCTTCCACAGAGCTGCTCCCCAGCCAAGTAGATACCAGCCTGTGCTGCACTCTAGGATTGTGTTTACCCAGGTGCAAGACCTTACACTTGTACTTGCTGAACTTCATAAGGCTCTTGTTAGGTCATTCTTCCAGCCTGTCCATGTCATCCTGCAGGGTGGCTCTCCCTTCCACATAGACCACTTATGTAGACCAAAATGTGTCAGTTTCTCTAGGAGGAGGCTGTGGTAAAGTGTATCAAAAGCCTATCCAGGTAGGCAATGTCCATCACTTGCCCCACATCAGAAAAGCAGATTATTTTGCTGTAGAAGGCAATCAGCTTTGTCAAGCATGATTTGCCCTTGTGAACCAATGCTGGCTTTTCCCAAACACGATAGTCCCCAGGAGGATTTGGTCCATAACTTTCCCAGGAACTGGCAGGTCTTTAATTTCCTGGAGTCCCCTAGAAGCTCTTCTTTATAGGTGAGGGTGACATTTGCTTGCTTTTAGTTTTCTGGGACATCCTCTGATCTCACTACTTCCCAGGTTATGGAAAGCAGCCTCACAATAATGTCAGCCAACTCTCTTAACTGTCTTGGGTGGATATTGACAGGAGTCATTGATTTGTAGGGGTCAAGCTTCTGCAATATTTTACATACTAATTCTTCCTTCTGACAGTGGGTGTGTGTTTGAATCAACCTTAATTTTTGTTCACAAGGCCAATGCTGGTCAAAATAGGTGAAGAAAGCATCAAGAATCTCTGCCTTTTAAATACTGGTGAATAATTCCCCTCTCCTCCTTAACAGCTGGCCAGTATTTTTCATCTGTCTCTGCTTGTTTTTTTACACACCTGAAGAATCCTTTTTTGTATTTTTGTATATCTGGCCAATCTTAATTCAAGCTGAGCTTTTGCTTTTCTGCAAATATTGCTTAGTTGGCCTTATTGTCTTGTTTTGGATGCCAATAGTAGATGCTTACTGTAAGATCTCCCTCCGAGATGACCCCTTTGATCTTGACCCAAAAGCATTCAATAGAGCTTCCACAACCACTGTAATTGACTTCTATACATTCAACGCTGTCCTTAACATAGAGCAAGAATGACTCTTCCTCTTTTGCCCAACCTGTCTTTATAAAACAGATTGTTACCATCCATTGTGATCATCCAGTCACGTGAGCTGTCCCATCATGTTTTGGTTATTCCTATGATATCATAAGTTTTTGACTGAGCACATAGATCCAGTTCCTCCTGTTTGTTCCCCAGGCTGTGTGCATTGACATAGATACACTTTAGATGGTTGTTTTATGACAAGGTCACCCATCTAGTTGACCAAGGGAAGCCAGTAGATGTGGTGATTTTGGATTTTAGCAAAGCTTTTGATACTGTCTCTCAGAGTAACCTCCTGGACAAAATGTCCAGGACACAGTTACATACGTCCATGATATGTTAAGTGAGCAATTGACTGATGGGTTGGGTTCAAAGAGTTATAGCAAATGGAGTTACACCAGGCTGGTGGCCAGTCACCAGTGGGGTTCCCCAGGGGTCAATTTTAGGGCCTGTGCTCTCCAATGTTTTTATAAATGGTCTGAACACAGAGGTTAAATGTACCTTTGCTAGCAATCCTAAATTAGGAGGAGTTTAGGACACTCTGAAGTGTAGAGAGGTCTTACAGAGAGATCTGGGTAGACTAGAGAGCTGGGCATTCACTAACCATATGAAAGTTAACAAGAGCGAGTACTGGATTCTCCACCTGGGATGCAGCAGTCCTGGTTATAAGTGCAAATTGGGGGATGAGATATTGAAGAGCAGCCCCACAGAAAGAGACTCGGGGGTTTGGGCTGATGGCAGGTTGAATACGAGTCAACAATGTGCAGCCAAAAGGGCCAACTGTGGACTGGGGTGCATCAAGTTCAGCATAACTAACTGGTCAAGGGAGACAATTGTTCCACTCCACACTGCACTGGTGCAGCCCTACCTCAAGTACTGTGTGCAGTCTTGGGTACCTCAGTATCAGAAGGGTGTAAAATTATTAGGCTGTGTCCAGAGGAGGGTGACTAAGATGATGAAAGTTCTTAAGGGCAAGATTTATGAGAAGCAGCTGAGATCACTCCGTTTGTGCAACTTGGAGGAGATAAGGCTGAGGGGAGACCTCACTGCAGTCTACAAATTCCTCAAGGGGGCAGCAGAGGGGAGATGTTGACCTGTCTCTGGTGAGCAGAGATAGGACACAAGGGAATGGCATTAAGCTGAGTCAAGGGAAGTTTGGGTTGGACATTAAGAAAAGGTTCTTCACTGGGGAGGGTGGTTGGTCACTAGAACAGGCTTCTTGGGGAAGTGGTTAGAGCACTGAACTTTTCAGAGTTCAAGGAGCATCTGGATGGAACTCTTAGTCATATGTTTTAGTTTTAAGTTGTTCTGCAAGAAGTAGGGACTGTATTTGATGATGCTTATGGTCCCTTCCAACTTTGAGATATGCCATGATTTTATTCTATGAATCTGTACTTCTATATCACACATAAGCAGGTGGTATATACAGAAACTAGATGCACTTCTGATTGAGGGTTTCATTCCCGTTGTTATTGTTTGAGCATAATTCGTGATTGAGGTTTGTACAGAAAGCTGCTGTTGACCCTTCTTTCTTGTAAGAAATGCATACAAGAGAAGGTGGTAGTGATTGCAGCTCTCTCTCCTTCATACTCTTTCTAAATAATTATTTTGTGATTAAGACACTTGGCTGATTTGCAGGTAACTTCTATTTTTCTCAGCATGAAAGGAATCAAATCTTAATTGACCTGATCTCATCACCAATTGTGGGGTGGGAAGATTCTGCATTTTGTGAAGCTATTCCAGAAATAATGACACTTTCAGTCTTTCCATCTGCAAGTTCTTGCCTATATATCTAAAAGATTATAATTTATGCTACTTCGTTAAGACTTTTTTCTTGTAAAAGAAAGAGTAAGTAAACTGTACTTGAAAATGTCTGTTTTACACTGAGAAAGATTTTTCTGATTTATTGTTTCAAAGTATCTAAGAAAAAAAACCTATAAATTAAGAGAAAGACCGATATAGCGGTTGCATAAAAAGCATGTAACAGTATACTTGTATGTCACATATAAAAAAATGTTTCTTAACTCTATCATAAATAACCAACTTGGAGAGAAAACAAGATTTTAAGAAACACATTTGCTGTGTCTGGTTCTTATATTGAATTAGAACCATTATTTAATGTGGAGTAATTTATTTTGATGTGCAGAAACTGAACAGGAAAAGAGAAAATTAATTGGTTGCCTAGCTCCATAGGAGCCCAAAGTAATGACTAGGTTTATGCTCATAAGTTCATTCAATTAGAAGATTTCTCTGACTCTGAAAAAAAACTGGATTTGAGACTCACCTCAGAAATAATTTGCAAAAGCTATTTATGCCATCTAACAACTGTAAATAGTACCAGACTTTAATTATTAGTAGGACTGAACTAAGTGTCTATGCTTTTTACAGTTGGGGTTTCTTGTAATTTGTTCTAAAGTCCTATTTAAATTGTTTTTGTTTTTTAGAAGACTATCTTGAATTTCAAAATAGCCTGTTTCATTCAAAGCAATGGTCCACATGCAAGGGGATGTGTGTATGTCTGTGCATGTTTGTATATCTACTGCCCAGCTCTCCAAAATAGGAAGATAGTTGCATGCTAAGTCTAAACTAATAAAGCTTTTCCAGGTGTATGGGTTTCAACCAGTGCTGGATGATGTTTATTCCTCAGTGGTGGGCTGCTGGGATAAAGAGAAATCTGTGAGATGACAGTATGGGAAGTGACATCTGATGAGTGGGGGAAGAGTTGTGTAGTACTGAAGCAACTGTCCTGGGAACGGCAAGAAGTGTTCAGATGCAGTGAAAGAAGTTTATATCAGTGTCTTAGTGCTTCCCTTGGCATCTTTCAAATCTGCAATTGAAACTGTGGAATTCAGCTGAATATTCTTTTCATTCTTGACAAAGTATTTGTACATGTGGACACTGTAGTGAAAATTAAGATTAAAGAGCAGGAGCACAATCACATGAATCAAATTTTCATTAGTAAAGCAGTATTTTTCTTGTTTGACTGGGAAACGAGTACATAACTGTCTCATGGGAAAAACAGATATTTCTATGTTAAAAATAAGAATGTTTGGATTTCCATGCAAAGCAAAACTAGAAAATAATGTTACAAGTAGTCTCAAAATGAAATGCTCATTTCTATTTTTTTAAATAAATTTTTATTTTCTTCATGCCTTCAGAACAGTTGAATTTCTTTCTGTGCCAGTAGCACCTAAAAGATGTGTAACATTTTATTTAATGATTTTGGAAAAATATCCTATTGCACATTTTGGTTATTACAACCATTTACAGGTATTAATAGAAATATCTAGAGTACAGACTACGAAATACTACAATCTTATTATGTTAACATGTTACGAATTGTACTTAAATGAAACAGACACCCTAACAACTGTGACAAAACTGTAAATATAAGCACAGTTTTCCTGTTTTCAGTAGAGCATTACCACCTGCCTTATGAATGCACAGAAGCATATTTGATCTAATTCAGAAATTAACAATCTATGAGAGCAAATGACACATTAATGAAATCAAGTGATAAAAAATACATACTGCACTCCCTACTTTCTCATATTTTCCACAGGACAGCCATTTGGGGGGAAGCAATAGATAGAAGGAAGCATTTCTTCTTGTAACTAGATGCATTTAAGTAGTTTCTTGCCTCCTTACAACTCATACCTGGAGGTATAAGTAGGAGAATAATTTCTGCTATAAAAATAGATTTGTTGTAAAAATAAAGGCAATCAACCTAACTGTAGTCTTTCCAGAAATCATTAGTATAAAATAGTTTCTACTAATTTTCTGTGTGTGCATGTGCTCAATAGACACTGTTTGCCTACACCCTCATCTTCTAAACTTACGTCACATTCTGTTATTCTGAGTTGTTTGGCAAAGCCATGGTCTTAAATAATGTGAACAAATGTTCTCAGTGAAGCATATAGAACTGAAACATCTTTGAAAATCAGTTGTAGATACATGTGTGTTCTCTTTCAAAGAAAATATGGTGAAAATACAAAATGTGCTTGAAATTATAGTATAAATCAAGAATTAGGAAGTTCTAGTATAAAAAAGGAAATTAAAAGCACCAATAAACATTGTTGCCTGTACAAATTGACCTGCAATGGAGCAAGATCTCAATAAACTCTGGAACAGCAGATGATACTTTAGGAGGCTTTTGTGGTTAACAGTTTTTGGTAGGACTCTTTTTGGTAACAAAGGAAAGTAACTTAAATTAATTGGTTTTATTTTTCATTTCCCTTTTCAGGGTAATACTCTGGTATGTTACATCTTGATGGGAGAACCAAAACATTGCCTGATGAATAACTAAATAAGTGCCAATTCTATCAAAGTCATTCTTGCATCTTGAATTGAAGTCCCTAGAAAAAGTTCTTGTTGCACCTATATGTTATTTTTGATTCACAGCATACAAATGACTGATTAAGTATGTGACAAGTTCCAATTGTTTTAAATTAAAGGAAATAAATTATAAATGGTTAAAAAATATTTCTACATAATAAAAGCACATTGCTCACATGGCTAGAATATAAATCACAAGATTAGTCTATCTCTTCTTCCCAGAAAGGGTAGAACAGAGCCAGTCTGTCTTACTTAAGAACTTAGTTTTACAGATGTGTCTCTGGAGGACTCACAAGCAGCCACATCACCTCATTTTTACATGAAGAAAGCAGTACCTGATTTAAAACAACAACAACAACAAACCAGCAACCCCCCCACACACACACACCAAACCCCACAATAAACCAAAACAAAACAACACAAAAAAACCCACCACCTAAACATCCATTTAAACATTGGAAGTTTAGGAACAACTTAATTGTCTAAATAATTTCACTCGCATTTTGACATTTTTATGTGGCTTATTGAATAGAACTCACTGGTTTATGCTATAAAAAATATGTAAAAAACCCCATTTGGAATTAAAACAACAAACACTGCTTCTCCCCCATCCCCAAATTTACTTCAGAATTATTTGAGGAATAATAAAGGGAATTCTACATTCATAATTAACTATGTTTATGCCTGAAAATTCTATAATTTTCTGTGAAATTTACAGTGTTATTTGAAGAGGTTCAGTCACTCTGAATATCAGGCCAGTTAGTAAATGTGATCTACCACGAGTTTAACAGCCTACAATTATGTCCAGTCCACAGTGTGGTGTCTTGTGCAGAAATGTCCCAACTAGTTATGAAGGAGCTAGTTATGAAACTGGAACTGTATCAGCTCTGGGCTAAACACTGCCCTGTTGACCTGACTGTACTGTTTACATGCCATGAGAGTATCCTTGAATAGTTCTGTACTAATTCGTGCAAACCTACCAGCAAATTTGAGTTCTTAAGATATCTCTTTCCAGTACTCCATTTTGTGGTAGAAAAATATACAAAATATAGGCATCTATAAATAACAATATTTATAAAAACTTTTGCACTAATTTGTTTCATTTTTTTCATATCAAATTTAATACATTCGTTGTTAGATGTGCCACAGGTATATATCTTCATCAGTCTAAGCACCACATAAGTGAAAATCAGGGACAGAATTTCAAGTCCTGTTTTGAGATTGTTAAACAATTTAAGATTGTTTTTGGTCTAAATACCAAATTAAAGGCATCTAACAAGAATTACTAAATGAATAATTTCCAGGGTCTCATCTATAGCTAGTGGAAGGAGCTAGCCACTTACATGAAATTCAATAGGCTTTACAGTGGTCCTGGTGTCAAAATACAGGACAACTAGATCATATAAGAACCTATATAAAGATGATGACAATCTATGAATCAGTGTTAAAATATTGATGAGGAATAAGACAAGTAAGACTGAATTGTAAATGAGACAACAAAACATTTTTTTTTTTCCACAGAGATGATGTAATTATAGCCTAGCAAGGTATATTTTGGTTTACTTTCCAAGGTTCTTCATAAATTTTAAATGGATATTTTTCAATTTAAAATGCTATTAATTTATATTTGTCTGTAAAAATGCATTTTGTGTGCCACAAGGAAGTTCTGCATAAGAAGATGATGAGTCTTGATGCATCTGAATTGTACAAACAACTCACCTGTAAACTATTTCTCAGTTATGAAACTTGGTGAGTAATTGATCCCTTGGGGAAATATTCAAATGATCATTCTTCCAACTGAAAAAAGTCCTAGTTGACTTTTTTTCATAAACAGGATATAATAATATATATAGATATGCTTTGTAATATATGAATATGTTCATTCAATGATACAGTTGCTCTACACTGTTAGTATTTTGCACTATCTGGTTTTTCAGATGTGTTTATTTGCATTTTTTTCCCCCATTAGTCTAACAAATGACAGGAATAAATTTTGCCTTAGGCTATCGTAGAGGAATTTATTCATTTCAGAATTATAGGGGTAGAACAGAAATGTAAAATCTGGCTCATTTTTTTATTCAAATCAAAATTTGCTGACCCTGATAGTTGAACAAAATCCTGAACAAGAGAGGCAGCACTAATTCATACATGCCACTATTAACAGAAAAGTGATAGCGGACAGTTTTTATCCCAAAATGGTTCAAGAATTTTGCTTGTTCATAATATATATAATAATATGTTATCAAATATTCTTTGATGTTGGAGACAATCCAGGTCCCGGTATATATAACCATTATTAAGAATGATCTACTATTCTGTGGTTTAGTTTTCAGTACTCTTGAGAGGAGGCAAATATAATTAAAAAAGTACAACAGAGCTCTTGTTAATGAATTTATTTCATAGGCATGTTAGAGAGAAAACAGTCCAAACTGAGTGTCACAAAGCATATTTGAAAGTTTTACTAATGATTTGTGATAACAAGCATACATGTCAGCTTCTATTTTGTTTTTTTAATTCTCAGCAGGGTATGTTAAGAACTCTCCAGAGCCAGGTATTTCAGAGCAAATGATTAGAAACAGAGTAATTGAGGTTTCTGCATGTGAAGAAGAATTTGCTTACAAACACATTTTCCCCATTAACATTTTTTTTTTTTTTTAAAGCATGGTAGGTAATTATTAATTTACATATGGCTCAATTCTGAAGTAATTAATGAATTTTCCATTTTCTTTTCTCTATTGTAACTAGCATGTTAATCTCTAGGATAAGTGTTACCTTTCCAGACAGTACAGTAGTTTTCTATTAGCTGCCGTTAAAAAGCAAGGCATCAAGTCCTAAGGCCTTAGTATTTAGGCTCTCTGACTGGTAGGAGAGATTCTTCCAAATGCAAGTTTTCCTCTGACTTAAATAGGCCTTTAATAGAAAAAGAAGGATCTCAAATTTTCTAATCTTTCTCTTTCCTGAAAAAAAAAAGATTTCTAAGATTTCTAAGATTTCTAGGTTTACAAGGAACTTTGCATTCTCAGTTTAAGTACTTCCCTCTGGAAGTTCTTATCAGTCTTTGACTAGAAAGAGTCTAATATTTCATTTTTGTGAAACAAGTTTCTTTGTGAACATTCAGAATAATTATTACATAATTCAAGTAGCTGCCTCATTTGCAATTTTGTATTAGGCACTACTGGCTACTGGCTTTACAACTAGGATGTTCTTTATTTTTGTTTCCTTGGCCTTTCCTTGAAATGTAAATGAAAATTTAAACTATAATAATGTGTTTGGTAGGTTTTTTTTGAGTTTGTGGATTACTGGTTTGGGTTTATTTTGGGGAGGGTAAGGGTGGAAACAAATTTATTTGTAATAAGCACATGGACTACTGCTACAGAATTACTTTGAAGATCCTGGAGGGACTTACCTCTGTGTTTCTGCACAGAAACCTGTTGACCTCACAAGAAGTTGAAAAAACATTGAGACTTCCACATATTGGAGCACTGTGCCTAGATTTTGAGTTTCTTCAAAATAAATTAATATCTCTTAATCAAAAATATTTTCATTTACTGTGTATACTGGTATCTAAAATATACTTACTAATATGTTGGGTATGTTAACAAAACATACCCAACATGTCTATCCATATTTGCCTTACTAAGCTTACTTGACTTACTAGACAAAGCTTATTACACTTGTGTTACCAGATAAATGTTAGAAAAACAACAAAAGAATCTCTGCTCTTTGCTTAAAGACTTCCAGGTGAAGCTGCAAATCATATAAAGGTACACTTTTAAAATATGTTGTCAAGAGCCTTGTGAGAACAAGCACATGACTTTTTTTGTCTACATTCTGCTTCTGGTTATAAATTACCTGTGAATAAAAACAAATATTTGTTTTCTGAAATGCAAAAGGTTGATGACCTTGGTGAATAATTTCTGTGCCATACAGAGTCTCACAATATATCCCAGTCATGGCTAGTCATACTGTAAATATGTAATATATTTTGTGATCTTCCTAGAAACAGAATGGAAGTGCTTCTGCTGTGAAATGAAACTTGCAGCCTAGGTTTCCACTACTTTATGTTATTTCACTGCATTTGGGATTTGGTCATCATAAAACTGAAGCAGATATAGAAATACTGTTCTTGTCTATTTTCAGTTCTGACATAGACAAAGGTTCAATTTCTTCTTTGGTGAAATAGAGGAAACTGGAAAACATACACTTCCATTTCTGTGACATCTCCCCTAGCATATTTAAGCAAGCCAAAAAGATCACTTTAAGTTGTCACAGGGATTAGTAAGAAGAGTCATGAAAAGCACTTAGGCACATGTTGTGGATAAAAGACTAGTTAATGTACTAGTTATAACATATTTCTCACTAGGTGGGAAACATTTTACAGTGTTTTGTTTTTTTTTTTTTTTGTCTCTGATATGTGATCATGGCTTGTGGAATATTTCTTGCATTCTTTTGCTTCACTCTGCTATAGCTTATAGCTGTAGTCCATTCAGAGATACTATGTAGAATGGAGATTGAATATGTTATTGACTTCTGCCACATTTTTCACAATAGTTTTCAAATCCGTGAAGCAAGGAACATGAAGACTGTGTCAGTATGGAAGTGGACACTGGCATAGTTTAGAAGTATTCAGATTTCACAAGAGTTTAATATGCGATAGTATGGAGCTTGGTTCATCAAATATGGTCTTCTAAGGTCCTTTGAGATGCATTCTGTTGTATGATAAATACGCATGAAGCTAAAAGTTATGATGAAGATGCATGGTAGACTTCTATCTCTCTGAGAAGCAGCTGAAAGTCAAGATGGATGTTGTGTCTTAAATGGTTCCTGATGACTACGCTGAGGCTACTGAATTGCACCTCTAGAAGCTCCATTGACTATACTCCTTAAATAACTCTTCATTTTAAAAGGCTTATAAAAAATGGAAGTAAGAACAGGCGGTCTGTGTAGAGTACAGGGATGTTGTCCGGGAAGCTAGGTTAGGAAGGCTAAGGCCCAGTTAGAATTAAACCTAGCCAGGGATGTTAAGGATAACAGGAAGGGATTCTACAGGTATGTAGCAAACAAAAAACAGACTAGGGACAACATAGTCCCCCTGAGGAAGCTTTCGGGAGAACTGGCTACACAGGATTTGGAGAAGGCTGAGGTTCTGAATGACTTCTTTGCCTCGGTCTTCACTGACAAAGGCTCTGACTGCACCACCCAGTTCTTAGAAGGTAGATGCAGGGACTGTGAGAATGAAGACCTTGGGCCCACTGTAGGAGAGGATCTGGTTCGAGACCATCTTCAAAATCTGAACGTGCACAAGTCCGTGGGACCTGATGGAATCCACACAAGGGTCCTGAAGGAGCTGGTAAATGAAGTTGCTAAGCCACTGACCATCGTATTTGAAAAATCATGGCAGTCAGGTGAAATTCCCGACGACTGGAAAAATGGAAATATAACCCCCATTTTCAAGAAGGGGAAAATGGAAGACCCGGGGAATTACAGACCAGTCAGTCTCACCTCTGTGCCTGGTAAAATCTTGGAACACATTCTCCTGGATAGCATGCTAAGGCACATGAAAAACAACAAGGTGCTTGGTGACAGCCAGCATGGCTTCACTAAGGGGAAATCCTGCCTGACCAATTTGGTGGCCTTCTATGATGGGGCTACAGAATTGATTGATAAGGGTAAAGCACTTGATGTCATCTACCTGGACTTTTGCAAAGCATTTGACACTGTCCCACACGACATCCTTCTCTCTAAACTGGAGAGATATCAATTTGATGGATGGACCACTCGGTGGATAAAGAACTGGCTGGATGGCAGCACACAAAGAGTTGTGGTCAATGGCTCGATGTCTGGCTGGAGACCGGTAATGAGTGGTGTCCCTCAGGGATCGGTGTTGGGACCTGTCTTGTTTAACATCTTCGTCGCTGACATGGACAGTGGGATTGAGTGCGCTCTCAGCAAGTTTGCCGATGACACCAAGCTGTGTGGTCCAGTTGATATGCTGGAGGGAAGGAATGCCATCCAGAGGGACCTTGACACACTTGTGAGGTGGGCTGATGCCAACCTTACGAAGTTCAACCATGCCAAGTGCAAGGTCCTACAGCTGGGTGGGAGCAATCCCAGGGACAGCTACAGACTGGGCAAAGAAGAGATTCAGAGCAGCCCTGCGGAGAAGGACTTGGGGGTGCTGGTCGATGAGAAAATGAACATGAGCCGGCAGTGTGCGCTCGCAGCCCAGAAAGCCAACCGTATCCTGGGCTGCATCAAAAGGAGTGTGACCAACAGGTCGAAGGAGGTGATCCTGCCCCTCCACTCTGCTCTTGTGAGACCTCACCTGGAGTGTTGTGTGCAGTTCTGGTGTCCACAACATAAAAAGGACATGGAACTGCTGGAACAAGTGCAGAGGAGGGCCACGAGGATGATCAGGGGACTGGAGCACCTCCCGTATGAAGACAGGCTGAGGAAGTTGGGGCTGTTCAGCCTGGAGAAGAGAAGCCTTCCAGTACCTGAAGGGGGCCTATAGGGATGCTGGGGAGGGACTCTTTGTCAGGGACCGTAGTGACAGGACAAGTGGTAACAGGTTAAAACTTAAACAGGGGAAGTTTAAATTGGATATAAGGAGGAAATTCTTTCCTGTGAGGGTGGTGAGGCACTGGAATGGGTTGCCCAGGGAGGTTGTGAGTGCTCCATCCCTGGCGGTGTTCAAGGCCAGGTTGGATGAAGCCTTGGGTGGGATGGTTTAGTGTGAGGTGTCCCTGCCCATGTCAGGGGGGTTGGAACTAGATGATCTTGAGGTCCTTTCCAACCCTAACTATTCTATGATTCTATGATTCTATGATTCTAAGTTTAATCACATAGACTGCATGTAGTCACCTAACTTCCAATATTTGCTCTAGAACTGAATCTCACCCCCACAATGTAATTAAGTTGCTTGAGCATAAAGAACTATATGAGATGCCACAAGGAGATGTCTCAGAACTAAGGCAAGTAAGGCATGAGACATTTAAACAAAGGCACACATAGGCAAAGATCTTTGTTTTTCTGAAATTGTTCTAGTAGAAGGTCAGTTCTAATACTAACATATATAAGCCTACACATAGCAACTACCTGATATAGAAGTGTCCCAGAGGCCAGGAACCAAGCTGATTATTTCAGACATTGTCTGCCCTGGCTGTGGAATTGGTGATAGTGATGATATATCTACTTGACCCAGAGGGCTGGCTTTACTGTTTTTAAAGTTCTTTTTGTGTACCACTTCCTCTTTATCTTCATTAATCAGAAAGAAAGAATAAAGTGACTTGGTCAGACTAGTCATCTGCAGTATAAATATCTGCATCTAGTCAACAGTTTTTCATCTTTCAGTTCCCTTTATAGTCTATAGTATCTTCAAGGAATTTTTTGTTTCTTCCTAAAATAGATACCTACTATAGGGCACATGAATTGTTCAAGAGAATTCTTTATGTCTCTGTTAATGATAAAGACCATCCAGAAAAATAGCTCAAATGAAGATTATTTCTATAACATAGACTTGTAAATCTGGTTGAGATGAACACCCTTCTTGATCTTATCTTTAATATAATCAATTTGCCATAGTACAAGAAATGTTTAGTTTCAAATTTTGACCTTGCCATTTTCATATCACTGTATAGACAGATTTTTATGGTGAAGAAAGTTATATAAAATAAAAGGACCTGAAGATTCTGAAAAACAAGGACTGTTTGATCTACTCAGTAAAATTTAAAAACTGAAGCTTTTTCTTATGTTTTTGAAAAATTCTTTTTAAAAAAGGATTACTAAATGCTCAAGACTGGTGAAAGACATTTGTAAGTTTCATCTGCATCCAATCATGACAGTAAAAATGATATTCACAAAATCGAAGAAGAAATAGTCTGTGTAGTTAGATACTTAGATATTTTTCATACTTAGGATAAGATACATAAGATTTTTCTCTATGTAGTTAACAATTTACAACATAGTTTGAATGGTTTAACCTAAAGATGACAGATTTTCAGGGGAAGATCTGTGAATACATATATATGTAAATGCAAAAAGACAAGGATAAGAAGTTATTTATAGCCAAGACTTTTAAATTTTATAGAAAATAAGGCTTCTAAAACCATTTAAAAACATATTTTTAAGAGTCTTGAACCTCCAACTCCTGTTACAAGAAAGAAGATCTGTATTTTCTTGGCTAAATTAAAATTATATTTAAAAGCTTAAATGTACCTGGGTACCAACATGTGGATAGTGCAAATTGTCATGTCTCTGTAGACATCAATGCCAGTTTATAGAGATATAAAATTAAAAATCTTTTATAAGGGAGCAGTAAATATTAAATACATTCAGTTTCACTAAGAAAAGTATTTAAAGGAAGAATTTATAGTAGGCTGGTTGATGGATGAAGATCAAACTTCAGAAAAGTGGAGGAATAGAGGGCAGGGTGGAAAAACCTAGGGAGAACCACAGAACCATAGAATGGTTTGGGTTGGAAGGAAACTTAAAGATCATCTAGTTCCAAACACCCTGCCATGGGAAGGGGCACTTTACACCAGGTTGCTCAAAGTCCCAACCAACCTGGCCTTGAACACTTCCAGAGGTGAGGCATCCACAACTTCTTTGGACAACCTGTTTCAGTGTCTCACCACCCTCACAGTGAATAATTTTTTCCTGGTGCCTAATCTGATTCTGCCCTCTTTCAGTTTAAAGCCATTACCCCTTGTTCTATCACTACATGACCTTGTAAAAAGTCCCTCTCCAGATTTCGTGGTAGGGGAGATTCTCACACTTCCTCTGGGGTCCATCTCAAGTGCCATGAGTGCATGTAACCTGAGAAACACAATGGGAGTTCTGGATGGATATAGGCTTTTTGGAAGAACACAATGGGAGTTCTGGATGGATACAGGCTTTTTGGAAGAACTGGCAAGGAAAAAAGTAGGAAGATAGTGTGTATGCAAAGGAGCAGCACAAATGCATAGCTTTTCTATTGAATTGGTGATGGCTGTTTGAGAATTTATGGGCCAGGATCAGAAGGGAGGGCAGCAAAGATAATATGGTGCACATCTGCTACAAACAGCCATATTGAGGAAGATAAGAAGCAAAACCTTTTTTTAAATAATAATGAGAAAATATATAGTCATAAACTCTGGCTCTTATAATGTCTGGATCTTATCTGCTTCTGATGGGTTACTGTCCTGGTTTGTGCTGGGACAGAGTCATTTTTCTTCCTAGTAACTAGTAAAGTGCCATCTTTTGGCTTTAGTTTGAGAATAACCATCCTGTTATCTACTAGAATGGCAACATGGCATAACATGAACAATTCAAGAGTTTTCTGAATTGCACTGGGGACAATTTTTTGATTGAGTAGCTGGGTAGTCAATGAGGGATATGCTCTTTTGTACCAATGAATTAAAGATCTGCTTACTGGCAAAACCAGAACACACTGTACATACAGATCTAGTAATTTATTGTTGAACTACTTAATGTTTTAACTGTCTAATAAAAATACAACAGTCCAGTTAAAATGATACTAGCATTAGTCCAAATTGTGTAGTTAATTCAGGAGAAAAATCCTCAGGAATAACAAAGTCAAAATTGTTCCACATAAACTTTTTAATATCTACCCCTCTTCTGCTATAAGGATACTGTGTGTTCAGAGCACCTGTATAATCTATGTTTGATATTACCAATCTCCCAGAAATGACGGGGAGAGTTTAGACTTTAGGAGTTATGAGGCTTATCTTCCCAAGTAACTCTAAAGTATGTGTGATGAAACCCTGCTCTCCTGGAAATGGCTGAACACCTGCCTGCCAATGGGAAGCAGTGAAAGAATTCCTTATTTTGTTTTGTTTAAGTGTGCAACCTTTAGTTTACCTATTAAATTGTCTTTATTTCAACCTGTGAGTTTTTGCAATTTCGCCCTTCTTTCCCTCAGCCCACTGTGTGGGAATGAATGAACAGCTGTGTGGGGCTTAGCTGCCTACTGAGACTAACCACAACAGCTGACAACCTTTTGAGGCTGCTGTCAACATGGAAAAATGGAAATTTCATATCTGTTTTCAAGGGAAAAAAAGGGAGGAAGATCTGGGAAATGAAATTATAATCATCTTCACCTCATTACCCTAGAAGATTTTGAGGCAAAACCTGCTGTAAGTCATTTGCACCTACGTAAAGAAGGAGATTTGGAACAGCCAAATATTTACCAATAATGTTTTAACAGCCTGATGGCCTTCACTGCTGAGATGTCTGGCTGAGTGGGTGAAGGGACAGCTATGTATGTAAATTACTTCGATTTTAGCAATATTCTTACAGCCAGCCATAATATATTTGCAGCCAAAATCTCCTGAAATTTAAGAAAAATTGAGAAGTTATGTATTTGGGATGGAATCATCCCATGATTCAGTATAGTCTCTTCATTGCCAATTGGGTAGAGAGCAGGTTTCCAGAATACGACCCTGCATCCTGGCGAGCAAGAAGTTAAATACAAGCCAGCAAAGTAATCCCCATGGCAAAGAAGGCCAACAATATACTCTTCTGCATTAGCAAGCTTGGTGACAGCCAGCATGGCTTCACTAAGGGGAAATCCCGCCTGACCAATTTGGTAGCCTTCTATAATGGGGCTACAGAACTGATGGAGAAGGGTAAAGCAGTTGATGTCATCTACCTGGACTTGTGCAAAGCGTTCGACACTGTCCCACACAACATCCTTGTCTCTAAATTGGAGAGACAACAATTTGGTAGGTGGACCACTCAGTAGATAAAGAACTGGCTGAATGGCTGCATTCAAAGTGTTGTGGTCAATGGCTCGATGTCTGGCTGGAGACCGGTAACGAGTGGTGTCCCTCAGGGATTGGTGTTGGGACTGGTCTTGTTTAACATCTTCGTCGCTGACATGGACAGTGGGATTGAGTGCGCCCTCAGCAAGTTTGCTGATGACACCAAGCTGTGTGGTCCGGTTGATATGCTGGAGGGAAGGAATGCCATCCAGAGGGACCTTGACACACTTGTGAGGTGGGCTGATGCCAACCTTATGAAGTTCAACCATGCCAAGTGCAAGGTCCTACAGCTGGGTGGGAGCAATCCCAGGGACAGCTACAGACTGGGCAAAGAAGAGATTCAGAGCAGCCCTGCGGAGAAGGACTTGGGGGTGCTGGTCGATGAGAAAATGAACATGAGCCGGCAGTGTGCGCTCGCAGCCCAGAAAGCCAACCGTATCCTGGGCTGCATCAAAAGGAGCGTGACCAACAGGTCGAAGGAGGTGATCCTGCCCCTCCACTCTGCTCTTGTGAGACCTCACCTGGAGTGTTGTGTGCAGTTCTGGTGTCCACAACATAAAAAGGACATGGAACTGCTGGAACAAGTGCAGAGGAGGGCCACGAGGATGATCAGGGGACTGGAGCACCTCCCGTATGAAGACAGGCTGAGGAAGTTGGGGCTGTTCAGCCTGGAGAAGAGAAGGCTGCGTGGAGACCTCATAGCAGCCTTCCAGTACCTGAAGGGGGCCTATAGGGATGCTGGGGAGGGACTCTTCGTCAGGGACTGTAGTGACAGGACAAGGGGTAACGGGTTAAAACTTAAACAGGGGAAGTTCAGATTGGATATAAGGAGGAAATTCTTTCCTGTTAGGGTGCTGAGGCACTGGAATGGGTTGCCCAGGGAGGTTGTGAGTGCTCCATCCCTGGCGGTGTTCAAGGCCAGGTTGGATGAAGCCTTGGGTGGGATGGTTTAGTGTGAGGTGTCCCTGCCCATGTCAGGGGGGTTGGAACTAGATGATCTTGAGGTCCTTTCCAACCCTAACTATTCTATGATTCTATGTAGGCAGACAGTCAGAAAAATGCTGTTCCTTTCTGCTGGGTATTGTGAAATTGCAGCTGGAGTACTGTGTCCAGTTTTGGACTTCATTTTGCAAGGAAGTTGCTGGCAAACTGGAACAAGTTTGTCTGTAAAAGAATCACTAAAATGATTTGGTGACAGAAGCACAATGTACAATAAGCAATTTTGCTGAGATCTTTTCACATGCACAGTGGAAGCTCAAGAGGTAATATACACACTGCATTATGAAAAATATCTAATTAAATGTAAGGAAAACACTCATCACAGTGAGTGTAACCAAGCATTAGAACAAGCTGCTTGGAGAGGCTGTGTAACCTGCATCCTTGGAGATATCCAGAACTTGATGGGACAAGCCTTTAGTGAACAGATCTAACTCACTCATAAGCTACTTGCAGTTTTAAAGTTGGCCCAGGTTTGAGCAGATGTTTGCCTCTTATACCCTCCAGAGATACTACCTAAGTTTATCTGGGTTTATAATTTTGAGATGCCCATGTCTTCTGAATGAATTATAAGTGAAAATGTATGTGTGTGTTAGTGTACTGCAGGTTTCCCTATAACAATAAAATTATAATTTAAAACTATTAGAAGTGAGCTCAAGATGACGTAGAAAAGGAGACAAAGATTTAAGGAACCAAAGCAAGACCTGATAGACATTAACTAGAAACTCAGGAGTATGCTTCAACAGTTTTGATAAATTTGCTGGTTCAGAATTCATTTCTGTGCCCTTTAACCTTAGAGTAAAAAGCAGAGCAATGGACTAGATTTACTGACCAGCACAATAATATGTCACAACAAGGATTTACAGAAATAGGAACTGTAAGACAGAATGCAATGGCAGTGTGACGTGTTAGCTATTGTGGTTTTAAGACCTAATTAGAGAGAAGGAGGGAACTGTTAAACATACAGTCTTCGGAATAATTAATTCATTTTTTCTCATGGATTTTTAAACTGAAGAAGCAGTAAGAAAGTAATTTTTATTTTTTTCTATGTGTCCTGAAAGTTTGTTGATTAAAATTGGACAGCTGCATCTATTATCAATGTTTTGGGAAGACCCAAGCAAATGTCTTGAAGTAATAGCTGACCCATGAAAAATGCTAACCACAAAAATTAATTGAAGATGAAATTCAGAAATATGTGATTGTATATGGTATCTATTTTTTTTCTTAATATTTCGTATGAATATTGCAATCACAACTATAGTCTTTAAATAACATTTGCATTCCCTCAGGATCCCAAGCTTTGCCTATCTAATATGGGCAAAAAATAGTATTTAAAAAAATGCTTTCCTGTTCATCACAACTGATGTTTATATGTAACTGAAAAAAAAAGATTAATGAGCCAATGTGCTTTTATCCAAGAAGCATAATTAGTCTGCTTCACTGCCATGAATAATTAAGAGGGACATTTTAAAAGAAAACAATATGTTAAAGGCTAATTAAAGTTTTGGAACTTATATGACAAGCCATATTTTATGTGTTGCTGTAAGCATTTTAGGAGCCTGGGTCACTGTTTTCTGAAGGCCTGGTTCTTTGTGATTGATACAGTCTACAGTGCTGGGGGGGGGGGGGCTGGTGATTAAGCAATATTTCTAACCAGATTTAAATGCTCTGTGCTTCTAAGTAAAAATGAAAAGTCATTTCTATTTCTGTTTAAGATTTTTATGCCACATTTGTGAATAATAATATAATTTCTTGTGAGATATGAAAATATGGAACCAAATTGTATTTTAAGCAAATATGAATGAGAAGATCTAATTTGCAAAGAATATTGCCAATAACATATTGGCAATTATTTGAATCTTTTTCATATTGCAGCATCTGCAGATAGCAAAAATTAAAAGAATTTATTCACGTGCAAATTATTCATGTTCATTCAGTACAATTTTTATCATTTATATATGAATGATGATGTACACAAAATCTGTGCAAATATTACCATTCTTCTTCTATTTCCTTTACACCAAACAAGTAGAGCTATTTCCTCAACTATTTACAGTAGAAATACTGCTATAGTTTCCTCCTGGATCAGTTTTAACATAGTTAACTGTGAAAATATATCAGTATTATGCAATTGCAGAGAGGTGGCAGTGTCTTAGCAAGAAGACAGGCTCAGGAGCGTTGCATCCCAACAAGAAGGAAATGGGGCAAGAAGGTCAGGAGGCCTCCATGGAAGGATAAGGAGCTGCTGGAAAAACTTAGAAGGAAAAAAGAAGCCTATAGAAGTTAGTTCACTGTAAGAAAGAGGAGACTGAAGGGAGACATTGCTGTCTACAACTTCCTCACGAGGCATAGTGGAGAGGGAGTTGTAGATCTCTTTCCTCTGGTGTCCAGTGATAGGATACAAGGGAATGGCTTAGACCTATGTCAGGGAAAGTTCAGATTGGATATTAGGAGAAAGTTCCTCACTGAGAAGCTGGTTAAGCACTGGAACAAGATCTTCAGGGAAGTGATCATGGCCTCAAGCTTGCTGGTGTTCAAGAAGTCTTTGGGCAATGCTCTTAGATATATGGTTTAAGTGTTAGATTGCCCTGAGTGGATTCAGTGGTCCTTGTGGGTTCCTTCCAATTCAATACATTCTAGGATTCCATGAATTATGTGACACATTGATAGAAAGCATTAATAGTGCTTAATAGGAACCTATTATGCCATGAAATACTGTCAAATTATACAATCAAAAGAAAACATTTTGTCTTTCTAGAATAAAATTACAACTTGAAAAATTGCTGATATTTTACAAAAAAATCTGTTTCATGGGAAATGATCAGAAAAATGAGTATTTGATTTGGAACAAGAACAAATTTTGAAATGCCAGTTTTCAGTTAAATAAGAACTAGCATCTTGCACAGCCCCAGTGGTATCTGTGTGTGAGATAAAGCCTGTGTAGACGTTTACAAATGTGATTTTTGGCAGTAGAGCAAATAGCATTTGAAACTATTCCAGTCTTTAAAGGCTTATTCATGACTAGTGGCTACTAGAACATTTCTCAAGATTTTTCAGGGCTCAGTGGCTTACATAAAACTGAGAATTTAGATTAAAGAAAATCCTTTATGCCTATTCAAACAATCACCATAGTAAATATAGAGGATCTATCCAATGAATGCTGGAGAGGAGGTTAATCTTACTATCATTAATGAAAAAGGGAGATCCAAGAGAAAGGCAGGAACAAGTGAAGAAAACACTAGTGTGAGACAACTGACCTATCCTGAAGAATTTTCTCTATTTAAATGCTTTAGAAACCAACAGCTTTCACAGCTGTGGGAGATAAAGTAAAACCGCATTCACTTCCCAATTGAGCTCCCAGCATTTTAGGCCTTGTGGAAATACAGAGTGAATTCTTCTAAGAGGCTGACACACAGAAGCCAAACAGTGCTACAGTGGTGAACATGTTTTGTACTGATTGAAAACCTAAACTATGTCAAAATTCCTGTAACACCTGATGTTTTATCTCAAGGTAAACTAATTCATAGAAAAATATCTCGGAAGTTGTGCTGCTAAGGAACTAAAAGTCATCCACTGCAGGCTTTATCATCCTCCGCTAAAACTTTAAATTAAAAAAAAAAAGAAAAAAAGGAAGAAAGTAAATGAAAAAAAAAAAAGCAAAAACCCAACCGACCCCATATGGTGAAGGCCTAGTAGCTGCTCTGGTCAACTTCCATTTAGACCACTTAATGCACAGATATAACTTGATCAGTGTCTTCGACTGTTCTCTTCTTATACCTCTTTCATTAAATAGAGGTCTGCTTTCATGTTTTCGTCTCTCCCTCATGTTATTGTGCAAGCATACAGTTATACAAATAAATTATTTGGTAAAATAAATCAGATTTATTACTATGTCCTTCAGTTACTTTCCTACTGGTACAGAATACTCTCTTCGTAGTGTGACTGTGCTGTCGTTTCCCTCCATAACCAGCTGGAGCAGAGAGCTCTATCACTCTAGTGAACTAGTAAAGACTAGGTGTCCCACAGAAAGTCTGATTTTTGTTTTATTGCAAAAATGAATTATATTTATAAAATATGCTTCAGAAAGTTGTTTTTTTTTAATGATCCCTCTGGTTGAGATTCCTTTTCAAAGGCTTTCACCAGGTTTTCCATTATACAAAGACAGGTTCCAGAGCTGCCTAAGTTCCTCATCCCTTAACTGGTCTTGCATTGTTAAGACAGAAGGACAGCACAGTAACGTGTTTTGAATATATCTAGGGAACCACCTTGCCTTCCATTTCCGTATAGTTTTCTTTCTAAAGTTTTTCTTACAAAATATTTCTTTTCCCCTATTTTCCTTCTTCTGTTTTCTGTCTTTCACCTGCTTATCCTCTTTGTTATTTTCTTTCTTTTTTATCTGTTTGTGTTCTTGCACTGTTTACTTGAGATAGGGACTATCTAATGGTTTGAATTTCAAGTATGCAGTCTTCTAATAATTCTAATAATGTTTAAATTTCAGGATCCCATAAAAATTTGTGTTCCAGCCTCAGTAACAAATCAAGCCTAGAATGCAATTTGTCTGTTTTTGAAAAGCACTTGTTAAAATTGAGCTCTCACTTGCAATCTACATTTAAGGCTACCCTGAGTCTTTTACACTACTAGCAGGTTTCATTGCAGAAAAATGGAGCAATAATAATTTATGCTGCCTCCTGATGACCCAAACACAATTGTAGGCTTCTCCAACTTTTTTTTAAAAACTAGTTATTATTCTTTTCCTTTTTTTTTTATTGTTTGTTTTTTTTTTTTTTTTTTTCTATTAGACTTCCTATTTTTCTACTATTTGGCCACTTCTCAAACTCTACTGCAATAGATCATTCTTCTGTTACTTTTTTGGCTTACTTTATCCCTTTACTAAATTGTCTTGCTTATATTTTCCTGTGCTTGACTTTTCTTTTTATTTTCTGAGCAACCTATAAAAGAATCACTGAAATACTCTTCACAAAATGTTTAAGTTTTATGTCAAAGGAAAAAAAAATGATCCACCAATATTACCAAAAATGGACAGTAAAAATTTATATGATTTATAGGTGCATGTTAAAAACTTGTAAGCCTGTCTGATCTTAAAAAGAACAATGTACTTGAAAATAAGATTAATTAACTTGTGAAAGGTCAATGTAATAACTTCAAGAACCTGATCATTGAAAACATGGTAAATACGCCTCAAGGAAGTAATTAGTGAGTTGTTTGTTACAAAATACAAAACAGTGAGTAACAACTCTCTTTAACTGAAAACTGCTAAAAGCAGAGAATTAAAACTCACTTGATCAAACTAGATTTTTCAGGGGATGCTTTTGAAGTCACAGCTCTATTTACATCAATATTAAAACATAATATGATCAGAATCAAGATGAAATAAGTTTACCAAAAAAAAAAAAGGAAGGATAAGTTTGTGATTAAGGCACTAATGCAATAAATAGATTTATACAGATATATTTAACTGGTTAAGAAATGTACTTTCTCATAATTTTTGTTTCTTTTAAAACTATGACCATAAAGCATCAACGTATTTCACTTTAACTTAAGACTCTCTTGAAATTTTAAGTATTTCAGAATTAAATGTATCCCCCCATAATTTTCTTTTGGATATGAAATGCTTTTTTATCCAAAAGAAAAACTGAAATAAAGCAAAGGTAAGTCTGAGCTAAAGATAAAAGAGGTCACCAGTTTGACATATTGTTCCTTTCTGACCAAAGTCTGTTTAGAAGAATTTTCCAAAGGAATTGTTTTAGAAGTTTGGATATTACTACTCTGAATTATGCTCGCCATTTTTTTGTACCTCAAATTTCCACAGGTACTGTGAAAAATCCCTTTGTTGCTTTAATTTTTCTCAGTTATTGTTTTTCTGCAATAAGAGAAGTCTCAGACATAATCTCCTTAAAATGCAACTGGTATAGATACTTTAATGACTTGAAAGAGAAAAGTTAGATTCATTACTGAAAAAAATAAAAAGAACCCCACTTATCAGTGTATTGCAATATTAAAGTGAAACAAAAACCAAGAATATAGATATAGTCAAAATTCAGATTGTTTTTTTTTAATATAGAACAGACACACAGCAGGAGGAATATTTAAACCACATATTATAACTGTTTTCCTATTCTTTAGGCAACTGGAAGATGTGATAAACTGGTGACAACGAAAATCAGAAACGTTATGTTCATCTGAAGTATGAAATGGGCTGTATGAGTGTGGAGGAACAATGTCCAATGCATAACACCAGATGAAGTTTTGTCATAATTCATTTTAACAGCAAGGTGGGACCGCTGATTTTTTCATCTCTACCTTTTTCCTTATGTTTCCACATACATACACATTGCATATAGGCACCATAAAACCTAGATACTTTTTTTTTTTTCCTCTCATTCCTGTAGCCACAAGATTTTTCCAATGTAAACTGCCTAAAATTCTACCTTTAGTCTATCTGAGTTTTGGATTTTTTTTCCATGTAGTGTGTATTGATCCTGGTTTGAGCATTTGTCATGTATTAGCTTCCCCAAAATCAGACAGTTCTTTCATGTTCCTTATTTTCAGTTTCACTCATTCTTCTGTTTCCTTTCCCCTTTTCTTCTGTAAACATTTAGTTGATATTGCCTGCTATTTTAACAGATTCTTTCTTTTCAAGACACTTCTGTACAAATTCCACTTGCATTTGTCATAATGACTGATATTGCTTGTGCAGTAGACCATCACTTCATTTAGAACAGAGCACTTGATCTGAATGAAAGGCACAAGGGAAACAGGAAGTTTGGATAGCAGTATGTATATGAATTGCCAACTCTTAACACATTCAGAATCACTTAGAAGATGGCTGCACTTTGTTAGGAAGTTCATATTCCTTGGCATGATCTCCTGTACCATTTGCTGTCTTAGCAGTGTCTTGGCTCAGAGCCTTTTATATTACCTGTTCATGCTGCAAGCTCTTTTTACTTAGAAAAATGGTCTGATCTTAGCACACATCACTTATGAGAAGTTTTGAGCATCCCTGAGTGAAATTAAAATAATATCTGCTAAATTTATAAATACTAATTAGATAAAGGTGTCCCTATGGCATGAAAAAATAAAAGTCATAACAAAAAAAATATCAGAGGTTGTCTTCATCTTGTATGCATTTAAATTAAAAAAAAAACCTCTAACGCATGTTATTTATTTTATTACAAAGCCCATATTGACATGACTAGCAGATTAAACTGTCACTTCACCTTTGGGCCAAATTAACTGCCTTTGAATTCATCCTGAATTCATGCCTATTCATCCTCTTGAAATTTCAGCAGCTGCAGGACATATTCAACATTCAAGCAAGTTTGCCAGGCTCTAAACATTCTATCAAAGCTCATCTGGCTTGGCTGGTAAAATAAACTGTTGATTGCATGGTATTTGAAGTACTTGGCTTGAAGTGCCTCCCCAGACTTTAAATATCAGTCTGCCTGAAACACTACTGAGATGATCTTAACTACAGCATTTTCCCTTAGCAATATGCTTCTTTCTTTGCAATATGTTCAAAATCATTGCTACAATGCCTGATGCTGGTTTGCCTTAACTCCTCCCTTCTGAAGTCAGCTCTATCACTAGTTATTTGAAAGGATGCAAACTCCATGTATTGAGATAAGAACAGTTTAATAACTAGAGTGTCTTACCTCTTAAAACAAATTAAAGTACGCTGAGTATCTTACAGGTCAAAAAATTTGAAGCTGAACAGAGTAACAAGAGAGTGTATTACCTCACATTGTCCAAATTGAGTACAGCAAAAGATTATGTGGAGAGTGCTGTGGAGAAGTTGATGTAGGTGATTTTTCAATGTAACTTCCATCATTATGGCAGAACAAAATGGAAAACGGGTGTGAGGACTCTGGAGGAGAGTCAGGCTTCTGAGCATGTGAATTATGAAAAGGACCTTGGATACTAAAGGAAAACAGAAGAAATACAAACTGTATAGATAACACTATATAAATATACATACAATTAGCTATGGAAAAAAATATTTAAAAAACAAGTTTAAGATGCTAAAATAGTAAAATCCTAAAATGACACCAGAGGCTTAGAAGACCATAAGATTACAGTCCTCGAATGGAAGGATCAAAACACTAAAAGTTAACATGGGAATCATATTTCACCTGATGAGTTAGAAGAGAAAGGAATGCAGCTCCACATATGGCCAGGCATGAAGAACATGAGGACAGAACCTGTGAACCTGGGTGTTTGTACTCTGTCCTGGAACAGGATGAAGAAGCAGTTGCTTTGGCCAGTCACACGTTGTGCCTGGAATTACAGCTGAGTACTAGAGGAAGCAGTCATAGACAGGGGTAGCACACATAAAATGTAGGGTCATATCTATCCTCATGTATTGTAAACATCCCCAATTTATTAAAATAAAAATAAGCCTATCATCCCCTAGTTTTCAGTTACAAAGACTTCAGTGTCAGCAGGAGACTACTCTGTAAAGGTAAACATCTGATTTGTGCTATTTTGCTCTTTAGTTCCACCTGAAAATGATTAAAAGTAAATAAATGAAGGCCTTATATCTAGAAGTTAACATATATCCCTTTCAGGCTGTGAAGTTTAGTTGTCATTTTATCATTTCAGCATATCATTACATAAAGCAGATTGAGAGTGTAACAGCCTGAAAGACCGAAATTTTGCTTCACTCTAAAATTCTTTGAGATAATACACACTTTTTGCAGCTGCTAACACTTGAAAAATGTTTTTTACTTCCTCATTTTTTTTCCCTGCTTTTAATAACAAGCTAGAGACAGACCAATTTCTACACAATACATAACCCAGAACACATTGTGACTACCAGTGTGCTCTTTTTCCTCGGAATGTATTTTCCCACCCTGAATGGAACATATAATACACAATTTATTCATCAGTAGAATTTATTACAAAACTGATTTTTTTTCTGTATAAGTAATCTTAAAAGCACCAGAACTTCATATTGTGTCCTTTAAAGAAAAGGACACCTCCCACTTTCTGATGGCTTATATTATGAAATACTGTATCACATAGCATTCAGTACTTAGTGAGGGAAAGACTTTCACATGTTCTTGCAAGTAGCATTTTGGTATTTTTAGGCTACAACCACAGAGAAAAAAAAAACTTATTATATTACCAACCTTCTAAGTAATGAAGGCCAATGAAATTCAGCATATTATTTCTATATTAAATTGAAATATTCATGCTTACTTGAAGTATTCTTTACATATATATGGATCCACCAGTCATATTTGTCCTAGCTGTAAATTTACTAACTTTATCACCGAAGTACTTATCATCCAGTGCTAAGTATCATTGCCAAGAAGTAGAGTGTTTTTGCTGTTGATGTTGTGGTTATTTACCAGTAGTTACATGCAGCTGTGTATAGTTTTGTAAAAGCAGATCCTGTGTCCACAAAAAAGTTCTCCAGGCACATAATTTCAAATTAGTTTGGCAGATTTCTAAAAGTGTATTAATTGCACATGCTGAAACCTCATGTAATATGAATAAACAACAATTCTCTTAAAACTATTATGGTGAAATACAAGTGATTTCCAAGATAATTCTTTAAGCTAAACAAAAGACTAGTAACAAATTAAGAATTTCTTTGTGTGTCTGCAAAAGAGAATGTGAAACAAGATTTTCATTTCTATGTTCTCGCAGTTTATTTTTTACGTATCTTTAAATAAAAAAAAAAACTTTTTTTTTTAATAAATAAAAATAATTATTTTTATTTATTTCTTTATCTTAGAGTAAGTTTTGGTGTGGGTGGGTTTTTTTTTTTTCTAAAAAATAATTGGAAAAAGTAAGACTGAAGGTTTTCCTACTAGAGTTTTAGAGACAACATAGGTTTAGTTGTTGAGGTGGTTCAATTTGTTCTCATTTCCAGAAGGGCAGGGATCCTAAAGCTTTGATGTTTCCTGTGTCCTAGGCAGCTGTTCAAGCAGTTTTCTCTCGTGGCCCATTTTGTTTCATATAATATATCTATATATATATATTTCTAAACTGCTAAGTATAAAAAAGAATCTGTAATGATTTTGGCTCTGTTATACTAGATTCACTACTGTACATTCACAAAGGGCTACCATACAAGTTCAGATTATCTACTATACATATTTTAGTATTTTACCTTATATTGTAATACAAATAGGAAAATGATTATGGCTGATAATGATGTAACAGCTGAATTATTCAGAAATATTAGGATTCAAATTTCTATAAGATACTGTCCACTTAAGCATGGAATGTAACATAGAGGAATGTTGTATTTAGAGCTGTTTGAGAAGAAGGAGCTAATTTTAAGAGAATATTATAATATTGTGAAAAAGGTTTTGCAGAGGGCAGCTTTTTGATTACTAAGGACAATTTCATTGTTGTTGCTGTTTGCAGAGTTTTGCTTTTTGGGTAATTTTAAAAAGTGGTCTTTTTTGTTTTCACTCTAAATACGGGTTCAGGAGCATAGAAAATGCTCAATTTCTTGCAGAACAGAGATCTTATTCAACTGTCATGTTCACTATGTACTTAAAAACTCTAAAAATTTCTCTCAGGGAACACTATGTTAATTTCTTAAAAGTTTTATCCTGCCAAGTGTTTCAGAACAATCTGTGACAAGCTGAATCATAGTATCAGAATAATCCAAATTGGAAGGAACTCCTGGAGGTCATCTGGTTCAGCCTCCTGTTCGAAGCAGACTACCTTCAAAGTTAGAGTGCGTTGCTCAGAATCTTATCCAGCTTGGTTTTGACCATGTGCATGGTGGCAAGTCTACAGCCTTCCTAGGCAACCTTTTCCAATGCTTTTACCATGTCTTTAACTGAGATGAGATAGTGGTGTTCAGAATAGGAATTTGCTACTAATCCTTCTCCTTGCACAGAAGTACCGTTAGGTATTCTATTCATAACTTTTCATGCTCCTAATAATTTGGTTTTCTAACTCAAATTATTTGTCTTTAACTTTCTTAACATTCTTCATGTACCCTCATATTACACATCTCCCTTAAGCCATGTTGCCACCCTAACAGCCTCTATGATCCTATATGCTTTTTTCTTTAAGTAGTTTCAGATTTTTTTCTCACACACAGCTTTTTTGAATTCAGAAATACCTCTCAAAAAATCTCTTATGCAACTATTTTATTGTTCTTGGTAATGTGTCTTTTTGTTATTCCCTTCCTGAAACAGTAACATCTGCAGCACGATTAATAATTCTGAGACTTTTATTCATTTTACTGAACACAGCCACTTCATGTCTTCACATGCCACAGGCGTTCTGCCATTTTTCTTTACTATTTCTTTACTTAAATTATCACATGTAAGAATCATTAGCTCTCAAGAGCAAGGTGAAGTTTATACATAAGAAAAAAAAAAGGCTTGCTCTTTGAACCCTTGAAAATAAAAGCAACAATAAGAAAATACAGTAATTCTTATTCTATTCTATGCTTCCATCTCTGACGGGCAGTAGCACAAAATTAATGGCTGGAAAACAAATAGCTGTTTACCTTAGTGCTTGAAACTCAGGTTGGTGATGGAGTTTTAAAGTAAATTAAGTACAACTTCTTACTAGACTAAGAGCTTTGGTAGCAATTGCAGATTATCATTCTTGCTTCCAGCAGCAGAGGAGCTGGACATGAACAACCAAAGAGGGATACCTGAATAACTGAATTTTGATTGTTGACTTGACTGGAAAATTATTAGCATTTAAGTTATTTTTTTTTTCTCTTAAATTCTTTCCAAAATGAAAATTCCACAGGTTTAATTTGTTTGATGTGAAACATTTCCCTTCACACAGAACAGTAAGTTTGGAAGATTCAGAAAGTGATGGTAATGCGTAAAAAATGCATGTGATCATAGAATATTTTTGGTGTCTCCTTATATCAAAACATCCAACAGTTGGTTCTGTTTTGCTCTCACCAGGCTATTTGGGGGAACCACATATATATATATATATATATATATATATAGATACACAAAAAAGATGATACACTTATAGCATAAGAATGATGCACATATATAAACTCCCCTATGCCTGAAGAAATGTAAGAACTGTCACTTTAACTTTGTTGTAATTTTAAATATAGTGCTCTCTATAAAGGAAGAGGCTTCAAGGATATAAAATCCTGGTGAGTCCGCATCAACGGAAGCAGAGGAAGCAGGGGCAGCATCAGTGGCTGAGGGGTTTAAGCTTTATATCAGAGCTGTAGAGGGGGTTTCTGAGCCCAGGGACACCCGAACAGCAGCACCAAGGCCCCTCTGCACAGCTCTTGGCAGACAATCAGGGGAGTGAGGGGCGTAACCAGGAATAGCTTTGAGAGATTTAAGTGGCTGTAAGTGACCAGAGTGGGCAAACAGGATGTGGTGCATCAAAAGGAAGTGACACAGCAGTTTGTGCAGCAGTTCACCTAGGCAGGGAGTGTGGGGTGGTCTCTGCAGTCTGCAAGTTGGTCCATACCTCAGGAAAGTACTAAATGCTCTAGGTCTCTGCCATAATGGTGGGACACTTGACCGACGTGTCTACTGAGACAACCCCTGAGAAGTCCGATGCTTCCACCCAGATGGAACTGGTAATTTCTCCTCTACTTTGAATATTTTTTTTTGTGGTGTTTTTTTTCCTAATTATTATTTTGTGCCTTTTGTTTTAATCCTCTCATGTTTTGCAATATCATATGAATTTGTATGTTCACTGAGAGATAAGAAAGCCCAGCAGCTCACAGAATGCTCTACATATTGTGTGCGTGAGCTCTTTCTCACTGCCTCAGGATGCTGGTTTCTTTCTTTCTTTGAATCTGTGAACCTCAATGTCATCCTGAAGAAGAGATTGGTTTGGAATTAATTATTACTTTTTCTCGCTTTGTTTAATTTGAAATAAAAAAAAAAAAAAAGTGAGTAGTGAATTTAATGTCTAAAAAAAAAATCATAAAGTGTCCCAGAAATGCTAACTTAATTCTTTACTGAGAAAAGATACTTTGGTGATTCACCTGTCACTCCTGTTGTCCATCCCTATTGTCCTCCTAAATGCTGTTCTCACTTTACAGTTCTTCTTCTTCTTAAAAAAGAAAACCCAAAGGCCTTTTCTTCTGTTGTGGATACATTCCATCAGCGTCTGGTTTGAAACTATCCTAGATACTCTCAACTATTTTGGAAGAGGAACTGTCTGTAAAGGCTAGATTTCTTCCAACAAGTGGGACAAGGTATAACCAATACCTGAAACCTTGTCTTGTCAGGAAAGGCAAAACATGAGGGAAAGACAGACTTTCCTAATGCAATCAGCACATGAAAAGGTTAGCAATGTTTTTTCTTCACTTTCACAACCTGGGGCTCCAGGAAATTTAGCAAGTGTCCTAGCTCTTCCAACAGACCCTCAGCTAGACACAGACTAAAAGGTGAACTAGCACTACAAGACATCAGAGGTGTCTGCTACAGACCATGTCGTGACATTGAAGGCTCTCTGTCATACTGTTCAGATACATGAAGCTTGGGAGGTAACAGAGTATATTACATTTATTCTCCTTTACACAGTTTATTTGTTGATGACCTCCTCTTTTGCTTACTGACTCATTCATTATTCCCTAAACAGGCATTTCATAACAACTATTCAGAGAGGATCTGATTCAAAGCCTAAAGAAATCCATCAAAAGCAGGCAACTGCTTCTGGAACTAACTTAAAAATAGATCTGAAAAGAAAGTATCATCAGTGTCCTCTAAGAAGACATGTCTAAGTTCTGAAAAACAGAGGCAGGTGTGTGGAGACCATCTTTCAAAAACAGATAGGGTCAAACACTGAAACTGTGTTCTAAGATTAGAAAACAGCAGAAAGAAATTTTATGTTAGTTATGAAATAGGATATCAGTTCCTTCAGAAATTCTTAGCATGACCTATTTCACATCCTCTTATTTCTGTCACTAATTTCTGTCTATTTCTGTCATCAGCAATACTGAGAAATTGTCATCTTCATAAATGTAATGCAAAAGTAACACTAGTAATTCATTATAAATTAAAAATATGGCAAAACATTGTTAAGCAATTAATTCAGCTTCAGTTATGGTTGTTCATGAATTCTATAGATAAGCTAGGTTTTAGATAATCTGAATAAAACACTTTTATCCTTATGAATGAATAAACCCACAGACATTATGACAAATTCTGTTCTAGTCAGAGCTTTGAGAGTTTTTTTCCAAACAAGTAGCATCTGAGCTAATTCACTTTAGATTCATTCACAGGCAATGAGAAGGTGCCACTAATATCTGAAAACAGATTATTCCATTGTTTATTTGTCTCTATTAATCAAATGTCAGTATAATCTGCCTTTTTAATTAGGAAGTGTGGCTTGCTGAAATAGGTAATATTAAAGAATAATAAACTGATTTTATTTACATCTATTTGTTGTGTTTATTTTTACAAGCAAAACTTTGAAACCTGAACATTACAAGAATTTAAAATTATTTCCCATTTTATGATGGATTCATCTCTCTACTGACATTGTGTATTCTTGAGGTTCAAGGATACTTTTAAAGATTCTTTTCCTATCACCTGCTTTGGGATGAAAAGAGTGTTCAAATGCCAAAATAAAAGTTACAGGAAAAAAAATATCCTGAGATCAAAAGTCTACTGCAGGTCATCATGTCCACAGCCCAGTTCCAAATATACAAGCAGAATACTTGTACTCTGTCTTCAGTGTTTAATGGGGAACAGAAGAGTAGACCCTTGTTTTGCCAATATATATTGAGTTTATCTTATTGTGAAACATGGTGCTCCTTTCCTTGGGGAGACTTTTGAGAAACCTTTTTGTTTGTTTATTTTCATGTCTCTCTTTGAGTGATCCCTAGACACATATTTTCTGCAAGCACATATAAGCTTAGCTAGGAAGGAGTGTGTTTGCTGAAACTCCTTTTGACTTTCATAACACATTGTTTCAGCTGGAAAAGGTTGAACTTGTTTCTGTAGATATCTACTTTCTCTGAAAGCTTTCTACTGCTTGGTTAGACGCTGAAAAGTAACAGTGCTCTACTTGGGATATTTATTTACATATTTTAATTGCATACACAATAATGCATAAATAACTTTATGAAAGAATTTGGACTTTAATATCTAGTAAATAAAAGTAAACAACTTATCCTGTTTTTTTTACCTGAGTAATTAATTGATTAATTCTGAAAATGTCACTATGCAATGGGGAAAGTAGCTTAAAGGTAGCAACTTAGAAAATTGGTATGTAGAGTGTGGTATGACAACATAATCAGTTGATATTAAGGAACGGTAGTGGGTAAGATGGCAGCAGAGGAGATCAAATTCTAAAGACACTGAACTCTAAGACCAAAAGTTTATGAACAACAAAAAAAAGAAAACTAACCCTCCAAAACCCGTGGGAACTATGTAGTGACTGAAAAGACAGATAAAGAGGACAGTGGATACAGGTGGTAGTCACAATAACTGCTGTCTTTAGAAGGTAAGATGTGGTGGTCTGAATAACATAATTTAGCTATAGGAAAGAAATTCTAATCTGGAATGAATTTGTAAATAAGCTAGTGAGTGTGCATGCATATGACGTCTACATTAATAATTCTAAAATTTTTTTTAAAGAATTTTGCAGTCAAACAAAATTTGTTTAAAGAAAATGACCAGTCATTCTCAGGAAAAAAAAAAAAACGCAAACAGCAACACAACAAAAAAACCTGCTAGGTGTCACCATATTATTGTTTGTATGGGTTGCTTCAGTGTGAGAATTTATACTATTCTGGTATACTAATGAACAGTTTCTGTAGTGCCCTCATCCAACACATTTGTGTATGAAAAATTAACATAGATAATAAGATTCATTTAGTCTCAGTTTAAACTTTTAAAAATTGGACATCTTTGCTGTTAATCTAAATTTCCTCCATAGACAGAGGAGCATCTCCAGAGATATATTTATCATGGTTCTAATAGATACCTATTTAAAGATTAATCATTCTCTGGAGGTCTCACTCCTTCTCTCTTTCCATTGACTATATGCAAATTATAGACACCTAAATTGTACTGCATGTCTAACTTTTAAACTACTCAATTGAGATTAAATGAATCTCATTCGCAGTCACTTGTCCCACAGTGAGCCAAATTTATCCAAGAATATTTCCAATTTACGTTATACTACTCAGGCTTTTACTGTTTTATCCATACTCACGGCTATGTAAAGAAGCTGTTCTGAAAATTCCATGTGGAAACATTATTCCTTTATTGATTTTACTATGAAAATGTTTTTTATTATTTCTTTATTTAGATGTTGTTACTTGTGAGGAAATGTTTTGACCTTTGAATATTCTTTGTTCTAAACATAAACCCAGCCAAATTGACATAGATTGCGCAGAAGAAGCAAATAAACACATTAGTTATTTCTTGGAGAGAGTTTTCCTTTACCTGAAATTCTTGAGACATTTGAGTTCAGAAGTATTGGTAAATTTTTGTGACTAATGCATATTGTATGTAATTAATATGACAAGTAAAATATCAAAAATTCCTCTAAATCTCACAGATAGACACAAGCACACATAAATACACATACATACACTTCCTCTTACCCCTCACTTTATAGCTTTCATTCAAAATTATAGTAGAAAAATAAACACCTTAGATTTCAGAAGAGCAGCTGGCAACTCCTGGAAGAGTTTTTGCTTAGGGAACTGTTAGGACTCTTGCCCTGTGTGTCTTGGCAGGCAAAGGTGCTTGGAAGTGTTTGAAAATTTTCAGAGGCAGCCTGCTCAAAGCACAAGAGCTGTCCAGCCCTCTAAATGCCCTACACGAAAAAAGAAAAAAAAAACAAAACCAAAACCAGAGCAGGCCTACAAATAGGCACAGCTCAGCCTTGTTAAGCAGATAGCACTCAAAAAGCTCAAATATGAAAAAGGAAAAAAAAAAAAAAGTGTGAGAGATGAGAAAGGGGACAGATGCCTAAAAGAAAAGGAATAAAAAAAATATTGCTTGAATACAGAAGATGAATACAAAAAAATATTGTTTGAGCTTGCAGAGATGTAATCGGGAAAGCAAAAGCTCAGCTGTAGCTCAAAATACAAGAGAGACGTCTATAGGTATGTTAATATTCAGTGAAAGCACAAGGAAGATAAAAGACTGTGGCTGAATGGAGCTGGCAAGTTAGAAATTAGACAGAAAAGTAGTACTCCCTGTTGTTTTCATCTCCGTCTTTGAGGGTGACGTCAGCTCCCAAGTCTGTATCCAAAGGTAAAATGGCAAAGCAAAAGGTGAGTCACTGACAGTAAAGGAGGGTTGGCCATCTGTACGAATTAGACAGGTAGAGGTTTGTGGGACCTTATGGGGTAAATCTGAGGAGAGTGGAAAGACATTGAAAAAACACTCTGTCATTTTTAGAAGGTCATGGAGATTAAGGAAGATCACAGATGATTAAAACAAAAAAGTCAAATACGTCCATCAACAACAACAATAAAAAATATAGAAAATAACAGACCAGGTAGCCTTACCTCAGTTCCCTGGAAAATTATAGAACTGGTCTGGATGGAAGCTTTGCACACACACATGAAAGACAAGACCGAGATTGGGAAAAGCCAATGCAGATTTACCAATATCAAATTGTGCTGAGCCAATATGACTGCCTTCTAGGATGAAATGGCTTCCACAGTTAACAAAGAGCAGTGGGTATTCATGTACCTTGACTTTTGCAAGATGTTGGCATGAACTCTCACATCCTTGTTGAACCTGTCTCAAGACAGATGGAAAATTGTCTAAAATACTAAATTCCAAAGGTAGTTAATGCCTTAGAGTCAAATTGACAGCTGGTCAGGAGTGGAATTCCTAAAGAATCTTAAAAACGTCACCTGGGTGATGGGATTGAATACACTATCGCTGTGTTTGTGATACCATATTGGGAGAAGAGGTAGATAACACTGGATGGAAGAGTATAGAATCCTCAACAGTCTAGAAAACTGGGCTAAATTTGAGTTACATGAGTTTTATGTATAATGAAAAGTTGAAGGAACTGGGTTTTCAGTTGAAAGAAGAGAAGGCTCAGGAGAGATCTAATTGCAGTTTCCTATTACCTGAATAGTAGTTATAGAGGAGATTGAGGTATTATTTTCATAAAGCTGCAAAGTTAATAGACAAGAGACAATAGGCATGAGAAAATTCAAGGGAAGTTACATTTGGATGTAAGAAAAAAAAGTCTTTCAGTTAAATATTGGATAAGCTGTTCAGACCAGTGGTGGAATCTCCCTTGCTAGAAATATTCAAAATAGCTTGGCAGGACCATGGCTAGCCCAATCTAAGTCCCTGCTTTCCACAGAAGATTGGATCAGAGGATATCTAAAGGTCTTTTCCAGCCTAGACTTTTCTATCATTCTATTATTGTATTTTTCACCCCCCAAAAAAGTATTTGATTCATGGAATGCTATCAATCAAATTAATCTGAATCTATTAGAGAAGCAAATTTAAAGCTGACTAGTTTTGTTAAATTAAACTCTTCTGTGGATACTCTCATTCACCATTTAAAGGGTCTTAAGTTGATTTTCTTTAATTTGATTTCCTTATAGTCAGTTGGAAGGCCAATACTTTCTTGAAAGCTTAGACATGACCCATTTTTAATATATATATTTAAATTTTGAATATGTGCTCAGAATATTAGTCAATCACATTTAAATAAATAAATGCATGTTTGGAAAATTGAAGCTTTCTCAGATCAGAACATTAGGATGCCTGTAACACACATCTATCATCAGTGGATAATAAAGAGTTATGTTTGTATTGTACCAATCTGGTCACTTCATAAAAACATCTCAATTGGTACATCCTCATTCAGACATTTATGTTGTACTCTACAGATGCCAGCTTATTTGACTAACAGTCCATCTGCAGCAGACACATTATGATTTGGAAATACTACTGAATTTGGAACCACACAGACTTTAATCATTACAGAAAAATGCACTTTTCCACCTTCAACTAAATAGCACTATAAGGTTAAAAGTGTCTAGCATCACTCATAAATCATGTCTTGGTCTGTTTAAACTCAGATGCAGCATGGATATTCATATGACTTTCTTTGTTAGAATACTGTAAAATATGGACATTCAAGAAGGAGAACTGAGGGTGCAGCATAAATGCTAATTTTCACTGACATAGTCATAAGGAGGGGAACAGTGGGAAACTCATAAATTTGTCTTCTCTGCAGTAATTTTTTATCTCATAGAAATATTATGTGGTGGCCCATTGAATGTATGCAGCAGAATATATGTCCTACCTATGTGCAAGCTGTATCACGGCAGCTTCTTTCATCGTAATTACTCCATTTTTTGCTGCATGGAAATGAACACTTGAAAATGCATAGTGACCTCCTGAACTCATCTGCAGGCCAATGTGGAATATGCACCTCACTGTACTTTACATGATATGATAAAATGGTGCTGGAAAGGAATGCAAAGCAGATTGTGTCAATACTATAAAGAAAAAAAAAAATCCTAGGATAGAGTTAGCAGGGTTTGCCCAGTTTAATTCAATTTCCTGGAATTTTGTTTTGAATTTCAGTCCCTCTTTAGAGAATGTTTGCACCCTGAATAAAGAGGTGTGCTTTCAAAGCAGGGTAATAATGATATATAAATTGCTTGCTTTGAAGCTTTGTTACAAACTCTTTGAAGCTTGGGGCTAATCTGGATATAGTCACTGCAGAGACAGGTAGAGTTGATAGGACAAAATAATAAAAAAAGAGCTTTCAAGTTCTTGCTCATTCCTGTGCACCAGTGCACCTAATTCACATTTCTTAAGCAGTCTGTAACCTGTGTCAGTCTCCAAGAACAGTGGTGCTTCTGTAAGAGCTGATTTAGCTGAATGAGAACTAGCAAGAATAGCTCAGCAATATTTAAAGTCGTGAATACAAAAAGCAAACGAGGGTTGAACTAAACTTGCTGCTCTAGTGAAGAAATGCCTTTGCTTTGCGCATACTCTAAATAATGCTCTGTATATAAATGGTGTCACATTTAAAACATTGTAAATATTACAAATGTCTTCAGCACTTCATTTTTATGCACAGCTGCTGTGAGAGCTCACATCAAAAAAAAAATGTAACCTCTAAGAGTGCATGGTAATGAAAGGAGGAAAGTTCTTCTTTATTTTATTATTTTTAAAAAGACATTGATTTTTATTTATATTGTGAAAGGCTGGTGAAGTTATCTCATTTACACTAGGAACTTGTCATTAACAGATCTCTCAACAGATCCAGAGTTACTTTTGGTTAGACTACCAGCTCATTTAGCACAACGCATTTTCTGCACCTGAGTCTTATATTTCTAATGCTGTAGCAGCAAGAACACTCATCCTAGAGGGCAATCACATCAGCTAGATGTGCTACAGAAAACTTTCTATTACAATATATTGCATATAATTATTATTTCTGTAGTAAGTATAGACCTAGCCCTAAATCAGCATTCTTTTTCTGCTGTGAACTTCGAATAATTATGAAAGAAAAAATGAAAGCATGACAAGAAATAGGGGCCAGAGAGGTTAAATGTGCAGCAGTTTGTGTTCAGGTAGCAAAAGTAACAGTACTGGGAGTATAAATATACAGCTTGAGTGCCCTGTTCTTTACTGTGTTACTTTACTGGTCCTTGTAACTTCCTTGCAGGTAACAACTGAGGTATGATAGAAAAATATAAAAGCGATATCATGTTTAATTATGCACTACCATATCTAAATGTGATTTGTCTTCACAAAACTTGTGGGATGCTGGTGTTGTAAGTTTGTCTTTTACACTTTTCTTCTGCCAAATATGTTCTCCTAACATCTTGTAAGTATAATAAAATCATAAGAAATTAATAAAAATAAGAATATACAAATTCCTTGAAATTCTTTTAACATATTAGAGATGCAATCAAAGCTGTAAGCAAAAGTGTGCTACAGTAATTGTGTGCATGATTCATATAATCAGAAGTACATATTTACAATACAGACATCTAATGTAAGCTAGTCATCTTAAATATCTCTTATAGTGGGGGCAAAAAACAGTCTTCACTAGGATATGACTGATCTCAACCTAAAGTAAGTATCTCAAATAGGTCAGATGAGCCAAAATAAAAAAGAATTGTTGTTTTGGTTTGGTTTGTTTTTCCCTATAGATTATTAGGGATGTTTAAGGTGACCGGCTTGGACACTACCGTTTTTCTTGCAGGCATCTTATCTTGGTTAAGATGAATCTTTCTTTGGAAGTCTATTCACATATTCACTGAAAGTAAAATAAGTAATTATGGAAAATGAAACATGATTTTTCATAGAATCATAGAACGGTTAAAGTTAGAAGGGACCTTAAAGACCATTTAGTTCCACACACACACCACCTCCCGCCACATGAATGGACACCTTCCACTAGATAAGGTAGCTCCAAGCCCCGTCCAGTCTGGCCTCAAATACTTCCACCCATGGGGCATATGGTGAGGCACTGTAACAGGTTGCCTAAGGAAGTTGTGAATGCCCCATCCCTGGCAGTGTTCAAAGCCAGGTTGGATGGAGTCTTGGGTGACATGGGTGTGTGGTGTCCCCCTGCCCATGGCAGGGATGTTGGAGCTGAATGATCTTAAGGTCCCTTCCAACCCCAATTATTCTATGATTCTATGATTTTATGATTCTAGGATTCTATTATATTCTTCCCAGCCTACCTGTCTTTGTTTTCCACCCTCTCAAGGCCTCCTTTTTAAGCTGGAGCTTGTCCAGAAGCTCCTTGTTCATTCACACAAGCCTCCTCATGTTCTTACCTGAATTGCAATTGTTCAGGATGCTATACTACTATAGCTGTAGTACTTTCCTGAATTAATTATTAATACTCGGGGAAAAAAGAAAATTTCCAATTCTTTAAGGATCAATGCTCATCCTTACTTAAAAGATGTAAAGACAACATCGGCAATTATTAGGAAATGCAGTGGAGAGCAAGCCAGAGAGTATCATAATATGCTTTCATCAATCAGTATGGAACCACATCTTAGCTATGGATTAGGTTTACTATCATGTCATTGCAAAGAAAATGTGTAAAGAAGGGGAAAAATGGACTCAAGGGTATGGAAAAGCTTACATGGTCAGGAGAAACAGAGCAGATCACAGCTGTTCTGTCTGGAATATACACTACAGATAGGCTCAAACAGAGGATATTAAATAATGAATTTCATTGAGAAACTACAAAGCAAATAAGTTTTACTAATATTTGATGCACTAAATTCAGGATCCCCTAAGTTACCTAATGGTGAAATTGATAGGCAAAAGGAAATGTTCAAGGTACTTTTAAGATATTAAGAAGCATATATTAAAAACTAATTTTGCCAAAGAATGAAAAGATAAATGTTCAAAAATGCATTAGACAAATTCTTAAATATATATTAAGACAATTAAAAAAACAAGTAAAAAAAAAAAAAAAATCAGGCATTCTTATCCTAGTATTGAATAGTGATGAAACAACCAGAAATGGTGGTATGAGACAAGAGACAAGATTTTCTAGCTTTTTTCCTGATTTTTATGTCTGGTTTTGTGTTACTTATATCTTGCAAAACTCCACATTTATATTGAGAGTAAATATTCGTGAAGTTGTATCTATAGTGAACTGAATTAAAATAAGATAGCAGCTTCATTTTCTTTAATACTACATGGTTATTTTTATAATAAATACTCATTTTTCTTAAGACATTCCTAACATAATTATTAACAAATAAATATTCAAAAGACATCAGGATATTTTAATTATATGACTTCCACTGAAATCAGTTAGTGTCCTTGAAGGATGGTGAAGAAAATGGTTGTAGAAATAAAAGAAAAAAAAATCAGAAGAGACAGCTTAGAAATACTTTTTTGTTACATATATTTTCACCAGAAAATTGTTTGGTCTTCATCAGTCTTGCTCTCTTCTCAAGAATATATCTTATGGCTCCAGAGACACCAGAGAGTAGAGAATTAAAATACCACTTAGTAGCCAAGATGGTGCCCAGCAAATTAGTTATAAGAACTGAGATACTCAAAAAACACCTTACCTAAGATATTAATCAGAAAAGATATTTCAACCCTTAAGAAAAAAAATTAAAATCATGGCATATTATGCATGTCAGGTTCTTACTCTTTTAAAACAAAGGCAATGTCTTCCAAGTAACTGAATTGTTGCATTTTGGTTTTCTCTTAAATGCAACTCAGTTGAAATACATATGGTTTCTAATATGTTAATTTTAAAGAAATGAGTCCCCAGGTGGGAAAATATAAAGGCATCTTATGTTTTATTCATCCATTTCCTAATGTGCAGAAAGGATTTTAGAAAGAAAGAGTGGGAGGAGAAATCACTGGTTTGAAAGATATTATTACACGTACAACATATGAGATGAAGCTGCCAGCAATGAAATAATAGTGGAAACATTCAGATTTTCAAATGCCAGATCATGCTTGCCTCTAGTAAAAAATGTTTTACAAAAGCATGGCAATATAATAGTTTGGGTTTTTTTTTGGGTCATTGATACTTTTTGTCAGCTTTTCTCTAGATCAAAAGTAAAACAAAGCAAAACAAAGCAAAAACAAAACAAAAGCAAAGCCACTAAATCCTGGTTGAGGAGCAAACCTAATTTTTTCTGAAACTGAGTGTTCATATAAGACATTAATGATCTTGACATCTGGCCAAGCAACTTTATTTTTAATCTTGATTTTATCTGTTAGATTCCACAAACTATTAATGGCACAGTATCCAGAATCCAAAGATAATGAAAGTTAAAAAAACAGCTGTTAAGAAAAATAGTTATGTCTAAGGGAAGTAGCGAAGTCATTCACTGCAATGAAGGTGAGGAAAACCAACTTGCACTATTTCCCCAAGAGCTATTAAGCATAAAAGGGGAAGGCTGCACTGCCATTTGTGTATACGAATTTCTTGTCTTTTATGATACAGCAACAATGATGGCAGTGAAGAATCCAGTATTCTTATTAACTGTACTCTAGACTAGGCTGTCACAAAAATCATGGTGGGGATAGGGGGTGAGGGGAACCCTAATAACTCTGAGAAAGAAAGAACTACTGTTACCTTAAACAAAAAGTCATTATTTTAACTTGTTATAAATTTTCTACATCAGAATACCAATCTGGTATCTATAAATATAATTAGTAAACGTTTTCCTCCTTTTCTTTTTTTTTTTTTTTTTAAGAAATCGGGAATTTCCAAGAAATAACTAACATAGCTTATGTTATGTTTCTAGCATTAAAATTCTCCTCAAATATAATGACTCATTCCTTTTAAAACTTTACAAGTCTTTTTTCTACAAAACAGTACTCACAAAACAAGGTGACTTCCATGTATCAGTGAATGCTCATCTTCAACCTTGTTTTCCATGGATGATCAGGCATGTTGAAATTAATTTCTTCATAATCACTGCAAAGATAGTGTCTGCTCTAGAAGGGAAAATAAATGTTTTCTCTGTTAAGCTAGAAAAAACTTTAATTGAACACTGTTATTTCTTTTTTCTTGTTTGGAGAAATTTAAAGACCTGAAAAGACTCTAAAAATGGTTACTGCTAGTTTAACCGAGAATAACTATGCCATATTTTTATAGTCAATGTAATGCTGGATCTTGGAGTCAGAGCTGCTTTCCAAGCTAGGGAAGATTTCCCTCTGGGGTCTTTTGGAGGGTATTGCTGCAGGAGTAGTCAGTGGGAGAACCACAAGGAAATGCTGGAAGCTAAAACTGCAGTTTAGAAGTTCAAGTAGTCAGTAACGTACATACTGTCTAAGTTCTTAATCTAACTCCTTGTTCTTAAGTTGTCCTTTAATGCAGCAAGAATTACTTTGATATCAACAATGTTCAAAATGGTATTTCACCCAAAGAAGAAAATCATTAAGTAAAAATGTCACTTCAGTCTATTTACATTTCGTAAAACTAACACATGCTTATGGAAATGACTTACTACATTTAATCTTTCCATAAAGGAGTTTTGAAGTAGGAAGCCTACAAGTATATTCCTGAGAAAATGAATTAATTAGAATGTGTTAGAAATTGCTATCAATACAGAAAATCATCTCTGTAATAAAAAGAATTCTTTTACTAGCATTAACAACTTAAACCACAGTCAGAGCATTGTAGTCATATATATGCACGAAATTGTAACACTGAGAAAACTCAGATGGTTTGTTTCCTTTTTTTTTTTTCCCTAAGACTATTTTTCAAGTATCCGTACTAGAGCTTCATTCATAAAAGAAACTTTGCATTATTTTGCTTTTTTATATGCTTGCTTATAATTCACAAATAATTTTTAGAAGAATCATAAAATAAAGCTCTAAGAAGGACTGTATGAACCACTCTGAACCTTGTCATTCCAAAACATAAGTCACAGCTGAAGCCTACATTTCAAGCTCAAGTAACCCATATTATATCTGGAGAGCTAAGAAGAAAGCATTCCAGAACTTTTTTATTCTCTTTGGGCTATCTGAAAAAAAAAAAAAAAAATCTGAGGAGAAAGGAAAGAAAGGGAAGGCAAACAAGGGAAAAGATGAGTGTTCCTTGCCAAAAGCAAGCCTTGTTCATACACTGTATGTTTAAAAAAAAAAAAATCAGGTCAGCTGTAAATACTCAATTTCTGAATTTAGAGGATAAACACACTCTTACTGGTGGAACATGAGGGAAGGGGTCTCTCATCTTCTGTTTCCTAGAGATTTGGTCCCAGTGAGGCCTGAATCATTATGCAGAAACAAAGGTACAGAAGTCACGTCTACTGAGGATAGTATTCAAGCCAGATTTAAAATACATTTTTGTCTTAAAACGCAACATTATTTCCCAGACAGCAGTTTTCCTTAAACATATAAAAGGACAAAAGAAGAGAGTTATTAATATTACTCATGCTCTGAACTTCCAGAGCCAAACTTGAATTGGCTTCTTTATTAAAAGGCCTTCAAGCAACTTTTGAGATTCCCTGTTAAAATGGAATAATTTACTACAGAATTACAGTCAATGAACAAAAATATGTAAACAAATGTCACAAATCAACTGTGTAGGGTCAGTGATGATTTTCTAGATAAATGATTCTAAGACATTCCAAGGTGGTGATCAATTAGCTGTAGAAAAGAACCACTAGATTACATTTACTATGAAAAGTATATTATTAATAGGCTCTGTTTATTTTTCATATATTTCAAGAAGCTGGCAAAGATTAGTTGATCTAGAAGAATAAAATACAATTGAAATGTAAGTGATGGGGTTTTCTTTGCTTGATTTTTGGTTTAATTTGTGAAGCATTCTTGAGGCCCCATTATCTTTTGTGATCCATTTCTGTCATGTTGCTGGATACAAAAGCTGAGGAAAACTGCTCTAGAAGTGAATTTTCATTACTAGTTTAGGGTCCCTTCCAAATCTGCAGATAGTAGAAAACCTATGTCCATGAGAAACGTGAAGTACCATTTTGGCAGTGTAAAAAAAAGTATCAGAGTAAATTTCACTAAAATAAAGATTTGCTAAAATAAAGACAAAGATTAATACTTTAACATTTTTATATTAAAAAAAAGTCAATAGGCAGATGTAGGTGTAAGAAAAATTTTAGATAGTAGTTTCTCCCTAATCTCATATTCTATTTTATGCCAGGAGAAAATACCACACTAAGCCACCCATCTTTACAGGCACATGCAGAGACACAGCCTCGCATCTCTTTCAGGGAGGAATTTAACTGAAATCATTGGGCTAAAACCCCCCCATCAATAAGCAAAAAAAACCAAAAAAAACCAACCAAACAAAAAAAATCAAACCTGCACAGTGCAGATTTGAACAGATCCTGTATTAAATAGAATTTCCCATAGGAAATGCATTACTCCTGTCATTTGCCTTTCTCAGCATCTCCTGGTTGATTTCAGGTACAAATTTAAGTCATTAAAGCCTTAATGGTTTCCCGTATTTGTTTAGACAACCAGCATAGCATTGATCTAGGTTTCTACCTTTCTGAGTGGTCTTTTTCAATGTCTTCTTGACAGTTCTATAGAGCAGTTGGTATCATCTACCTGGACTTGTGCAAAGCGTTCGACACTGTCTAACACGACATCCTTGTCTCTAAATTGGAGAGACATCAAATTGATAGGTGGACCACTCAGTGGATAAAGAACTGGCTGGATGGCCACATGCAATTGAGTTGTGGTCAATGGCTCAATGTCCAGCTGGAGACCAGTAATGAGTGGTGTCCCTCAGGGATCAGTGTTGGGACTGGTCTTGTTCAACATCTTTGTCGGTGACATGGACAGTGGGATTGAGTGCGCCCTCAGCAAGTTTGCTGATGACACCAAGCTGTGTGGTCCCGTTGATACGCTGGAGGGAAGGAATGCCATCCAGAGGTACCTTGACACGCTTGTGAGGTGGGCTGATGCCAACCTTATGAAGTTCAACCATGACAAGTGCAAGGTCCTACAGCTGGGTGGGAGCAATCTCAGGCACAGCTACAGATTGGGCAACGAAGAGATTCAGAGCAGCCCTGCAGAGAAGGACTTGGGGATGCTGGTTGATGAGAAAATGAACATGAGCTGGCAGTGTGTGCTCGCAACCCAGAAGGCCAAGCGCATCCTGGGCTGCATCAAAAGGAGCGTGACCAACAGGTTGAAGGAGGTGATCCTGCCCCTCTACTCTGCTCTTGTGAGACCTCACCTGGAGTATTGTGTGCAGTTCTGGTGTCCTGAACATAAAAAGGACATGGAACTGTTGGAACAAGTCCAGACGGTGTCCATGAGGATGATCAGGGGACTGGAGCACCTCCTGTATGAAGACAGGCTGAGGAAGTTGGGGCTGTTCAGCCTGGAGAAGAGAAGGCTGCGTGGAGACCTCATAGCAGCCTTCCAGTATCTGAAGGGGGCCTATAGGAATGCTGGGGAGGGACTCTTCATTAGGGACTGTAGTGACAGGACAAGGGGTAAGGGGTTAAAACTTAAACAGGGGAAGTTCAGATTGGATATAAGGAGGAAATTCTTTCCTGTTAGGGTGGTGAGGCACTGGAATGGGTTGCCCAGGGAGGCTGTGAATGCTCCATCCCTGGCAGTGTTCAAGGCCAGTTTGGAGGAAGCCTTGGGTGGTAAGATTTAGTGTGAGATGTCCCTGTCCATGGCAGGGGGGTTGGAACTTGATGATCTTGAGGTCCTTTCCAACCCTAACTATTCTATGACTATATGATTCTAATAATTGTTGAATTGATAAATAAGGGGTTTCTGAGGAGTCTTTTTTGTTTTGGTGTTTCTTTTCTCCTGCCACATTCTGCTTCTTCCACACAGAAATTAAATCATCTATGACACTTGAGCTAATGTCTCAGTAGACTAAATGAAGGAGAGTCTCTCCACAATCCAGTCTTTTTGAGGCATAATCAGCTCTGGAAATTATTTTTATTAAAGTCTGAGTGTCTTAAGACCACAAACTAATACCGTAACTTGGAAAAAAAAACTAGTATATCTGAAATTGTGTCACTAGTTCCCATGTAAATTGGTCTAATAAATTCATTATTTTCCCATTACAGACCTGGTCTTATTCAGATCTTATTCACTGTATTTAAATTTGAATAGCAACACTGTATTTAGATTTTTGTTTGGAGCTACTGCAGTCTCATGGACAGTAGACCATGGAGCTAAGTGGCTGAAAGAATGATTTGGTACAGCTTGGAGAGTTTGATTTTGTGTGGAATTTCTGTGGCCCAATGTTCACAGATTGCTTTTAATGCAATCATATGAGCCATATCTTAAACACTATCTTAAACACTTTCACAGCTGTAGAAGATTCTTGAGCATATTTCAGCCCTGCTCTCAATAGAAGCACCTCATCAAATTAGATAGATTAAATATCATCTAAGTTCAGATTTACTCTTTGCAGTTAAGCTTCTTTTCAGAGCTGGTGAAGAAAGATAGGCTGTTTCAACAGATGATACAGAATATATAATGAAGGATATTTGCTCTGAATGAATATAAGGTAAGGAATCACATATCTCAGGCTGCTAAACTTGAGGAAGTCAGTAGATTTTAATAAAGAAACTTTGAAATCTTTAAGTGTTATCCTATATATTGAAGGAATTCCTAGTTCAGATGTAATTTTTGGTGGAACCTGCAAATAGTAATGCAAAATCAGTAGAGATACTATTGTCAGTAGAGATAACTAATCAGTAAACCCCCTGGAAACCTGCTCATCACTTTCAAACATCAGTTTTAAGCAGATCTTAAATTACTTAAAACCAAGGTAAGGAGGCCAGCAGACACAGTACAATGATAATACAACCCTTTTCCTACATGTCTTTAAAGGTCTTACTTTTTAGAGGGTTTTTTCTCCTTAACAATATTCTGTTTCTCTACATTTATTTATTATTTCATTTACATATACTGTATAATTGATTGTCATTTCAGCTCTCCAGTTATGACTTGGTTCAACTGCCTACTCTAATTGCACCTTCAGTAAATTAGTTTCATCCTCAAATAAAAACACTTGCATCATTTGTGCTGTTGCAGACGTTGTAGTACTTGCAGCAAATCTCCTAAATGTTCTTCTATGCTGCTAATAAGAAGAGACAGTCACTTTTTTATGAGCTTTTTGAGTTTACAGTGTTGTGAATAATATGTGTAAAAGCTGATTCATATTGTATAATACAGAAATCATACAGCCTCAACCAAATGGGACATGCACAAAATTTTTTTTTTTTAAATATATAAATATTGAGGTAAGAAGACATGAGGATGCAGGGAAATCTGAGAAAGCTGTTGTTCCCTGTCATAATGAGCATCATCCAGTGACAGCTGCGCAAATGCTTAGAAACCCAAGAAAAAGCAATTGAAATTTTGCTGAATTCATGCCCTCATCAAGCAGGAAATAAGAAAAAATAATTATAAAAATTAAATATAATATAAACAAGTATAGGAAAAAGAAAGTAAAATAAAAATAGACCTATTGTAATAAAAATAAAAAATTCTTATAAGAATACAGCATGACAGGCTGCCAATAAGATGGAGAAAAGATACTGCAGTAGATAGCCTTGAAAAGTGATGTCAGATGAGATACAGTGAAAGACAAAATAGAGAAAAATACCAACTGGAAAGATGAATAGACTCCCTTTAGCCATGACTAGTACATAAGCTGCAAAAGAGAGAGTTGGAAGATGTACTGTATCCATCCAGCAGTGAAATCAATGTAGTTCCTTTTTGCTATTTTTTCTTGCTTTCTTATTTCTAATTTACTTTACTATTCTTGCTTTATTATTTATTATTTCTTTGCTTTCTTTACTGTTTACTGCTTACTGTGAAAAGATAATGCCATTATGCACCTTTGAAAGGAAGTTTTAGAGCTGCTTTACACTTCGTGGTCATGGTATTCATTATACATTAACTGCCATTATGTGGACTCTAAAATTTCCATTTCTTTCTCCTGTACATCTGTGCTGCTCCAGCTCTCAGAAGAAGTTTGCTTCATTCTTTCCAGGTGGTCTGCTTTTCATTCCAAGTGAAGTACATGCAAAAAGGAAAAGTAATGTTGTGCCAATATTAGGAAGCAAAATACAAAGTAGAATGCAGTGGATATAAGAAAAGAACTTGACAAGATAAGAAGAATGACATTGTTATAAACTGCATCTAATTGTCAGAAACATGAATAACAGAGCCTTGGGCTGAGCTGGAATAATTCATATTGAAGTAATTTACCAGGACTGTGGGAACTTTATTACATAATGTAAAGATAGTCTAAAATCTTTAGGACCACAAATTGAAACATGCAAAACCCTGTAGTGAAAATGTCAAAAATAGTCATGCATGGTCCTGAAAATATACACATCTGCTATTAAGTCTCCAAGATTTGTATTTCTTGTTCAAAAAGTCTCCAAGAAAAATTAAATGCCTTTCTTTATACATGGTGGAATTAGCAATAATAATACAAGATATCTGGTCATTGTCTTTTCAATAGGCTGACTCTGTCCCCTTTGTAAAGATAGATACGTTTTATGAAATATTTTTAAGGTTTATACTTAAAAATATTTTTAGGCAGAACCTTAATCTTCCTGAATATTCATAAGTTTTAAGATATAGTCAGGACTGCTTAAAGTGTAGTTAATAAATATGTACCTCATTAGAGGGCCCAGAAAACTTGAGCTTGTGCTGCTTGCTGAGAAGGACACGTCCTTCAGAAAGAGAAAATCCTGAATTTCATCATAGCAGAAGTGAAATGACAGAAGGGTCATAACCGTAAAAAATCACATATAGAGAGGCAAGAGAAAGACAGAGAAGTAAGCTTTAAACTGGTGTAACTATGGTTGTTTATACCAGGCAAGAATTAAGCTGACAGGGTTAAGGCACATTTGCATTCCAGAAAATAAAAACAGAATTGTTACCTTTGAGTCAAAAGAAAAATAAAAATTGTGACTGTGCCACACCTGATCTTTAGAGATAGGGGAAGAAGGGTTAAAAAGAATAATCAGCGGAGGAGATGCAGTTGCGCACATATCAGTTTACATCTGTTTCTATCTGATTTCTAGGACAAATTGCTGCCTGAAGCTGATGTATTCAGGGCTGCTAAACTAGTTTCTTTAATTGGTTGCTTTACATGGAGTCAGATAATATTGTTAAGCAACAGAATGTTATCATGAACTGAATATTGCACTTGAAAAATAAGCTATGCTATTTTTTCGGGCTGGTGAAACACAGATTGCTTTCAGTTATTTTTCTTGGCAGGACTGTTGTTTCTGTCCATAGCTTGTCAAGCTAGCATAGTACCCAGATGGTTATAAGGCTCTAGGGCACCTGTATAACTCACATAAGAGCTTAACAGAAATGTAGTGAGTAATATTTATATATTTACATTTCAGATCCTCCTCCATTCAAAGCAAAACACAGCTGCTATATTTTCACTCTGCCCATTACCCTGTGATAACCCATATAGCCAATATTTCCACTCATTGTGAGTTTGTAGTAATACCGTTGCATTTCACTTTCTATCATGTGTGGAAAGCCATCTTTGAACTGGCACATCTTCTATAACTTAAACAAAAAAGCAGTCTACCAGGACATGGTTTTGCAATGCAATGGTCTACCATAATAATTTATTAAGGTATTATTCTCTATACCACTCAGCCTTACTGATTTCTCTTACATTCAAACCTGCTTTCTGCCTGCCTTCCTGTTTGCCATGTGCGTCATCTTCACCATCTGGGGTGACCTTCCTACAATGACTGAGAGTACAGCAGTAAAGTTTCTAAATTCCCTTGCTGGAAATTGACATTGTTACTCCCCAGACTTGTGAAATAATAGTTTTATTTTTATCATTTTGTGAATAGTAGAGAAGTATCAAAATTGAGATAAGCCTAGTATATACATAAGGAAAACAAATATTTTTGATTTTGGTGGATATATGCTTTCAAGGAAGATTTTTGATAACTGCTTAGATAAAGAGTAACTTTTCAGTAAGTAAATACACTCTTTTTAGTAAGTAAAAAACAGTCCCCCCAAAAGGCTGTGTAAGCTATCCTTATGCTTAATTAGCTTTGATAATAAATTTTAAGATCTTATAGTTTATTATTTTGACTGACACTATACACTATATTAGTCACTTGATTTAAAGACAGACTAATGTGCTCAAGTATTTATACACATATTTAAGGCTGAGGAAAAAAAGAGCTGTTTCAAGAGTGTAAAGAAAATATACATTTAGCTCTAAGTGGTAGATTGTCAATGAAATGTTCTATGCTGTCATGTGAAATGTGTAGCATTCTGTAGAAACATACTGAAAATCAGTTTGAAAATGTAAGTTATAAACTGAAGAAAAAAAAAAGACAGCAGTACATAGAAATAATTAGTTAATTTCAAGTAAATTTCATGTAATAAGACTACTTCTCAGTGTTAAGTTAGATTTTTTTAGAGGGTATGTTTGAATCCAAAATGTAACAGAAGTTCATTACTGTTAGGAGTTCTTGTTGCTTAAAGGTTTTTATTATGAAATGTTAAGCTGTCTTGTATAATTTTTATAAATTATGTTCTTTGTTGAGATTAGCTCTCTCTGCTTGGGAACATGCTGTGGCAGGTAGAAAATAAAGAAACTTTATGGAAGATTTCTGCACATAACCATATTTCTTTAATATATTAGAATATACACATTAATTGCTTCTTGTCCCTGTTCTATTGTATAGACTTACAACTTGGATGAGTCTAAGAAGAACTGTACTGTGTATTTATCTGTCAGTTACTATTTAATAAATAATGTACCTGAGGCAGTTTTACTTAGGACTTTTTTTAATTGCTTTGATAAAATGACAATACCTTTTTGGGTATTTCAGATATACTTTTTTTCCCCTATTCAGGAGTTACAATACCATGAAAGATGAACAGAAAATTATTAGGAATTAATCAAGGAAGTACAGAATTAAAAGAGGGCTAAAGATAAGGATCTGAAGTTTAAGGTTATTGAACATCATTGATCTATTTTATTTGCAGGAGGCTTATAGCCATGGAGCACAATGACTGCACTGATGTCCCATTGGCTCCACAGAGATCTTTTCTGAAATTACCTAGGTCTTAGACCACTTCTCATAGTTAATGAATAAAAATACAAAAGAAAAAATAAAGATACATCTTAGACCTCTCTATTAGAACAGTGATATAGATTATTTTATATAAATAATAATTACAAAATCAAACACAGTTCTAATCCTTAAGGAACAGTAAAAATGCAGGTGCTGGAGCACATACGTACACACATAAAAGCCATAAATGCAAAACCCACTAGTGTGGAGACCTCAACACCTGACATCAGGATGAGAAATTAGCTTTCATCAAGCAGTACATTTAGTACCACATAGATTGTTATGTCTAAAAATATTAGCCATTCTTAATTTTCTAATCATCATTTAAAAAATAAAATTTTTGAAAATAGAACCCTTGCAGGATGAACTCACTGTACTAGAGAATGATTGTTTTCCACTTAAAAAAAGGAAAAACTATTCTCTGAAAGATTGTCCATATAAAATAATATAGTTAAAATAATTCTTTTTTATACTTACGTATTTTAGAGTGGGTATATATAAGTACACACAAAAAATAAATTTGAATGTCTAAATTAGGTTACTGAAATCAGACACAACTTTATGATTGACTTAATTTCAATTGTAGCTATACAGGATATGACAGTTTGCATATGTTTTAGTTGTTTCTTAAATATTTACTGTTAGAAAGAACTGAATCTTTGAGCTTTTCCTAGCTTTTCCTTTCTGTTACATTAATTAAATTGATGAATAAAATATACTTTTTACTTTAGAAACTTTTCAGCTACCCCTGAGAAGAAAAATTCTGGAAAGAGAGTTTATTCTTTCACAAAGAGGTAGGAATTTTATTTTTTATTATGTGGGTATAGGTGGGAAAGATAGATAGACCAGCTGCCAACACAAAAGTTTGTCTCCAAATCTAAAAAAAAAGCAGCAAATTAAGCTGATTACAGTCTTTCAAGTTCAGATTACATTGTAAATTCAACTATTTGCAAAAAAAAGTTTATTTAGTTTAAAACAAAAAGGATGTTAGCAAAAAGGGTAGTGTTGAGTCATCAATGGACAAACATAGAAAATGGGATAGCAAGATGTTAGAAGGAAATGTAGGAAATTAAGGTAAAAGCAAAAACAGCAATGCCTGTATTGATGGCACAGCTCCATATGAAGGTCTTCAGTGGTAAAACTGATTTCAGGGACTGAAGCCCTTTGTTTTCTCCTGGCTGCTTGTTCTTGCCCTTCTGATGCATCTTCCACTCTTCCAGCAAAAGTTTTTTTGTATAAGCACATACTGAATTAGAGCAGGAAACATCAAATCTGTCAAAATTTGATGGGTTTGGTTTTTGTGGGTATTTTTTGTTTTTTTTTTTATTTTATTTTTGGCTGGTTCAGTTCCCCAGTCCAGTTCAGATGTGGGCACAGAAACAGACTGGCCAGCTGATGAAGGGATGATATCGCAGTAAGATAAGTAGAAGGAAGGGGCTGTTAAAACAGAAGTGAAAGGTAGAAAAGTAAACTGGATACCCCAGCCTTAACAAAAATATTATTTCTTTACATTGCATGGCAATTTTTCCCAAACTCTATCTCCTTTTATTTAAAGTGTAGTTGTAGCTTTGTTAAAGAGTTACAAGAGTCTTAATTTCTTGTATGAAGGATACCTAGTACATCATAAATTCAACTAATAAACCAGTTTTGGATTAACAGAGGAAAACAGAGCTGAGTTGAGAAAAAAGATTAAGGAAGCAAAATCTAAAATGAATGAGTATGTAGGTAAACAGAAAGATTTACATGCTCTCTGAAAGAATAAAATGTCTCAAAAGCTGCTGAATTTTGCAGACTCGTAGTTTTGTCTTCAGTCTTAGAGAGCCAACTGAGTGAAGCAATCTTTTGATCAGAGTCAGGTATTTTTAACTGAAGTGCCAAATGGAGTCACAATGAACTAAAATTTTCAAATAATTCTGCAGTAAAGAAAATGTTTATTTCAGTTTACATCTGTACAGCAAGGTTTTGATAAATTTCCTCAGTCATTTCAGTGGCAGAAAATGGTGAATTTTTTTTAAATCAAGATAAACAGTAATTATTTATAGTAGCAAAAAAAAAAAAAAACAAAAAAAATAAAAAGCATTGTTTCAAAATAAGAATCCTGAAGGGTTTTTACTGAACTCTATAAATGAGATATAATTACTGGATTCTTTGAAAAGTTACAAAGTTGTTTAGATTATTGTGTGCCACTGACAGTATAATAAAATCTATTATTCTCTAGCCTTTTAAACAAACAATGGCCTTGAAATTGCATGTGGTCATCCAGCCTGAACTTTCAATCTTTTTATTTAATTAGTTAATACAAATCATCACATCATTTGTAATACATCTTCAGGGGAAATTTTTACTAGCTTGGGACTAAGGGTTGTCATCAAGCTGAATATTTCTGCTTGGCTAGGATATGAAAAAAAGACTGGCATCTAAAATTGTCTGGTTTTCTCACACTTAAGACACCTCTGATAAGATCGCATAAATCACACTAAACAAATTCTATTTCGTTTAAGTGACTAAAATCCTGCAGTGATCCACTGCAATAGAGAGTCTCCAAATAAAGAACTAATAAAAAAGATGGGAGAAATAGTGTTTATGTATACATCATTCCTCGGCTACTAATGAAGGTTCTGACAAAGTGAATGCAGTATAAAATTAAATATCTTTTCCCATCTTCTTTAATCTGTTTTGCCTTGATGTCTTGTTTCCACCTAACATGTAGCTGCACAAATTGAGTTTCCTAAAGACTGAGCTGATAACTTTAAACTGAGGTCTGCTAATTATGACTGACAGAAGAAAAGTTGCAAAATTCTAGGCTAAATGTTAGTGTGATCATCAAAGATATTTTTATATTAATTAAGATTATTTGATTGATACTAATGAAAATAGTACTCTATCGGGATATTCTGTTGCTGGGTAAAATTTCCTCATTCTGTTTATTTCAGTTCTTGGAGTTCAAAGATAAAGAATATCAGCTTTTCATCTTGTGGAGCTAGAATTCTACATTTCTTGGTTTTATTCTAAAATTCTTCAGAAAAATGCTTTTCTTAAGCAGCCACATGTGATAGTGTCTTAGTTCCACTAAGATCTCAGTCCACCCGAGTTCTACAAGTTTGATGCCACTGCCAGCAAGAGATACCCAGAGCCTGGAGATGGATCACAGGAAATAGATCAGGAGGGCTGCTGAAGAGCAGCACAAAGGAATTACAGAAGTAAATAAGCTACTAAAGGATTACAAATGTACCAGTTCTCTACAAAAGAAATTTTTACATCTAGAAGCAGTTTGTGGTTTTAAGGTAGATCTTAAAATTTATAAAGTGAGTCAATAAAATTTACTATAATTGCCATAAAAAATTATACACACATACACACACATACATACATATATAAAGACATATAAAGGTGTACCTATTAAAAATCTTCCTTGAGGTCAGTGAAATATTCACATCAAATGTCTTGACATTTCTCTATAGGCAGGGGTTGAGTGGGGGACTTCAGCCCAGATTCCATCGTTTGGTGATATTCCTCCAATTTTCACAAATTTGAGAGCTTATGAGCTCTGACAAGCGGCCCATTCAAAAAGAGATGCTGGTTGCAGCCCAGGGAAGGGCAAGAGAGCTCAAAGAGCCTCACTTTGAACAACTATTTATAGGGTCACAAGATGATTTGCTTTATTCATTAGTATATTTCCATCCTGGCGGTAAAACCAGAGACAGTAATTACCACATTTTTGTCAAAGCTCCAGTAACAATGGTACCGTCTCACTTGAGTTATGATCAAGGGAAGGAGTGTTCTAAGGCTGTCAGGAGATGACTGATTGTACCCACTCTTGCTTCTCACCTTAGCCAGGGAACAGGAGTCCCTGTTACAATCAGTGCCTCACTCATTAGACATGCAAGAGTCCCTGGTACGGTTAAGGGACCCCTCAGTACCTAATTCGATGCACGAAAGCCTAGGCCTGACAGGAATTTCTTAGGTCATAGAGCAGACCAGAGGATCTGGGGAGACATGCACCATCACAGCTATATGAAGCACCTGTTTCTTCTCTGATGCAGGAATGTTTCTCACAGGTGGGTTTTTTTTTTTTCACTCCTTACATTTCCTATACAGTGTTTTGCCCTTTCTTAGATTTGTTTTATAAGAGGCACCACCAGTATCACTGATGCGATCAGACTTGGCTATGGTATGTCTGTTGCTAAGATGGCTGGAAGTGGCTGCCTCCAGCACAGAACAGCCGCAGACCTTTTATCACAGAGACCACGCCTTTGGTCCCCCTACTTCCAGACCTGGTAGCCTACACCCAACAGAGTAAGCAAAGATTCAGTATTTATCTCAACCCATGACCTTTGCCATTCTTGTGTTTTTTCCTATTATGTCCTCTGTCCCACTGAGGGATGGGAGCAAGTGAGCAGCTGGCTGTGAGTCTGGTTGTTAGCCAAGACTGACCCATCAGAGAATGGTAAATCTGACAAAATCTTAACCAAAGAAGCAAATAATAGGAGAGCATTTTAAAACTATCTTCAGAAATACCTGATCCAGTTAAAAAGTCATGTGTAACATGCACATAAAAAGAAGACTAAAAAACTACTGCAAGACAAATCTATAGAATGGCTATAGATCATTTTGTTTTCCTATCAGACATTCATGCAAGGCAAGTTTCTGTCTTTTCACTTTGTTTTCAGATTCACCAGAAGTTTATAAATTACTTGACATATGTCCTGGGTTTACCAGGAGCCGTTTTGCTCCTTCTTAGTAACTGGTGCAAGCTCTGTGTTTTGACTTCCAGCCTGGGCAGAGAGCTGATAACACCCATTGTTTTTAATTGTTGCTAAGTAATGTTTATTCTGGCCAAGGACTCTGTGAGTCTCATGCTCTGCCGAGGACAAGGGGAGGCCGGGAGGAAGCAGAGACAGGACACCTGACCCAAACTAGCCAAAGAGGTATTCCATACCACAGCACGTCATGCCCGGAGGGGGAACTGGGAGTTACCCAGAAGAGCACACTCTCTCTTCGGGGGGGTCGAACTCGTTCGGCGGTGGTATCGTATTCTCTTGTTATTTTCTCTTATCAATATTATCATCGGCGGTAGCAGCAGTGATTTGTGTTATACCTTAGTTACTGGGCTGTTCTTATCTCAACCCGTGGGAGTTACATTCTCCTGATTCTCCTCCCCATCCCTCCGGGAGTGGGGAGGGTCGGGGCGGGGGGGGGTGTGAGTGGACGACCTGTGTGGATTGGTTTAAACCACGACAACATAGAAGAGGCTTATCCAAGAAATGAAGAAAATAGATCTATGTCAGATGAAGTTTAAATTTATTTTCTTCACAGAAGCTAAATAGTATATCAGTAGAGCTTAAAAAGAAACATCGATAAAGAAAAAGGCAGTCACACATACCACAAATTGTCTGTCTGTTTCATTGTCAGCATCCAGATATCCCTCAAAATAAACAAAAGAATCCTTCTGTCTTGAGATTGTGCAAATGACAAAATTCAGCCAGAAACCACCCTGTGAAAGACATGTTAAGGACAGAAGACAATCCTTACAACCCCCTCCTGCCTGCCAAGAGAAAAATATATCACACGCCAACACGTTTTGTTCAAACTCTGCAGTATTCATTTGGGTCAGAAACATCACTGACTAGTACCTAGAGATGTTGGCAAATTTAGAGAGATTTTTAATCACGAAAGTCAAGGTTAAAATTAGAAGTTTCGTCGTGAGTTAGAGATGACAAACCATTCCACTACCTCATCAAGTAAGAAAGATATACCCAGAGATAAAGAGATGAGAATTCACTGGATAGCTAGTTACTATGCCCAGGTCACATTTCTGCGGCAATGTTTTTCTCATCAGAGTTTGTTGTAGCTCTTTTCCCAAAAAAGGTGCATCAGCAGGGATTTGCCAAGTTGCCATGGTTTAAACCGACCCACACAGCTCCTCTACTCACCCCATCCCTGACCCTCCCCATTCCTGGAGGGATGGGGAGGAGAATCAGGAGAATGTAACTCCCACGGGTTGAGATAAGAACAGCCCAGTAACTAAGGTATAACACAAATCACTACTGCTACCACCAATGATAATATTGATAAGAGAAAATAACAAGAGAATACGATACCACCGCCGAACGAGTTCGACCCCCCCGAAGAGAGAGTGTGCTCTTCTGGGTAACTCCCAGTTACCTCCCTGGGCATGACGTGCTGTGGTATGGAATACCTCTTTGGCTAGTTTGGGTCAGGTGTCCTGTCTCTGCTTCCTCCCGGCCTCCCCTTGTCCTCGGCAGAGCATGAGACTCACAGAGTCCTTGGCCAGAATAAACATTACTTAACAACAATTAAAAACAATCAGTGTTATCAGCTCTCTGCCCAGGCTGGAAGTCAAAACACAGAGCTTGCACCAGTTACTAAGAAGGAGCAAAACGGCTCCTGGTAAACCCAGGACCCAAATGAAGCAAATTATTCTGCTTTAGGCATATCTCACACAATGGTGCAACGAACAAGCTTTATGCATGCTCAGATTTTCCCACATGTGGATTTCTCAGTCTTCCAGGCGTAGCCAGTTATCTGAAAGCATCCCCTATACATGAAAATTATAAGTTTTTATTTGAACTAATTTCAGAATTATCCTCCTGTGTTTCGTGTGATGAATGTAATTTGAAGCATAATTCTATTTAAAATTAAAATATTGATGGAATCTATTGTGTCAGTGTCAATCAATTATTCCTTCATATTATTTCAAGAATAATGCATAATATAATTTATCCTTACGGTCTGAATCATTAAAATGGACCAGATATTGGATAGCATTAATTTTATAACAGGAAAACTATGCAGCATTTATTGAATATGAGCAATGTGATTGATCGTATATGAAATAGAATGCTTTATACCTGAGAAAAAATTAGTTGAATCAATTAAGAAGATGCTCAGATAATGATTCTTATCATCATACATCATGAGGCCTGAACCAGAACTTGTTGTAGTCAGAGAAATAAATAAAGCTTTTATAGGGAAGATCTCTGACAGTTAGAACTGTCTTTCCTTGTTTGTTTTAACTCTTTTTCCTTTATAGTCACAGCTGCTGCATTCTTACATTTTTGGAGATAATTTTCAGGTTACAGCGTTTGTTTGGCATTAAAAAGTGCTATTCTAGCATTTCTGGCTTCATCTTCAAAGTAGGTTCAGTTCACCAAAGGTTCACAATCCAGAAGACAAAGAGGTTTGTATTTTCATGTGTGTGTGTGGTTGTTTATTTTAGTATTACAATTCATTGCAATTAGTTTGGTTTAATCTTAAGATTTTGAATGTCAGACTTATATTTTTTCTTTCCGCATTCCTGTGGAAGAGGTTCAGAAAACAGTGCTCAGTGAAGTATTTCTAATGTCATCTATCATGTGGTGTTTTAACAGTGTTTCTGTACGCCGAGTCATTAAATTGTAAAAAAAAAAAAAAAAAAAAAAAAATAGAGAGAAAGAAAAGTCATGAAAGAAAAAACGGAATGCATAAATCAATTAAAAAACATAAAAAATTGAAGGAAAGCTATTTCTTTAAACCAGATAGAGGATGGGAATCTTTAGATTTTATAGAAAATGGACACCTTTGTGCCTGCTGCTTTTGATTTAAAATCGTTTCTATTCATGGCAAAAAATACTTTTACACACAGAGTTGTGGTCAATGGCTCAATGTCTGGCTGGAGACCAGTAACTAGTGGTGTCCCTCAGGGATTGGTGTTGGGACTGGTCTTGTTTAACATCTCTGTCGGTGACATGGACAGTGGGATTGAGTGTGCACTCTGCAAGTTTGCAATAACACCAAGCTGTGTGGTTCAGTTTATACGCTGGAGGGAAGGAATGCCATCCAGAGGGACCTCAACACGCTTGTGAGGTGGGCTGATGCCAACCTTATGAAGTTCAACCATGACAAGTGCAAGGTCCTACACCTGTGTCAGAGCAATCACAGGCACAGCTACAGGTTGGGCAGAGAAGAGTTTCCGAGCAGCCCTGTGGAGAAGGACTTGGGGATGTTGGTCAATGAGAAAATGAACATGAGCCAGCAGAGTGCTCTTGCAGCTCAGAAAGCCAACCATACCCTGGGCTGCATCAAAAGGAGCTTGACCAACAGGTTGAAGGAGGTGATCCTGCCCCTCTACTCTGCTCTCGTGAGACCTCACCTGGAGTATTGTGTGCAGTTCTGGTGTCCACAACATAAAAAGGACATGGAACTGTTGGAACAAATCCAGAGGGCGGCCATGAGGATGATCGGGGGACTGGAGCACCTCCTGTATGAAGATAGGCTGAGAAAGTTGGGGCTGTTCAGCCTGGAGAAGAGAAGGCTGCGTGGAAACCTCATAGCATCCTTCCAGTATCTGAAGGGGGACTATAGGGATGCTGGGAATGGACTTTTCATTAGGGACTGTAGAGATAGGACAAAGGGTAAGGGGCTCAAACTTAAACAGGCGAAGTTTGGACTGGATATAAGGAAGAAATTCTTTCCTGTTAAGGTGGTGAGACACTGGAATGGGTTGCTCAGGGAAGCTGTGAATGCTCCATCCCTAGTAGTATTCAAGGCGAGAACAGAGCCTTGAGTGACATGGTTTAGTGTGAGGTGTCCCTACCCATTGCAGGGGGTTTGGAACTGGATGGTCTTAAGGTCATTTCCAACCCTAACTATTCTATGCTTCTATAATTCTGTGACACTTCAGAGTTCTCCAGAATTTTATTCCCATTTTGGAATTCATGTAAAATTCATTTTACCTAAACTTTAGTCATTAAGAAGTAGGGATATAATCCAAGTCATTTGTCTAGGTTGCCTTTTACTAAATAGAAGAGATTTGTTCCTTCAAAGCAATTCAACCCATGCTGAAATATGTGGGATGAATTGTCATCTCAAAGTGACTTTTAATTTCCACCAAATATAACAGGTATGTAAACATACTGTGTGGGTAGAATGAAAGCCATTTATTTGTAGCCTCAAAAAGTCCCTGATTGTATTTCCTGTCCTACGTTAGTTCATTTGACCATGACTGGTTTTGAGCTAGCTGGTTTTTAGTCACTCCCCATTTTTTTTTTTTTGCCCATTTTTATTTTTTTTTCTTGGTTCTGTTTGCCAGGTCTTTTAGATCTCTAAGTTGCTTTAGCCAAACAATGACTGGTGATTATAAGGAACTGTCTAATGTCAGAGTTGTTGCCAGCATGAAAATAACTTGTTGGGATAACTGCCAGCTGACAATTTTTGTTGCTGTTGAAGCCGACTGTTCTCAAAAGATAGTATTTACTTAAAGAAAAGAAAAAAAAAAATCAAGTGGTGTATTTGATCAATTGTCTTTTCAGATTCAGGGGATGAACCAAGTAACCCAATAGAGAATGTTGCACCTTAAATGGCTTAAGGTATGTTCTTTTTGTCTCTTAAAACCTACTGTCTAAATAGTGTGTTTCTTTTTAATTAGAAATGAAGTGATTTAACTGTGACTGTGCTTCTGAGAAACCATGAACTATCAGTTAAAAGAAATAGGTACTGGAACAGAATAAAAGGACAGGAAATCAGTAAGAGAGTCTTGAGAGACAAAATTAGCACTTGAGAAGAAGCAATACAAATGATACCTGAGAGCACTGCTGGACCAAGAAGGAAAACAGGGAACAGAACGCTTACTGCCAAGGCCAATGTTATAATAAGATATGTGATTTTCAAAGGAACACTGAATCTCTGACTCAAATGCCATCTACTGATGGAAAACCATGCCCGAGATCTAGAAAGAAAACATAGAAATAGTTTCTTGCAGGAATTGTTTAACAGTTTGTAAGTAAAAGTCTTATTGAGACAGTGCCGTTACATAGTTCTTCATATTAAGACAAAACGTTACTATTGAGTGAAACATTCTGCTGTAAACATCCATAATTTAAAAATTATATTGGAAGTAGAGACAAAAAAGATATTTCTATTAAAAAAAAAGGATCTATGCATTTTGAAGGATTATAATTAAATTCACAAAATTATTCTTATTTACTTACAAAAGTTCAATTAAAAAAAAGTAAAAAAGAAGTACCTTAGACAAAATCATTCTACTGAAAATTTATTTGCTGAAATTTTTGAAGCATAAAATCATTTGAGCACATGGCTTTCTCATTCTATGATTCTATGGATCATCTTACATTGTAACTGAGAGCAACTTAAGAAAATATACTACAAAGTGACACTGAATATGTTAGGGTCTTTTTTTTATTTTCCTCAAAAAGGACAAGTGATGTTTTATGGGATAATTGTAGTCTGATGACACAATATTGGTGTACAAACACTCCAATAATATTGTTGAATAAATAGTAATGACAAAATAAAACAACAACAACAACAAAATTTGATATAAGCAAAAGAAACTAGAAGCAGAAGACAGGCAATTGGGTGAATAGTATTGTCACAAAGTAAGACAAGAACATTGTAGGTGTATGTGTGATGGTGTAAAATACCTGAGATGATTGGCATGATATACATGTAAGGATGTTGTGCTGAGATTTTGCAGTCTTTGAGGCAGAATAACAGGAGGATGCAAGATCAGAAAATACAGCACAAGAAAGTTGCAGCAGTAAACCTAACAGTAATTTCAGAAAATGAAGCAATAAGTAAAGGACTTCATATTCAAAGATGATAGCCGTCTTGCAACCTGATAAAAGAGAGCCATACTTCAATTAGATTTAGTTATGGCTATAAGTATGTATTTCTGGACCTCTTTGTTTTCTGTATCTGTACCTGTGGCTCATTTACTACCACAAATGAACTTTCTTTTACAATCTACTTTTTGATCTTGTCCATGTACTTCAACATTTTGAATAAATAAGAGCATAATCTGATGTATTACCTGAATAAGAGTAAAGGATCTCTTTTATTATTTAGGCTGCAAAATAAGAAGTTTCATCATCAGTTCCAGTCCTCACAAATTCGTAATTGCAAATCTTGCCTGTAGATCCACATTTTCATTCACTCTTAAAAAATCTCAGGGAAACAGGTTTTGGAGGAGGGACTGCCATATGGAAAGCAAATACAAGAAAAGAGCAAACAGAATAAAGCATATGGAAAAATGTCTGTATGGAATAAATCAAGTTAGCCTCATTGAAGTTACCTTTGGCCTGTCTTGACTTCTATTATGTCTCTGACTAGCAACAGCCTACATCTTATCCTTTACCAATGCTGAGGAAAGAGAAAAAAAAATATGATTAAAATGCAGTTACAGGAAAATAAACAAAATGTGCCTGAATGAACAATTTTCAATCTCTTGATGAGATAACCTTCAGCTAGAACAACAGAAGAACTTGGTTCAGATTATGAATATGCTGCCCTTTAAAATGAATGACCTTTTTGAGAAATCTTTAAAATGTATTACCTGCTACAGAAGTACATTCTTTCCACCAGTAGCAAGTTGATTTTGTATTATGTTTTAGTACTTCAAATACAAATAATAAAAAGATAAGGATGACATTTCATAAATTGAGTGCTAGATTGCAACATCTCTTTTTGTAAAATAAAATTCCAACATCAGTGTTCGTATCCATAACTATTGTTGTTATAATAATGGTAATACTAGATAGTTTATTGAAAATGTTTTCCATGCAACTCCTTGTTTTTGCTATTATTTTATAAAATTATATAAGAAAACACACAAATCAATCTAGCATATTTTCTAATAACTATTTGCAGGTCAATATATTTTAGATAGTGTAGGATTTGAATAATCTGGATGACTGTATAGGTTTGATGTTGAGAGGATATTATCTAGTTCTACTGCACTAACTAAAAGATAGATAAGAAAAATAAACATCATTTATAGGCTACAGAAGGACAAGTTAGAAATTAAGTTTTATGGCAAATAAAATTTTATGTGTTAACAGTATGTGAAAAATTACTTTTTTTTCTTCACTTTTTCTTTTATTTTTCAAAGAATGAATGGAATAAAAATGTGAATATTTAAAATCACAGTGAAATTGTTAACTACAGAGCTGTAGTTCAATATGTTTTGGGAGGGAAGGGTGTGATTCTGTGAACACAGAATTTTCAAAACACACAAGAAAAAACTGCATGTCTATCAAGACAAGTGGGTTAAAAATCACACCTAATTTGAAGTGTTTAAATATAAGGTCTTTGCACAACTAGGTATTTGAGATTGTATAATGGAGGAATCATGTCTAGGGTTCAGATGAGCAGCTGATCACTGAGAGCAGGTGACAGAGAAGAGAATATTTTCAGTTTATTCTAAGTAAATATTTCTATGTGACTGTTGTCTAACATAGTTTTACAGTTTCATTTGAGATATACAGAACATATCTGCCAAGCTTCCACATGCATTTCAGAAATGCACAAGACCACCACTGGATCACTGTCATATTTGCCAGCCTTCTGTGGATTTCTTGGATATCTTAAGACATTTCAGACTGCACCAGGTAACGATGTCTAGGAAATTCAGTCAAGTATCTAGCTGGATACTGGCATATAAATCTCCATTTAAATGCCTTAATATATAAGAATATGTATTTCCACTGCAGTGGACGTGGCATGACATTATTAACTTGGAAATAGGTTGCAATAGGTTGAAATAAGTTATTGGAATAGAAATAGAAATAGAATTTGCTGATTGCAGACCAAATCTGGCTTTGCCACACTGCAAATAAATTTTCTAATCACCATACTATTCCAGGTTGGCAAAAGCCAGTAAGTTTTGTGGTACTTTCTCCTGGTGATTTTCTAATTGTGCAGTTTTAGCATGACTGTTATAACATTGCAACTACCATTTATAAGGGCAATCTTTAACACCTTCGTACCACAGGATGAACATTGCATTGCTGCAATGTTAGAGACAGTCTTTTACCTTAGTTACATTATAAACAGAACTACTAAGAGTAGAGTGCAAGTAGTTAAACCTACAAAGATGAGTTCCACAAGTAAATATCTTTCCCAAGAAATATTTTCAGAAACATGAATTAAAAATAATTTACCCCCAGTGGAATATGAGAAATGTTAACTAGCTTGCAAAACAGTACAATAAGTAGATATTTAATTGTCAGGTTTTTTTAATTCATTATTATAGGCATTATTCAGTAGAATCACCTTTGAGATCTGAAGCCCAAGGAAAGCAGGGCACACAGAAGTGTTTTCAACTGATATATAATAAATTTATAATAGGCATTAAGTTTTTTAAAGGCAGGATTCACAAAAATGAATTAGACATCTAAGTCTCCTGAATGAATTGGTAAATGGGAAATACTGAAACTAAATGAAGCATGAATATGAAATTCTGAGTGGTTGGTTGGTTAGTTTGTTTGCTTGGTTTTGACTTGGCTAAGTTGTATCTACAGCAACACATGATTAACCCAATCTTTTATTTAAAAAAAAAAGCAGCAGAAAATGTTCTTCGCATAGTGCAAAATGTTCAACATTCTGTCAGATGATAAGAAACCTTAGATCTAGGCAATTCTTGGTTGGAAATTTTTCAAATCCAAACCTAAGAACACAATGAAGGCCCTGTCTTTTTTTCTGCTTCATTTCCAGTAAGATATACATTCTTGTCCACCTTCAACAGGAAAATAAGATTTGCATCTTCCTTCTCCTGACTGTATCCTATAACTTACTGGTAAAATCTTCTCCTAGTTGTCCCGTTCCCCTCCCTCCTCCCCACCTCCTTTCAGTTTTGAAGCAATCCTGGCTTCATATTTTTTTCTGTCTGAGTACTTTTAAATAAAGATACTTCTATGTGTATTTTCAAATAAGCTTAACAATGCCAAAAATAATTTTTGAAATGAACCTCAGTGCTGCTTGTGATATTCATGTTCTGAAAATATCTGGAGATATGGACCTTTTGATGCATTATTATGTGCAGTAGCAATTATCTCAGATAATTTTAGATTTCACTAACATATGCAATTGTATATACAAATTTTAAGGAGAAAAATAGACCACTGTAGCTACAATTAATCTGATTTAATTTAGAGTTCTATTTTTGAATAAGCTAAATCACTTCCAGAAGTGCTATTTTGTTTTTCTCTCACAGACTGTGGTAAAAGCCAAGAAAACTTTTTGGTGCCTAAACAGTAAACATCTATTGCTACTATAGATGGCTGAGGGCCTCCATGGAGCACACAGAGGCTGATGTCATGGAGCCAGTACATCTCAATGTAGCCTTGTGAATGCAGTTATCCAGTACTGCTTGAGACAGCCTAGAGAACATGAGTAACACACCTGGTGGTTATTACATGTGATAGCTCTGCTTTTCTGGAAGTAAAGCTAAAGGCCAAGTTAGATAGCCAAAAAAAGCAGTCTCAGGTAGCACCACATTAAAGCATCAAAGCTTGCTGCTGCTGACAAATCATATAAAGAGCTTGTCCTCCTTGTGTCCAGTCTATTCCCCTTTTCTGAATCCCAAATGCTCATGTTTCAGATGATGTTCAATAGCTTTATGTGAAAAAAAAACTTTGTGTTTTTTCTAGTGAACATTTCATACCTGTGTTTTATAAAAAAACAAATAAAAGGATTCTTCTCTTAATTATGTACCTAAATTGTACTTAAATTATGTAAGCCCATTGTATATCTTAACTGAATTTATTTTTTTCTGTGTTTATGCAAATGTGGAAATTTGAAATTCTTATAAAATACAGAGCAGATTTTTTGATAGAATGAAGTTATTATACAATAGAGCAGATTTTATTGCTGAATACCAGTGCATGCAATAGAAACTATTCTTTGAAACTAAAGCTATATATTGCGTAAGTTGGATTCTCAGGGATTGGTTTTGAACAATCCATCTATTGATATGGGCATATGTACTTGACAAAAATACATAATGAAGTAGCATGCTAAGAAAAAACATCTTTTTATTGTTCTGTTAAGCATTTTGGGATTTTCTTTACAGAGAAAGAAATACATATGTAAGCTATAACAGGAGATTTTTCTAATGGATTCCAGTGACTATTACATACTGCTATATATGCCTAAATCTATTATCGTATAAGAAAGTGGAGTATCAGTCATAGAGATCAGCTAGCCACACGCTTAACCTTATATCTACTCTGAATTTCTCTAAAGATATGTTAGTTTATAGATTTACAAGACTAAAAGGCATTACTGTGATCATCTGCTTCAATCAGACATAGAAATTGAGCATGGTATTACAACAAATTAATTCATATTTAACTGGATTCTTCTGTTTGTCGGCAATTCCTCCCTTGCTTCCAGGAAAAAGAAAATTCAAAAAAGCACAGTCAGCAATATAATTTAAAAGGTTATCCTAATAATCTTACATAATATGTTGTTTGATTGAAATTGATATCACTCTTAAGAATATTGAGCTTGATCTACACTGCCTCTTAAATGTCCAGGTTTTTGCCTAAAGTTTTGTATCTAGCAGCTTTTATAGCATATGTTCAGTGGAGAGAGAGCTGGGTGGCTTTAAAGAGGTCCAAAGGTCTATCCTATCTGTTTTATTCGAATGCCTAAACTTAGCTGGCCAGAATTACTCTATGAAGGCTTTCAATAGCATTGCTCTTATTCCACTAAGTAGTTATGAAGTATGAATACTCACGATTTTTTTTAACAAAGTAGCCACAATTTTAGGGCAAGCCAGACATATAAACTAGACTGAGAGTATCTTTAGCAGATGTTAAGTTCTTATGTCTTTGTTTCAGTACCAATTAAATATCCAAGACCTCTGTCATACCTTTCAGTATAGCAGAACTTTAGTTTCATAATGGCATAAATTCCATGATGCTAGCATTTTAATTGCTTGATTTTTACGTTTTTAATGTCATAGTTTAGCTCTTATATTGTTGATATTGATCCTGGTTATATAGCTCACTGATTTTCAATGAATTATACATCATTAATAAATCTTTAAACTGTTTTGATCCTTATTAAACAGCTTGAATTGCATAGCTTTTACCTGCAACTCTATCAATACTACTTTACTGAGCATTACCCCCATGAAAATCTGCTGAGCCTACAGTTCAGCACAGAACTGGCATGTTTAAATATTTCTAGGGCAAACAGAGCTTCCCTATACTAATGCTTTTCCAGAGAAAATATGAGTTAATTACTTGACATGATTTCTTGGGGTTTAAAGATATGCAGCACCTCAAACACCAGCTTGTTAACTGTTTTTTTTTTTTTTTTTTTTTTATTTAGATAACCAAACCATTCAGTTCATCTCAACACACAGTGACACTTGAACTAGCTATAATCTCACCTCTTTTTCAATCATGTCAGTGTTTCCAGGTAGTGACAAAGGAATAATTTATTCCAAAGTAAAGTAGCTCTAGGAGTTTTTCTACAATATGTGTAGCACAATGAAAGTTAATTTTCCTGCTTCTTTGATGAACCCACTGGCAGACATCAAGAGCTGCTTTTGAAATATGATGGAGTGTTTCTCAGATGCTTCCATACCTGATTATATCTTACTGTATTGATTTTGTCAATACCGTCAATGTGAAATCTGAGATATGCATTATCATTTCCAAAAGGTTTACTTTATGACATCTTCTGGGTGTGGCTGGTGTTTCTCATATTTTGCTTATATCTGGAACACTTCTCCAAACTGATAGAAATTTTTTCCAAAATGGAATTTTCATTCTTTTTACTTATTTCCTTTTGAGGACAGATAGCATTGAAGTGCTATGAATTTGCCAATGATCTTAAGAAGTAACAAGTGGGATTCATGAGACTAAGAAGTGAGCCCTGCAAATACTTTATAACAGTACAGGCTCCAGTAGTTTTTTAATTTGGTTTGCTACAATTCAGCCTCTTTTCTATTTGTGAATCTTGTTCTGGACTATTTTTGGACGTGTTCTTATGGTTCTAATGCAAAGGTACAGTTCTGTGAACTAGAAATATCAGTGTAACCAGCGCTTGAGTTCTCCCATGACTCCCATGATCATGGTATTGCAACAAATTATTTCCTATTTAACTGGATTCTTCTATTTGTCAACAATTCTTCTCCTACTCCTGGGAGAAAGAAAACCCAAGGAAGCGCAATTAGGAATATAATCTAAAAGGTTATCCTAATAATCTTACATAATAAGTTGTAATTAAGAAATTAATAGCTTGAATTCAGAACTCTGAACTGAATGGGACTAGTTTTTAAAGAGTTTGAACATATACTGTTTCCATAGCACAAAACAGGAACTGTAGATCCTCAACATTGCTGTTTAGGAGCAAACTTCTTTAACATTTGCTATATCAATTTTTAGTTCCTACTGTTCAGCCCAATTAGAAACAGTGTATGCTCACAATATATTAAGTCATGTCTTGATGTGTTTTACGTAGTTTTCTGTCAATGTACATCTGTAAGCTATTGGTTTTGGGACAATTAATGTATATATAGTAAACTATGCCAAGACAGGAGAAGCATGATTATATTCTTTTGTTCCAATTTTTTTACATTGTTTTATTTTCTACATTTGGGATAAATCAGAGAACAGATAAAGAGTTCTCTGGAGAATCTGAAGATTGATTGTACAGCCAGCCCTGAAGAGACTCCAGTCAATATTTAGAAGAGCTTTAACAACACTGCAAGAAATGTCTGGCTTATTTCACCAGTTGAAATCTGCTGTAATGCCAGAACCCAGCATCTTGCTAAAGCATCAGAAAGGAAAATAAAATAGTCTATGTTCTCTGACCATACTTTCCACAGTAGCAGCAAAGGAATGGAAAGAAAATACTAATTGAAATCTAAAGCCACGGATAGCTGCTGGGAGACAAATCAAGCAGTGTTTTAATTGATTTGGGTAATCAGTTTCCTGACTGACTAAGCCACTTGATTATTTTATCAAACTTGTACTTGAAAGGGGTGAGGCTGCAGAATGATTTCTATGGCCTCATAATTATGAATTCTTTGCTTCACCTCTCAGGTACTGTATTGATTCATTCATGAAAGCAAGCAGTCTCTTGTAGTTGATATATAAAACATAAGAATATTTTTAAAAATTACACCCCTCCCCCCCCGAACAAAAAAATCACCAACAAAACAACCCACAAAAAATACCAGATTGAAAGCTGTAGCTCAGCTTATGTATAGGAATTTACTTCATGCTTCATGCTACTTTGATACTTGCACTGTCCACAGGCTGTTTAACTTCTACAGCTAATGGAGAAATTCAATTTGTATAAGAGGGACATCTGCTGAGGTTAGTGCATTTACTAGTTCCATTCTCATCTACTTTGGATGACGGCAACAGAAAGGCATTCTGTCTTTTTTAACATCTGTTTCCATCCTCTAGATACTAATTACAAAGTCATAGTGGGGTTTGTCCCCTTTTTTTTCAATTTCTCAATGTTTTCTTTGATGGAAAGATTTTGTCTCTGCTCTGCTGCTACTAAGCTGTGTCAGTCAGATGATGTGCTCTAGTCTGATGTGGCCATTGTCTCACAGATAATGTGAAGTTGTGTAAATAACTCCTTCAGAAAGTCAACCTAATTCTATGATAAGGTGACCTGCCAGGTTGATGAGGAAAAGGCTGTGGACACTGTCTATTTGGACTTTAGTAAAGCATTTGACACTGTCTCCAACAGTGTTCTCCTGGAGAAACTGGCTGCTCATAGCCTCAATAGGAGGATTCTTCACTATGGAAACTGGAAGGATGAATGAGCCCAAAGAGTGGTGATAAATGGCATCACATCTAGTTGGCTACCTACACCCTAGTGGTGTCCCTCAGGGCTCAATGTCAGGACCAGTGTTGTTTAATATCTTCACTGATGATCTGGATGAGGGGATTGAGTTCACCTTCAGTCAATACTGCCATCCAACACAGGGAACTGAGTACCCTGAAGACGGCTGGTGTGACTATTAAAGACTGATGCAAAGGCAGCATTAAGTAACTCAGCCTTTTCCTCTTCAACCATTAGGTTTCCCCTAGTGGCCAGCAGAGGATGGAGGTTCTCCTTGGCCCTCCCTTTGCTGCTAATGTATTTGAAAAAGAATCTTTTATTATCTTTTATGGCCAGATTTAGTTCCATCTGTGCCTTCACCTTTCTAACTTTCTACATAACCTAACAACATCCTTATACTTCTCATAGGGTAACTGTCACTTCTGTAGATTCATCCTGGCTAGGTGGTCTACAATATGATAATATACAATAATGCATAATAATATAATAATGTATAGAAAAATAAAAATAATAGATATGTATAAATATATGTGTATGTGTTTGTGAGACTGTTGCAATATCAGATCTATCAAGACTGTATACAGATGCATCAAAGTTGAGAATAATGCAGAAAACATAATTGGTGTCAAGTTGTTTATTTGGAGGAGAGCTGAATGGAGAAAAGGAGGTACAAGGGAAACAACAAGGATACTCAAGAAACAGGATAAGGAGCTAGGATATACAGGTTGGGTGACCAGAACTTTCGGAGAGTCCCTGCTAGGTAGCCCTGTGTTGGACCACTGCAAGCTGCAGTCTAAATAAATTATAAACTAAATCTCTTGTTCTTGGTATACTCCAGATGTCAAATCTGCTTCTAGAATCAAAAGAAGGATTATTGGGGTGCTTTGTGTGGCTGCAGGTGGATACCTAGATGACTGGATCTAATGACTGAATCAGGTGCCAGTATCATGATAGCTCATGTTCCAGGTCTAAGAGCATCAGCAGCTACATGCCACTTCCTGATAGAATTTATCTATTGAAGTGCTAGGGAAAAAATCCTGTAAGCTTTGCTTGTTATCTGTCATGCTTTCCAATTTGCAGCTACCTGAATTATTTAGAACTATTCAAGATATTGCCAAGAAAATTCTTCCTTTTCAGAAAGTGCAACAGAGAACAAAAAGCTACAACAAATGTCCGTGGTGTGGTCTGGTGCTTTTGAAACAGATGAATGCTGTTATTTTTTGTGTAATTTTCAGCTCCACAATACAAAATCAACAGTGTTATATAGTTCTGTATGTCAAGACTAATTGACACTCTTTCAGTAAAGAAAAATGTATGGTGCTTATTTGCAGGGTAGATGGGTAGATGGCAATTAAAAAAAAGCTGGAAGGATTTTGTGCCTTTTTGGGGGCTACCAATGAATAGCTATGACTGAGGCACTAATGGAGAGAGTTATTTTTTCTTGACTTTATTCAGAAGAAGCTAATAAAGGTATTATTTCAAATCTCAGGATCATTCCACAATTAATATTAAATAGTCAAGCAGTATTCATTGGCTTATCATGATTTACTAGTCCTTATATGCTACAGTAATTTCAAGTGGGCAGCAAATGATACTTGCCATTTTAGGAGATTAAAATTTCTACCCTGCTGCCTCTCAAAATTCACCAATTCATTTTGACAAATCACTTTCATCCTGTTATGTATTAAGCCAGTAACAATATTGAGCATCTTGACTGAGATCACTTTATTTTCAAACAGTGTTTTCAAACATCATATTGACGACTGGCATGTCAAGTCTTTTTTCATATTTATGCATATCAAACTTTAGAAATTACTCATTGGGCTTAAAAAAAGTCACAAACTGGAGTATTATCAAGTGCTTGGGTATTTACTTTGTGTGTGAGTTTGCTTTGGTATTCTATCGTTTGGACGGAATATACTACAAGACCCACCATTTTGTTCAATATTCAGGGGGTCCTCTTTCTCTTCGTCTTGTATCTACTAGAAAGTCTACCAAACTGTTCCATATACCGTAGATTACTTTTTATGACTGTGACGTACTTGCTCATTAGACACAAATAACCATAGAGTTTAGAAAGCTGAAATGTACAGATGTGATGATGTGACAGTTTTAATATTGCTCCTCATATTTTATGACATATATTTCTAACCTTCTTGTTAACTCCTCAAGGATACACCAAGTGGCAAAAATCTCAAGCAAATCAGAAGAAACTTTTCTAAGATTTATGTGCTAGCAACTTCCAGTAATAACATCATTCTGATTATTTCCCACAGTGCTTAACCGTGAGAATCAAAATATGTTTTAGTATATATGACTGGGACTAAACCTTATGAAACCGGAAAAGAATAACTATTTCCCAAATTTACTTAAAACTTCAGTATAAGATGTGTGATAGCAAGAAAGAGAGAAGGTACAGAGATAAAAAACATAGTAGACTGATCTTTAGAATGGCAGATAATCATAGCATAGTCATCACAACAATGAAGTGTATTGAACAGCTGCTGAGGACTTCTGGTAGCTTGCTGGAGGTGGCAAAAATATACTTGTGAACCTCCACTGAGCCCTAGTGCAACGGAGCAAATGGAATTTTTTAAGTGAGTAAGAGATCATAGCAGCTTCTGAAGTAGTTTATGCTTGATGTGAGGGAAGAGCAGGGACTGGCAAAGTAACAGTGGGATGCAGTGTAACTATATATGTTTTGAGGGTATGAAACTTCACTTGTGTTTACCACAGACCTTAAATGCTTAAATTCTGAACTCTGGAGTTCACTCAAAATTTACAGTATGTTCAGACTGTAAAAAACTCAGCCACAGGTTGTTATACTCCTGAAAATCCTAGAAGCAGACCACAAAAATACAACTTCCTGGGGTAGTCTGACAGACCTGCATGATCCAATATCACCTAAGGAAATCTTGATGCAGTATTTGTGATGGTCAAGAGACCCTTTTTGTGTGTATCTCAAAAACCTCAGAAGACAGAATGAACTTAGGGAGACTGTACACCTGTCCGTGGTGAGCAGTGGGCTGTGGCTTGCAGTGATCCTGCTCCACAAAGGTGGGCAGGATTTTTCCTGTGTTGTCTTCTCTGGGGCCACGAAGATCAACTGCCCCAGCAACAGTCTGCTTGGGGACAATGGCACAGACACAGCAGCTGTGATGCCTGTGAACCTCAGCACAAAGTAAATGGGGTCTGGAGACTTACCAGGTACCCCTACCACCATCTGGAATGTTACAGAATAGCTGACAATGCATGCACAAGCATGATGATGCATATACACCTCTGAGAGAATTCCAAAAGAACCTGACCCTTTAGAAAGGAAACTGCTCTTCAGCTGCACTCCTCCACCCTGGACTAGCTAACTAAAAGGACTACACCTAAAAGGGTTTCAGCTCACTGATTGAGAAGACATTACCATGGGGTGGTTTCTCTCCTTTCTTTCTGTTCTCCTTTACTCCCTCTACTTTGGATCTTTTATAAGAATAAAGACCTGTCAAGACTTTTGTTCCTTCTGACACAGCTTAGGGAAGTTTACAATAAAATTAATTGTTGTTTCATTTTCAAGCTCTGGAGGGCTTGTGGTTTCTCCTGGGAACCGCACATAGATCATTTTCCCCCACACCCGGAGAGCGGGATAGAACAGTATCATATAAGCAAATTTTACCCTTCTAGATTTTAATTTTTCATGCTTACTCAAGAGAAGCTCTCTCACACCCTTTTCCATCGCCTACTCCTTCGCCCACAACAGAAGCAGAACAAAATCCACAGATACCACACATACATGTTCTTATTTCACAGTTAATTCCATGTTCCAAATGCCTTCATGGAATGTCTATGTTGAAATCAAGCAAACCAAACAATAGTTACAGCTGGGAGACCTTGCCCTCTGCCTTCCAAATCCTCATTCAAAGGTGATGTGTACAGTTTTCTCAAAAGACAAGCCTGTGAACTAAATTATAGTTCTTCTTGGTACTAAAAATTGCAGACTCAGTAGAGATGCCAGTTTGATAGCATACTGATTTTGCTTAGCCTTTATCCTCCTCTTCATTACAGTACACCAAAAGTAATAATTAGCTGCCTTTCTTTTTCCTGTAGGAGCTGGGAATCTCACCCACATCTCCCTCAGCTCCACTGGTGCAAGATGTCTTTTCTTCAATTTGTTTAAATGATTAACATAATGAAGTTAAACCCAGAGCATTTTCTCTTACACAGCATTCAGATTGAAGGCTGATATTTCTATTTTAAACCTGAAGAAGGGCTTCCATGTCCAAAAGCTTGTGGTCTTTTTACCAAGCTATATTTAATCTGACAAACCCATTACATATCTCTAAAAGCCTTCCTCATTAGCTGAAAGGAACACTTTCAGTTCTACTTTAACCTCAAGTTAAAACACCCGATACAAACCCCAAAATTTAATAGTTGACCCTATCTTTTGCTTTATTTGCTTAAATATACACTAGCAACTACTGAATGCACAGTGGACATAAAAAATATAATCTTATTTCAGTATCATATTTTATATCTAAGTGTTCTCTGTGTATCTCAAGTAGGACTAGAGCCATTGATGACATTTCAGCTCATTGTCACAGCTGAGAATCCATTTGGGTTTTGCTTCCAGGGGTTCAGACTTCATACTTACATGTGTTCTTAAGATAGAAGTGCCTCTATAGGGTGTGACTTCAAGGTTAAATCCACCAATTAACACTGTAAAAATAGTACATGGCCTACAGGAGACACAAATTTACTGTATGACCTCACTGCCTAATATAATAATGTTTTTCTCAGAAACTATGATGAATACAGAATAAGATGGATACAGAATAAAAGAGACCAGTGTGATATTTTATGTGTGTTTGTGCATGCTTAATAGCTGTATGAACTTAGTGATATGTTTACCATATATGACTTTGAAATAGAAAAATATGAAGCAATTTTCTGCAATTTATAAAGTAACAGCAAACATCAGAGAATATTTGGAAACAAATATCAAAACTTGGGATCCTAAAAATAGACTGAATAAGGAAATAAATTAAGAGATGAAGGCTATAATTCTAGTAATAGGAATTAGTTTGAAATTAAACCATTAAAAAATTATCTGTAATTGTTTTTGTACAAATTCAGTCACTTAAATGGCAAACCTAGTGCCATTTGCAAAGCCCCAGGGCCTTCTACATCATTTTGGCCTTCCACCCCCCAAAAAAACAGAAGACTTTTACCAGTCTTGAGTTTGATAGTAAACGCTACGCTTTAATCAGATTTGATGGAAAGGTACACTTGATTATTTGCTGCACAGAGGAGAGTGTCAGACACAATTGTCAGGGAGACCGTCCTGTTGAGTACTGAGGTTCAGAAAGATCCCCCTTCCTTTTTAAACTCTTTCTCTGAGAGGAGTTTAGATGTGGCTGGATCCACTCCTAGTCCCAGACTTGGTCAACAGTTTATGTCTAAAGGATTATATATGCACTATCCATTCTTGATATCACTTAGCTTTCAAGGTTTATCATACTATCAATCACTTATTAAGAATCTGTTGGGACAAGGAACCTCTCAGCCTCAAGGAGTAACCCTGGGAGGTGTTCATATTCAAGGAGAGATCTTTGTGTGAAGGAGCTACTGTTCAGGAGAGCTTAACAGGCTCTGGGCTGTCCACTATTTATGGAGTAAGATGATTGACTTGTAGTCATATTTGCATCCTGACTACAGATGTTAGTTTCTACCAAATGTGGCTTAAGTCAGACCTTGATCAGCACTATAGTTAGAGGAAGGGCTCATTTCACATATTAGCTCTTGGCCATTGTGCTGTTGTCTGTCTCCCCCAAATCCACTTTAAGGCAGATGCAGCCATTGTGACCAGAGGCATTCATTACAACCACCACTGCTGTTCAGCACTTGAGCAAGTGGGACAGGAGGGCAGGGGGAAGAACACACTGTTCCAGCAGGACACAGGGTCATAACAGAATCAGAGAATCATTCTGGTTGGAAAAGACCTTTAATATCATTGAGTCCAACTGTAAACCTAACACTGCTGAGTCCAACTGTAAACCTAACACTACTAAGTCCACCATTAAACCATGTCCCACTCAGCCACCTCCCTGAACAGCCAGTTCCAATGCTTGATAAACCTTTCAGTGAAGAAATTTTTCTGAACATCCATTTGTGCTTCCCTAGCACATTTCTTCCCATCCTATGGCTTGTTATTTGTGAGAAGAGCCCAACCCTCAGCTCGCTACAAACTCCTTTCAGGTAGATGTAGAGAGCAATAACGTCCCCCCTGAGCCTCCTTTTCTCCAAGCTAAACAACCCCGGTTCCCTCAGCTGCTTTTCACAGGACTTGTTCTCTAGACTCTTCACCAGCTTTATTGCTGCCCTTCTGTGGACATGCTCCAGCACCTCAATGTCTGTCTTGTAGTGAGAGGCCCAAAACTGAACACAGCTGTGTGGTACTTAGTTGCCAGCTGTGGTGAAACCACACCAAAGCCATGAGCAGCCAGTTTCTCTGGGGAGAATGCAGTGAAAAACAGTGTCAAAGGCTTTACTAATTTCTAGGTAGACAATATCCACAAACTCTCCCTCATCCACTGAGAAAATCACCTTGTCATAAAAGAAGGTGATTTTAGCCAAGCAAGACCTTTCATAAACGCATGTTGATTGGCCCTGATCACCTAGTTGACCTGTACATGCTACATGATGGCACTCAGGTTGATCTGCTCCATAACCTTCCCCATCGCCAAGGTCAGACCAACAAACTTGTAGTTCTCTGGATCCTCCTTCTACCTTTCTTGAAGGTAGGTGTCACACATACGAAGCTGTAATCAACTGGGACCCCTCCAGTCAGGCAGGACTGCTGATAAATGATTGAAAGTGGCTTGGTGATCGCTTCCACCAGCTCCTTCAGTCCCCCTGGGGGGAGTCTTAATCAGACACATAGACCTGTGTATGTCTAAGTAGTGCAGCAGGTTGCTGTTTCCCTTTGGATTATGAAGGCTTCATTCTGATCCCCATCCCATTCCAGCTCAGGAGACTGGAATATAGACACAAATACAGAGGCAAAGAAGGCATTAGTATCTCAGCTGTTTCCTTGTCCTTTGTCACCATGGTCCTCCCTACATTGAATGAAGGAAGAAGAATCTCCTTAGCCTTCTGTTACTATTGTATTTATAGAAATACATGTTATTGTCTTTTTTTATTGACTTGTCCCCACTTCAGCAGCCTCTGTAGGACAGATGGGGTGTCTGAGGGCAGTTTCAACTACTCTAGTAACCTATCTGTTAGTTACCAAATTGAGCCTGCTGTGTCTAGAGGTGAGTTTATCATGTAGCATGGTGGTTGGTTTTTTTGGTCAGCTTAAACTGTGGAGTGTAGTGAGATTCAGGTTGCCATCTCCTCTATATTGCAAAGAGCTGGATTTCTTACCAGCCACTACAAGCTGAACGGAGGATCTTCAGTAACTAAACTGGAAAACTGAAAGCTGGACCTATACATATACATATACATATACATATACATATACATATACATATACATATACATATACATATATACATATGCACAGAGAAGGCATGTCATGGTTTAAGCCCAGCCTCTGGGGAAAATTTCTTGCTCCTCCTATATCGTCGTCTAACCCTAGACAAGGCCCAAACCCAACTCTGCTTAACTCTTGAGATAAGATGAAATGGTCATGGGTAAAACACACTCTGTATGCATGCCAACATGGCGATCCCCATCACAAGCAGCAAGCAGGTCTCACTGGTACCTGAAGGCAATTCAAAACCTTCAGAACTCTCAAATGATGCTGTAAATGGCCTGCTGGGGGCCTGGGAATGTAAGGGAATGTCTCCCTCATGGGTCGACCACCTGAGGGGGGGGGGGGAAAGATGTGTAATTGCTAAGCACTTCCATTACATACCTCCCAAAGTATAGAGGTGGTGACCACACTGGGAACGCAAGCCAGATCAGTTTCATGATCAATGATTCTATTGTATTACAAGTCATTACCATAAAGTACAATGAAACAAGAACCTTAGGCCAAGGCCCCCAGCCAATAAACACTAACACAGAAAATACTGGCTGTAAAGTACGACATGCTGAAACTCCGAGATCAAGAGCAACAACTTTCAGAGCCAATAAATCAGCATTGTGATGAGTGACTGTTAATCTGAAACAATGAATGTTTATCACAAATATGATTAGACACACTCTGGTCATTATTTCAACCCTTCGTGCCCCATGTTGGGCGCCAAAAAGAACTGTCATAGTTTAAGCCCAGCTGTAACTCAGAAAACACGCAGACGTTAGCTCACTCCCCGGCTCCCTGCCCCCCCTTCCTCCCCCTCTTCCAGAGGAATGGGGAGGAGAATCAAAGGAATGTAACTCCCACAGTTTGAGATAAGAACAATTCAGTAACTAAGGTATAGCACAAACCACTACTACTACCACCAATAATAATAATGACAAGGGAAATAACAAGGGAAGAGAATGCAATTGCTCACGATCCACTGACAAATACCCAGCCTGACCGAGCAGTGATCTAGCCCTTTCAGGTCACTGCCCCCAGTTTATACAGTGGGCATGACATGCTGTGGTATGGAATACCTCTTTGGCTAGTTTGGGTCAGGTGTCCTGTCTCTGCTTCCTCCTGGCTTCCCCTCCTCCCTGTCAGAGCATGAGACTCACAAAGTCCTTGGTCAGAGTAAACATTACTGAGCAACAACTAAAAACATTGGTGTTATCAGAGCTGTTCCCAGGCTGAAAGTCAAAACCACAGCACCGCACCAGCTACTAAGAAGGAGGAAAGTGACTGCTACTGCTGAAGCCAGGACAAAGCATTACAGCCTGAAATGGAATCTCTCCCTGCAAGACTCACTTAGTAAAACTTCAGAATTGCGCTGCTCAGTGAGCTACTTTGCGTACTCCCATGAGGACTACCCAGTACCATTTAATGCCATTTGTCCCTCTGCTAGAACTTTCAAGTCAAGTTTTGCAAGCATTTCAATTTCAGATAGTTCATGAAAAAGTGTCTGTTTTCTATGGGTGGTATCAAATTCCAGAGTATGTGCAAATCCAGTGAGTGATATCATCAGGATGTGTTGCAGTTACTGTGTTAACTGGAAGAAAACATCATACTCTGTGATTTGTATGGGTCTAATTCTTGTCTATATCAAATCAAAACTGTAAAGGTCGTTCTAACTCCAAACCTGGACTTCACTAAGACAAAATCATGCCAAATGATAATATGCAAAACAACACCAGATGAAACAGCTACGAGTCCATCATTTTCTCATGCTAAAGAGATTTGAAAATAGGTCCTTTTTAGGGATCAATTTACAATCATTACAAACACAAACACTTTGCTGAGATAAAATACCATCATGATTGTGATGTTTACCCTAAATGCATGCATTAGTAGTACCCTGGGGCATATTTATTTAGCAGATTTTTTTTTTCTTCTTTTTTTTTCATGATATCTAGCTGGAATTAAAAACAGCATAGAGATATATTGTTCCAGAAGTAACACTTAAATCCATTTTACCTTCAGGAAAACTGTTCTGCAACAGCTTTCCATCCTATTTTTTAGATGTTTTGTGTCAGAAAAAGTAATTTGATCTTATTTATTTATTGGCCTCCATGTCATCAATAGGTGTTATGCTTAAAAACGTAACACTTGGAAACTGCTTGTCTAATATATATTTATGTATATACATATATATATATAATTATATACAATACAAAAAGTTTAAGAACTGAAAAAAGGTGAAATAAAAAATTGCATTTTGAAGCATTGCTATTTTTTGCTTTTTTTTGCAAATTGCAATTGAAGCATTGCTACCTAGAAGGGGACAGCACATTTAAATTCATATTATTAGTAGGATTTAACCATGCATGTAAAAAAGAAAATCCTAATTCGATATTCATTTATGTACATTATTCTTAGTTTTTTGCTGACTTGAGTAGCCCTGTGAGAAGAACATCTGTTCTTTTATGAGGTTACTAATTTGAGTTGTTTCTTACCCAGTGAACACAAAACTCATAATTAATATTATGAGAGAGGACAACTCTCTCAATATGGTTGAAAAGAAACCATTCCATACATGTTTTAAGCAGCTTGTCTAAATGAATTGGCCAGCAGTTACTATTAGCTTCAACTAGGATGTTGCAAAACCTGCAGGCTAAAACTTTTATACCAGATAGATAACCGGATTAGGCTGTTTTAATTTAAGCATGCAGTGTATTCTCTATGCTCATTCGTTCTCATCTATAAGACAACAAAAGAATAAATTTTGACTTCCACGTTGAAGCCACACATTAACTCCTACAAGACATATGTAAACTTTTTTTTTTTTTCAGGTTAAAAACTGAACAATTAATTGACTTAATTGTTATGCAGCACAATTATATACAGTCAATGCAACCGTCATCCAGACTCAGACAGAGACGTCCTCCAATGTAAGATATATTTTTTGGGGGGAATCGCTGTAAGTGGTGTATAATTTGGAAAGTAAGAGGTGGAATCATATAATCACAGAATAATTTGGGGTGGAAGGCGCATCTTGGGTGTCACTGTTTGTAATGCCTTGTTCAAATATTTTTTCAATTAAGCCTAAGGTCATTAGGACCTTTGAATATCTCCAATCATGTAATTTCCACAGCTTCTCTGGGCAGCCTGTTCCTGGTCTTGATTGATCGCCCACATGACAAATTACTTTCTTACGTGTAGTCAGATTTTTAAGTGTTCCAGCTTGTGTCCTATCACTGAATCTTTGAAACAAGTCCCGCTTTTTTTTTTCTTCTCATTGTCATCCTAGGTAGCTGTCAGACAACCAGACCTCTCGTTAACTTTCTCTTTTTACAAACCCAGTTACCTTAGCACCTCGTTATATGGCTCTTGACCATCTAGGTGGTCTCTGTTGGAGTTGTTCCAGGGTGCCCATGTTTTCTGTGTACTAGGAAACGCAGCACTGCATGTTGTACTCCAGTGCTGAACCCTTCCAACCCTTGGGATTCTGTGATTCTGTGATTCTGTGAGAGGAAGAGTCATTTTTCTTGACCTGCTGTTTACACTCTTGCTAATGTAGCCCAGGATACTGTTAACCTTTGCTGGAAGGGCACATTAGGAGCAGCAAGAGCTAACAGTCAAAGGACTGGAAAAGCCTAATAATCTCCCTGCAGCAGCCCACATTTGAGCACCCACCAAGCAGCAAAATACTTTGGGAGACAGGTTAGCAGATGGTTGGTCTCATTCCCTGCAGGACATAGTATCCCATCACTGTCATCTGCCACCATGTTTGGTAGCAGCTTCAGATGTGCTTCATTCTGGGGGCTGTTCCTCCTCACTTGCTGCTAGGGTGAGGAGGAGCCTAGCTTTTCTGAAGCTACAGATATGCAGGTGGAGAATGAGTCCTTCCTCTGTTGCCAGAAGGCACATACATTCTGCCTTCCTTGTCTTAGCGCTTAGTGCTTCCTTCAGTGTAGTCTCTACCTGTGGCTTATTTCTGCAGCATGGGGCTCAGGCTTCTGTCTCTACAGGGTCTCTGCACAGACATAGCTGATTTTTGTGTGTTGTGATTTAACTCTGGTAGGCACCTAAGCCAAAGCAGCCACTCACTCACTCCCCCAAAGAGGGACTAGGAAGATGATGGGAAAAACATAAGCGAGAAAAACATATGGGTTAAGATAAAAACAGTTTAATATATAAAGCAAAAGCTGAGTGTTTGAGCAAAACAAAACAAGATATTAATTTGTTAATGCTCATAGGCAGGCAGGTGTTTAGCCATTTCCAGGACAGAAGGGCTCCATCACGCATAATGGTTACTTGGGAAGACAAATGCCTTAACTGTTAACCCCGCCCCACCCCAGCTGTGTCCCCTCACTAATGCTTGTTAACCTCAAAGGCTTATCACTGGTGGTGTGAGAGCTAGAAAACGCCTTGACATTGTGTAAGCTCTGCTCAGCAGTAATGAAAACATCCCTGATAATAATCAGCACTGTTTTGGACACAAATCCAAGACATTGCACCATGCAAGATACTATGAAGAAAATTAACTTTATCCCAGCCAAAATTAGCACAATATGATTCTGTGAGTGTGTCACCACCCGTTCCCCTTCACTGGCATTACAGCGGAGAAGATAGATATAAGGAAGAAGTTCAGGTTAGATATAAGGAAGAAGTTCTTTACTGTGAGGGTGGTGAGGCACTGGGACACGTTGCCCAAAGAAGTGGTAAATGCTCCATCCCTGGTGGTGTTCAAGGACAGGTTGGACAGAGCCTTGGGTGATATGGTCTAGTGTGAAGCTTCCCTGCCCACAGCAGGGGGGTTGGAAATAGATGATCTTGAGATCTTTTCCAACCCTAACTATTCTATGATTCTGCGATTCTAAGACCGAATAAAATAGCTAGCTTTCTGTTGCAGGTGAAACTGTTGACATTGTTATTGTTATTCTTGCAATAAAAAGGGAGGACAAAGAAGACAATGCATATTCTAGAAATCCAAACATTTGTGTCCATAGAACAAATAGTTAAGAAATAGTTAACCTTTAGAAAAAATAGATGAGAAATCAGTTTAGACATTACAAAGGGAGTAGAAGTGGAAGACAGTCAAGAATAGTCTAGCTGGCCATAAATAAAAACAGTACCAATCCTGGAAAGAACAAAAGGAAGGAACAGAAAAATCATAACAGTGAAGAGCTCTCCCTATTTCAATAACATTAAGAGCTTCTCTAATGAATACAATTGGCAAGGGAAGTATTTAGCAATGTATAGTACTACTGAAGATATATTAGGTACTTGTATTTCCTTATGGCTAGTCCTCTGAGATATTTTGAAGGACAAATGATCTCTTGTGGCAGGGTAGGAAGAATATCTTCTGGCTTCTTTTTTTTTTTTTTTTTTTAATTTATGAATGTGGAAGAAGTAGAGAAATCTTCCTATGCAGATGCTTTTTTGGTTGTAAGAGAATCAAAGTTTACAACTTGCAAAGCTGGTCTGTCTTTGGAAGACTGATTAGTACAGAAAAAAGACATTGAAATGTATAGTAGGGCTAAATTCTGCATTACTGAGGGAACACAAACAAAATCTGGTGGGCTCATTATGTATCTGCCAGCATATAGTGCATTTTTGTCCTGTACCATGCAGTTCTTGCAGTTACACAGTGGTTAACTTCAATTCTAACAATATAATCACAGAAATCAGAAATGTCTGTAATTATTATGAAGGCCTTTAGAAAGACTTCTAAACAAAAGCAGCCTATTATATTGTCACTGTCACTGAAGTACATAAAAAGCCATCTTTTCTCACTGTTGTGAGTAAGTACAGGTGATATTTCTACAGTGAATAACTTCTATTGAGGCAGGTGGGCCTTCTGTCACCATTGTTTGCACAACATTTGTGGATTTTAGGTGAGAGTGGTGAGGCACTGGAACAGACTGTCCAAGGAAGTTGTGAATGCTCCATCCCTGGCAGTGTTCAAGGGCAGGCTGGACAGGGCCTCCCACAGGGTCTAGTGGGAGATGTCCCTGCTCATGGCAGGGGGGTTGGAAGTAGGTGATCTTAAGGTCCCTTCCAACCCAAACGATTCTATGATTCTATGACTGTCACCACACTGCTTTACCCAAATCCACACTAAGGAGTGAAGGGTGAATTGCAGGCCATACACATTCAAGAAAAATGAGTCTGCAACATATTAGAACAGGCAGTTTTGTTATCAGTGCATTCATATGCATCTGCTCCAATGCATAATAAGAAAAAAAAAATAAAAAAGGCTACTGTTTCTTGCCTCCTCTCTAAAATCTAGGAGAGAGAATGTCATCAACTAGCAAGAAAGCTATAGTAGCCTTTCTTTAGACAACATCCATTGAAAGGGAGAGTATTCATCAAACCTCTAAGCCCTAGATAATTCACATGATAGTTAAAAATAACCCTTTTCCTTATTCCCTGCCTGAATACTTTTTTCCAGCATTGTGTATTACTAGGTCCTGCCATTTAGAAATGGATTATAAAAACTTACCTCACTGACATTAGAGGAATGGTCATGGGGCCACCTGAAGTAGGGGTTGGAGTATAAGTAGAAAGATTTTCAAAGGAATCTAAAGGAAGTAAAAAACCTGAAGATTTTAAAAATCCGTTATATCTACACAAAAGTATTTTGCAACAAGCATGTTAAGTTATTACTCTATACTCAGTAAATCTAGGCAAGCCTTTGCTGATAGATTTAATTCATAACAGTGTTTTAAGGAGCAAGGTTAATCCTGGAATGTATGAGTATAGATGTGTGGAAGTATGGGGTTCTGGGATGATGGCATTTGAAAGATACTTGCATAACTGCAGAAAACAACTGCTAACAGATGACACCTAACCCACGCAAACATAATTGTCATCTGAAATCTCAATTTTATACTGTTTTGGTTTGTTTTATCTTAATTTAATGGATGTTTTATTTTTTTCCATTTATATATTCATTTAACAAAACTTGGTCAGTTTTAATGACCATCAAGAATGCTGCCAAGCTACTTGTATGACAAGATCCTTTGGAGGTCCTGAATACAGTCCTGAAGAGTTTACAGGGGATATATTGTTTTTCTCTTTTTATGTTAGTATGTTGAAAAATAACTTTGAGATTCTGAACAGTCTGAATTTTTTATTTCATGCAATCAATAGTACTGATTTTTTTTTTTTAAGATTATTTTTTTCTTGGATTTATAGTCTTAATTGAAAGGTAAATTTTTGTGGTTTTTTGTTTCTCAAATATTTTTCCAGTCATCATTTTTGTACTCTGGTCAAACTGTCTGGAAAAAATCCATATTATTTTCAAACTTGCAAATGTGTTCCTTCCTCAAAGGAGGAAGCTTCTGCTAATTTTCCTTCCAGCAGTGGCCTTGAATATCTTGCCATGTTTATCATACACCTCAGTCAGGTTCACTAGACACCTATTCAAAATACTTCTCAATCTTGCTTGCAGGGAGTCCAGCAGTACTGTGAGAAGGTGATCTAAACTCAGAGAGCTGCCAAAATGAAGTTTGGCTGCCAGTCAAGAAAGCATTTAAAAAGAAATATTATTGCAAAGGCCCCAAAACATTTAAAAAAGTGATTGCTAGTTAAAATCTCTCCAGCAGATGGAAAAGTGGGACCACCTGGCAATAGGCCAGAAATAATTTTTGTTTTGCATTTAACTTTTTTTGGATACATGCCACTAAACCAAATCCAGCATCTGCTTCTGTGGCAAAAATAATTCCTCAGACTAAAAGTTGCACAACAAAAAATATCAGAGTAACTCGATGAGTGCTTAGTAAGGCATAGGAGACTTCCTAATTCTCTCACTTATGATCTGAATTGAAATACAAGTAGCGAGAGAGATCTGATTTATAGCAATTATCAATAGAAAATAATTTTGCATTCTCAAAGACTTTTCCATTTTAATTCAGATATACACAGATGTATGTGTGCAAAGCACTTAGCATATGAATGGAAAAGAAAAGCTGGCTTTCACAAACCCTTCCATCCCCCATAGAATCCTTATTAAGTCTTTTTTTAACATATAGCTCAACACCCTAGAAATCAAAGTTCTGACTGTGAGATGATTAGTTTGATCTTCTCTATTGGTTTGATCAAGGTGATAAACTGTTGTTTTTTGTAAACAATTCAAGAAACCTTAAATTACTATATTTTAGAGAGGGTCAATATGAAGAATGGAGTGAGACAAGGTCCTTATGGTGAAGAAAAGCTTTGTGATAAATGGGACAACAGGGAACTAAAAGCTATATTTCTCCTTTCCTTCCTTCCTTCCTTCCTTCCTTCCTTCCTTCCTTCCTTCCTCCCTCCCTCCCTCCCTCCCTCCCTCCCTCCATTCCTCACTTCCTCCCTCCCTTCTTTTCTTCTTGACTACCTGCCTGCCTTGTTGCACTCAAAATCTCATTAAGAGTAAAAGGGAGCATGCATTATATGTGGAACCAATACTTTTTTATTAGTCTAATTAAGGTCTTAGGAGTCTAATAAAAATGCAGCAAAAATTTATTATTACACTTACACTGAAGCTAACACTTAGTAATACAGTGCAAATACATACATATTATATCCACTGGAGTCTTCTTCTCTACTGTTATGTTTATACTTCTAGGAGTCCTCTGAGTCCTAAGGTCTACAGCTTTAGCCTTCAAGAAAAATTGGGCCAGGGACTATTATGACAAGTCACCAGTATCCTGAGGTTCTTGCTCAGTTGTTGTTGATAGTGCCATTTTTTTCCTCCTGGGTCATGGGATAGTGATATGAAAAGAAAGAGCTCCGTAACAGCTTCTAGGAGAACTGAACCTTCTAGATTAAAAGTCAAATGGAGTACATTGTGTGAGACATATGTTGGGTCTTTAGGCAATGTACTCTAAATAGACTTATTTTCATTTAATCCAGTTTTGCTAGAACGTTCCATTATGTTTGTCATTTTTGTAGTCATACCTTATTTTCTGGTTATATTTTGATATTTTCCAAAGCCTTCTTACTAATATTTCAGACCTTTTCAGATCTATTTCAAATGGTAGTCATTACAAGTTTTACCAACCTTTTTTACAGTTTTCTACAGCTACTTTTGCAAGCTTGGCATCACTGCTGCTTTCAGCGAGACACAAATGGGAAGTAAATACATCAGAGCATCATCCTGTGGATGGAATGCTGCCAGATACCTGCTCTTGCCTTTAGTTCACTGAACAGTAACTCAGCTGCAATCCGTGACTGAGTAATAAATTTTTCACCTTCATTTATTTAACACTGTTATTGTGTTGAATAAACTCTACACAGAAACCTTCCTCAGACTAAAGCAGAATAAATTAATACATCAACATCACCAAATGGCAGATTAGGAAAAAACATAGCATCTCAGTTGAAGAAATTTAAGTCTATCATTTCCCCCACACTTGACAAAATAAAGCTCATACTGTTGTAGAATAATTTTGCATTTTAGTAACCATGAAAATACTTGAATGATGAAGCTATTTCTTTTTTTCTGCATTTCTAGATGGACATAAGCAGTTTGTCCACTTTCACATGGGGATCAAGAAGAAAACAAAATGGTCAGACTGAAACGCCGTTGCCTGAAAGGCAAGACTTACAAGAAGCAGCTGAGGTCAGTTGGTTTGTTCAGCTTGGAGAAGAGAAGGGTGAGGGATGACCTCATCACAGTCTGAAACTTCCTCAAGAGGTGCATGGAAGGGGGAGGTATTGATCTCCTCTCTCTGGTAACCAGTGATAAGACACGAGAAATAGAATGAAGCTGTGTTGAGGGAAGATCAAGTTAGACATTAGGAAATAGTTATTCACTCACAGGGTGGTTGATCACTGGAATGGGATCCCCAGAGAGGTGGTCAGAACACCACACCTGTCAGAGTTCAAGAAGCATCTGAATGCTTTTAGTCATATGATTTAGTTTTAGGTAGTCCTGCAAGGAGCGTGGGGTTGGACTTGATGATCCTTATGGCACCATTTCAGCTTGAGATATTCTATAATTCTCTTCCCCCAAAGAGAAAAAAAATATCTTTGAGAGTAGCTGCAATACGATGAGCTGCTAAACCTTGGCTGGGGTCTGAAATGTGTCTTTTTTAATTTTGTTTGGAGCTAAATGTCATTTTATCCACAGATTTCTGTATTGAGTCAGGTCTGAAGAAAAATTTTTTAAAAAACCCACCTAAATTTTGAAAAACAATTATATGACAGTTTGTTTTCTTTCTGTTTGTCTTCCCCCCCCCCCCGCCCCGAAATCTTTCTCCCAAATTCTTCCCTCCCAGTATCTGCAAATATTCAGTAGATTATGGAACAGCCTGGCAAGTCTGACGTTCGAAACAAAAGCTTAAATGTAGGGCTTTTAATTCACAGCCTTGTATATTAAGAGGACAGTCTATTAAAGAGCCATGCTACTAAAAAGTCAGTTGAAACTGTTCTTTTTCTGTGTTCACATTTCAGCAATTCAGCTCTGATTAACAGCTTCCTAGAAATACTAAATTTGAAATATGAGCATGATCCTATAATCTGGTCTCACTACTTAAAAAAAAAAATTATATTATTTATTGCACATTTTATCTGTTCCAAACATTAGTAGTTTTTAAAATTTCTATTAGTACAGAGAATACTCTTGATATAAATCGTAAAAAAAAAAAAAAAAATCATCAGTGTTTTCTGTATTTAAAGTGTCTGGTCTTCTTTTTATTTCTTCATAAAATCATTGAAGACGCCTTTGATTTTCTAGGAATAAATCACATAATCCAACTTCATTTTAATATTATAATTCATTAGAAAAAAAATCCATATTTTTATTTCTCTTATTTCCTAGAAGTTAAAGTAATGAGATGCTCAATTTGACATGAATAAGAACCAGCTTGTAGTTATTGTTATAATAGGTATTTTATGAATGAATTTAGAAAAGCAAGTTGGTTAAATTAAAATTAAAATTTGTATTACAATGTACACTAATGAAGACTTTTTTTTTTTTCCCTAGGTCTTAATTAATTCATTATTTATTAAAATAAATAAGTATTGCAGAGAATAGTTTGAAATACTGGAAAAAAGATTTAGTACAGGCATTAAAGCTGAAAAGAAGATAGATATTCTTTTCACATCATCGACTTCTTTATGTAGATAAACAGCAAAATATTGGCTTTTGCTTATTATACTATACAACTAGCATGCTTCAGCTTGGTTATAGGCATAAAGAACAGATGTTTGATTTAAAACAAGGATGTAATGCCATGCCATAGCAAAAATAAGGTGGCTTAAGAAAATGACAGCACTAAAGTTCTGCTAGATTACGTTAATGAGAGTTGGCAGCACAACAGTGTATGTCATCATAAGCTGTCATAATGAAAAATTATAAGAGACACTAACTTTCCAGAGCTGCTACATTTACTGAGGCCCTTACTATTTATGTTTTTCTTCTGCTTGCAAAAGGGAACAGGACAAAGAAAAAGCAGAAAAGTCTTCTAATAGCATTTAAAAGGAAGATTTTTTTTCAGCCGTATATTTGATTGATGCTGTACATTCTCTGTGACTCTTATAAAAGTTTGAAGAGGGATTAGTTTTGCCTAACTTTAGATAGCCACAGCATAAATATGTCTATCTCTGAGACAGAAATCTAGTATTTTCAATCAAAGAAGAAAAATATATGATTTATCTAAGTCCTTTTGAATGTTACTTAGGAATTGCTAGTACCCTGGAAGGGAATTTTTCTTACTTTTGATTATAAAGAGAGTGAAGACACCTAGCTCCTATTGAAGATGAATAAAGAAAACACTTGAAGAGAAGTATCAATGCATTCTTTGAATTGTTCTTCGTTACTGAAAAGAATATTTAAATATTTACTTACTACATGGTTTTACATTTTTTAAGATGTCTAGCAGGAAAAAATTGTCAATAAACAAAATTAATAAGGGAGATATGGCTAATGTTCCCAATATTTTCAAGTGTGCTTATCGTTACAAATCAGAATCCCACTGAAACCTTAAACACCTTACACCTATAGGCAAAAATGTTGACAAAACAGTTATCCCTCCCTAGTCCCATGAAACCCTGGAAATTAACAGCAGTCAAGTCTGCTACCATGACAATGAAGAAAACTGAATATTGTCTTTCTGTAAAAAAAATAATATAGCAATAAATCAAGCTATTATAGTAAAGATATGGAGAAGATCAGCATGATATCTAATAATCTTAATAAGTTTGAATAATTGAGTGAAAGGCAGAAAAAGAATGTTCTGTTTCATTTAGGTAACACTGAAAATGAATTACAGAACATGCTTAATCTAGTAATGCAAGTTTATAATATCTTAGTGAACGAACTCTGTGTGTGTGTGTGTGTTTCTGTATGTGTATTTAAATAACATAAATAAATGAATGTCTTCTCTGGAAGTAAAGAAATACATTCATAAAGAATTATTTTGACATTTTTCACTCTGTAAAAGTCATGTTTAGTTGACGAAAATAGTGTTCCATGCCAACAATACCATGTAAACAAACTAATAATTTCTAAATGAAACAGAATAAACTGATGCTTCAACCAATAGTAACTAGAAGCAGCAGGGTTTTTTAGAACATAGACTTTGTAAGTTTACATATTGATGTAAGAGAAACCAAAACCAAAATGGAGCAAAGTTAGGTATGGACTCATATTACAATACTTCTTCTCTTTTTTCCAGTAAATGAGGTAAACGGTCCTTGTGAAAATTAGCTTAGTTTTAATGTATCATGTAAAGGTCACTGGTGTTTTTCTTTTCTTTTTGTTTTCTTTCTCTACTTGATTTCCCCTTTAACTTCTGTCTGGACAGAAAGATATACTACTCAATCATACTAATAGGATCAGCTTGCTGAGTTTCCAGGAGTGAAAAAAAAACACCCAAAAGTAACATCTGGACACGAAACAGAACTTTCTTTGAGGGAAGACACCAAGCACTTCTGAGACTTCAACATGACTCACAAATATATCAAGAAGACAGGACAGATGGAAAAGAGTAATGGCTACAGGCACTGCTTTTCTGCTAGTGCCCTATAGACTCAAGAAAACATATTTTGGCCTTCTGTAGCCTAAGGCATCAGCCATAACTCATCTCTCTCTGACAGAAGACAGTTTCATAAAAAGCTTACCAAAGAACCAAAGGGGGATATTGGACACAAGTGCCTAAAGAAAGGAAATAAGCAACATAGTTAACCTCAGAGACTAAGTAGTATAGTTCTCAAATCAAAATAAGATATAATGCAAAATGTTAAATTACTTTGATGCAGGGAAAAAAATCCCCTTGTTCTGCCTTTAAGGTTTTGAAGAGCTGATATCCTCAGAATTCCTGACCTACTGCATAATCATAGTTTGTGAACATGAACAAGCATCAGTCTGGAAAATAAAAATGGGAGCAGGAAGAAAGTTAATTGGTAGCCGCTGTTGTTTCACAACTCTCGTAAGATGGGACAGAACCTAGTGAGGGCGGGACCTTTTCAGTTATTTTCTGCTGGTCTCCAGTTAACATCGGCATTTCAAAATTTTGGGGATTTTGATTAGATGCACATTTCACTGTGTTATTTATCATTAAAAAATATTTCTATCAACCCTTCATTTAGTATTTTTTATTACCTAGTTTTCCTATAGTGATTGTGATAGTGATCACTTTTTTACCTAGCCCATTACATATAAGATTCTCAGAGATGCATTGGCTTTCTAGTCTATGTATTAGAGGCAATAGTCTCCTTGGTGATGAAATCTTAGCTTCTCCTGCATTTTTATAGAGATTCTTGAGGACCTAGAAAATCATAGAATAATTGCATGGTTTGGGTTTGAAGGGACAATAAAGATCATCTACTTCCAAACTCCCTGAAACAGACAAGGTCACCTTCCACTATGCCAGGCTGCTCAAGTCACCGTTCAACCTGGCCTTGAACGCTTCCAGGGATGGGGCATTCACAACTTTTTTGGGCAACCTGCACCAGCATCTCACCAGCCTCCCAGTAAAGAATTTTTTCATAATGTCTAATCTAAATCTACCCTTGGTCAGCTTAAAGTTATAGAATCATAGAATCATAGAGTAGTTGGAATTGGAAAGGACCTTAAGATCATCTAGTTTCAAAGTCCCTACCATGGGCAGGGACACCTCACACTAAACTATGTCTCCCAAGGCTCTGTCCACCCTGGCCTTGAACACCACCAGGGATGGTGCATTCACAGCTTCCTTGTTCAACCCATTCCAGTGCCTCACCAACCTAACAAGAAATAAGTTCCTCCTTATATCCAATCTAAACTTCCCCTGTTTAAGTTTGAACCCCTTACCCGTTGTCCTACCACTACAGTCCCTAATGAAGAGTACCTCCCCAGCATCCTTATAGGCCCCTTCAGATACTGAAAGGCTGCTATGAGGTCCCCACGCAGCCTTCTCTTCTCCAGGCTGAACAGCCCCAACTTTCTCAGCCTGTCTTCATATGGGAGGTGCTCCAGTCCCCTGATCATCCTCGTGGCCCTCCTCTGGACTTATTCCGACACTTCCATGTCCTTTTTATGTTGAGGACACCAGAACTGCACGCAATATCCAAGTGAGGTCTTATGAGAACAGAGTAGAGGGGACATGATCGCCTCCTTCGACCTGCTGGTCACACTCCTTTTGATGCAGCCCAGGATACGGTTGGCTTTCTGGGCTGCGAGCGCACACTGAAGCTGGCTCATGTTCATTTTCTCATCGACCAGCACCCCCAAGTCCTTCTCTGCAGGGCTGCTATTAAGCCCTTCCATCTCTTCTCTGCCCAACCTGTAGCTGTGCCTGGGATTGCTCCAACCTAGGTGTAGGACCTTGCTCTTGTCATGCTTCAACTTCATGAGGCTGGCATCTGCCCACCTCACAAACATGTCAAGGTCCTCTGGATGGCATTCCTTCCCTCCAGCATATCAACCGAACCACACACCTTGGTGTCATCAGCAGACTTGCTGAGGATGCACTCAATCCCACTGTCCATGTGTCATGGTTTAAGTCAAGGCTGCAAATCAGAGCCACACAGCCCTCACGCTCAACCCCCCCCACCCTTTTCTTCCCTCCCCCGCCCCCCCCAGAGGGATGGGGAGGAGAATCAAAAGAATGTAACTTCCACGGGTTGAGATAAGAACAGTCCAGTTACTAAGGTATAACACAAACCACTACTGCTACCACCAATAATAATAATGACAAGGGAAATAACAAGGGAAGAGAATACAATACCACGGACCAATACCGAGCCTGACTGAGCAGTGAGCCAGCCCTTCCCAGTAACTCCCAGTTACATCCCAGGCATGACGTGCTGTGGTATGGAATACCTCTTTGGTCAGTTTGGGTCAGGTGTCCTGTCTCTGCTTCCTCCCAGCTTCCCCTCCTCCCTGGCATAGCATGAAACTCACAAAGTCCTTGGTCAGACTAAACATTTGAGCACTAACTAAAATCATCAGTGTTATCAGCACTGTTCCCAGGTTGAAAGTCAAAATAACCCACAGCACTGCACCAGATACTAAGAAGGAGAAAAAAATGACTGCTACTGCTGAACCCAGGACACAATGTCTCCAGGAAAGATGTTGAGCAAGACCGGTCCCAACACCGATCCCTGAGGGACACCACTCGTTACTGGTCTCCAGCTGGACATTGAGCCATTGACCACAGCTCTTGGCATGCAGCCATCCAGCCAGTTCTTTATCCACCGAGTGGTCCATCCATCAAATTGATATCTCTCCAATTTAGAGAGAAGGATGTCGTGTGGGACAGTGTCAAACGCTTTGCACAAGTCCAGGTAGATGACATCAACTGCTTTACCCTTATCCATTAATTCTGCAGCCCCATCATAGAAGGCCACCAAATTGGTCAGGCAGGATTTCCCCTTAGTGAAGCCATGCTGGCTGTCACCAAGCACCTTGTTGTTTTTCATGTGCCTTAGCATGTTGTCCAGGAGAATGTGCTCCAAGATTTTGCCAGGCACAGAGGTGGGACTGGCTGGTCTGTAATTCCCTGGGTCATCCATTTTCACCTTCTTGAAAATGGGGTTTATCTTACCCTTTTTCCAGTCATCGGGAACTTCATCTGACTGCCATGATTTTTCAAATATGATGGACAGTGGTTTAGCAAGTTCATTCACCAGATTCTTCAGGACCTGCTGATGGATTTCATCAGGTCCCATGGACTTGTGCACATTCACGTTCTTAAGATGGTCTTGAATCAGATCCTTTCCTACAGTGGGCTAAGGTCTCATGAGATAGGAGTATTTTTTTCAGTCCTTTCCTTACTTGTGTTGGATCATAGAATCATAGAATGGTTTGGATTGAAAGGGACTTTAAAGATCATCTAGTTCCAACCCCCACAGGCAGGGATACATTCCACTACTTCCAACTTGACCTCCATGTGTAGAAACTCTTGCAGAGATGTTACTACAAATTGTTTCATTACACATTTTGATGTATGTTCTAAATATATATTTTATATAGCCTATAGTGGGGAAAGCAAATTCTAAGCAATATACTTTTACTCTTTCACTTACTCTTTTTATTTCTATGTTACCACAAAAACTCCTGAGAAAGACCAGCTTGTGCACATGAGTACAATGGTAAAAATGATTAACTAAATAAAATTTCTAGTTTAATTCATATATATTTATCTTCTGATGCAATGATGTTCATTACTCCCATAGGAATTTCTTCTTTTCCACATTTTTTGCTTTCTTCTTTATGGTTCTTGTCCTATTTCTACATCAAAAATTGGTCATTGTCTTATGTTGTGTTGCGTATTAGAAATATATACCTACACTAACAGAAAACAGTCCAAAAACCATTTTGTAGTCCTTCAGGTCAGTAGAATTGTGTGAATCATGTCTGAAAAGATGCATTGTATGACAGCATCCAAGTTGTCTACCGCAAATGAAATCATCTGTAGGCGACTGTTAGTTTCTCATGGACCATAACGGTATTGATGTCCATGATAAACCATTTGCATTTTTATATGATAAACCACTGTGTTGGTGCTTAGGCTGTGGTCTGGTCTTTTTATTTCACAGATTTAGCTGGAATGTACAACCATATGTGCTGTTTTGTAAAGCCAGTGTATCTTCCTGTCTTAATACTTTTTATTCTTTGGAGCACTACAGCAGCTAATGCACAATTTTAAAAGTAGTCTACCTATCCCTCATCTGGAAAGATTTTCTCAAAGACTAATTTTCTAACTGGCTATTAATTAGTTTCAAATTTATTTGAGAACCTCACAATTTTTAACCCTTTTTCCTAAATCTTCACACTTATTATTTTAAGCTTTTTTTTCACCATATTTGTATTCCTAATGTATTACGGATTCATAGTTATACTCCTCTGCCAGAATTAGCTAAAACTATTAAAAACATTAACTTGCTTTCCAGTGAACGGATGTTAGTCAGAAATCAAGTTATCATCCAGCTGTCTTCTTTCCTACTGGAACCCACTCTTAGTAAAGAAGTGCTGTTTTCGTATCCTTTGCAATTTACCTAATAATTTAATTTTTATTTTTTTTTCAGTTTTACACTACTCCTTCAAACACCTTTGCGTCTCATGTTTTTCTGCTGGAGGGTTCCTTCCTTCCTTTTTTCCTTTCTTCCTTTCTTGCTTGCTTGCTTGCTTCCTTCCTTCCTTGTTCATTTTAGTTCTGGTACTTGATTTTGTTCAGTTACTGCTAAGACTTCTGAAAGCTGCCTTAATTCTGTGTCTGAGACCCAGCTAATAGGAAGGACTGGTACAGAATGTTCAAATAAAGCCTTAAAGCCTAAAGGTAGAAGAGGGTTTATAATAACTGTGAGAAGACACTTGGATGCTGCGTGAAAGAAAAAAAAATATTTTATATATAAAAATATAAAAAGGAGGAAATAGGGGCAGAATGAGGGAAAAAAACAAAACCCAAAACATCCCCAAAACAAAACAACACTTTATACAAAATAGTAGCTGGCTCAAGATGAAGGCATTTGTGGGAAACAAGAACAGGAGTCAGGGTACCTTGAAATTTAAAGTTACAATGAAATTTGCTGTGAAAGAGAAGGTGCCACTTTTATTTCTCTCTGAGAAGTGGAAGGGGAATGAGACAAATTTTTGTTTTTGTTTTTGGTTTTTTTTTTTGTCAGACAGTAATATGTCTCCTATTGTCTATGTAGTGATATACCAGAAACTAGACTGGTCTACACCACCTACATGCAGGTGGCATACATGATTTTTTTACCAGTATTGTGGTATACCAATATGTCTTGTATACACTTCTAGCAGCTGTAATTGCCTATTTGCTTAGCTGGGCAGGATTTTTCTTATAATCAGATTCCTTAATGCTTTCAAATTGCTTGTTTATAAAACAATGATTTCATCGTCAAGGGGACGCTGATAATGTCCCCTTCATTCTGTGCCAAAAAGCAAACCCTGACCTGTTGTCTTCCTACCATATATTTAATCTCTTTTAATCTTAGGATAAGTCAAAATAATATCTAGTTTTAATTTTACGTATCCTTCCCTTCTTTGTTGGTTTGTTTGTTTATTTTCTTAAGGTAGGGGTTTAATATCTTTTGGTTTTGTAAGGCCATAGTAAAGCACTTTGTTCCACTAAGAAGATTGCCCCCTTGAGACTTGCACTCAATTTTAGCCTTCAAGGATATGAGATAAGGGGACTGTAAACCTGTGACATTTTTATGAATAGAAATACTATTTTAGGTCATTTAAAGACATTGCTGTTGGTCCCTCTGGGCACTATACAATCAAACTAAGATTCAAAAATAGATCCAATTAAATTTTTAAAGACCAAAACATTTGCAATTTTTTTGCTTATGATAAAAAATCCAATGTCATGCTGCAAATACATGTGGGAAATGGTTATCTCATCCCTATTAAATAAAAAGAGAATTTTTTTTTTTTTTTTTAAGGTAACTTAGTCTAAAATCTATCCCAAATGTCAGGGGAAATACAATTCTTAAATTCTTTCGTACTAGAGTAAATATATATATTTTTTTTTTCCTTTATAGTACAGATATAAACCTTGGACCAACCTGGTTTTCAAAGTGAAAAATCCGTTTAAGAAAAGATGCAAAAAGATACCCCAAAGGAAGCTATTCTTTAAATACTAGTGTGGCTGGTTGACCCTGGATAGATGCCAGGTGCCCACCAAAGCTTTTCTGTCACACCAGCTCCTCAGCTGGACAGAGGAGAAAAAATATGATGAAAGGCACATGGGTTGACATAATGACAGGGAGATCACTCAATAATATTTGGGGAAATTATTTTAATTTATTACCAATCAAAATCAGAGTAGAATAATGAAAAAATGAAACAAAATCTATTATTAGAAAGACGAATGGTAACACTACCACAGTCTTTTAAATTAGATCTACCTCCTTCCAAATTTATGTTCCACTCCCTTGTAGTACATGAACCTAGAACATGTCATGTCACAAGTGGATGCAGAAAGCTAATGCCTCATTCCCTTGCAATCCTTAACATTTTCTTTGTATTTTTTCAGCATAAAGTCTCTTCTTCCCTCCCCTCCCCTCTTCTCCTCTTCCCTTCCCTTCCCTTTTTCTCTTCCCTTCCCTTCCCTTCCCTTCCCTTCCCTTCCCTTCCCTTCCCTTCCCTTCCCTTCCCTTCCCTTCCCTTCCCTTCCCTTCCCTTCCCTTCCCTTCCCTTCCCTTCCCTTCCCTTCCCTTCCCTTCCCTTCCCTTCCCTTCCCTTTCCTTCCCTTCCCTCCCCTTCCCTTCCCTTCCCTTCCTTTCCCTTCCCTTCCCTCCTCTCCCAGGAGCTAATAACCCTGACAACTATACTAGAATTCAATCTGTAGCTATTATTGTGCCACACAGCTGAAACAGGAAAAATACCCTGAACAAACCAAAGAACAAAGAAAAATTCTTTTGATTACTATTTGCCATAGAATGCGCTGGATGCAAAACAATGATAGTACATTATTAGTACAATGATAGCACATGTTAAAATCCCATTACAATGCATTGTGTTTAAAATAATTTTTTGGGGTTGTTATGCTTGTACAGGCCATAAAAGGCTTATTTTGAAATGTTGTTTCCCTCAGAGGAAATAAAATAAAATAAAAATTAATAAATTTAAGTGACTTTACATTCTTAGCAACTTTTACAAAATAAACTAGCAAGTTACTATATCCATTTTTAGGTACATAAAACCTAACCTGAATTCTTTCACTTCATGCAGAGTATGTTCTTTCCCCCTAGCCTACAAAACCCATTGAAAGCAATTGGAAACTTGATAAGGTTTAGCTCAAGTCTTTTTTATGAACATTATAGCAGAAAGATTTTATGGTTGCACAACAGCTAATAGAAATAAGTTCTGAATTTATTTTCCCAAATGATTCACAAACCAATCATCTGATCCATGAGAATGCAATAGTTAAATCAGCAGACAACAATTTTATTATCTGTTTTTTAAGCCAGACATCTGTACACAGTGAGTGAGACATGCTGTTTGTTCAAATAACTATAGATCAAACAAATTCAGAGTAGCTAAATCAATTGTACCAACTTAGGATCTGGCTCAATAGCTTGCATTAGTATTTAAGTGCAAGAGGGTTTATACACATATTCACTTAAAATAATTCATGATTCTCACTGAGAAGTTGTTGTCCTACACAACTGTTGCAAACTCATTTTTAGTGACTTTGTTTATTGGTAAAGAAAGAAGTTGTCTTTTACAATAAATGTGGTTTTGAAGAGTGTATTGGATTTGATAACTGGCTTAGGTATTCGATGCATTAACTTACTGATACCTGACAGCAATGGGAAATGCTATGTCTCAGGTGATATATTTTTTCCACTCTCATTTCATACCCTTGCAGCTGGAAGCACTCAGAATTGTTTGTAATGTTAACAGTTGTTCATATTTTCTTTTGTCTCGTATTAAAGGCCGTAACACACTCAGGAGCAGAGCTATGGGTTCACTGATATTGTTACTCATTTCCCAGAGAAAGTGTTCATCTTGTGCTGACCTCCATCAGAGTCACTCTGTTCTTTAGCTTTTTCCCTTGTGGGATAAGAATTGGTTCTTGCAAGTACCAGCAAGCTGCACTCTCATGTGACATGTATTCTGACATTTCCCTCCTCGGGCAGTCTTTATACTTTTCATAGTCTCTCACTTCAATTCAAGCTGTCTTTTCAAGGGCTGGTTGACACTTCTGTTTACGCTTCTCTCTATTTTTGAATCTTATCCACACTATGCGATTTTAAAATGCATATTTAAACTAGGTCATATCAAGGACTGTAGCATGTTCAAAAGGTGGAATAACTACTTAGCAATGGTTATGTTTTCTTTGAATTATTTGCAGACACATTGTCTTCACCACTTTCAGACTTGCTAACACTGACTGATGCAAAATTGTCTTAAGATCAGTGCATAAGAGACATGGATTCACTGTGCAGAAAGAACAGAATATAACGAATTTCCTGCAAGAAGTGAATAAACAGGAGCCTCCACAGTGGCACCTCCGGGACTTCTTGCACTACTTCTGAGGAGCATGCACAGTCTAGACAAAGAGTAATTGGACATTTGCACACAAGGTCCATACTAAAACTGTGTGCAATGAGAACATGACCAGTGACTGCATGGCAGTCTGTACTCGGCCTCAGGCTCTCCCTCTTACAGTGACAAAGATTGCCTGTGGCTCAGTCCTAGGCTGGTGTAAAGAGACTCCCCCCTACAGAGACAGCTATCACTGTTTTTTAAGACAAAGCTATTGCTGCAGAGCCAATTGAGGAAGGGCACTTCTTACATGTGGCTTTTCCCACTGTAAGCATGTACTTTTTTCATAATTTAACTATTTACGAACAAGCTAACCTAAAGTCTATGACTTTTCTTCCTTCATAAGTAACTCAATATCTTAAAAATTATTTGTACTGTGAATAGCTTTTATTACTTAGCCTGCACACAGATATAGATCTATTCCCATTGGCACTGCCCTGTGCAGTATATATCATTACACATAATTTACTAAGGTTATAAATATTTTAACACGTTCCTCATTTAGACCAAACCAGCAACTATCCTTGTCGGACATTGGGGTATATTCTTTTGAGGAAGAGGCCTTGTTTTTCCATACAGAATGCTCCAGTGAAAAAAAATGAAACAATCCTCCAAATACAAAAGACAACCATTAATTAACACTGTCATATTAAAATAAGTGAAATAGGTTATTATCCTGCACAAAGAAAGAGAGATTTCCTGCAATTAGTAAATCCAGCTCTTTTAAATTATTTACTACTGTTATGCACAAGCTAGTCCTAAAGCTTTTGGTGTCTTTTTTCACTGGCATTCAAACTTTATGAGAGGAGGAATTGTTCTGTGGGTTGCTCATAAACTGTTCATAAATTGATTACTTGGACTCTATGCAGTATTATTTGAACGGCATGATATATCACTGACATTTCTCCTTTATAGCATAAAACAAGTAATGAACAGCAAACAGTTTAAGGAAAATCAAAACATGAAACTAAAACAAGTTAGTAGGTTAAATATTTTCAAGTTGAAAGCATCAGATAATCATCTGAATATTCATGAGTTCAACAGTCTAGCAAACATTCGCATGTTATTAACAGACATATTTGCTTATATTATTTGGTAGTCTTTAATTTTCATGGGTAGATTTCAATACCTTTCTTTGTTTCCCCTACCATTTGACCTCACAAATGGTGTTTTAGTTACATAAATATTACCTTTTAAAGTCATGAATAAATTTGCATGAATCAACAATGTTCTGTTGTATTTGGCTTCAAACCTTCCTTCTCTCAAGGACCTGACATCTTTCTGACATCTTTTTTCATTTCTTTTTTTTTTTTCATTGCAGTCTTAGACAGAGTTTTTCCTCTCAGTTTTTGGCATTCCAAGGATTGAAATTCATAATATCTTCGTACAGGTGAATACATAAGAAAACTGAAAAGCACATGAAAAACAACAAGGTGGCTGGTGACAGTCAGCATGGCTTCACTAAGGGGAAATCCTACCTGACCAATCTGATAGCCTTCTATGATGGGGCTATGGAGCTGATGGACAGGGGTAGAGCAGTTGACGTCATCTACCTGGACTTGTGAATAGCATTCGACACCGTCCTACATGACATCCTTGTCTCTAAATTGGAGAGACATCAATTTGATAGGTGGGACCACTCAATGGATAAAGAACTGGCTGGCTGGCCACAAGCAAAGAGTTGTGGTCAATGGCTCAATGTCCAGCTGGAGACCAGCAATGAGTGGTGTCTTCAGGGATTGGTGTTGGGACCAGTCTTGTTCAACATCTTTGCCAGTGACATGAACAGTGGGATTGAGTGCACCCTCAGCAAGTTTGCCGATGACACCAAGCTGTGTGGTTCGGTTGATATGCTGGAGGGAAGGAATGCCATCCAGAGGGACCTTGACACACTTGAGAGGTGGGCTGATGCCAACCTGATGAAGTTTAACTATGCCAAGTCCTACACCTGGGTTGGAGCAATCCCAGGCACAGCTACGAGTGCTACGTAGAGAATAGATTCAGAGAAGCCCTGTGGAGAAGGACTTGAGGTTGATGAGAAAACGAACATGAGCCGACAATGTGCGCTCACAGCCCAGAAAGCCAACTTGCATTTCAACAACAGTAAAATGTGGGCTTCTTAAATGCTGGTGGTAAATCAATTGGCCAATTATTTTGGTGTTGCTTTTCTGCTTCAAAATGGCATAAGAGAAGCCTAAAATGCAAGCAATCATGTAATGAATGTTTACCATCAAAACCACTGAAGGATTGCTGAAAAACAATCAGTCTCATTTCCCAGTTTGATAATATATGAGTATAGAAATACTAACTGTAACTCCTTTCTAGGAATTCTCCTGAATATTTTTAACATTTTTTTTTTCCTTTCATTCATCCTTTCATTATTGCCTTGACAAAACTTTATTTCACAGCCCTAGGAAATACCTGGCCAATGTTCCCAGCCCATAAACACATAGTCTGCTCTCCAGTGTAGACATCAACTATCAGACAGTTTGTCTTTCGTTTTCCATCTTTCATTTTCCAGTTTGATTTCTATGTCCTTACTATTTGCTGTCTGTTGTGTTATCCAAAATATTCTCTAACCAGTGGTGCTGGGATAACTATTCTGAATTGATAATCCAAAGGTAGGGATGCAAATACAAGTTTGCAGTATTTCTCCTTAAGTCTGAGTTTAGGACTCCTTCAAGCCTATGTCACAGGAGCGGGTTTCATGCACAAAGACTGACAGTCTTGCTTTCTTTTCCATTTTAGTTTCATCTGGGCAGCGAGCTACACGGTGTCCTGGGTTCAGCAGTAGCAGTCATTTTTCTCCTTCTTAGTAGCTGGTGCAGTGCTGTGATTTTGACTCTCAGCCTGAGAACAACGCTGATAACACCAATGTTTTTAGTTGCTGCTCAGTAATGTTTACTCTGACCAAGGACTTTGTGAGTCTCATGCTCTGACAGGGAGGAGGGGGAGCTGGGAGGAAGCAGAGACAGGACACCTGACCCAAACTAACCAAAGAGGTATTCCACACCACAGCACGTCATGCCCACTATACAAACTGTGGGCAGTGACCCAAAAGGGCTAGATCACTGCTTGGTCAGGCTGGGTATTTGTCGGTGGGTCGTGAGCAATTGTATTCTTTTCCATTGTTATTTCCCTCATCATTATTATTAATGGTGGTAGCAGTAGTGGTTTGTGTTATACCTTAGTTACTGGACTGTTCTTATCTCAGTCTGTGGGAGTTACCTTCTTTCAATTCTATTCCCCATCCCCCTGGGAGTGGGGGGAGGAAGGGGGTGGGATTTGATTAAGCAATCGGCTGAGTGGTTCTGAGTTACGGCTGGGTTTAAGCCACAACACATGGAAAGGTATTATTTTATTCAAATGCAAAAGTTAGTGTATAACAGAGGGCAAGAACATTCTAAACCACACTGACATGATGGAGGAGCTTTGAAAGACAATCTCAGCATTAAGGTTTGATACCAGTCTTGGTGGTTCTTCCTAGTTACTGAGAAAAGAAAGAAAGCCTCTAGCAATAAATTTGGGATTTTCCTTGTGTACATTTGATGAGGATCCCAGTTTCTCACTATCAGAAGTAATTCCGCCTGAATCCTCATTCAGAGGATACTATGGTAGTTGCCCAGGAAAAAAGAGGACAACTGTGTAGCCAACCAAGGTATTCGGTACTGGTAATCTGAGGGAAGCATGAAGTTGCAGCAACATGAACATAAAACGTAGATCAAAGTGATGGTGCCTTTTTCTGTTTTTGAATACCAATATGGTCTTCTGTGATTACAGCTCCAATTTAGCATAATGACCTAGTCAAATAAAAAAGACAAAACTTGAGACATGCAATTTTGCACTGACTTCTCCCTCTGTCATCTTGAGTGGCCCAAATCAAGTACTTTACAGAACATGACCTTTCATGACACTGCATTTTTTAAAAATCAAGGCTTGAATAGGTAAGGGGTGCATCAGTAACATTTATAACAACAATCTAGTCTTAAGATTCAACTCTAATTTATTTGAATTGGTTACATTTGCTCAAATAATCAGTAATCTCCCACATCCTCCTGGATTAGTATCTTGATTTCAGAGTTCCAGGTCAGTCATAAATCTAGTCATAACTCTTCATGAAAAAAGAAAAGAAAAAAGAAAGTCAAACACCCCCCCCCCCCCCCCATCTCTCTGGAGAAGAAGATAAACCAAAATATTGAAGAAAACAAAAAAAATTACATCTTAATCACATTCAATGATACCCAGTGATCCCAAGATCAAGATTCACTTAAAAAAAAAAAACTGTCAAGAGGCTACTTCAAGTAACTCTAGTGGAAATACATGAGAGGGCAAGAAAGTGGTGAGGAACAAAAAAAAATATTTGGCATTCAGTCCTTCTGTCTCAGAGGAACAGAACTAGACTTGCACAGAAAGAGCAATATGCTGTTTAACATAAGGACTGGCTCCTCTGTCAATATCATTCACTTTTAAGTATTAGGAACTTCCTCTTCCTTCAGAGGGCAAACCTTCAATGTCCTCTTTTCTAAATTTAGAGCACTTATGCTTGATGGTAAAAGAATTGTTTCAGACTATCTCAGCTGCAAAGGGCTTTTTAATCCACAATGTTTTAAATAGTGTTATGCATAGCTTAAGTGATTACTGAAGAAGTTATCATTTCCCCCACAACTCTTTCCTAGATGAAGTACCAACCCTGCAGTCAATCTTGTAGAGGACGCTGAAGGGACTCTAAGAGGATCTTATCACAGCGCTGTCAGCTTCTACTGGTTTCACTTTTCCCAGTCAGAGGTGCCACAAAAGATGAAATGTCTGTTTTTCCTTCCCAGCCAGTTTATTAGCATAAACAGCTGTTCAACAAATCCCCCAGACTGCTTTTCAAGGCTGAACAATCCTTCACATTTCTTATGATAATATTAGTTTGATTTAATGATTTAGTTTCTATTCAGCACTCCAGTTTCAAGTCTTGTTTCAAGAGAAACTAAAAATTTTTGTCCATTCTTCTTCCATCCTCTTCTAATGAAAGAGCTCTCACTTCTATCCTTTTATTGTCCTCTAGTTTCCCAAGCAGAATGGGTCTCTCCAAATATCCACAAATATTGGCCCACAAATATTTATCACTTTCTGAAGAAAGTATTTTTCTATAGAAGGTAATACATCCATACTACTATTGTGTGATTTGTCAGATTTAACCAAAACCTGGCTGGTTACCCCATAGGCAGCTAATGCCCACACAGCCACTCACTCACTCCTCTGTGGTGGCATGTGAGAGACAACTGGAAGGGTAAAAGCGAGAAAAACCATGGGTTGAGATAAAGACAGTTTAAAAGCAAAAGCACAAGCATAGCAAAATAAGGAATTTGTTTACTGCTTTCCATTAGCAGGCAGGTGTTCAGCCATCTTTAGGAAAGCAGGGCTTCATCACATAACTCCATAACTCCTTCCTCCTCCTGGCTTTTGTTGCTGAGCATGACACCATATAAGATACTACGAAGAAAATTAACTCAATCAAAGCCAAAACCAGTACAACCTGAACACTTTCAATTGATAATTAGGCTTTGGTGAAACAAAACAAAAAGGGACAGCATTTTCTGCACAGGAATTTTCTGTAATATAAATCTGTCTTAGGTTTAAAAATGAGAAAATATTGAGATTGAAGTTCGCTGTGTGTTAAATGGGTAAGTATCTATTAGCATATATTTTGTTAGTTGGCATTTGCAGAATGTTTGAATGACCTGTGAGAATTTAAATAAAAGCACAGTGATAAATTGAAGTAATGAGAGGTACAGATGAGAGGAAAAATAAATATTTCATATATCACAGTTATTTGTCTCCCTGTGCAACAGCAAATTTCTTACCTTATTTTAAATTTCTGTGGTAACAATACAAAAGAATACTTACTGGTGTAATCTCAGGAACAAAGCAAGTTAAAATAGTTGATGCATCACAAAAAATGAGAACTAATTGCAGTGGAATGCTGGATATTACAGGTTTTCAGAGGTGCATAGCCTTATGTCATTTTTTTATTCTGATGGTAACCATCTTGTCTTTTCCTATAAGTTTTATTTTGTCTTCAGTTTTACTCAGGTTTGACCTATATTTGTGAAAGAATTAGCCATATGACAGCATTTTTAGAGAGCAGAGATCTACAGAATGCAATCTTGAGAATATGAAGAATGAAGAACACTGAGTTTTCTATGACTAAGTTCTAAATAATGATAATTTGCAGGAAACTGTAATACTCTATTGTGGGAGCAAAAGTGATCCCAGACCTGGAGGGTGCTAGCCATGAAATCCCTTCTTTCCAAAGACTCTTGCCTTATCATCTTCTCTGAGGGATATAGTCATCAGCCCTCTTGGTAACACGTCTATATCCACGGGCACAAAATTACTGCAGCATGAGAACTATGCTTGGACTGGGACTGTCATATATTTTATTAGCTTTTTCCTCCTATAGCATGAAAAGATGCAAAAAAGCCCCAGCATCTGCAGTATTCTAACTTCATCTAGGTAGCCTTAAGTGAGCATGTATTGTTGGATCTTTATTCTAATCTATAAAGATAGTCACCTCTGAAAGATTATACACCACACCAGTTCCAGATAACACGAATCATCTTCTGAAGGTGTTTGTTTTCTCTTGACTATCCAGGAGTTTCTGCATAGTCTAAATTTTACCTGCAGAAGCTAGGGTAGACAAATTCCTTTAGTTTCTCAGCTACTGCACCTTTCCCACATATTACAAAGATAAATTAAGATCACTCTTGTCTTATTGTAACGGTTTTTAACTTCTTCTTTTTTTCCACCTACTCTGCAAAACTGTGAAATTATATTTAATAATTTAAATATAATCTCTTAAGTAGACAGAAAAAAAAATGTCTGGAAAGTTAAAAGTTTTGCTGTCTCAATTTCTGAATATTTATTTCCACTCAATATTTTTTTGTGGGGGAGGGCGTCAGTTTATTTTTTTGCTTGTTTAAATTATAATAAGAGCAGTTTTACCACAATGGCTATATATGTAGTTAGGTTTTGAGGGATTTTTTTCTACAGTGTAGGGGTTTTGCTATGCGGATAGCGAGGTATTTTGTAGTCTGTGTAATTTAGTAGTCATATCAATAATGAAAATTTTGAGCTACTGTGCAATTGACTATTGATGTTCTGGAGCTAACTAGCATAATTTAAGTATTATTTACATGAAATTGTGTAGGAAAGCTAAAGAAGTCTTCAGTGGATTAGCATAAATAGAACAGACAAACCCTGTAAGAAGCCTTCTTCTTTTCTACTAAACAAATAAATCTTTCTTTTTAAAATGTAACGGTAATTGATATAATAAAGACTGTGTGGGATAAACTTTTCAGCTTTGCTTTTGCTCTATTGTAGCAGAAAAGCATTGTATTGAAGAGCACACTTTTTTTTGGTCCATCATAAGATTTACTCAAAGGGCAGATATAATTCCAACAAAAAGACTTATCTAATATTGAAATAATAGTAACAAGCCTTCAAATGGAAACAATTCAGACTTCTTAACAAAAATAGAAAAAATTGTCTTGAACAAAAATATATATAAAAAAGACATGAATTATGTCATTTTACATAAAATTAAATAAAAAAATAAAGAAAAATATATTTTCTAGCTAAGAATTATTCAGAGAATCAAAACAGAAAAGAGCAAGAAAACTGGGGAGGTACAATGATTGATACTATAAAAATGGTGTCAGATATTTTCAATTTTAAGACAGCATCAGTTGATTAGATCTACATGAGGGTCTTGCAGTAAGCACTGCATAATTACACACTCAAGGTTTCTGGCTTTACAAAAAAGAAAAGGTGTTTCACTTTGGTCATTTTAATCTACAAGCAATGAATTCATAACATAGCTAGTACAAAGAAGAGCTACCAAATTGACTGAAAGAAGGTCAGCTCCTCTTCCTCTCTAGGACAGTCAGACTTAGCCTTGCACAATGAAGGCTAAGCAGACTTTTCCTTTCAGGGTGTAAAATCAGGACATGAAACAAAATTTTTCATCTGAAGAACAATGATGTGTTAGAATACGCTCAATCAGAAAATTAGAATAAGGCTCCCCAAACAGATATGTGAGCTCCTGGAGCAGCTGCCTAGTCAGTACAACAGATTCAGGAGGCTAATTACTTATGTTCCACTTACAGCAGAGGTACAAGAGTTCTCTCTGTCCCCTGGAGCTGTTCCTGTGTTTTACATTAAACAGTTATGGGATAAACCAGAAATAGCCAGTGAAGAAGTGGCTTAAACTCAAAATTTATTTTATGTGCCCTAGCCACTATAAAACAGCTTCTTTCTTCATGTCATGGTTTAAACCCAACCACAAACCTCGCCCGCTCACTCCCCCCCTTCTTGCCCTCCCCCTGCTCCTGGAGGGATGGAGAGGAGAATTGAAAAAGAATGCAACTCCCACGGGTTGAGATAAGAACAGTTTAGTAACTAAGGTATAACACAGATCACTGCTGCTACCACCAATAATAATAGTGCTAAAGAAAATAGCAAGAGGAAAGAATACAACACCTCAGCACCAGCTGACTGATAACTCACCCCACTCCCCCCAGCCGAGCACCAACCGATACCTCGTCCAACCCTGCAGTCCCAGCCCTTCCGGGGTAACTGCCCGTTACATCCTGGGCATGACGTGCTGTGGTATGGAATACCTCTTTGGTCAGTTTGGGTCAGGTGTCCTGTCTCTGCTTCCTCCCAGCTTCCCCTCCTCCCTGGCAGAGCATGAGGCTCAGAAAGTCCTTGGCCAGACCAAACATTTGAGCAGCAACTGAAAACATTGGCGTTATCAGCACTGTTCCCAGGCCAAAAGATCAAAAAGTAGCACTGCACTAGCTCCTAAGAAGGAGAAAAATGACTGCTGCTGCTCAACCCAGGATACTTCACAACCCTGAAATGCCTCCAAAACGTACCCTCACCAAAAAGACAAGTCCTCAAGCTTTCCTATCAAGCTGACTTTGGGCCTGGTGTTTAAGATTCGAGCTAGAGACATAGAAAGAAAGGTTTGAACCTACTAAAACTAAATGTTCATTACATCTGTGTTTTGTGAGAACAATGATCCATAAAGCCCTACTTACATCCACTGTATGTAGTCTGTGAGCACCAATAATGTTAAATATTCCCAAAGACTTCAGCAGAGGGATATGTATTTAAGAATCATTCATCTTCAGTACACAGCTTCTAATCTAATTTCCAAAGGACACCCAAAAAAAGCAGTGGGATTAATCTCAATGAATTTTACCTATTTTAACTCAGGCATTTAGTTTAAGAAAATTGCCTGGAAAATATCTGCAAATTAAAACCAACCAAACAAATAAATAAGCATCTCTGGTCCATTCCAAGCTGCAGCAGAGACCAATCCTTCACCCCATGACTGATGCCTGTCTAGCCAGCAAACACACTTTACTCGTCTTACCAGGGTGGTTTCCACATCAGTGCTAGCCTCAGAGCTCCTAGAAACCTAGCTATCTTTTGTGTGTCAGCTAATAATTTTTCACTTTTAAATTATGTATACTATGCTTGCAGAGTAATTGCATGCAGCAGAAGGAGCTGAAAGTGACTCAGTGCAGAAGGATGACATCTAAAAGATTTTTTTATAATCAAAGAAGAAAAATAATCACCTCCAAAGGGTGATTGCAGACTGTCTTAGGAGTGGACAAATTGTTCTCTGGAAGTATCTAGTTTTGTTACTTAACTATAAATGAAGTCACCAATATGGTGGGGTTTCTATCTTCTAGATCCCCATTCACTGCAAGTGTGAGCTAGATATTGAATGCTGATCTTTGCTGAATCAGGTGACCCTAGTTATGGGCAGCACTAAAGCTCTCAGCAATTCTGAGTTTAAAAAGCAAAATGTGAAAAATCCACAGTTTATAGTGGATTTATAGTTTATATAAATATATATTTATAAACTATATATAGTACATAAAGTTCATAGACTTTATATATCTTTGTGTGTAGGCAGTGTCCAAAAAGTATCACAATATTGGAGTTAAATTTATTGTTCCATTTCGGATACTAAGTTATTATTTGGATCTGGTCCTTGTGTCTTTAATGCCAGTATCCATCTTAACTGTGAAACAGTTTTTTCACTCTTAACATCCTATTATGTACTTTTATAGTTCCATGTTATTTCAATAAGTTTTAGGATATTAATGAAAAATTACCCCTTTTCCACTTCCAGAACCTCTTGTCCGTTTTTCCAAACCACATGGTGTTTATACAAAACACACACTGTATTATTTCAATAGTTTCAAGTTGCTGGGAGCGATGGAAAAGAAACAGAGCTTCACAACTCCGTAAGAAATGATAATTACAAAATAATTCAAGAAATGTCGTAACACCTAAATTTATTTTTCACAGTGTCCTTCAGGAATAATACCTTCAATAAGAGGTGTATTATGGAAGATTAATAAAAATAGTGGCTATGCAAAAGGAATGATTCTATGATTCTATGATGATTCTATGATATTTTTCATATACATACCAGAAAACTAGTAGAAAGTGAGCGGGAACCAAAGGAATTGAACTGTAAATTCCAAATGCTTAGGAAGTCTTTTTCTAAACTAATCCTCTATTAAGTGTCACCCTATAGTAGTTTTAGCACAGCTTTGTTACAACTTCATTAATATATGTATTTTAAAGGAAACAGCAATACATTCTTAATGTTAGCCATGTCAGTGGTGCCACTGTAATACAGTGCATGCTAGATAATGTTGATGATGGCAAAATAATTGCAAGCTGTGGTAAGAAATAGACTTCATTATATTGTACTTACATGCTGTGTACAAATCCATTCAGTGGTCCGCTGAATTCAGTGTGCCCTGATCACATACCATGAAAGTCATCAGTTATGTAATATTCAATAAGTGCTGCTGCAAAAGATTTCACAGTGCTTTCCATGAACTAGAATTTCATAAAAATAAAGACAAATTTTGGTTTTCATTTAAGCTAGGAATTTTGTCTACGAAAAAATACATCTGAAATCAGTATTTATGAGTGCAAATTAAGCATACAGCAATATGCACATAATTTAAAGACAAGGCCTTAATATAATTCTTTTTCAAAAATAACCACACAAAAATGTTCAATGTTCATAAACATGTTCATAAATGGGCAGCCACAAAAACCACCAACACCCAATGAGATTTCACCACTGGCAAATTCAAAGCTTATAACCCGAATCTGAGCCTTAACAGAACCAAGTATGACTAAGTTTTTAAGTACAAAGGCACAGTATTAAGAAATTATGATGCATGCTAAAAGTTGAACAGCCATAAAATCATAGGATCATAGAATCATAGAATGGTTAGGGTTGGAAGGTATGTTAAAGATCATCTGGTTCCAAATCCCCTACCACAGACAGGGACACCTTCCACTAGACCAGGTTCCTTAAAGCTCCATTCACCCCAGACTTGAACACTTCCAGGGATGGGGAAGCCACAGCTTCCCTGGGCAACCTGATGAGGTTTTTGGTTTCTTTTTTTTTCATGGCTAATTTTTAAGGAATAGATAAACTCAGGGGAACACTACCATTGTTATTTCAGTAATGTGACTTGTGTAAAAGAAGATTAAAAAGATGATTTCTTATTTCAGGAGTCTTAAGAAAACTACTGAAATTTCATGGGAAAGATAGCATTATCCCAAACTAAATGTAGGGGGTTTTCCCCAAGATATAGTTTAAAGACAGAAGGCTTAATTCAGTTGTCCATAGATAGGCATTTAGAGACATTTTAGTTGTTCCAAGAGATCAAAAGCATTCAGGTGGAGTGGAGCTGATAAATTTGATGCACATTATGGTCTCTCTTCTATAGAGCATCAGCTGGGAGCAGGTTGAATGCTGAAGGACTCTCTGCGCATGCGTAGGAAATGTCACACTTAAAATCTTGTTACAAGCAAGAAGAAAACACTCTAAAAAAGGAAAGCCAACAATTTTTTTCTTAGTGTAATAGAAATCTTTACAGTTTCGTTACAGAATTATTGTTATTCCTAGCATAGTTAATACAGAAATGAGAAAAAACTTATAAAAGAAAGCATACTATTGTAGAAAAAGTCTCAATAAATATATTTTCATTCAAAATGCTACATTTAATCTCCCTAGTTACTGCTACTTTTCCTCTGGTTTATATTCACCTTTATGGTATCCTCTCTAGCTATCAAGTGTTTATGTTACAAATCATTATCACGCAGGATGGGATAAATTCCAGGAAGTCATAAGAATCCTTTGCTGGAAGGAGTGAGATGCACATGATAGAGTTTCTTCTTCCTCTCCTTCTAAGATTCGCTTTGGACTATTTGTCTAACACACTTTCATACCTTGATCTTTCTTTGCTGGTCTGAATCTCTGTGGTGCATCCAAATTTAGTATACCAGATGCATTTTGCATATGCTGACTGTTTGTTCATTTGTTATTCCTATAACTGGCTTTGTCCAGCTACTGTTTCTTTTGCTGATGATTGATGAGTTATTCACAGCCTTGCAATTGCCAGTAACAACCTGTGCCCATGTCTGTTCTCATTTATATCACATGCTGGGACTTCTTTCAAGGCACTTGCTATTATACCATGCGTTTATTTCTCTATGCTACATGAATATATGTTTAAGCCATATATGTTCTGTTTTATACAGAATAACTCCTTGCTACCACTACCTGTATAAAAACTGTATTTATATGAAATTCAGCTTGACCACCTGCTAACTAGAAAAAACCTTGTTTCATCTAAATCAAGTAAAAACAAAACTCCAGACTGAGTCAAGAAAAAACAAGAGAAAACCTAACAAATTTTAGGCCTGATGCCTTACCATCTTAATACTAAGCTTGTCGCTGGCAATTACTGATGGCATTGCTATATTCACTGGGGTTCTGGAATAGAGAAATTAAGTCATAAGCAACTAGAGGTGAGAAAGAGAAACTACGATACTGAACGATATTGATATCCTGTATTTGACTGACACTTTGCTTTTCAGCTACAGTGGTCCTCTCCCCACTCAATATTCCTTTCACCTATCTTGTACCAGCTTTTCCTTTACCATGCTTTTCTTTTTTTTCTTTTTTTTTCTTTTTTTTTCTTTTTTTTTCTTTTTTTTTCATTTTGGTAGACTGAAAAACTGTGCAAAGCATGAAAAAAAGCACTTGAGCAAGTAGAAGTCAGGAAGCAACAGTATGCATCCAAATTAGGGATAAGCTGGAACTTCAATGCCCAGAGGTTAGATATCAATAAATTTCTATGCAATTGCCTAAATTCTGAGGTGTTATATCAGACCTCAACTAATAAGGTCTTTCAGAAGGTTTTTCCACATATAATTTCCACGGTATTCTGTATTTTTCTCCAAATACAGCGCAGAGACACCTTAAGGGATACACAAGAACTTGTACTCATACATTACTTAGACACTCTTGAAAGTCCCTACACTTCCCAAAATCTAAATAAAAACAATACAAAACCCCCCATGAAACAAACGCAGTTAAGAGGAGGTTCTTATTGCTAATGTCAATGCAGAGCTGTGTTTATCAGTTCATATTTCTTCAGAAATCTTAGTTATAAAGTCATGTCCAGTATTTAAAGTAAGAAAAAAAAATCAAATAAAAATAATAAGAGCTGAGACAGTTTGAAAAGGAATGAATAATGCCAAAAGACACAGTAAGAAAGGCTTTAAAATGTATGTAAGTGAATTAAAACCATTTAAGAAGTTTTAAATGTATAGTCTTGGTTCTTTCCTACAAAGTTTTAATGCCCTTAACTTCAGACAGCAGTGTTTGATGTACATCCAAAATTTTGCTAAAAGCCAAAAAAAAAAAAAAGTGCCTATAATATGAAAGGGGTTTGATGCACACTGCAGTAGCATATATGGTGCTATATGATTCTGATGATTCTGCAAACAGTTCCTTCTTAGTGATCCACAAAGTGGAATTAATTTCTGGGTATGCATATGCCTACATGAATACCTATATACTTTTGTCTTTCTCTTCACTTTCAAGTTTTTGTGATTCTGACCTGTTGTTTTACATTTGAAACTACTAGATTTATCAAAAGGGTCTTTGACTTTAAAAAACTTTTAACATTTTACATTAAAGGTGCATTTCCACAAATCCTCAAAGATCTGCTTTACTGTGCATTCGATCTGTGGCAGCTGGGAATGTCCGAATTTATTAAGAAAACACCAGCATTTATGCAGCTTCGTGATTCCAGTTTTTCATGGGTAAGATATGACTATTTTATTTACAGAGTAAGAAGTGAAGATACTGAAATTATAATAGGCAATGCAAAAAGAGAATGCAATATAGCATGTTATTTCAAAAGATATTTCAGACTGATATGTGCAACTGTATTTTGAAACTTATAAATAGAGAGATCTATTCATAGAATCATAGAATAGTTAGGGTTGGAAAGGACCTCAAGATCATCTAGTTCCAACCCCCCTGCCATGGACAGGGACATCTCACACTAAACCATACCACACAAGGCTTCATCAAACCTGGCCTTGAACACTGCCAGGGATGGAGCACTCACAACCTCCCTGGGCAACCCATTCCAGTGCCTCACCACCCTAACAGGAAAGAATTTCCTCCTTATATCCAATCTAAACTTCCCCTGTTTAAGATTTAACCCGTTACCCCTTGTCCTGTCACTATGATCCCTGACGAAGAGTCCCTCCCCAGCATCCCTACAGGCCCCCTTCAGATACTGGAAGACTGCTATGAGGTCTCCACGCAGCCTTCTCTTCTCCAGGCTGAACAGCCCCAACTTTCTCAGCCTGTCTTCGTATGGGAGGTGCTCCAGTCCCCTGATCATCCTCGTGGCCCTCCTCTGGACTTGTTCCAACACTTCCATGTCCTTTTTATGTTGAGGACATCAGAACTGCACACAATACTCTTAAGTGAGGTCTCACATGAGCAGAGTAGAGGGGCAGGATCACCTCCTTCGACCTGCTGGTCACGCTCCTTTTGATGCAGCCCAGGATACGCTTGGCTTTCTGGGCTGCAAACGCACACTGAAGCTGGCTCATGTTCATTTTCTCATCGACCAGCACCCCCAAGTCCTTCTCTGCAGGGCCGCTCTGAATCTCTTCTCTGCCCAATCTGTAGCTGTGCCAGATTATTAAGATGATATGGAGGGAAAAAGAGCCTAAAATAGGGCATAGGAGTAAGAGAATGTCTATGTCAAATAGAAGACAGTTGTATAAATATGTCTGGTTTATGCAAAAGAGCCCTTGTATTAACTCTGAAAACAGGTTTGCTTTCTCATACTGTCAGTGTACTTGTGGATCTGAGCTTTCTGTTTTGAGCATCTTGATAACCTTATACAGTGATGTATATTTGTGCTACTGTCCTTTCAGTGGTTCCCAGTGACAATGACAGAGGCAATGGGCACAAACAAAACCACAGGAGGTTCCATCTGAACATCAGGAAACATTTTTTATTTTACTGTGTGGGCAACTGAGCCCTGGGACAAGTTGTCCAGAGAGGTTGTGGAGCCTCCATCTTGGAGATATTAGAAATCCATCTGGACACAGTCCAAGGCAGTGTGCTCTAAGTGGCCCTGCTTGAGCAGGGCAAATGGAGCAGATGACCTCCAGAGGTCACTTCCAACCTCAACCATTTTGTGATTCTGTGATTCTTTGATCTTCTGGTTCTGGAGAAATTTTAGTCGATAGCAACCTCAGTGCTTTCTGCGTCATCATCCACCGTAGAAAATAGCCATGGCTCAGAAGGAAACGTGTTGTTGAAACTGGAAAAACAAAGGCAGAGACAAAACATGACTGCTGTCTATAAGCATAGTTACAGAATTAACATCAGGGAAAAAAGAAGACTAATGTAAGCAAATTAACAGTGCTGGCATGAGAACGGGAAGGTATATAATGCCAAGAATAAATTTGTATTCCAAATTGGAGGCAGATTCCAAACAAAATTGTTATGTGGCAATGACCTAGAAATAGGTAGTAGTGCTGTTTGCTGGAAAAGCAGGGAAATTGTCTCCAGCTGCTTTTAAAGTGGTGCTCACACATTTAAGAAATGAGACTGAGAGTCTTTAGTCTCAATCTCAGAGTCTCAGTATCTCTTTAGGAGACCAAGAGTAGCTTTGACTCACTCAGTGTCTGCACATTATTAAAAAAAATTTCAGAAACTGAAGTTGTGATTGTTGTGCACACTCAAAAGGTTCTGCAATGATCTGATTTTAAGGTTTCACTAAGAAAACAGCATGATTCATAAGACAATTTCATACAAACATACTCTGGCCATAATGTACTGTTTTATAAAAATTGCACAAGATTCAAAGGTCTAAGCAATTAAAAAGAATTCACAGATTTTCTTACTAGTATCTTGTGAATAAGAAATTAGATGATTTGAAAATGTCATCTTTGCTTAAAAAAAAAAAAAGAGATAGTGTGAGGTTGTACAGAGTTTGTGTGTAAAGGTTTTGATAGTGGGGGGTGCTACAGGGGTAGCTTCTGTGAGAAGCTGCTAGAAGGTTCTTCCTTTTCTGATATAGCCAATGTCAGCCAGCTCCAAGATGGGCCCACCACTGGCAAAGGCTGAGTCCATCAGCGACAATGGTAGTGTCTCTGGGGTAACATATTTAGGAAGGGGGAAAAGTTACTGTGCAAGAGCAATTGCAGCTGAAGAGAGGAGTGAAAATATGTGAGAGAAACAACTCTTCAGGCACAAAGGTCAGTGAAGAAGGAGGGGAGAAGGTGCTCCACCAGATACTGGAGCAGAGATTCCCCTGCTGCCCATGGGGTAGACAAGTGTGAGGCAGGCTTCCCCTGCAGCCTACAGAGGTTAATGGTGAAGCAGATACCCACTTGCAGCCCATGGAGCATCCCACATAGGAGCAGATGGATGCCCAAAGGAAGCTCTGACCCTGTGGGAATCTTGCACTGTAGCAGGCTTCTGGCAGGACCTGTGCCCCTGTGGAGACAGGAGCACACACTGGAGCCGGTTGGCTGGCAGGACTGGTGACCGTGCAGGTGATCCACGCTGGAGCAGTCTGTTCCTGAAGGACTGCACCCCATGGAAGGGACTCACTCTGAAGGACTGAAGAACTGCAGCCTGTGGGAAGGACTCACATTAGAAAAGTTCTTGGTGGACTGTCTTCTATGGGAATGACCCCACACTGGAATGAGGGGAAGAGTGTGAGGAATCCTCCCCCAGAGAAGGAATGACAGGTAGAGACAATGTTTGATGAACTGACTGCAACTCCCATTCCCCCAGCACTGCTGGGAGTGAAGACATAGAAAATTCATGAGTAAAGATAATCCCAGGATAAAGCAGAGGTGAGGGAAGGTGTTTTAAGATTTTGTTTTATTGGACATTATTTTACTCTGATTTGGTAATAAATTAATGAAATTAAGTGATAAATAAATTAAATAAAGAAAAATAAATAAATTCTATAAAGAAAAATAAACTAATAATTTCCCCAAGTTGAGTCTATTTTTACTGCGACAGTAAGAAGCAAATGAGCTCTCCCTGTCCTTATCTTGACATGCAAGCCTTTGGTTTTATTTTCTCTCCCCTGTGCTGTTGAGGAGAGTAAGTGATAGAGCAGCCTTGGTGGGCATCTGGTGTCCAGCCAGGGTCAGCTCACCAGAGAGATGGAAGCAGGAGAAGTTGCAACATCGTACATATCCTAAGATATTTTCTGGAAACAAAAATTTATTAAAGCGCTACTATATTGCAACCTGAGGTTGTATCAAATAAGGGTGTTTGCTAGGGTTTGACTGTTATCACTCTTAGACTTGCATAAACCTTGTAACAATTTAAAGCTGACCATGCTTATATGTCTTTCATTCCTCCAGATTGTTTGAACAGTACAGGATTATAACAGCAAGGATATTAAAAATCCCATTTGGTTTAATCAGGCTTCAGCTTCTTATCAGTGATTTTATATTTCTACCATGTTTCTGCATATAATTAAAAATAGCTAAAGCCAGGATTAGTAGAATAATAATAATAACAACAACAATAAAACCCCACCACAACAAAAACCGCCGCCAAACAACCCACAAAAAAACCCCATGATAGTGCTGGACAAAGGGCATTTCAATAGAAGAATGTCATCTGGGTGCTGGAGAAGAGAAAAACTATCAGTAGGATGCCTGCAAGTTTTGGTTCCTACAGTAAGAGTTTAGCAGATGCTTAAGGTTAACTATACGTCTAAATTTAAAAGCTGATGTATATTTAGTCTTCCTCTAAGCTAATGGCAAAGAATATCACAGTAGGCACATTGCTATGGAAGTACCACCGTATTTATGATAACAGTCTACACATGATGATCTCATACATCCTACTGTATCTTTCTGATTGCACACTATAGATGCTACATAGTTCAGCTCAGACTCCTCAAGATCTCAGTTTTCTCACAGTACAGAACAGGGTGAACAAAGTAAGTGCTGTGAAATTACTGGTAGCTATGACTGTGCACCATGCCTTCCCATCTTCATGAATGTAAAATCTGTAGATGGTGTTTTTTTTTCTTTGGTGCATGCTATGCAAAGAACTGCTGAAAAACGGTTTACCCTGTGGAACAGTGTGATATTGTAGCTTATTGAGGCTTGGATATTAATATGCTTGAGCAGCCCTTGAAAAAATGATATGACTTTCACAGTTAAGCAGAAAAATATTATAATTTGTCTTCATTGAAGAATTCGTGCCCTCAGTTTTCTGCCTTTTAATATGAAAGACATGCTAAACTTGAACTGGAAGATAAACTGCACTTGAATTGGTTTGATAATTGTCAAAAAATGTAGTAAAAATGGCTATCTTTTCATAAAAAAAATTCCAATTGACTGCATATTCTATCAGAGCTGGTCAGTGTAGGAATACTGCTGATTTATATCCTACTCTGTGCTAGATTTTCAACAACAATTAATTTATGAGGTTAATACATGAATTGAGTATGCTTTATAAATATTGAATCATAAAAAATAAGGTGCATTTTGGTATATCTTGCATATGGTATATATATTAAATTATATTATACATTTATATACATAAATATTATAAGATCTTGTTGGGGATAGGTATAACCATAGAATCATAGGATCATAGAATAGTTAGGGTTGGAAAGGACCTCAAGATCATCTAGTTCCAACCCCCCTGACATGGGCAGGGACACCTCACACTAAACCATGTCACCCAAGGCTTCGTCCAACCTGGCCTTGAACACTGCCAGGGATGAAGCATTCACAACCTCCCTGGGCAACCCATTCCAGTGCCTCACCACCCTAACAGGAAAGAATTTCTTCCTTATATCTAATCTAAACTTCCCCTGCTTAAGATTTAACCCATTACCCCTTGTCCTGTCACTATGATCCCTAATGAAGAGTCCCTCCCCAGCATCTTTGTAGGCCCCCTTCAGATACTGAAAGGCTGCTATTAGGTCCCCACGCAGCCTTCTCTTCTCCAGGCTGAACAGCCCCAACTTCCTCAGCCTATCTTCATACGGGAGGTGCTCCAGTCCCCTGATCATCCTCATGGCCCTCCTCTGGACTTGTCCCAACAGTTCCATGTCCTTTTTATGTTGAGGACATCAGAACTGTACACAATACTCCAGGTGAGGTTTCATGACAGCAGAGTAGAGGGGGCAGGATCACCTCCTTGGACCTGCTGGTCACGCTCCTTTTGATGCAGCCCAGGATACGGTTGGCTTTCTGGGCTGCGAGCGCACACTGAAGCCAGCTCATGTTCATTTTCTCATCAGCCAACACCCCCAACTCCTTCTCCGCAGGGCTGCTCTGAATCTCTTCTTTGCCCAACCTGTAGCTGTGTCTGGGATTGCTCCGACCTAGGTGTAGGACCTTGCACTTGTCATGGTTAAACTTCATGAGGTTGTCATCAGCCCACCTTACAACCAGAACAATACATCATTGAATCCTGGTTTAAGATCATAGGTTTAAAGTGACTGCTCACTTGCAGAACAGTAAAAGTGGGATTCATTTTACCTTTAGGTGTATTAAGCTCTGCTAAAATTCTGGAAAGTGGAGGAAATCATGCAATAATTTCCTCATCATTTCAGTAGCTCTGTAGTGTCAACATCTATGTATGGTGAGATGAATCCCATGACAAAATCTATGGGAATTGAGTAAAATTGCAAAGAACTTAGTTAATAATATTCAACATTACTTACACTGATGACTGGAATCACATTTTGAAATGGAACTCAACAAGCTCACTTTCCAAAAGTAGACTTTCATCTTTCAAGGTAGAGACATACTTTTATATGTTACATGATAGAAAAAAAGGAATGTGAAGCCTAAAAGCTAAAATGTAGCAATTTCATAAGACGCTAAGTAGCACACAATCTTCTGTAACTAAAATGCATATGTAAAGAATATCCTGTGATTTGTGTGGGATTAGTGTTGCCTAAGTTTAGGCATATAAAAAATATTACTCAGATTTCATTTGTTGACTAACAGAAACTTTTTAAAGTTGATTCATGGGATATATGCCAAAGTTTTAGATGACATAAACAGTGACTTATTTTACCCTTCAGATTTTGGAATTATATTCAGCAAATAGTATAAATATGTTGGCAATTAGTTTATGACCTCTCTAAATTGGAGAGGCATGGATTTGATGGACGGACCACTCAGTGTATAAGAAATTAGCTGGATGGTCACACCCAAAGAGTTGTGGTCGATGCCTCAAGGTTCAAGTGGAGATGGATGAGTTTCTAAGAGGCTGGTATTGCAACCAGTGTTGTTTAGCATTTTGTCGGCAACATGGACAGTGGGACTGAGTGCACCCTCAGCGAGTTTGCTGACAACACCAAGCCGTGTGGTGCAGTCAACACGCTGGAGGGAATGGATGACATCTAGAGGGACCTTGACAGGCTTGAGAATTGGGCCAGTGTAAACCTTATGAAGTTCACCAAGGCCAAGTGCAAGGTCCTGTGCCTGGGTCAGGGAAATCCCAAGAACAGATACAGTATGGGCAGAGACTGGAATGAGAGAAGCCATGAGGAGAAGGACTTGGGGGTGCTGATTGACTAGAAGCTCAACATGAGCCAGCAGTGTGCATTTGCAGCCCAGAAAACCAATCGTGTCCTGGACTGCATCAAAAGGAGCATGGCCAGCTGGTCAAAGGAGGTGATTCTAGTCCACTCTCATGACCCCACCCAGAGCACTGTGTTCAGTTCTGTGGTTCCCAACACAAGTGGAACATGGACCTGCTTGAGTGAGTCCAGAGGCTCAAAAGAGACATATTTTGTGACTTAGAAACATGTCATTAAACACAAGCGTCATGGCAATACATTGGCACTGTAAGAGCGGTGTAAATAAAAAGCAGACTGTATTACACTTCTTATTCTTTATATATGCAATTGTCTTAAGTCAGTGTGAGTAAATAATAAAAGTGTTTTAAGATGACATTGTAGACAGTTGATTTGAAAACACTGAAGTACATTATTAACAAGTGATGAAGGTATAAAATCTTTAAAATCAATATTTTATAGACGTTTTAGGTCTTAGACATAGTCATATTTTGATAACTGATTTTATTATACAAGACTAGGCAGATAACATTTATAGTCAGTCCAAAACTTCCCAAGAGCTAACCTTTTTTGTAGTTCAAATTCTGTTCATGCTATCCTTTTAAGTCCTGCAATTAAGTAGTCATTCCCAGAAGCCATGCCTTTTTAAGGCAGCACTTTGGAGAATGATTTTATAGAAGCTAGCAGATCAGCATTTTCAGCCCAAAACCCGCCATTTCCAGAATTACTGTATACTGAAAGCATCACTTACAGGAATTGTTACAGAAAGGTACAGCTTTGCTCCCTCATGTAGACAAACTCCCAAGTAATGAAATTATTAATATACCTATTGGTCAATATATGCCTGAATAGCCTAAGGTTAATTGATGTCTTTGGATGAATAAGAATTCAATATGTAACACCAGCATTTGATTGGGAAGGAAAAAAAAAAAAAAAAAGAAAAGAAGACAATTGAAAATAAAAGAAAAAAAAAAAAGCTAGCTGTCTTAAAAGCAATATACAAAACAATATATTTTGAAATCTGTAACTGACAAATTAACTATCAATTTATGATTAGGGAAGAGTTCATAAATCCAATTAGGTATTTTCCTAATTTTCTTCCTTGCATTTCTTTGTCTACAGGATGATGATTGCTGGAGTAAGATTTTCTTCATATTTTAAAAATATTTGAAAAGCACAATTCTTCATATATTTATATGCTTTTATGCACATGTCTGTGGAACTCTCAGATGGGGCTATAACCGATATTAATTAGGAAGCTGAAAGAAAGGCTGTAACTGAATGGTCAATGACATTTTCATGCAGAGTATCTGGACTGTGTCCTGAACTATAGATTACACAAAAGCACAATTCTACTATGTACAAAATGAACCTGGCAGGGAATGGGGAATCATCTTATAGATTTGGAAGACCTATACTGCACAGACACAGGTGCTGCCTGCCCACTGGAAATATAAGTCGTCAGTGCAGGAAAACATGCAGGTAGTAGTGGAGCATGATGCAAAATCTAATGGGAGAGAGATGATAAATATGGACACAGGCATTAAATGCAGGGAACCATATTTGAAAAGGTTGGTTGAGAAATATTTTTCTGTATAATGTAACTGTTAATTTTAAGCCTTTCTCACAGTTCATGCTCAAAAATACTAGATGACAGAAGAAAAAAATGTCATGGAGACAGACTAGGGAAGCTGAAGGGAAAATGGTTTTAAATGCAACCTATCTTTGAAGCACTTGTCTTTGAAGTGATCTCTTTGGACCTATTTTTCTTATTAGGCAGGAGTAAGATGGCTAAGCAGCAGCACTCATTAAAGAAGCGTGAGATTCCCTAGGGCTATTGAATCAAGCCTGAAATAAAAAAAATGTCTTAATCATCTCTTTTAATCTTTGTATTTCACTCTGTCTTCTTTGCTTTCTCTCCTTTCACCTATCATAGCTACATAATTACCAGGTGAAAAGTTTCTAAAACCTGGATTAAAAAACTTAATATGATAGACTCTATTTTTTTTCTTTTTTTTTTTTTTTTAACAGTGGAAGCCCCACATTTTTTTCAATCTTTCTGATACTTTAGGTGGAAGGTATGCGTTATCTATTTATATGCTAATTCTGTTTCACACTGGTTATGTCTTTATTGCAAGGTAAGGGATGTGGCCTCCCATTCCCTAGGTGTTTAACTCTATCCTGATCTCACACTGGAAAAATGTCTGGGTTCTTATTCTTGTTCATCTGAAAAAAATAATTGTTATGGCTAGTTAGAAATGAACCACAACAGCTACGGTATCTGCCCTTGTCTGGGTACTCAAGGAGTATGACACCAGTGGGGGATTCACAGAGTAGAACTGACCCACAGTTAGTACCTAGTAAAGGTTCACACATTCTTAAAGAAGAACAGAAAGCTAAGTGAAACTTGTCTTCTAGCATCCTTGATTTAGAGGGTGTCCTGGGTTCAGCTGTAACAGTTATTTTTCTCCTTCTTAATAGCTAGTGCAGTGATGCGTTTTCGACTTTTGTCTGAAAACAATGCTGATAACACACCAATGTTTTAGTTGTTGCTAAGTAGCGCCTACCCTCATCAAGGACTTTTCAATCTCTCATGCTCTGCCAATGAATAGGGGCACAAGAAGCCAGGAGGGAGCAGAGACAGGACACCTGACCCAAACCAGCCAAAGGGGTATTCCACACCACAGCATGTCATGCCCAGTATATAAGCTGCGGGGAGGTGGCCAGGAAGTATTCATCGTACCAGGAGCTGGGGAGAAAGGAAGGGGAGGGGAGTGAGAGAGTGGCTGCATGGTTCTGAGTTACCAGCTGGACTTAAACCACAACGGGGGGCTGGTGGATTGAGATACTACATTTCACTGTTTCACAGCTGTCAGAGAAAAGGGAAGAGAAGTTTTAATTGGTTTATGGATCTCTCCCTCTCCTGTATATTTATTAAAAAAGTTCTTTCCAATTCCCCCAATGTGCCAGATAGCAGGGCATTTTACAAGGATAAAGGCAAGCACTCAAGTCCTGTGGGATATCATCACAGCAGACATTGGTTACCGTTTCCCTAGCGATGGACTGAGTTTCAAATTAATGCACCTAAATTTAGTTTCTTGCATGTGTAGTAGGTGTCTGAATATCCACAACTGTCAACAGATATTATCACTGGCTAACGATTCATCCACTTGCCCGAATGTAGTGTCATTTTAGAGCCTGTGGGATAATCTTCCCAGCCTCCAGATTCCTGAATAACACAGATCTCCTGCAAGTTACATGCCATTTTCACTCATCCTGGACAGATGTATTAGGTGACCTAGGGCATTTCTTGATTGTTTGGGTTTGTGTAAATAAATTCATATCTCTGTTTCTACTGATTTAATGTAAGTTTAGACACTTTACTCTTAACACCTTAATACATAACTTGAGATACATGACCTCAATCTCTCTCCAGAAGCTAGATTTAGCAGAATTTAGATTTTTAAACATGTTTCTCACATTTAAAGATGCTTGAGATATCTCAGACTGAGATAGCCATGTAAGCCAGCATATACAACACAGGGTTGTCACTCAGCCAGAAGCAGTAGCAGCAGCTACTGGAGGCAAGACCTGTAACATCTAAAATTACTCTACATATCTAAACATGTACAATTGAGTCCTGCTAATTTTTACTTCTAGGTCATTTTAAAGTCATTGCTCTATTCTATTCATGGGCAAAGTGAGGAACCATCCTGTAAGGGAGCATTCTTAATACCTTTGCTTTATCCAAAAGAGCAAAGACTTAACCTTTAAGGGCTGGGTCTTATTTCATTCACTTGTGAGATCACTGTACTTGATTGAACCTCTAAAAACAAAGTTATGTTTCCGTTGAAAGAAACCCCAGAATTTTTGCCTATTATAAAAGTATGTATATCTTTACATATACATAAATTTCAAGTAGATAAGATAAATAAATAAAATACAAGAAATAAAATTTTTGGATGCACCTACTCTGTTAAGAGGGACAGTGAATGAACTTTGGTCCTTTGAACCGGACCCTTGAATAGTTGTTAGCTCATTCCCTGGCTATTTGGACAAATTCAAATAGCTGAGGCAACTTAATTCCAGGGGACACTAGCAGAAAACAGTGTGAATAAGACTGCACTAGCTTTAGCTCTGAGAACCCTGTAGAATTTCAACATTACCCACCTCTACCCATGTTTTTCACATCTTTAAACAGAATTACTTTATCACTGATAAAACACAAAAGATAAATTTGAAATGCATTTCTACATAATAATTATATATACTCAGCAAAGTTGTAGCTAAAGAAATAAGTTTTCAAATGTGTCCTTTTTTTTACATCATATGATACTTTCAGTATCATAAATTTCACGCGTCAAATGAGTCTCAGTATTTTTGCTCTGCTAACAGATAACATGATAATGATCCAAGTGTATGTTTTAAAGATTTGTTAGCCTTAGATGCCCATGTAGACCATGAGTATGACACTGACATAAAGGAACAATATCAGACCAAAAAAAAATTAAAGAGTGGCGGTTACCATTAGTCCTGTTCATGGAGAAACAGTAAGAAGCGGGATACTATGCAAACAAAGCATATCCTAACGTAATATTCTGCAGTGCTTCTGTAAGTTATATAACTGGACATAAATGGGAAAAAAAATAAAAAAGAAATTATGAGATGGCTGCAATAACATAATTGAACTGTAGTAGTAACTTTAGTAGAGCATTTGACAAACAGCAGGTTTTTTTCTTGTGGACAGGTTAGAGGAGGGAAGCTGATTTCTCAGGAAACCATGTTGAATGAAGTTGAGGAAAAGCTGAAAAACCATGCTGTGTAATCTCTCTCTCTATCTCAAGATGAATTTAATAAAATGTCTGTGCATTATTGAAAAGGTATTTGCAAGAAAATGTTGTACTATAATATCATGAAAACTTAAATTATCTTAATTTCTTAAAATATATAGAATTTAATAAGTGCACTGCTACTTGTAGAGCAAAAATTAGAAAATCTCTTTGGATATGTAAAAAACTTCAATATGTTGCACAAACCTTAAAAATATCAGTTCTGTGAAGTCTGAGTTTCAGGCTGAAGTTAAATATGATTCTGGAGATTGAGCAGCATGTGTAAGTGATTAAAAAAAAGTCAATATATGCATAAATATATTAACAGCATTATCAAGTGTGATTTTGTGATAATTATGTTTCTGAAGGAGGGGGAAAAGAATACTGGGAAAAAAATGTTATCTAAAAGAAGTGTTTCCCTTTTAAAAGCTTTTTGAAAAAAAACTTTTCTTAATTTTCCAGGTGAATATTCCCTGTTCCTCTTAAAAAACCTCTCCTCGAAGAAGTGCATTTCTATGCTGCAATATGTATTTAGAACATCTGTTAAAGCTATTGCTTTAATTTTTACTTTTCCATATGTTTATTCTTACTTTTTTTAATGTATGTTAATTTCAAGTTCCCACTTTATTTCTGACCTATTCTTTATTCTCAGAACAAATACTTAGTTTAATATTAATCAAACTTTAAAAACATTATCTTTATTTTTAACTATCCTTTTTCAAAAAAAAAAAAAAAAGCCAACTATCCTTTTTCAAAAAAAAAAAAAATAAGCCAAGGATGTTACAATGTTTTGAGAAATGCACCAGAAACATCAGAATACTGTAGTGCTGGATATTTAATTTAGAAATGGTTGTTCAAACATGAATCATTACTAAAAGCGTTTGTCCGTACACAAGGTCAAGAAATGCACTTAGGATAGATATAAGAGAGGGTAGAAAATGAGTTAAGTAGTCATTCATCTTCTGATAAAAATATTTCCCTGTCCATGAGAAGATGAGACTTTCTGTGTTACAAGCAATGAATATAGTTTTAGTACATCATTCTGAAAATTGTATTAAACTTTCAGATCATTATTCCTGAATTTATAACATACTAAAGATGATAAAATAATTCAAAGTTCGCTAATATATAAAAGAAAGTAGAATTTTCGGGGGGGGGGGGGGTAGGGGGAGAAAAACAAGGAATTCAGAATCTTATTTTGTAAAATAATTATTATTTAATACAGGAGATTCCTGGAATGCATTGATGCTAATTTCTTTCTGTAAGTGATGAAGGAACCAATGAGAAGAGATGCTAAGCTGAACCTTGCCCTTACTAAAAAAAAGGGACTGGTAGGAAAAGTGAAGATGGAGGGCAGCCTTGTCTGCTTTGAACATGAAATTGTGGAGTGTGCAGAAAGCTCAATACCCTGGATTTCATGATAGCAGACTTCGGCCTCTTGAGATATCTGCTTGGTGGAGTGCTGTCGTGGTTTAAACCCAACCACAAACCTCGTCCACTCACTCCCCCCGTTCTTGCCCTCCCCCTGCTCCTGGAGGGACGGAGAGAAGAATCAAAAAGAATGCAACTCCCACGGGTTGAGATAAGAACAGTTTAGTAACTAAGGTATAACACAAATCACTACTGCTACCACCAATAATAATAATGATAAAGGAAATAACAAGAGGAAAGAATACAACACCTCAGCACCAGCCGACCGATAACTCACCCCACTCCCCCCAGCCAAGCACCGACCGATACCTCCTCCAACCCTGCAGTCCCAACCCTTCCGGGTCACTCCAAGTTACCTCCTGGGCATGACGTGCTGTGGTATGGAATACCTCTTTGGTCAGTTTTGGGTCAGGTGTCCTGTCTCTGCTCCCTCCCAGCCTCCCCTCCTCCCTGGCAGAGCATGAGGCTCAGAAAGTCCTTGGCCACACCAAACATTCGAGCAGCAACTGAAAACATCGGCGTTATCAGCACTGCTCCAAGGCCAAAAGATCAAAACACAGCACTGCACTAGCTCCTAAGAAGGAGAAAAATGACTGCTGCTGCTCAAAACCAGGACATTATCCACCCCTTATTCCATACCATTCACGTCATGCTCAGATCCCACATCTTCAATATGCCATCACTCTTACATATATATATACATCTACATATACACAGAGAAAAACATCATTTCTTAGTGCATGGACCTACAAAGCTGCTGAGTCCATCTGGTCCATGATGTCAGGTTCCATCTCTTGTTACGGTCTCTCAGAGCAGGAGAGGCTGTGTGCAACGTTCACACTAGTGAATAACCTGGGCAATAGTGTCCATTGCTAAGTCCACCCCTCGATCATGAGTCCATCTCTATGTTGCATATCTGCCCTGATGGCCTGAAGTGTCATGGCCCACCAGGCTCGAAATAATTCACTGTCCCCTTCAGCAGTTTCTGCAGCTTGTTGCTGGGGACCCCATAGAGCCACCTTCCATCTCCAATGCTTCCAAAGCACTGGAGGGGCCCAGTGGACCAGATGCTCGCTCATACTGTCCCACACACACTGCCACTCATGGCTGTCCAGCCTTGGGGAAGATCTCTTGGTCCTCCCATATTGTGGTCTAACCCCAGACAAGAAGCAAACCTGAGTCTGCTTAACTTCTGAGATCAGACAAAATGGCCGTGGGTAGAACACGCTCTGTGTGTGTGCCACCATGCTGATCCCCATCACAATCAGCAGGCAGGTCCCAAGGGTACCCAAAGGCCATTCAAACCCTTCAGAACTCTCCAGTGATGCTGCTGTACTTGTCCCTGGGGCTGGTGCAGCTGCTGTGCTTGCCGGCTCTCCCACCACCGGCTTCTCTCTTCCTGGGTGCAGCTCTTCCTCCTCTGCCCTGCTGGGAAATGCTGCCTGGGCTCCTGCATCCTCCTGCGGCTCGGCGGGCGGCTTCCGAGGGACGCTCTCGGCCGCCACGAGGCTCGGCTCCTCCGCTGAGCTCGGCTCCTCCGCGGGGCTCGGCTCCTCGGCCGCCTCCTCCCGCTGCTCGGCAGCCGCCTTCCTCCCGGCCTCGGGCCCCGCTCCCGCCGCCGCCTGGTCCCCGGGGCCGCTCTCCCGGGCCGCTTCGGCCGCCGCCGGCTCCCGGGGCCGCTCCCCCTCGGCTCCCCGCAGCTTCACAAAGACGGAGGCGAGGACAAGGGCCAGGGCGGTGAAGAGCAGCGGGACGGCCGGGTACAAGTCCACGGCCACATCCATCTCCCCCTGCTGCTGGAGCCCACCCGTATTACAAGCCATTGCCATAAAGTACAGTGAAACAAAAACCTTAGCCCAAGCCCCACACTTGATAAACACGAACACAGGGAATACCGGCTCTATGTAATGTACTACATTCTGAAGCGCTGAGAGCAAGAGAAACAACTTTGAGAGCCAATAAATCAGCACTGTGACGACTATTAATCTGATCATCTCCGTCATTATCTCAACCCTTCGTGCCCCACGTTGGGCGCCAAAAAGAACTGTCGTGGTTTAAACCCAACCACAAACCTCGTCCACTCACTCCCCCCCTTCTTGCCCTCCCCCTGCTCCTGGAGGGACGGAGAGAAGAATCAAAAAGAATGCAACTCCCATGGGTTGAGATAAGAACAGTTTAGTAACTAAGGTATAACACAAATCACTGCTGCTACCACCAATAATAATAATGCTAAAGGAAATAACAAGAGGAAAGAATACAACACCTCAGCACCAGCCGACCGATAACTCACCCCACTCCCCCCAGCCAAGCACCAACCGATACCTCCTCCAACCCTGCAGTCCCAACCCTTCCGGGTCACTCCAAGTTACCTCCTGGGCATGACGTGCTGTGGTATGGAATACCTCTTTGGTCAGTTTTGGGTCAGGTGTCCTGTCTCTGCTTCCTCCCGGCCTCCCCTCCTCCCTGGCAGAGCATGAGGCTCAGAAAGTCCTTGGCCACACCAAACATTCGAGCAGCAACTGAAAACATCGGCGTTATCACCACTGCTCCAAGGCCAAAAGATCAAAACACAGCACTGCACTAGCTCCTAAGAAGGAGAAAAATGACTGCTGCTGCTCAAAACCAGGACAAGTGCCATGGGATAAAACCCTGGAGAGAAGAGGGGCCCAAGAATGCTGGCTAATATTCAAGGGTCACCTCCTCCAAGCTCAAGAGAAATGCATACGGACAAAGAGAAAGTCAGGCAAGAGCACTGGGTGGCCTGCATGGACGAACAAGTCACTCTTGAATGAATTCCAGTGCAATAAGTGAGGAGTACAGGTGGTGGAATCAAGGATGGGTATCTTAGGAAGAGTATAGAGAGACAGTCGGAGCAGGCAGGGATCACGTTAGGAAAGCTAAAGCACTGACAGAACTCAATCTGTCCAAGGACATCAAGGGAAACAAGAGAAACTTCTATAGGTACACTGAGGATAAAAAGAAGACAAGTGAAAATGTGGGCCCCCTCTGGTAAGAAACAGGAGGCCTGGTCACCCAGGACATGGAGAAGGACAGGGTACTCGATGAACATTTTGCCTCAGTCTTCACTGGCAAAAACCTCCAGCCACACTGACCAAGTTACATAAGTCAAAGGCAGGTACTAGGAGAATGAAGAACTGCCTGATGTAGTAGAAGATCAGGTCTAAGAACATCTGAGAAAACAGAAGGTGCAAAAGTCCATGAGACCTGATAATTGTATCCGTAAGTCCTGAGCAAATTGATGGATGAAGTTGCCAAACCATTATTTTTAACTGAGAAGTTGTAGCAGTCTGGAGATGTTGCTGCTGACTGGAAAACTGGAAATATAACCCCCATTGTTAAGAAAGGAAAAAAGGAAGACCTAGGGAACTGAAAACTGAGCAGTCTCACCATGGTGTCTGGCAAGATCAGGGAGCAGATCTTCCCGGAAAGTATGCTAAAACATAGGGACAACAAAGGCATGAATGGTGACAGCAAACACAGCTTCACTAGTGGCAAACTGCCTGACAATTTTTATGGCCTTCTATGATGGGGCCACAACATTGGTGGATAGGACAAAAATGACTGATATCATCTAGCTGGACTCGTGTCAGACATTTGGCATTTTCCTGCACAATATCATTGTCTCTAAACTGGAGAGACATGGATTTAATGGATGGGCCACCCAGTGGATAAGGTATTGTCTAGATGGTGACAGTCAAAGAGTTGTGGTCAACAGCTCAGTGTCCAAGTGGAGACCACTGGCGAGTGGTGATCCTTACAGGTCAGTATTGCAGCCAGTGCTGTTTAACGTTTGTTGGCAACATGGACAGTAGGACTGACTGCATGCTCAAAATGTTTGCTAATGGCACCAAGCTGTCTGGTGCAGTTGACACGCTGGAGGGAAGGAATGCCATCCAGAGGGATCTTGACAGGCTTGACTGGTAACCAGTGAAACATCATGTAGCTCAACAAGGCCAGTGCAAGATCCTGCATCTGGGTCAGCCAATCCGAAGAACAACTACAACATGGGTAGAGAATGGATTGAGAGCAGCTCTCAGGAGAAGGACTTAGGGGTATTGATTGACTAGAAGCTCAACATGAACTGGCAATGTGCACTTGCAGCCCAGAAAGCCAACTGTGTCCTAGGCTGCATCAAAAGCAGTGTGACCAGCAGGTTGAGAGGTGTGATTCTGCCCCTCTACTCTGCTCTCTGTGTTCAGCTCTGAGGACCCCAACACAAGAGCAACATGGACTTGTTGGAGCAAGTCCAAGGAGTACTATGAAGATGATTGGAGGTCTGGAGCACCTCTCCTCTGAAGACAGGTGGAGAGAACTGGGGTTATTCAGCCTGGGGAAGTGAAGGCTTCAGAGAGACCTTGTAACTGTTTTCCAGTACATATAAGGGGCTATAATAAAGCTGGAGTGTGACTTTTTATAAGATCATGTAGTTACGGGACAAGGGGGAATGCTTTTAAACTGAAAGAGGGTAGATTTGGATTATCCATTAGGAAGTGATTCTTTACTATGTGGGTGGTGAGACACTGGAAAAGTTAGTTAGCCTAAAGAAGCTGGGGATGTCCCATCCCTGGAAGTGTTCAGTGCCAGGCTGGATGGGGCTTTGAGACGCCTGACGTAGTGGAGGTTTCCCTGCCTGTGGTAGTGGGTTTGGAACTAGCTGATCTTTGAAGATCTCTTCCAACCCAAACTATTCTACAGACTTCACAGTAATATTGTATGAAAAATAGAATAAAGTGAAACAAAACTAATTGCATGAATTATGCAACCTTATGAGGTGAGAAGGATTCTCACCACAGCTGTTATTCTCTCCCAGATGACTGCCCAAAATACTAACACCAGACTTTGCCTTTTCTGCTTCTTGCACCTCTAGCTGACCATGGCACAGCTTCAGAAGGTGGAATACAATGATTTTGACATGTGTCTTAGCTGTCTGGGGACATGGGCTGTCAAGGGTTACAGCGTAGGGACAGTGTGCACCTGTTGTAGGCATGGCAAACATCATTCTGTAAACCCTACACTCTCTTGCCCAGGCAGGTATTTGAGGGTCTGTGTGAATACTGACAAAAGTCAACGTAATAGAGAAGGGAGGTACCTGTCAACCGCATATGTGTGCAAATTGAATAATACTAAATATTAAGCAATAGGTGAATTCCTACATGATCATTAAACCAATATTGGAGGTGGACATGGCCTAATCTAATTGTAGGCATCTTCAAAATATATGTGTGTCTGAGCTACTCACCCTCAGTCATCTTTGCAGCCAAGAGATATATATAGAAATTTTAGGAATCCTTTCATTTGACCCTTTTTCAATATCACCTTTTGTGTTTTAATTGATTCATCCTTCCACATATGACAACTACATCTCCACTGCTGATAAAGACTCAGATGTAAGTGAATTTAGATATATTGTATCTCCAGAACTAGAATAATTTTTACTACTTAAGTCTGGTTATCTAGTAAAGATATTATGTGGCACAACTTTGTGAAAGAGAAGATTTAGACAACTTTAGTGAATCTAAAAAAAAAAAAAAAAAAAGGAGTCAGAATCCATAACTAAGGAAAAAAAAAATAGTTAATTGAGCACAATAGAGAGAGGAAAACAAGAAATGTTAGGATTCTTGCAAAGTTCTGAAGAATGTAGAGTGTGGGATGGGGTTATTGGTTATTTATTAATTCTGACAATGTCTATGTCTATTTTGTGAACTGTCAACAAGAAATGCAATCTTGTTTCAGAAATTCTTTGGGAAATGTATACAGTATATGTGCTTTATTTAATACAGTTCTCTGAAAGGCTAAGTTGCACTAAGCAGAAGTGTATTTGTAGTTAATCTAGGTACATGACATCTTTAGCTGACCCAACTCAGGTGGTCTGAGAACATGTAAATTATGAACTAGAATCCAGCCAAATAATACAGACAGGTAAGTAAAGAAGTAAAACCAGTTAGGCCAGAGTTTTAACAAGTACAATTTAAACACTGAGCTGTTTTTTTGGTTTTTTTTTTTTCTTTAGAACTAATGAAGAATACCAGTTTAAACATCCGTAAGATGGATCTTTGCAATGATACATCCACTCTTTTTCAGAGAGAGTAACAGAAAAGTGTGAAAGAGAGCATGGTTTATAAATTGAGCAATTTTAGTTATCAAAAAATATGTCTCAGTATGAAAAAAAGCCTAGCAGGAACATCCTGTGTTGGAGAAGTTAAAAAAGAACAAATTGTGTTGTGCCAGCAAGGAAAATAGCTATATATTGAGACTATATAGGCTCACCTATCAAAGTCATTGTCTGTTTACATGTATAGCAAGCCTTTTCTTTATGTGCTTAATGGATTCCATCTCCTGAGATACATGTTCAGCCATATAAAAGACAGTTGTCACACAATGCATGAGCTTAAGACACCTTTCTATATTGGACCCTGTAAATGTAATGCATGGCTAATCCCTGTATGTTTATGTCAAAAGGAAATGAGCTCATGCTGCTGAACATAATTCTAACTCAGAGACCTAAAGAAAAATAGGACTTCTTTCAAAAAGATAATCCAGTGGATCTTGACTAAAAGGGCTGTAGGATTAATTAACACTATATATCTACAGCATACACATGCATTTATCCTGAAAACAATGGAATTAATGGAAGCTTTTTTCTCATGATTCTGACTCTGGTTAAGTACTGTGGTTTTTATTATGGAACAAGGTAAGACTGGGATTTTGTTCTTTAGCTGTGATTTTGTATCGTGGTGCACATTGCCCTGCAAAGTGGAATATAAACTGCTTACTTTCACTGAGAATGCTGCTGACATTTATCTTATCTAACTGGATGGTTATTTTCACAAGATGTGCAAAGAGTTTATTTCTTTTTTTTTTTGCCTTTCTGTTAAATTTAATACATAACAGCACATTAGTTCAGAAGCTACAAGAGAGTGAAACATACAAAACCTAATGACAATAAGAATTTGAAGAATAGCGTCCACACAATTAATTAAATGCCTCCACAAATTCTGGTTTACATATATCTTCAATATTGTTCCTTGGTCTTGATCACACAGAATCCGTATGCAGAACAGCATGCGCACAGGTGTAATTTAAAACCCTGGAAACTCACAGGAATTTATATTAATGGGAAACCTGCTGGAAATCACTGTGGAGAGCCTTAGAAAAGGTAAGACCTTTAAGAGGAACAAGAATCTAAACTTCCTATTAGCATGATAAGCTTTCTCTTTCCCTTTTTCTTTCTTTTTCTGTTTTTTTTTTTCTTTTTCTGTGTGTTCTTGTACTTTGTTTGAATGGTTGCAATAAAGGAAAGGAACAGCCACCCAGCTTTAAATGGAAGATCCAGTGCTTAGCATTTAAACTTATCTGTGGCCTTACTTTTATTCCATTCTCAGTAATGTTGAGGTCAGCAACCTTGTATCATTTGTTGTTATGAAAGAGCATGTGGAATGAGGGTTTTATTACCATATTCAGAATCACCTAGTTCTGAATGTATCAGAAGATACAGCTTGTCATAGTTCCACCAGCCTCAATAGAAGCTGAACTACTGAATGCCTGCTCTGACAGATGAATACCTGCACCTAAGATTACTACACTCAAAAACTTGATGTGAGCCAAAATGAAACACTGTATATGCAAAAGCAAGAAAATATGGCTAGTCTAATTAGTGTTTTAACAGTCTTATACATAGACTGTTACTGAAGAAGTAGACTAATACCAAAATTCTTAATAAGCGCAGAAATATCTAATTAATAATGAAGTCAACTTTACAAAGGTAGAATAACAGGATGCTCTGCTTTTTGTTAGCATTATGTTCATCAATGGCTTCCTCTTGATCCTAATGCTGTTGCTTCAAACTTTCTCAAGACCAAGTACAGGAAGGGGAAGTTATGATGAGTTGTCACCATGTTACCTAGATTGGTCATATACTTATAAAGCTATGGACAGGTCAAGCAATAGTCATTTGACTCATACAAAAGTGTCAAAATGCCAATTTAGGCCAAGGTAGGCTCAAACAAGTCCTGAGACTCTGCACTCTAAGTTAATTCAAAAACCTGTGGACTTTCACCATCTAAAGCAAAAATATTATCTACTTGGCGAAAAGCTTTCATTAGATTTGTAAGAGCAGTACTCTGCTCAGGAACCAAAACCCAGTAGTGTAATCTGTAAGAGGAAGTCATTTGGAGACAGTATGTTTCAAGTTATTTCCTTCACACTGAAAGAAAATGGAGCTCAAAATGGACTGACTTACGGTCCTCTGCAACTTTAGCTGTTTTAAACATTTATGTGCATAGGTGTGTGTACATGTATTCATATTTATACTATATATTCATATAGTGCTATTTCAGGATACACATTCAATTGCACATTTAATTACACTATTTTATTATTGTAAGAGATAATATATTGAAAAGAGATTTTTGTATATGTGACTGTCCTGGTTTTGAGCAGCAGCAGTCATTTTTCTCCTTCTTAGGAGCTAGTACAGTGCTGTGTTTTGATCTTTTGGCCTTGGAGCAGTGGTGATAACGCCGATGTTTTCAGTTGCTGCTCGAATGTTTGGTCTGGCCAAGGACTTTCTGAGCCTCATGCTCTGCCAGGGAGGAGGGGAGGCTGGGAGGAAGCAGAGACAGGACACCTGACCCAAACTGACCAAAGAGGTATTCCATACCACAGCACGTCATGCCCAGGATGTAACTTGGAGTGACCCGGAAGGGTTGGGTCGACAGGGTTGGACGAGGTATTGGTCGGTGCTCGGCTGGGGGGAGTGGGGGCGAGTTATTGGTCAGCTGGTGTTGAGGTGTTGTATTCTTTCCTCTTGTTATTTCCTTTATCATTATTATTATTGGTGGTAGCAGTAGTGATCTATGTTATACCTTAGTTACTAAACTGTTCTTATCTCAACCCGTGGGAGTTGCATTCTTTTTGATTCTCCTCTCCGTCCCTCCAGAAGCAGGGGGAGGGCAAGAAGCGGGGGGAGTGAGTGGACGAGGTTTGTGGTTGGGTTCAAACCACGACAGTTCTTTTTGGCGCCCAACGTGGGGCCAAACCACGACAGTGACATATTGAAGTCCTTGCTAGAAGTGGTGCATTTTTATCCCCTCAGAATTCACATATCAACACAAATAACTTAATGTACAATTCCAAGGAAATCCATATACAACAGCTGACAGAGAAGTAAGAAAAGCCATAACCTATTGTCTCATCATCACAGAATTCCAGTAATAATTTCATTCATTAGATTAGAGAAGCAGACTGTTTAAATTGCGTTAAAGTACATTTTGGATTCACAGAAACTTAAACCATTCTACATTGTCACAGAGGAAAACTGCTCAGATTGCACAGCTTAAATCAAATCAGGATTAAAGTGGTTTATCCATTTATTCTAACATTTAATTAACCAACAGTGAACTATACATTCAGGATCAATATTAACAACCCAACAGATAAATTACAATGCTAGCTACTCACAAAATGCAAACATGCACCTACAGATTTAACCACCCTTCTAAGACTAATCTCAAGTTCCAAATTTGACTTCCTCCCTCACACACTTTCATGTAAAGAAGCTCCCCAGACAAGCAAATGTGAGTTACAAGTACAAAACCCATCTCCTGGGAATGCACAATGCCCTATTTGCACACACCTCCTGTGTTTATAAATAAATTTCATGTAAACAACTTTCATGTTTGCCCTTGTCTCTTCCAACAACCCACTAATAAGTAGGCTGGAGAGAAAGACCCCACATGAAGTCAATACACACGTCCAAGATGTGTGTACCTATTTGTGGTATTCTGCAAGGAAGTGTAGACTGCTTAAAGTGGAGGATGCTCTGTCATGCCTAAACAGAGGTCCTGATGCTATGAGCAGAATTCTGGCATTACCAAACCAGATATGGCTGTCACTCTTTTACCACTTTCCCACTTTGAGGTCCCGTTTGACAGCATGACTTCCCCAAAAGTGTCTTTGTAATATAACTCTTTGATTTAGTTGATTGGCTTCTTAAACTTTGTGCTTGCAAATTTCTTCATACTTTTATGATTTAATGGACAATCACTGCCTCAGACCAGGCAGGTTTTGGTATTGTACCTACACACACTGTTTGTACTCCCATTTCTATCTTATTGGTTATTGTTAACCATGTCTGTGTATTAACTACAGGGGGCTGTGTAGACTACCCCATAGCACACATTAAACACATGCCTGACAATTGATTATGAAAGGTATGATTCTCCATTACTTTCAGGCTCATGGCTTATTATACAGAAGGAAAAGCTTTGTATTCTTATGCCACATAAATCAATACCTACCACAGTGACTATTAAAAACAATCCCCTTCTCCCAGTTAAGCCTTGCATGCATTGCCAGTATCCATCCAGCTTTACTGTGAATTTTTATTTTATTTTTTTTGTCTTTCAATTCACCACACTATTCTAAGCCTAAGTTTAAAAGAAGCAGATAAAGTGAAGGTCATGACCAGCCTTTGGTGACTGATCTGCTTTTCAAAGGGATAAAAAAACCTTACAGACACATACACACAAAGCCCCATACCAATCCAGAAACACACAGGAAAACCCAAACAATAATACTTAACAAAATGCAACCCCCAAAATAAACAATAAAAACCTCTTTAAAAAAAAAGGCTAACAGCCAGAATGGTAGTGTACAGCAAGCAATATGCACAACTGGCTAATCATGTGGTAGCTTGTGTATTCTATCAGTAAATGGATTTTGAGTAATGCTTCTTTTACATTTAGAAAACTCAGGGAGAATTTCGACTCCTCAAAATGCCTAGCTAGATAAATGTAATTATCTATTTCCAAACCTAAAGTTCATTCAGCTGAAATTGGGTTGAGAACATTCATCAGTTATTTAAAGAGAAAAAAACCCAACAAGCAAACCCAGAAGACAATGGTTTATGGTTATTGCACACACAAGAATTATTGTAAGAACACTTCGATCTAAGTCTACAAACTTGAATAATCATTCTGCACTACATTATATCAGTATTTATGTTTATTGACACAGAATGATAAAATCATATAATCAGCTAGAAAAGAACTTTAGGATCATCAAGTCCAACTGTTACACCAGGACTGCCAAATACACCACTGAACCATGTTACTAATGGCCTCACCTACATGTGGAACATATCCAGGGACTGTGATTCTACCACTTTTCTGGGCAGCCTGTTCCAAAGCCTGACCACCTTTTTAGTGAAGAAATTTTTCATAACATCCAATCTAAACCTCCTCTGGTGTAACTTGAAGCCACTGCTCTTGTCCTGTCACTTGTTACTTGGGGGAAGAGACCAGCCACCTTCTTGCTCCATTCTCCTTTCAAGGTAGTTGTAGAGAGCGATAAGGTCCCCTCTGAGCTTTCTGTTCCCCAGACTAACAACCCCATTGCCCCCAGCTGTTCCTTGTAAGACTTGTGCTCCAGGCCTTGAAAGGAGCATTGTTACCCTTCTCTGGACACATTCTAGTAACTCAATGTCTCTGTTATAGTGAGGGGCCCAGAAATGAAGACAGTGTTTGAGGTGCAGCCATAACACATTCACAAGTGCTGAGTACAGGGGCATTATTACTTCCCTAGTGTAGTTCCCTGCTGGCCACACTATTTCTGACATAATCACATATTTCTTAGGTCCCAACTAACCCTGATTTTTTAAGAATTAATTATTTCATTATTTTAATTTTCTGAGGTTTTTTTTCCTTAAGCGCAATATTTATGTATTCAGCTTTTGTCTGGATCATCATTTGTGAGTTTTTCTATTCTTTTATTTTGTTTGGGAATCTAATTACGATTATTAGATATGTAAGTAATTAAGTACACTTTCTTTTTAAAAAGTCATTATTTTTTAGAGATAGGTTGTTTATTACAGCTTAATAAATTCTCAGTATGCATAAAATCTGAGGCATGTGTTCTTTCTAACAAGGGATTGTTTTCTTCAAGAAACAGAAAGACTGATAATGCAGCAATATTTCATGAAGGATTTGTGTTTTAAATTCTTTTAACTCAAAATCACTTGCAAATTCTCAGCTCATCTTGTCCTCAAAGAAAAGACCTAAATATAGCTCTGGGCACTAAGATGTCTAATTTAAGAGATTGTCTTATGCAGAACAGACAGTTTATGTAGCCAAATTGCCACCTCAGGACAGGAACTGACATCTTCAGAACAGCTGAATTGTTCCCTGAAAAAGCCTATCCTCCTCCATTGTACTAGAAGCTTAGACGAAGTGGTTGTTAGTGAATTGCCTCAAGTTAGGTAAGATGTATCCAGTACTAGGGTTCATGGAACAAGGTTAAACTGTACATGTTTTATCACCTTTGTAGACCTGTCCGTTAAAATGATGATGTGAACTTTGAACATAAGAAAAAGTTAAAAACAGGACCACTTATCTCATCTAAAAGCTTTAGGCATCTCTAAACCACTAGGTACAATTTTAATCTTCCAAAACCTGCAGGTTCTTGTGAATGTTGTTTTGCATATATGGAAAACATGTATGCAAATTTTCATTTGGCAGATTGTTAGGGCTGACAGCTCACTGGGTCTGACGTGTTCATATCTATGGGGTCAGAATAAGGTCCAGTGAGGGGAACCAGGGTCAGACACAGCCCAGGGATGACCACACAGGGCTGCAAGAGTAGGACTGTGCAAGGCCAGGCCAAGAGGTTAGCCCACCCATGGGGCCTGGCTCAGCATGGCCAGGCAGGGCAGGGCTGCACCACAGCTTAGGCAGGGCCAGGGAGACCCCCAGCTGAAGGCAGTGTTCATGGTCTGGGGGTGGACCCCAGTTGCAACCATCCTATAGCACTGCCCGGAGTTCTCTCCGCACCACCACTGCCTGGACGGGGTCCACCCTTGAATACACTGGCTCTACTTTGTCCTTGAGCCTCCAAAACCAAGCCTCTGGAGAGGGCTAAGGACACTTCTACTGATAATCCTGGCAGATACGTACGTGCGACTGTGTAGTTCTGTCTCATTTGTCTGGGTTTTTTTTTGAGATGGTCTCTTTAACAGGTAAATTCATTCTGAAAGGAACTGGCCTCAGAGACTGGAACTTCTTCATATCAGGAAAAAAAAAAGCCTTTTTCATGATTTGTACATCACAAACACAACAGAATGTTCAGAAGAGTCTGATTCAGCTGTTCTTAATCACATTGGTTAATCCTGAAAACAAGCACGACTTGCCATAAAATGGTTCACTATCCATCATACTTTAAAAGGTAGATACTGATTCTCTTGCAGCTTATGTAAATGACTTCCAAAATGTTAAATGAAGTTTCTGTATTTAACTGTACCTATTCTGAATTGAATTTAGAGAAGTTTTTTGAAACTTACTCCATATTTGAAAATTAATCTAAATGAAACCTTCCATTGTTCCCTTGCTGACTGTCAAAATTTTTAAAATGTTTTTTGGTATCTCATCTGATTTATGCTTGTTGATGTCTACACCTGAAAGTCAGAGACAACAGAAAGGGTTCTTTCCTTTCGTACATAGTCAGCTTTCATGTAAAAAAAAACCAAACAAACAAAACACACCCAACCAAAAAATCCCTAAAGATAACTACCTGTTATTTAATTTATTTACAATCCTGTATTCTCTGTGGCTGTATTTCACCCAAATTTTTTAAGTGCTATTCAACAGTAAAATAAAATACCTGAATAATAACAATAATATAACGTAACTGCATGCCATGTTTGAATGCAAACTTTTTTGTATCTGATCAACCTATATTTCTGGATTCCAAGGCTCCTGTTCATGTATTCATTAAATTACTTAGAAGTTTCTCTTTTTTAAACTGTTTTTCTCTTTAGCTAAATAATAATAACACAGGGATAATGCAACAATTTTCTAAGCAGTTCTTAGGAAAAAAAAATTATTAATGAGAAAGAATCCCAACAGTGATTGCTATAAATTATACAATTAATTGACAGGTCTCTTAGCACAGTTAACTTAACTGAATCAAAGAAGCATTTTTAAAAAGGATTACACTGATCTAACCCAGTGTTGTCATACTTTAATCCTTGTAGGCAGGTAAACAACACACAGCCATTCACTGACTCCCCTTCCGTGGTATGGGAAAGTGGCTCTGAAGGGTAAAAGTGTGAGTACCTATGCCTTGAGATAAAGACAGTTAAAAAGGGAAAGACAAAGATGCATGTGCAAGCAAAGCAAAATAAGGAATTAATTCACTACTGCCCTCAGCAGGCAGGTGTTCAGCCGTCTCCAAGAAAGAAGGGCTCCATTACGCGTGTTAGCTACCTGGGAAGATAAAGACCATGACAGCAAAGGTTACCGCCTTCCTCCTTTTTCTCCCAGCTTTTATGACTGAGTACAATGTCATAGGGTATGGAATATCCCTCTGGTCAGTTGGGGTCAGCTGTGCCAGCTGCGTCCCCTTCCAGTTTCTTGTGCACCCACAGCCTACTTATTGTGGAGTCAGAGTGGGAAGAAGCAGAAAAAGCCTTGACACTATGTAAGCACTGTTTGGCAATAGCTAAAAATTAGTGCACCATCCACACCATTTTTTATCACAAATCCAAAAGATAGAACTCTACAAGCTACTAGGAAGAAAAATATCTCAGCCAAAACCAGGACAGCCAGTTACAATACTTACATACATTAGTGGTACTAAAAGACAAATCTCGTTATGTGTCATGCCATCCTGCTTACATTGGCAGGGGAAAGAGTGACTGCTTCTCAGATACAAACAGAAATGTATTTATTGAATGCTGGAATCATCCAAAGACAAACAGATGGCTGCTATTCAAGCAGGGCAAGGCAGTGATTATGCACATCTGTACAATACCAATAAACTCTAATATATCCGGAAGCAATTAGTTACTCTTTTAGAATAAAGCAAAGTGTTACTCAGAACAGCCTTTTTTTTCATTATTCAGTCAATTTTACATAAAAGTTGTAACTATGCATAGATAGTTTTCACAATAATAACACAGTAGTCTCCAGTGAGTGTACGCTCTGTTTTCGAAAATGTATATAGATCTCAGACACTTTCTGTGACAACCTGCCTAATTTTTTTATTTTATTTGCTGTTAACAGGAATTTGCATTAAGATCACTTTGCACAATTATTGCCAAGTCTTCTCCTAGACCCTCACTAGGCTTTCCTGCCAAAAAGGTTAACCCAAAATCACACGTCATATGTTAAGCTGGAAATATACATGGGAGAAGAAATCCAAAAGCTCTTGCTTCAAGACTAGTGCTCCCTTGTGAGCCTTCATGTACTAGCATCTATGTCTACTACCGAACTCGAGTTTCCCAGTTCATAGTACAGAAGCAAAAGTTCAGCCATCTGGAACTACTATGTTGATGTACTGTAGTATGCTACTACATTCCTGCACAGCTTTCCCAATCAGCCTTTAAACAACTAAATTGTTCCTCTAGAACTAAAAATGCATTGGCAACGGATTGTTGTTACAGTAAATTATTATACTTTGCCTAACTAGCATAATTTTCATTAACATCTAACTGCCTTTTACTATCCAATACATCAAGATGTTATCTACTTCCAGATTTTGATTTATATTAAAAAGACACATCTAAACAATAGATGTCAAACTGCCCACTCTCTTAAACAGCTGTTATGTATCTTGGCTCCATTTTGAAACACCCAAATTGTTATGTTCAGAGAAAATTTGATACACACAGGACTAGCTTTAGGCAACGGGGAAGTAAACTAGTCAGCTTTAATAGAAACAGTTTTTTTATTGTTTCTTTATCTTCCTTTTTATTGATATAGTCATGGAAATTCAGGTCAACAGAGAATATCACTTTATTCAATTTGACTTTATGAATATATTCTATTTCTATTTCATGCAGATATTTGATACTAAGCCCAGTTATGATAGGTATCTCTATTCACATTTGCATAAACAGACCATGTCTCTGCTGCCTGGACATAAGCTGGTTTGGTTTAGAAGCCACACGACTATGGTAACATAGCCCTCTGAGGATATGCTGATTATAAGGAATTTTCCTGTCCTCTAAAGCAGGGACAAAGTTTCAAAAGCAGTCACTACTTTTATCCCATTAGGTGCATGTCAAATCAAAGGAGTGTATGTCTGTGTGTAACCTTTCAGGGGTAGTAAATATTCCTAATCCCTAATAAATCATCTTGTATTTTTCTGATCTAAACCAGAAACTATTCTGAATAATTTGGAACAGATCTAGTTTTAGTTGGTTAGGTTTTTTTAATAATTCTACTTCCTTTGAGCCACTTTTAAATTTTCTCATCAAAGATTTTCCAAAACCAAACCAGACATAACTAAGCCCAGCAAATGATTTCTCAAGGACTCCATGAGAGAAGGATATCTTCTCATTATAAGCTGGATATTTGTCAGCACGCTACATTTTTTCTTCCATCTAACACTCATACTGTCAATTCCACATGATTTACATTTTTAATGTGATATAGTAGCAAGTCATCTGCACTGCAAATCCAACAATATTTAATCTTCACTATTACTTCTATCAACCAGATTTAATCCTATAGAAAATTAAACTACAAACAGCAGAAAATCCAAAAGGCGTTAAATTTTTCTTTAATAAATATATAAAGACACACTTGGATCTATCAATACTTATAGAGAATAAATGTTTATACATCTAAATTAAAGAGGATTGTCTTGTATTATCTAGCTGAAATGTAATTAATAATGTTAATTTATAAGGAATAAATATTTGTATATCCAGAAATCTTTCATTGATTACATAAACTAAACAAATATGGATAAAACATCTGCTAGATCAAATACATTCGGAGACATGTCAATTCTGATTACATTACTTTTATATAGGATATGAGTGTGAAGTGGAAGGGAAAGCCTAAAATAAATAAAAATAAAAAAAAAAAAGAATTTTTTGGTTTTGAAAACAAGAATTGTTTTAAAATCTGAAAAAAAAAACCAAGCCCAAACAAAACAAAAAAACACCCAAAGCCTCAACACATCATATTACAAGGGAGAAGGAATATACTGTAACAGGGACTCCTGAAAGCACAAGCAAAGAAAAGGCAACTGAAGATTCAACTGTAAAAACAGGGGACCTTAAAGGAATTCAGCCTTGACAACTGGATAGAACTGGTTTTACAGTATAAAAAAAAAATAAGCAAAAAATTGCTCTTGGCAGATGTGAAACATTTCATACATGGCGAAAATGCAAAGGGAATAAGATGTTAAAAAAGAGTCACAGTCCCTACAAGAAAGTGAACACAGGATGGACAGAGAGAGAAATTTCTTCAACACTGTACTTGATCAGTGCAACTGCTTCTCTGTAGCATTTTTTCCTTCACCTCCAGCAAAGAAAGCTCTGTTTTTTGATTTCCCACTTAGCACATTTTGCATAGGTATGTAAATATTCACCCGCATAATTTATATTGTCAAGACTGCAGGCACATATAGAGATGCCCAAGGCACAAACTCTGGTTTCCAGAGGTGTCAGATGTACTCTAACTAATGTTAAAATCAATTCCGAAACAATATTGATTCTCTGAAAACCAATTTTTCAGTAGTAAGTTCACAATCACTTAGAATAAGAAGTGTGTAGGGACACATCAACTTTCCCACACTTAATACCCTTCTGTTTCTTTATTGTACTACTATTCTAATAAAGATACAGTGTGGAGGACAATTTGAAAAGCGAACGCAATAAAGAGATTTGATTTTTTTGTGAACCTTAGATTTTGAACTACAAATACATTAAGATTCATCAGCATGTCGAGTAAAGAATTGTCCAGACTGGAAATTCAGTCACTGTTTACCAGCATATCTGTGTTTTGTTCTTCAAGAAAATAAGAGAGGATAACAAAGGCTTGTCAGTTCAAAGTCTTTATGACCTTTACAGAAACTGTCTGTAACTGAATTCAGAGCAGAAATAAAGTAGAAAGATGTGCTACTTACAAGAGATACATACAACTTAATTTTTAGTTCATTCTCTAGTTCTGATTTGTACTCTTTTCCAAGTGACTTTTCAAAGGTAGCAATACAATAATGAAACTAATCCAAAACTGCAGGAGGATAAATTTATGGACTGTCGTGGGAAAAGATGCTGGCTACTGGCACTTTATTATTTAATATTATAGATTTTGTCAGGGAGACTATCTCCCCTTCTGATTCTCCCCAGTCACTGAATTAATATGTACATGTGTGCACTTATGAACCTGCTTGGATTTATAGACTCTGTTGAGAGGTATGTATTCCCTTCACATCCTCTCTCCTTTGTTTGAGATTTAACACAAAATAATGATGTAGATTCATTAAACTACTTGATGTTAACATACACGATAGAATCTATCAACATCAATAATAGTCTGGCATATTTCAATTTGCAATCAAAGTTGAGGAAAACATTTTATGTACAGTTTTATAGACATTTAAGCCCTGAACACCAGTCCTACAAGCTACAGCTGCTGAGCAGGGCAAGAAGCCCATAAGTTACGGTTTTCCTGTAAGGCTGGAAAATAGACCAAATAAAGACTCATATTTCAATATTAACTGAACAAGGTCTTACTTTCATATCTGCCTGGCAAATTGAAAATACTTCATGAAAGTCAACATCCAGGGAACTAATGTGATAAACGGGGTTTATTTCTGGCCAGCTGAAAGTATGCCATCCTAATAACCCTGCTAGCTAATATTACTCCAACATATTCAATGATAGGTATGTCTTGGCTTGATTTCAAAAAACCAAAGTGAATTATCTGGAGTCAGTGAGGTTACAAACACATGAGTTTTGCGATCCAAGGAAAACTCCAGCTTTTTTTTTTTTTTTTTCAAGTTCTCAGTACTCCAGCCCATTCTTATTTTCCACTTTAACTACTTTAGCTATTCCTAACTGTAATTCCTTCTTAATGACTTTGGCTATTGTAAGCATATTTAATTTAAATAGACACTGCACATTCAGCTATTTTTCAAAAGTAGAATTTAAAAAAAAGGAAGAATTTTTTTTTTTTTAATGTAGCTGAAAAAAAATTAATCTTTTTGCTTTGTTTCTGTTTTTCCAACATTTTCATGTGAACATACAAATATTTAACCTAGCACTGTTTGAGATTTTGAACTTCCTTTTTTAGGGTATGTCAAAAATGAATTGTGGTCACATTTTGGCACCTTAGACTCATGCTGTAAATCTGGTAGAGTATGCTGTAGCACTTCTTCAGCCTGGAGCCGCAGTTTTGTTTTTGAGGGAAAATGGCAGCTCATGTCATCACCTAATCTCAGATGTACCCAAGTCTTGTGCATAAGCTTACAGAATAGTACCATCTTAGAATAGTAGCAAGTTAGAGAGGCTCAGCAAAAATAATCTTAAAGATCTTGTCTCACAGGCATTTTTTAAAGAATATGAAGGTCTTAAATATATTCAAGATTCATGAATCACTCAGACCTGGGAGGAATTCAAAATTTTAGAGACTTAGATAACACAAAAATACTCAAACACGTTCCTTGAAAAATATACTTGCATAAATGTTTCTGGAAGACATGTTTTACAACATAAACAATTACATTTACAATAGGCATTGGTGAAAACAAACAAACAAAAATCTCATGTTTTGTTACTTCCTGCTGATGCCTTTTTTTTTTTGATAGAAGAAAACATGCTGCTTGCTGTGACAGTCCCCTTAGCTTATTTCTTTTCCTTTTTTTTCCTCTGTATTTGTGTCGTGGTTTAAACCGATCCACACAGCTCATCCACTCACTCCCCTCTTTCTTGCCCTCCCCCTGCTCCCAGAGGGACGGAGAGGAGAATCGAAAAGAATGCAACTCCCACGGGTTGAGATAAGAACAGTTTAGTAACTAAGGTATAACACAAATCACTACTGCTACCACCAATAATAATAATGATAAAGGAAATAACAAGAGGAAAGAATACAACACCTCAACACTAGCAGACCAATAACTCACCCCACTCCCCCCAGCCAAGCACCAACCGATTCCTCGTCCAACCCTGCAGTCAACCAACCCTTCCGGGGTAACTCTCCGTTGCATCCTGGGCATGACATGCTGTGGTATGGATTACCTCCTCGGTCAGTTTGGGTCAGGTGTCCTGTCTCTGCTTCCTCCCTGCCTCCCCTCCTCCCTGGCAGAGCATGAGGCTCAGAAAGTCCTTGGCCAGACCAAACATTTGAGCCGCAACTAAAAAACATCAGCATTATCAGCACTGTTCCCAGGCCAAAAAATCAAAACACAGCGCTGCTCCAGCTTCTAAGCAGGAAAAAAATAACTGCTGCTACCCAGGACAATTTGTTAATGTTTCTTTTGTATTTGCTGTAAAACTATGCAATTTGGTTTATATTGTGATATTGTTCAGAATCTCCTAGATGAACATCCCATCATTGATGGTAATTGTTGTTGGCTTCCATGGAAACGCTAATTTTGCAACAGTCAGTGTCGATCAGTCCTCATCAGTTATGTTTACATGAAGTATGTTTTGGTCATTGTGAAGTCTCTAACAAGTAATCAAGCCTACTGACAGAAGGGAAAATTCTTAAATTACAGTTGTGCATGTAGATTCCTGGTCTATTTTTCCCTGTCATACTCATTTAAGCATTATAAATCTGAGTGGTACATAATAGAATATCTTGAACTTAGTGTGAAAATTTCCTTACCTCTCATAAGCACAAAAGCAAGCAAACCTCTACTTTTGAACCTCAAGTAATTCATCAATGTATAAAAATACAGTCTTCACAATGGGATTTTTATGGTCCAATGCTTCTTATAAAAAATATCTTTTTTTTTTCTAGCTTTGGCTTGGCAAGTTTTACAAGCATTCTAATTATTTGTGCTTGTAGGATCTCTCTAGATGAAAACCAGTCTTTTTATAGACAGTAATAGATGATATTTTGGAAAGATGAAAAAACACAAAAAATTTTCATTAAACCAGCAATTAATATTTGTTTGGTTTCACTCACTCCAAATTGGAGTAACTGAAGTTACTACATTTTTGATAGAACAGTGCTAACCATCTCCACAAATCTTTAAGAATAAAAATGTCACTAAGATGTAGTTATTCAGAATTCTGCATGACCTTCCAATCTAAGCAATACTGATATAATTCTAGAATGTCTACTAGCTTCTTCAGTCACAGAAGTTATTTAAGATGAAGGTATGAAATATTATAATTTACAGTGGGACTTATGATGTAGTTATTCGGAATTCTGCATGACCTTCCAATCTAAGTAATACTGATATAAATCTAGAATGTCTACTAGCTTCTTCAGTCACAGAAGATGAAGGTATGAAATATTATAATTTACAGTGGGACTTATTTACATCATATTGACAGTGTAAAATATTCAAATCACATTTAAATTGCACAGAGGCCCTTTTTCACTGTCAGTAGAGCAAAAGAAGTCTTTGGGCTTGTCAACCCAAGTAAGTTTGTCCAAAATAGAGGAAGGTAACACTGTAGTATTTAATTAAGAGTACTACAGAAGTCCATTTGAGTTCCTTATCCTGTTTTTCATATCAGTATAAAAATAGCACAGATCTTCTGAGTTTCAGTTTTCACACCCCAGATGATGAATGAAACCAAAAATGAGAGGTTGGTATTTGAGTTATTGGGAAATTTGAAATAATTTTGTTAGCATTTTGTGTTAATGGTCTTTCAAAACTCAAACATGATTAGTTGGGCAAGAAAAAGGAGATTTATTTATACAGCAATACAGAATCATCTATTTAGCTATTTGTGGATGATTATTTTCATAGAAAATATTTTCTTTGCCACGCACTTCAGTGGCATTTAAGTATCACTGAAGAACATCAATGATAATAAAAGTCAATGTTCAGATTATTTATTCATCACTGGTTGCGATTTTTAATTGAAAGCTTCTTCCTCCATCTTGGTGATAGCAAAAAAAAAAAAACTGTTATTTTTAGACAGTAAGATATAGTATACTTAGGATCTTCATGAAATGAAGAAGTATGCTGTTCTTTTTGCAGTAGGATCTAATGGAAGAATAATTGAAGAAAACACATGGAGGGCCAGATATTAAAACTCAAAAAATATCAGTCACTGATATTTTTTAAAACTCTCCAGACTACAAATAAATTTGATAGGGATGAAAGAATACTAGTTAAACTGTATCTGAACAACAATGATTACATGTGAAATTTATACAATAATTTCAAGATAATAATCTATGTAATGAGAAATTATGATTAAAAGCATGATATTCATTAAAATTAAAGCATAATAATACCCTAGTGTTCACTTCTGATTTAGTCAGGTTTTGAAGAGTGTAGAATCATGGAATAGTTTGGGCTGGAAGGGACCTTCAAAGATCACCTAGTCCAACCCCTCTGCAATCAGCAGGGACATCTTGAACTAGATGTGGTTGCCCAAAATCACATCCAGCCTGGCCTTGACTGTCTCCAGGAAATGCAAGAAAGCAAAAGTAACTTCTATTTTGTTTCAAAAAGGAAAATTCAAGGAAACCTCAGCTTCTACTGCATCTCTGGAATAATAATGGATCAAAACCCTACTGGAAACTGTTTCCAGCTGCAAGAGAGTTACAAAGGTGATTTAGAGTAGTCACTAAGTTTTACAAAGTGGATATCATGCATCATCAACTCTCTACAATTAAGTTAATGGACATAAGGCGAGAAATGGTTGTTTATTTTGAGTTTAGCAAATCTTTCAACACTGTTTCTCATACATGCTCAGGCACAAAACTATGTGGGGGTTAACATTCTTTAATCATAGAATCGTAGAATAGTTAGGGTTGAAAAGGACCTTAAGATCACCTAGTTTCAACCCCCCTGCCATGGGCAGGGACACCCATAGCTATCGCTGTTGTTCTTAGGGTCAGCCTGAGAAGGCTGCTATTACTGAATGAATTACACTGGCACAACAGCAGCCTAGCTGTATGGGAGAGGAGCAGCTGGTTCCAGAAATATAGAAATGTGAAATTATCAAGGCACCAGTGAAACATTTAGAATCCGATAAGCTCAAACATTGTCAGACATTAATGAGTTGTCCAGGCTTCCAGCACAAGCTAAACGTAAGTATTGTGAAAAAATAGAAGAAGGGTTCCCATACACAATTACAAGCTTTAAAATGTTAGAAAAATTTCCTTGCAAGCAGAGGTTCCATTGCTATGTCACACAGAATAACGTAGTATGGGAAGGGGACAAGAACAGATGAAAGTATATCAACAGTTGAAGAAAACTCATGCCCTGGAGTCTGACTATCCCAAACTCATTCTTGCAGTTATGTGTTCTTTTGCAGCAGTACATTCATTTTTCTAATCGCATTGCAATGGCAAGCTGATAAATGAGAACAACTTTTGGCAATGGTAATGCTAACTGATGGTGAAGCACCTGACGAATAGGAGACAAAAAGTGCCATTTATTCTGCCTGGAAGTGAAGTGGCAGAAGTAAAGAGCTGTCTACCTAAAAATAAATGTGGAAAAGGTCTGAAAAGCCCCATTAATTATGGAGAATGAAATGTAGGATATTACATCATGTACCAATATTTTACTGAAACCCAATATGGACCTTCCAGGAAATGACAATGCTCCGATACAGCTATGGAAAAAGCCTCTCCAACAGTATATCAGACAGTTACACATACAAAGGAAAAAATCAAGCTTGGAAAAGTTAATACTACCTACTATGAGTTACAGCTACAGGTTTGGCAAAGTGCTTCAGAAACGTAATAATATAAAGACCTCAGTAAGTCCTGCTGGTTTGCTTTAAACGATGATCCTCTAAAGGGCAACAAATTGAAGACAAGCACCTACTAACAATATTTTTTATTTCAGCAAATTAATTTCTAGCAAGAATGGAAGGAAGGAGTCCAGGAGTGCATACACTGGCTACAAAGTCAGTGACAGAAAGGAAACTAAAAGGAGAAGTTTAAAATAAATCTAATGGTTTCCATACATAATAGTTGAGAATTTACAGAACTGCAGATAAAGTCTGTTCAGGATAATGAATTGTAAAACACTACAGCTGAAGTAGAACAAAAGTAATATTGAAGGAAAATTAAATAGGTTGGTATTAGAAGATACCTGCACTTGTCTGGTAGCCAAAAATTAGTAATTATATGATCTTTTTAAAAGTTAGCTTTTTTCTAATGGTTTCCTTTAATGTTTTAAACTCAGGCTTTCGTTTAAGATTTTAAAAACTCTTAAACCAAAAAGAAATCCTTAACAAGAAGGCATCTGGTATTCTGCACATCCAATCTCACAAGATAAAATAAATAGTTATTCATATAAAAGTTGGTATTTATTTAATTTTTAATATTTTTTAGATTAATACTCTAGTATTGATAATCATGTCATGTCATATTGTTATATATGGGGCCATATATAATGAAGTAATTTCCTATACTGATTATTAAAAAAACAAATTCAAGTTGAGTAAAAGCCAATCAAGAATCACACGTTTAATCAGAGAACACATGGAAAAGCAACCATGTTATTCTGTAGGGTGATATTATCCTGTAGTGCGACTTCTGTTACTGAATTTCCTTTTGTTTTCTTACTCAAAAATACTATTTTTCATTGCACAAATGACTATTATCTAGTCATATAGTAGTGTCATTTATTAGATAATATGTACGTAATGTAACATAGTAATTGTCAAAGGATGTGCTGTCAATTTTACTCTCAGAATTAATAATGTGATTCTAGTAGTTAATATAGTTGATTTTCTTGTATGGCATGAATTAGTTTTGAGAAATTGTATTGGTTCTACAATCAAATGCTGTGCAAAAAGAATAATGGTTTTACTGGCATACAATAACTGGAGGTAAGATTAAAGAATTATAGGACATCTTCAGTTTTACACTGTTATAATTGGGCAAAGGCTAATTAAAATAGAAAAAAGTGTTCAAGAAAACTTTTCAGCCTTGACTAAGAGCCTTGAGCCATAAGACAGCGTGCAATATCTTTGCTGGACTTCTGAATGATTACTTGCAAATCTTAGAATCATAAAATAATCTAGATAGGAAAAGACCTTTAAAATCTTTGAGACCAGCTATTAATCTAGCACTGCCAGGTCCAACTCTAAACTATGTTCTTAAGTGCCACATCTACACATCTTTTAAATGCCTCCAGGGATGGAGACTAATGAAGGATCTTTTGACCTGCTAGGCTATTTTCGAGGACTGTGTGTAGCAGTAGAAGTATGTGTCTGATTTGTTACTAGTTTGGACAACACAACTGTTTCGCTTTATCTTGCTTGCAGAAGCCATCTATAGAAGACTTCGGGCTTTTTTGGAGTCAGACTAAAGAATCATGTATCTGTCAGCAAATGCAAGGCATCCTCTATCCATTGCCCCTGCAATCTTTCCATGTATGACAGGTTAAGCTGTAGTCAAGAAACAAGTCAAGTCCCCTGAGCAAAGCCATCTTTGTGGGTGTTTCTTCTGAAATCATAAGAAGCAATAAAAGCAAGTTCTAGTTAAAGAGAATCAGTCCAGACCAATACCTTTCAAACTTATATGAGATTATTTTTTTCACATCTTCAAACTATGACAAATCTGATTTGTAATCTATGTTTTCCCACTTAATTTATACATAAGGGTTAACTATACATATTAGTAATCACAGAATCACAGAATCACAGAATCCCAAGGGTTGGAAGGGACCTCAAAAGATCATCTAGTCCAACCCCCCTGCAAGAGCAGGGTAACCTACAGTACATCACACAGGAACTTGTCCAGGCGGGCCTTGAATATCTCCAGTGTAGGAGACTCCACAACCCCCCTGGGCAACCTGTTCCAGTGCTCTGTCACTCTTACAGTAAAGAAGTTCTTCCTGATGTTAACGTGGAACTTCTTATGCTCCAGTTTACAACCATTGCCCCTTGTCCTATCACTGCATATCACTGTAAAAAGCCTAGCTCCATCATCCTGATACCTACCCTTTACATATTTGTAAACATTGATGAGGTCACCCCTCAGTCTCCTCTTCTCCAAGCTAAAGACCCAGCTCCCTCAGCCTCTCCTCATAAGGGAGATGTTCCACTCCCTTAATCATCTTTGTGGCTCTGCGCTGGACTCCTTCAAGCAATTCCCTGTCCTTCTTGAACAGAGGGGCCCAGAACTGGACGCAATATTCCAGATGCGGCCTCACCAAGGCTGAGTAGAGGGGGAGGAGAACCTCTCTTGACCTACTAACCACTCCCTTTCTAATGCGCCCTAAGATGCCATTTGCCTTCTTGGCCACAAGAGCACATTGCTGGCTCATGGTCATCCTCCTGTCCACCAGGACCCCCAGGTCCCTTTCCCCTTCGCTACTTTCCAGCAGGTCAACCCCCAACCCCCTATGAAGATCATAACATGACTAAATGGTCCAAAACTCTTGATACCAAAAAGTTATGACTATTATCTAGCAATTTTTTAGCTTTGAAAGGAATAGCTTTTATTACAGCACAAACATCACCAAAACCAGGTCCATAAGAGAAGCCTTCTCTGTTTTCATTACTATATAGTTTGACAAAAACAGTACTGATCCACCTTCTTGAGGTCCAAAGACCACACTCTAGAAGTTAGAAGGAACATAAACACTAACCACTTCTGAGATTAAATTAGTATGCTCCTTTATGAAAATTCATTAAAACACAAATGAAAAAGCATTAATAAAGTAGTCAGAAGAGTAACATCCTAAAGTGCAGCTTATCCTTGAGATAAAAACTTTGAAAGGAAAATATAGTCACAGCTGATTAAAAACATATTTAAAAGACCATTCAAAATTTTCAAGTGTACCTTCATATATTACCCATATTTGCATATGGAAAAAGATAAAAAAAAAGTGAGTACATCTTATATTATATACAAACACATGTCAGTAACTGTCCTGGTTTCACCTGTAACAGTTATTTTATATTTATTTTCCTTATATATTTATTCTCCTTCTTAGTAGCTGTCACAGTGCTGTGTTTTAAATATTCTCTCTCCTTGTTATTTCCCTTATCATTATTATTATTGGTGGTAGTAGTTTTGTATGGTACCTTAGTTATTGGACTGTTCTTACCTCAATCCATGGGATTTATATTATTTTGATTCTCATCCCCGTCCCTCTAGAGGGGGAGAAGGGAGGGGAGGGAGTGAGCAGTTGCACGGTTTTGAGTTGTCGGCTGGGCTTAAGCCACAACAGTAACTTTCTTATGTATCAGTGTGTGGGGATGTGGGTATATGTGTGTACGTGTGGAGGTGTGCAATTTAGCACATATACTCTTCAGAATTTGTCCTAGTGTCAACTCTCATCCAGAATGATATCACCATTTTATGTTATTTCCATATTTAAACAGAACCCACTGGAAGAGTACAAAATTATTTCTTTTTGTACATTGTTTGGCAGCTCTACTACCTGCTATGATTGCCATCTGGCAATTCTGTCAGGATATTCCACAAATTGCAACAGCTGTTTATGGAAGTGAATGGCATCAGAATGCTCTTAGATGATATTAGTGAAAGTGGAAGATGAGACAACAGTGAAGGCTATGGATGTTACAGGATGACTAACCCCATTCTAGAAATTAATTGCTGTTCAATTTTAGACCATGCAAGTCTAAGGATTGAGTTGTACATAAAAGAGAAGGTTGTAGGGAAGAAAGAGGGACTGTCCTTTGCGTGTAAGAGGAGTATGGTTGAAAACCGAGAGTACGCAGTATCTATCACTTGGAAAGGCTGTGTTTGCAGAACTGCTTCCTGTCATAGGTTGGGGATATTCTGAAATGGATTTTTTTTTTTCACATTTTATTTGCAGAATCCATAGAATATATTATCATATGTATCATGTGCACATTCTTGTATGAGACCACTGATTACATATCCTGTTCACTTAATTTTCCCATATAACACAGAGTATGATGAGCCAGGTAGGTAGAACATGTCCCAGACCATGTAATATTTGATGTGCATTAGCTACACTAAAAATTTTGCCAGGAGTAATATGATGTTGCTGATTTTCTCTTTTTTCACTGTTGGGTTCAGTTAGGGTTAGTTTTATATTTTCCAGCATGTCTTTACACCATTACTTTTTCCTCACTGATATGCAACTTTACAATAGATTAAAAATTACTGTATGTACTGTAAATGGCTGGAGATACTATAGCTTTTGGCTGTGGTAGAGTTAATTTTCTTCACAGCTGCTTGTATTGTGCTTTGTTATATATGCTATGCATCATGTAAGAGTAGACTGAAGGTACACTAATTAGGAGGAGACACAGCCGGTACAACTGACCACAGATGACCAAAAAGATATCGCATACTGTATAATGTCATGCTCAGCAGTAAAAGCTGGGGGAAAGGAGGAAGGGGGGTGTCCTGGGTTCAGCAGTAGCAGTCATTTTTTCTCCTTCTTAGTAGCTGGTGCAGTGCTGTGTTTTTGACTTTCAGCCTGGGAACAGCGCTGATAACACTGATGTTTCTAGTTACTACTCAAATGTTTAGTCTGAGCAAGGACTTTCTGAGCCTCATGCTCTGCCAGAGAGGAGGGGAAGCCGGGAGGAAGCAGAGACAGGACACCTGACCCAAACTAGCCAAAGAGGTATTCCATACCGCAGCATGTCATGCCAAGGATGTAACTGAGAATGACCAGGAAGGGTTAGTGGACTGCGGGGTAGAACTGTATCGGTCGGTGCTTGGGTGGGCAGGGCGGGGGGTGAGAGTTATCAGTTGACTGGTGTTACGATGTTGTATTCTTTTCCCTTGTTATTTCCTTTATCATTATTATTATTATTGGTGGTAGCAGTAGCAGGTTTGTGTTATACTTTAGTTCTTATCTCAACCCGTGGGAATTGCATTCTTTCAATTCTCCTCCCCATCCCTCCGGGAGCAGGGTGTGCAGCTAGACTGCGTGGCTGACTTGCCGACAGAGTTTAAACTACGACAGGGGGATATTTAGAGTTAATGGTGTTTGCCTTCCCAAGTAGCCATTATGCATATCTTAGCCCTACTTTCTTTGAAATGTCTAAATGCCTGCTTGTAGACAGGAAGCAATGAATTAATTCCTTATCTGCTTTGCTTGCACTTGCTTGCTGTTTCCCTGTTAACCTATCTTTATCTCAAACCATGAGTTTTGCTCAGTTTTGCTCTTCCCATTCTCTTCCCCATCCTACTGGGTGAGAGTAAGTGATCAACTGTGTGGTTTTGACCTGTCTACCAAGGCTAAACCAGAGCACACTTCTTTTTTTAACCCTGTTTGTCACCTCTAAAAACAATTTTGCTCAGCTCTCAAGTCTGCATTTTTCTAACTGACAATTGATGAATTCTTTGTAAACCTGGAGACTCCTCTGCCAATTTATACTGGCCTCTTAATATTCCATTCCTGCATATGCTGCATATCCTCCAACTGTACCATGTGCTTCCCACTTGCAAGGCCTCTGTTATCACACTGTGCCCATATTCTTCTACACTAAATTGATCTGCTGTGATAAATACTGAATTCTACATGGCATAACTACTTGTTGCTACTAACCACAAAAAAAAAAAAAAAAAAAAAAAGTAATGTTATTCAAAGATTTTCAAAAGTGAAAAAATAAGGACAAACCAAGAACAATCATGACAGGAACAGCAGTTGTACTCAGACATGCTGAAACAAAACTCCAGGCAGGTCAAGACAGCCCAGACAAAATGTGGTAAACGTCAATTCTAAAGCCTAGCAAAGTCAATGCAAAGCTTATGACCTGTTATGGCCAGTGGAAATAGTATGCATAGGGGGCTAGAAGGCTTCATATTATTTGATCAGTCATTCATTCCATCTTATCAATATTATGCTATTTGCTATCATAATGCTACCTTGCCATCTATCTTTTCATACAAATAAAAAGAAAAATGAGAATTGTGTTATTTTTCATAAGATTTCAAGTGCATGTCAATATTGAATGTACTAAAAAATAAGAGGACACATAGCCCAACACGAGACTAAAGCTACAGCTGACATGTTCATAGGTTTGAAGTAATGACGGTATTACATTGCTACAGGCCATTCATACAGCAGCTCAGATAAATTTTACCATGACACTATCTTCTGTTTCATTTAGTGCCAAAGATAATTCTCCACCTGGGATACATAGAAATATACCAGATTGAATACAAGGAATTTTCTGGTAGGTTACTTGAAACATTGTATTTGAAGCATCCACAGTATGTTTGAAAAAAAACAGCAGCCACATAATCTGCCTTGCTTGAACAGTAGGCCAATGAAGGAAAGAAGAACAAAGGTCTTCTCCAAATTCAATACAACATAATTTAAATGCAATATAACATAATCAAAACTTGCGCTTCATCAAAGCTCAAAACACAGATTTCTGAGGGGTTTGTTAGTTTTCTAATATAAAACTATTTTTTTCTTTGTCTTTTATTTATTAGTACATATACTGTTTATTGAAATTCAAAGATGTTCACAGAAGTTTTTGCAGTTCTTAGAATATGAAAAGTTTTTTGGTTTATGGCAATCAGATTTATTTATGCCTAGTTTTCATGTGTATTTTCCTACGACAGACCACACAATTGATAGCCTTGAGCTCAGAATCACTCATTTGGAGCTAGACTTCAATAGCAATGAAAACAGCACTTGGATATTGTGTCTGAACTTTGGTGGAGGGACACCTCAGGGAACTGTCACCAAGCTAAGGGACTCATCCCTTTCATTCAGCTTCAGAGTATAATCAATAATGAAAAATATCAATATGCTGCGTATTATTTAAGGATTAAGAAAAAAGTCTCGTTGGATTTGTTAGGTAAGTCAGTTATTTTATGATTTTTCTGCTCATATCCAAGACATACATAGAATTTTTAACAAGATCACTTTACACTTGAAAAATATCTACTACTGCAATTTTGAGGTGCATCAACTCTCTTCCTGGTCAGGATCTCCTCTGTTCTTTCAAACAAAAGATGAAGGGACAAAACCTGCCACGCCTTGGGTGCACAGATTACACAGAAATTTTAAGATTCAAAACTGTATCTGACACACAAGATCTATCAAACTCTTTTAGCAGGTATTATTCTGTTTCATGATGATATTAGATGCTAGTGCAGTGGGAATGAAACCAGACTGTTATGGTGACAATGAAACTCTGCAATTTTATTATAGCTGAATTACTTTCTTATCTAAAAAGCTTTATTTCAACTAATACTCTATGCAGATGTTAAAAAAGCTCAGAATTTTAACTCTGTATTCCTACTGTGTCTAAGTAACCTTTCATTTCAGTTCTAATAACATGGGGTACAGCATGAACATCATTTATCCAACTGTAATATTTTGTCACACAACTACTGCACTTCTAAGGGAGTCAGCAGCTAGACTTCAGATCTACATAAAGCTAAAACATGAAATGTCAACTTGATTAGTTATGAAAGTAGGAACAAGAGTATAGATTTAACAGCAATGAACACTCAGAGTTTAAAATTACTCAGTCACACATCTGTACTGTCAAGATAGCTATCCTAAACTTAGATCTCTAATTAGAATATTTATACATTCCATTGCTTTCAGTTGCAAAATGATTCTTTCTGGTATAAGCCTAATATAGAAATATCATATAGAGTCACTGATTCCCCACATAGAAATTCAGAGTAGATACTTTCTTAGCTAATAAAACCACATGTACTAGAAAGCTATGTAGATAAACTGCTGACAGTTATTGGATAACACATTAGATTCTGATTTTATTTTCCAGGATAAAGGACAACACCCTGAGATGTTTATTTATAGGAAAAGCTAGAATTTTGTCTGCACCAAACATCCAAAAGTACTCTTAAGTATTCATAGGGCTTGTGGACCAGCTGAGAGCCAGTATATAAAGATGTGCACATCTTAAGAGACATTTCTCTCTTGAGTAACAAGTTTTTTGATAATAGTCATCTCCCAGTCAGCACAAATATATATATGAACACATTGGCAAGGACAAGGTCAAAGTACTGCTAACCACGGTCATAGAATCTTAGAATCATTTAGATTGGAAAAGACCTATAAGATCATCAAGATATCCCAGGACCGTACCTGTGCTGCCATGACACCACAGGAGAAACGGCAACAAAGAACACTGGTCATCAAGACATTAATGTTAAAAGAATTGTTCAGGAAGATAGAGACAACCTCTGGAATGAAGTATGTTCTATATTAATTTTCCTTCTTCATGAGAATTCCTCCTCATAGCCCTGTAAAGCTTGTTTCAAATGTAGTACAAAGACAAAGATATACAGAGGGAGTTCTGTCATGCACCTTAGAGTATACCTGAAATGTCAGGCAGTAGCACTGTGAGTCTTCAACACAACTTACTTTCTACCTACCTTTCCACATTAGTCAAACCTCTGTCACTGACTGTCATGGTTTAACCCAGCAAGCACCTCCCCAGGGGTGATGGGGCGGACAATTGGAAAATAAAAGTAAAATATGTGTGTTGAGATAAAGGCAGTTTAATAGGACAGAAAAGTAAAGGAAAATAATAATAGCAAGAATAGTTATTACCATTAATAATTATAGCATAGATAAAAATGTTAGAATATATAAAACAGATTATGCATAAAGCAATTGGCCCCTACCTCCCCACCACAGCTGACTTGCTTGGTGGGGTGGTGAGAGAAGCTGAAAAGTCACTGATTTAGCGCAAGCACTGCTTAGCAACAACTGAATCGTCAGTGTGCTACCAACATTATTCTCATCCTAAATCCAAACCACTGCACTATACCACCTACTAGGAAGAAAATTAACTCTATCTCAGCCATTAAAATGACACTGATACATTTCTATCTTAGTTGCTTCAATGACAGAACTTGTCTATAGATTTGGAATTGCACCTTAACAGCATAAATGCTTATAATAACTTTAAACAGCCAATTTTCTTAAAAGAAAAAAAAAGTCTGAAAAATAACTAAAAAGAAATATTCTTATAATAACTTTATAATAACTTTAAGCAGCCAACTTTCTTAAAATAATCTGAAAAATATTTAAAAAGAAACGTTCATATCTATATTCTTAGCAACCCCCCTTCCCCCACCAGATACAGAAAGCATATCTATTAAAATACAATGGAATCAGAATTGTTTCAATAATTACTTTTGTAAAGTGTTATATCACTTTAGAATTTTTTAGATAAATTTTTAAATGGCATGGATAATCTTGATCTGGAAAAGAATAAATGCCAATAAGGTTGAAATCTGTGATTGTTATTTGGGCAATTAGAAGATATTAATGAAAATATTTTAAATTCAACAATGCTATATTTAGTTAATTCTTTTGCTTGTTTTAGTAGTAAACACTATTTCTGTAATGTCAGAAGAATACTGAAAAGCAGCAGACAGTATTTCAATAAACAGAATGAAACACAGCATACTAATGTTTGCCCAGTACAAATTTTCTTTCCTAATATTCTGATTAATTCTATTTAGTCCACTATTACAGGGAGGGAGACAAAGATAGATGGATGATATATGATACAATGGTTTCCAAATACAGGTATAAGATGAGGATCGCAGAGGTTGCAGGTTCCTAATCTAACTTAAACACATTAAGAAAGGACCTCATTAATGCTGTTCTGCACATTTGTCATTCCGGTATTTGAAAAGTATGGATTTGCTAAATAAGTTTCTTTGAAACGTCATTCCACTCTATCTGAGGTTTAAGAGTATATGGAGATGAATACACAAATATTTTGTCTGAATTCCAAGTGTTCAAAGAATGCACTCTACAGGCACTGTTGTTCTGTACAAAGCATCCAGAGCAGAACAAAGACTTGACATTTTTGTGCAAAGAATTTCTTTCCCCCACTAGCTATTGAGCTGTATAGCACCAAGTATTATTGGAAATCAAGATATACATATGAATATATATATGTATGCATGACATATAAAATTTTGTCTGCTCAAAGCAAGATATTCTTTTTTCCGTTAGTAGGACAATTAAGTGGCTTACTTTAAATTTTGAGAAGACAGTAAGAACTTAAAAATTCCTTAAGTAAACTCAACCTATTCCAAATATTATATAAACAGAAGAGTTTTATTAGCTAACCCTGGTAAGTTTATACTTACTTTTGATGTTTTAAGAATATAAACTTTCAATCAAAATTCTAAATGTCTAAGGACATTATGAGTTTACCTGATTTGAAATGCCCCATAGTTAGGTACCTAAATCCCTAAAACCAAGTTATTCATCCATATCTTTATTTATGGTCAAAGGATGCACCTTGAAGATTGAGTCATCTGAACAAATGTAGAGTTCAGGATTAGGATGATGTGATTGCCTCCTGGAGGTGCCTATTTATCTTCACCAATTACAATCCTTATCTTAATTGACTGTCTCTGACAACATCCTGTTACAGAACTAGGCCTAAAAAAACCCACCCCATCAGATTCCAGCAATTAGTACTGATTATGTTTTTCCAGCAATTAGTAGAGACTGAATTTTGCTCAGCAATTGACTGGGTTTTTTTTTCCAACAAACTTATTTTCTTCTTTTTTGAAACTTTTACAATCTTTTAAATGAGGAAAACTATGACTTTTTTTTTTCTTCTCCAGCTATATTAAAACTGAATTGTTAAAACATATATTCATTTTTTAAAATTACAAAATCTCTTAAGTTTTATGGCTTTCTCCAGTTTTCAGTACTAATGTGACAAAGAAGAAATTATTTTTGACCTGTCATTTTATCAGAAAACCTTTTTCTGATGCAGTAGTCTCAAAACTGCCATTTGCTCAAAGAATTTTTGCTACAGAAAAATAAATTCTATTATAAAAGAAATTAGTCTGGAAAAATAAATTATAATGTAGGAATGAATTTCAGTGTATATCGAAGGGCTGTAGCTCACAATTTTAGCATATCCTGGTCACTGTGGGGAACACTAAGTCATAAGAGCTGACAACAGCCAGGTTGCTTATTGCTACGCTTCAGTAGTACCCCACTCCAAATACACACTTACATAGATCTATTTGTGTGATCATAAATGTCTACAGCAATCTATTCACAGCAACCAGAATTTCAGTACAGGGTAGTTTATTCTTCTGTGAGTCTGACAGCTGTTTTAGAGTAGAATCATCGCACATAATTCGAGATATCTTAAAGGCAGAATTTAAGTGTGAGCTATTCATTCCTGACTGCAAAGTCAAAAGAGAGAAATCATAAAATCACAGAATGATTTGGGATGGAAGGGACCTAAAAGATCACCTAGTTCCAATCCCTAAGCCATGGGCAGGGACACCTTCCACTAGACTAGATTGCTCAAATCCCCATCCAACCTGGTCTTGAACCAACCTTGAATCTATCCTTGTAGAATGAGCGTTTTCACATTTACCAGATCTGAAGTTAGGAGGTGAGGATGAAAAGGAAAAATTCCAATGATGCAGTGTAACATTGCTCCATGTGCCTGTCTCAAATGCTGAGCAGGCCCAGTCACTGGGGACCAGGTCTGAAGGAGAGTGAGCAGAAGACTCGGACTTGCTATCACAGGAACACTGGGAGAGCACTCAGGTGGAAGGTCCCAAGATAGTGATTTGTTTCAATTAACTTAGATGCCTGTGTTGTTGTATTATGAATCATCATCTGGAGACAAAAGCTTAAAATTCTGAGGCCCTCATTGTCCATGATTTAGAATCTGACAAAAGAGTTGAATATATGTGGGTCTTTATTAGATACCACTAAAAGGTAAATGTAGGCAGTACTCAAAAATATCACACTTAGAGATTAGAGTGTAAAGCAATGTTCTCGGTCAGATAAGAAATACGGAAGAGGTACAAAACATCTGTAGTATGGCATAAGGCTGCTTTACACAATCACAGAATCATGGAAGCACAGAAGCACAGAATAATTTGGTTTGAAAGGGATCTTCAAAAGTCATGATTTAAATGTATTTATATGAGATAACTCTTAAATAAGTATAATAATCATATTTAAACTACTGTCATGGTTCAGACACAGTAATTCAGCACCACACAGCTGCTTACTCATCCCCCTCTCCCTGTACCAGGCAGGATGGGGAGAAGAATCAAAAGAATGTAAACCCTGAAGGCTGAGATAAGAACAGTTTAATAACTAAAAAAAATAGTTTCAGTTATTAAAGTTACTAAAGTAAATTTAGTTACTAAAAATACAGTGATAATAGAAAAAATATCAATAATAATAATAATAATAATAATAGGAAACAACAAAAGAAGGAATGAAAGCTCAGAAAACACAAGTGATGCACAATACAATTGCTTACCACCATCTTACTGATATCCAACCTGACCCAAACAGTGATCGGTCCCTTCGGGGTAACTCTCCCCAGTTTATATACTGGGCATGATGTGCTGTGGTATGGAATACTCCTTGGGCTAGTTTGGGTCAGGTGCCCTGTCTCTGCTCCCTCCTAGCTTCTTGTGCCCCTTCTCACTGACAGAGAATGAAAGACTGAAAAGTCCTTCATCAGAGTGCTACTTAACAACAACTAAACCATTGATGTGTTATCAACATTGTTCTCATACTAAAGCTTAAACACAGCACTGCACCAGCCACTAGGAAGAAAATTAACTATTACAGCTGAAACCAGGACAACTACACAATTACTGAAATTGAATAGAAGGGAAATGCAACTTTCATCTGAATCTGCAAGAAAAAGGTTTTGTGACCATTGGACACTTCTGTATTCCTCTATGTATTAGTGTTTTTCTATTTTAGCTATATTCATGGCTTTTCTATGAGCCAAAAATCCAGGCATCAGGGTATTTCACTAAGAAATGGGTTGTATAGTCAGTCTAACTTTGAGGAATTTCAAAGAGGTTCACCATGTAAGAAAAACAAAAACAAACAAAAAAAAAAGGTTGCCTATTTATTTTAAAAGATTCTATCTTAAATGACATTACAGCGTACTCACTGAAAAGGGCTCAGACATGAAGGCTGATAGGCCGGAAGCAGACAGTTGCAAAATAAAATAATTTTAAATAGATTGTAGTGGAGAGTTCTCATTTACTGAGTTTATTAGCTAGTAAAAAGCAAACTACGATTCCTATATTTTATTGTTCTACTTTCTAGTGTTAAACTATTATATGAAATAACTTCACAAAATGCAATGGAAATTCCTCCTTCATATACGAAAGAAAAAAAAAAAGATTTATCTTGTTACACTGTTGCTTTTTCAATGTGACTACAGAAATTACACCCACAAACATGGCCAAAAGAAAAAATAAAACAAAATAAAACAAAAAGAGTAATACAAGAAAGTATGGAGCTTAAATTGTTTGCATTTGAGTCTCACCCTGAAGCAAAATACAGTTTTGTCACTGGAATCTTTTGCCTCTGAGAAAATGAAGCATTTGTTATTGTTATACCAATTGAAGCATAGATCTAGTAATGTAACAAATGGATTTTACATTAGAATTCTGTATTCAAAAGCACATATCTGTGTAGTTTAGAGAGAAGTCATAACTGATATTCCACTTCTGTCATAAAGGAAGTCCTATTTTTCCTCTCCACAGGTACTAGAATTAATTCTCCAATTAAGATGATTCATAAAGTGCACCCAGAAAATACCCCCATATACACACACAAACAAATTAAGCAGCCAACAAACTAAATAAAGAGAAAAGGTATCTGTGAAAGAAAGTTACACGCACTGATTTTTTTTTTTTTTTTATATTTCCATTCTGATTAATTGGTAGATTCTAACCATCATTCAGATTCTGAATTTGCACTAAATAAACCTCTACTACTGAAATGAAACTGTTCTTGTACAAATGAAAAGTACAGTCAGCAGGGTTTGGAAAGGCAAGACCTGCTTAAAATAATTTATAGCAAAATAGCAATTGATCTTGCTTTTTACATCCTATGACTCCACTACACAAAAGACAACTATTATCTGTGTTGACTGTCTGTAAATGTATTTTTTTTACATTAAGGTTGAGAAGTTTTTAATAATCATTAAGAGTATTTCAAAGGTGGCTCCTAGCAACACTCACAAAATCAAAGACCTATTGTGCCTGTTATTGTACTACTGCACAGAACAAAATACAATACAGAAGCTGGGCACAGCAAATTTTGCAAGAGATAACTAAGTCCCCTGTGAAGACTCTGCTCTTTCAGCAATCATATTTGAAATGTAGGCGATAACATAAAAGTATTTTTGCTATTTTCTCTTGGGAGGAGAATGCTTTTGTTACCCCTTATTTATAGTAGAAATATCTGCCTGTTTCACATTTAAATACAATACCTTAACTAATTTTTAGAAACGTTTTTGATGCATTCAATATTAAAATTGCAATATGTTCCATATGCACCTGTTTAATATATTATTAGAATATATGAAATACTATTGAAGTAAAATGTACTGTACTGAAGCAGTATATTATGCAAAAGGAATATGTCTTGAACTACCAAATATTTAACAAAAACTTTTTCTTAAAGTTGCCTCTAAATCATCTTAAGCAACAATAAGAGTTTAGTAACAAGATGCATTTAGGTACTCTCATTATGTTTATACTTTAATTAAAGGAGCAATAGCTTAAGGCATAGCATGACATTTCCAAAATACAGGAAATATGGTGAGGGTCTAACTTGCTAAGCATACTCCATTGAATAAAATAAAATAAAAAAACAAAACAAAAAAACCAAACCAACCCAAAACCACAAAAACAACGCACACGAGAATTAATACAGGACATTTGAAAGAATATTAGATGGATTTCTGAAACTGGTGATGAGACAGTAATATTGATCTATAAAAACTGTTTAAATTGAGATAACCTCTCTCCAAAATTAAAGTATAACTGCTAAAGAGCAGCATTCTGGAACTGTTATATGTGTAAATACAGCAGAACAAGCGGAGTATGATGCACTACTAGCTAAGCATATAAGCAGAAATATTCTGAAACAAATTTGACAAATATTTTTCTCTTATGCCCTTTGAAAAGTAACCTTTTTGTGAAAGCAATTTATTTTTCTCAAATTCCAGGTTTTGCTGTCTCCTATATAACCTACACAACTACTTCCATCACCATTATCTCTGTGCTAAGTAAAATTCTTCACATGTATAAAAATGAAAAGGTTTTAGTGCAGTCTGTGTCTACAGTAGTGATTACTTCAGATTTTGTTCTAAAAATCTTCTGTCTGCACACAAATAATTGCATCTGTGTCCCAAAAACACTGCACATGGTTTCGTCTCTTATTGGAAAGTTTTCTGTAGAGTGATGGTTGTAATTTGCCTAAGTGTGTTTTCCATGCTTTTTGTTCTGCTATTTGGAAAATAAATATTCAGACCAGTTAAAAATTAAAGGAAGGCAGTGAAAAGGAAGGGGGAGAGGGTCAAAGGGAAAAGCGAAAGAGAAGTGAGAGGATAGTAGAAGGTGGAAGACAAGGGGAGGGGAAGGGGAAGGGGAAGTACAGGAAAGAAAAAAGCAAAAAGAGAAATACCCCAAGAAATTTCAGCTAGGATGATGGATAAATTGAGCAGGAAGCTGTGAGATACTTTTCCAGGAAAGTAAGATGCTCAGTGCGATAAGTGGAGTTCTTCAATCAGTAACAATGCCAGCTGCACTATTAAATATTCACTTAGAACAGACATTCAGAAGTAGGCAAGTCAGTTTGGAATGTTAAACAATCCTACAGCTGCTCTCTGCCTTTCTTTTGCATTAAAAGTCATGCTTTTCTGGAGAGAAAATTAATATTGCATATGCCAGGGTTTTTCTATCATGAATAAAGCCATGTTTATATTCTGTGGTCAACTGAAGGCCTAAAGGTCTTTAGGTATGTTCTCCTTTTCCATTAACAGAATCAATTGTGACTGGGAAGTGTTGCACTGCAGACATTTTTTATGAGATGCTGAGAGTTTCATTTTTATTTATATGATGCATTACTTTTCTCCCATTTCAAATGCTTCATCTGACTTCTAAGAGTGTCTCCAAAAGAGAGATTTGTCAGTTTGGCACCTGGTAGAAAGAAAAGACCGGTCTTTATTATGCTTGTCGTGTCTCTTGCTCAGACCTCCTGAAAGGCCCACGCACTACCTTCTAACCTTGTGAAGATCTCTGAAGGCTTGAATAGTACTTGACACCTGGGTACATTTTTATTATGTTCAAATAGCTTGCTGGTGTTTAGGAAATGAACTGTGCCCTGGAAATCTAAATAGTATGATCAGTGGCTCTTAGAGAGCAATGCCACATACCAACCACCTAGGGGCCTGATTCAGTCACCTACACATAGTTTCCCAGCTCACCTGAGATACCCTAATGGTCACGCTCCAGAAGCACATAGGTCTCCATTCCATGTGTCAGCCATGTGCAAGTAACTTGGATTCTGCAGAGAAAGAGTACTTTTTAACACTGGGAATGTTTCTCTAATGCGAATAATGACAAAAAAAAAACCCGCACAATATATTTTAGTGGATACTCTTTGGTGGTGTAAAATTGACATTCTTAATTATCTTCCTGAAAAGAAAGGAACACATCCTAATGATGTACCTATATAGAAATACATACAGAGGAATATCAGTGCAGTGCTAGTAGGGCTTGTAGAAGAGATTTTCTCATTTGAGCAATACTGCAAAAATAAAGACCTTGTATGCTGTTATGGAAAATCAAGTACTTAGGTCAGCAAGCCCCAGAAGTGTGACTATACTAGCAATAGAAGAAATAAAAGCATAGCTGTTGCAATTTGTAAATGTAGCTTGTGCTTCAGTAAAAACAAATAAATGAATGAAAGTTAAATGTAGACCCAAATTTTATTTTTTAAGGAGGAGCAGTCATGAAGACGTTGTATAATATATTGGAACTGAAATCTGTCAGTACTGTTTCAGGCTTGGCTTTTTTTTTTCTTTCCCCAGTAATATTAATTAGACAGAATACCACAGTTGTTATCGATTTCTTTTAGAATGCCTTGCTTTTTTGGGTATCATGAGCATGCAGGAGGCTTCCTAAGGCCATTTCACTCAAACAGTGCCATCTAGGGTCAGGGAGATACCAGCATTATGCCTGTTCGATGCATACATTGTAGCGTGTTATGCTCCACTATAGTAGTTTCGATTATATTCACAGTTTTATGGATTGGATAGATACTTATATTTTTAAGGCCAATTTTATCTACAGCATTATCACTGCTGGTGACAATGCTAGTGTTTCTCATTTATAAAATATATAACATAAAATTGGATATGCCTATAAATCTCTATTTTGTTTACAGTTTTATTGTTAAAAGCGCTAAATATTCCCCCTTGATGAGTACAGTAATTTTAACACAGTGGTTGGAATTCCTTTGGGGCAGATTTTGCCTGTGAGGGAAATCTTACTTTCACAGTTGACAGAATTTTTTTCCCTTATATTTTCATTGCTGCTGCTTCTATTTTAATAACAATAAAAAGAAAAACAATAATAAAACTGCCTTTTGACTGAAGTGTCAGAAAAAAAGATGTCTTCAGTGATGCACCTTCAGATCTGAGATACTGACAATGTGACGGAAGAAAGCAAACGCTGCCACAGGCTCTGCTGAACCTGCTTTTTAGCTAAGCAGAAAACAGCAGCATGTTGGAATATGTCTGACTCTATTACCTTTAAATGGACTTGAAAATAACGCAATAAATAATCACAATAATAGGAATCTAGACCATTTTAGACACATACATTGCCAGAATTTACATATTATTTTGTACTTATATCATTTCTATAAGCATGAGTGCTGGAAAAGCAGTATGTCAAAACAGTCACATAGATTGCTGGTTGCTTTCAGACAGAAGGTAAGCATGCTGTAGACAGTATCAATGTAGCCTTAGTTGAGGTTTTTTTAGAGACTGGAGAAATTTGCTTGTATTTTCTTCTCCTAAAACCTTTTACCTTGGTGTGTTTAAGTGGCAAGACCATGTATCAAGCCAAATACATTTTATTAGTTTTGGGAGGCTGCTGTGCTTCAGCCATTGCTACCCGACGGGCTATCTTTGCAGAAACAGGTAATGCAAACCAATAGAAGTTGTTTTGTTAAGCAAAAGAGGTGAATTGAGGACCAAGCTTCCCCACCACAGGTATTCCAGCATTTCTGTTTCTCCGGGCTGGCTATAGGCTGGTTCTAACTGATCACTGTAACACTCAATTCAGTCCCAAAAGGCAGACATTATACCCCAAATCTTAGTCTTGTTGCAAGGAACACACCATACACAGCTGTGAATCTACTGTTAATCCAGTTAATTTTTTAACAGCCTAAGACCCTGAATTATCTAAATGATACAGAAAATCCTCATTAGTATCAGAGTCTAAAGGGCTCTACTAAGAACACCAAGCCTTCCCCCTGGCTTTGTGATCACAAGAAGGAGTGCAGTGCCTGTGGGGGGTGCACACCTCTCAACCTGGTGTCTTGCTCATGGCTCTGGTGGTGCATCTCTCCCTTGTCTCCGCAGTGAGCTGCACCCTCGGGCACCATGAGGGAGGTGCAGGTGCCCCACAGACATACAGTGACACAAAGAACAGTTATTTCCCCCTCCCTTGGGAGCCATCTCTCCCAACTTCTTGCCAGCACTCCCTGAGCCAGTGGCAGCTCCTGATGGATCTATGTGTATGCATGTGCACAAATCTTACCATCCCTGGTTTTGGTGTAATTCAAAGAACAGATCCTATTCAAGCAGTGAGTACTCTGTTTCCCACAACCTCTGTGGCCCATGATTGAGCTTTATATACTATATAATCCTGCAAAAGCAACAAAAAATAAAGAAAAAAATTTCAAACAGTCCAAAAAGAGGTATTACACTAGAGAAAAAGTGCCTCCTATGTGTTAAAAATCAAGGCTGCTTTCAAGTAAGAGAGGTACATTGAAAGAAATGTTGTGGATCAGTAAACCTGTTAGGAAAAAGAACAGGCCTTTAGTATCAAGTAGCTATGCAATGAAAAGCAGGGCTCTTACAGCAACCAGGCATATCAGCTTGCTGCATTCCTGGTGGATCCATCTAGTTTGATACCTTTGGCACTTAGCAGTGCTTCTCTGTAGCCTGCACATCCCACCGTGTTAACAAGATAGAAACCTGTTGGTGTTTCTTCCTGTTACTTATTAGGGTAATAAAGGTGTCAGCTGATGTATGCTGTGGCTGCACAACCATCTGTTCAGGAGTTACTTGGACACTGGATAATCGAGAAGCTTCTCTGTGTTACTGCTTCTGCAGTAATCCCCACCATACAAAATGCAGTCACTGCTTCAGACATTTAAAGATAACAGGCTGGCAACAGCTTCAGATATCCTGAATTTACCTGCCTATAGTCGCATCCCAGAGCAATTGCATGGTTTGTAAGAGAAATGCTGCTGATTTTGCTGGACAAACTCCTCCACAGATGGCACATATTTAGCTGCATTTATGCAGTTGATTGCTTCAGGATAGATTTTGTGCCAGCACTCTTGCTCCCTGAGGAGGTGTTTTTATTTTAGTTGTTTTGTTTTGCTGGGTAGCTCCTGGAAGCTGATGTTACTTATTCTCTGACCAGTGGCTTAGACAACTGGCTAATCTCAATGGTGTATCTTGAACACTGTAAAGTATAAGAGCAGTAAATAATTGATCTGGGCTATTGTGACAGCATTTTTTTATGAATTAGAAACAGAAAATAGCTTTCTTGGTTTTATAAAATGCTAAGATTTTTTTTTTTCTGTATACTATGCCCACCATATATTTAATTGGAAATTCCCAAATGTATGTAAAATTATTATTACTAATAAAAAAAAGAATCATTTAGGTAAAAGATCATCAATTATGTTTACTTCTGACCTATTGTATAATGTGAATTACATTTCACAGAGGAAAATAATTTCAAACTGAGCAATCAAAATGTTCCATTTCTTTTCAAAAGGAACACACTGACACTGAAATGTTCCACTTAAAGAAGTTATCAAAATAGTAATTTATCCTAAGATACATTTGGCACAAGTCTCTGTTCTCAAAGTAATTTGTAACTTTCCTAGAATTATTTTATAGTCACAAACTATTTATTTTAAATGTAAAACCTACCTTTAATTTGAGTAAGATAAACACACTTTTTTTCTACTTGGATAAAGAGTATCTGTTTTCAGAGACTGTGGCTTGTCTCAGTACCATTTTTTTTCCTGACAGGCAAAAAACTCCACATCCAGTCTGAATTCAGATGGGATATGTATTATTCATGACAGTATTGCATTGCAGGGATTCATGATAGGGCAGAAATATGGTTTGACTACCCATATTGTATACATCCAAATCTTCATTTCCCCCTCCCTCACAAACTTATTGTTAACTCTGAAACTCGTGGGCATGTGACTGGAAGTGAAGATTTTTATAGCCATGGAGGACATAATGGGACAACTAGTAACTTGAGTAATCAGAACCTTCAATGTATAAATATTTGTAACATATATTCATTCTTAGCTTCCTATTAAAGAAGCTGTTCTTTGGAAGAGGAAAGATACTGCTTTTTTTTTTTTTTTTTTATCAAAGTATAAAAATAGGCTCCTAAGAAGGAAATTATGACATATAAATAAGGTTCTTAAATTATTGCTGTAAAGACAGGAACTTAGTCATAGTCTTTCTACAAACTGATTGCTGTTATGCTTTGTCCTATCTGTTTTCCTTGGCTCTTTCACTCTGAGTACAGGAGCACTAGTTTATCAGTTTGGCAGGTGGTGCCACACTATACATGGGCCATGACAATAAGCCTGTTATTTCAAATTGCAATGAGCTAACAGGGAGAAATGTAGACATGGTCCACATGTTTTGTTTTACTAATGGCTAAAAAAATTTTTACAAATGTATCTTTGTTTGCAAATAAAGTGGGCTGAGATTAATCATATAGTCACTTAGTCACATGCGTCACTTAGAATATGGCACTTCAGGACTGAGATTTTCAAAGTTATGACAGCATGTTATTTTAATGCCTAGAAAATGTTCCCTCTGTAACATTCCTTTTCTTTCCAACTCCCTGTCCTTCATTCACCATCTCTTCACCTCACAGTATGCCCTCACAGAGTCCTCACAAATTCCTCAAGCTCTTTCAGGCTTCTGCTGCACCTGGGAAGCAGAAGAAAGCTGCTGCTTGAATCAGCCAGTGATGCCAGTAGGTTCTTTTAGCTAGGATGCTACCTCCTATGATCTCCTCTTTCACATTGTGGTGTCACTGCTTTCTTTGTCTCCTTCAACAACTCTTTTTTTTTTTTTTTCCTTTAATAAAATTTCTCACAGCTTTTCATTTAATACACTGGTGGTAATGGCAGCTGGTAGCTGCCAGGAGTGTGAAGAGGCTGTGGTAAGTCTGACATCTATTTTAACAGAGGCATAGATATCAAGAGAAAATGAAGTATACTCTTATTCATGTTGTATTTCCATCTACATTCTGTGTAAGATGTTCCTTTCCTCTCTTTCCCATTTCTCTTGCCTTATATACATTGTTTTTAGGTGACAGAGTACTAACTATGGAATCATCTGTCTTCACAGGTAAAAACTGAAATATGACTGCTCCCTGCCTCCTTTTGCCACTTCCGAAATGACTTGCCAAGAAAGAAGGGGAAAAAGGCAAAAGTCTTTTACATCAGTTATATTTTTCCTGTCTAATTTCTACTCTTCTTTTGAAAGCCTAGGTATTCTTGTTTAGAAGTTATAAAGATCAGAGACTAGGAAGACCTGAATTCTGATTTTAATTCCAGAAGTAAGTTTTTAATGATGCTAGATATATTTCTGTTTAACTCAGTTTGCCCACCTTTTAAAAAATTATAACCAATTTTTCAAATATTACCTCAGTTGTGACTCCATCTCTCCTAACTTTGCCCTCCTATGTTCCCTGCAGCTGTTTTCATCTGCGTCAGTGACAATCAGTAAATAAAACAAGCAAGGTTGGGAACAGGAGATGACAAATTTCAGGCTCATATTTGGAAACAGAAATAGTAAATTTAATTTATGATGATGATGAAACATACGGTGTCAAAGCATCTTTGTTCCCAAATAATCTTTCTAGTTATTCATGTATACTGAAGCAGGACATCTGGGAACACTAGGTTCAACGCATTGTAAAACAATATAGACTGACAAAATGCTGAATAATAACAGTCTGTGATAAAGTGAGTTCAAGTATTTCTAAAGGATATGGGATCTTGCAAGCTTGCAGTGGCAGAAACATGATCAAAATTGAGCTAAATCTTTACTACTGTAAACCTTTGTCACCCTACTGATATGGGTGAAATTATACTTTGCTACAGCAGTTGTAATGCTTATCCAGTCTGAAATGTCAGGAGTCCATTGAAAATTAAGTCAGAGAATAAGCCAATGTGAAGCAAGTATCTTATCTTGTCTAAGGTTTGTTTGTTTGTTTACTTGGTTGGGGTCTTTTGCATCTATTTAAAGACTAACATATTCTTTAGAGATAGAGCTTTACACCTAGTGTTGAACAAAAAGCAAAAGCAAATATTAACCACTGCAACTGGAAATTACAGGCTACAATGATGAAATGTTGCACTGCAGATAACATAAATTATAGGTGCTGTGAATTCTCTGTGACATTCACTCAGTGCTATGATAGTGAACAATGCCACATTTGCCAGAATTGCCATGTCCTCAACCACTTAAGAACTTTTGATTTCATATACAGTTCGAAATACTTTAGATCAGATATGGCATTCAAAATGGTACTACTTAAAATGTATGCCATCAGGCTAATGTATGTTATCAGGCTAATGTATGCTATCAGGCTAATAAACCTAGGCTTTCAATATGGCTGTTAGAATAGCAGTCCAAATGAATATTCAGGCATTGCTCCCGCACAGTATTTAGAACTTGGAAAATATTTCTATGTGAATAATGGCCCCTATAGTGCTCCTGAACTGAACGCCATGGGCTTGCTGCAAGTTTCTACCTTGGCACTAAACCCAGACCTCACCATGGGCTCCATCAGTGGCACCCCACAAACCCACCAAGGCCACAGTTCCAGTTTCCTCAGTTGCAACCTGAACCCCTCTGCTGTGATGACTTTTTAACACAGAGATATTTGTTTCTAATCCCTTAACATAATTTTTTGCTCTTACAGTACTGTGATGCTATAGCCTACTTCTTAAAAAATCTTCTCAAATGCATTATTGAAACAAGTATGTATTCTTGCTACATTTTCTATAGAAAGCTGAGGATGCTTTTTTGAATTCTTAGGCACCTACTAAAATTATAAGACTGTTTTTGCCAACAAGTTAAAAGTAAGTGTGAAAAATAGATTGACTTGTAATGCAGTTTGGCCTTTTAGCTGGCAATGAACCACTGGTGTGATTAAGGGATGCCTGTATGTAGTCTAAATCAGAGAAGTCCAAAGATCGGCACTTTACCTTCTGTGAACTGATTTACATCAGGTGAAGATCTGGTTCAGCACATGAAATCACAAACTGTGAGAAACACTTCTCATGTATTCTTATGCCCTCACTGTTTTCTGGAACATACACTGTTAGTATTTGCATATAGACAGTCATCAGTTTTTCATCCAAGAATATCTAAAGAAAGCAACTATGGGGTAGTGTAGCTAAGACAGGATTGGTGTGATTTTATTTTTGATAGTGAAAAGAATTAAACTAAAACCATGTTCCCCTCACCCCCTTCTTCCCAGGATCAACTTCACTCCTGACTCATCTACCTCCTCCTCACCCCCTGAAAAGTGCAGGGGAATAGGGGTTGCGGTCAGTTCATCGCACATTTTCCCTGACACTCCTTCATCTTTACACTCTTTCTCTGCTTCAGTGTGGAGTCTCTCCCATGGGGTACAGTCCTCCTCAAACTTCTTCAATGTCAGGCCTTCCCACAGGCTGCAGTTCTTCAAGAACTGCTCCAACATGGGTTCTTGCCATGGAGTATGTTCATTCAAGGAGCAGACTGCTCAAGTGTGGTTCCCCAATGTGTTCACAGATCCTGTCAGAAAATCTACTGTGGCATGGGCCCTCCATGAGGTCACAGATTCCTTTAGGCACATGCACCTGCTCCAGCCTGGGATCTTCCACGGGCTGCAAGGAATCTCTGCTGCAGATCCACTGATCCAGATCCTCCTCCACCTCCTTCACTGACCTTGGTGTCTGCAGAGCTGTTTCTCTCACATATTCTCACCCCTCTCCCCCAGATACTATTTCAAAATATGTTTAACCTTTCTCAATATATTATCCCAGAGGCACTACCACCACCACTGATTGGCTCAGCTTTGGGTGGCAGCATGTCCATCTTGGAACCAGGTGGAACTGACTCAGTCTGACATGGGCAGAGCTTCTGGTATACTCTCACCCCTGCAGCCTTGCCACAGAAACCCAATACAATCAGCCAAAAAGAACTGAGCACACCGAAGTAAAAAATACCATCATGACACATTGACAATGGTGGACAAGTTGCACACACTCCACCTCTTGTCCCTTCATCACAATTATTGGGAGAAAAAAAATCCCCACAGTTATTTTGCTCTGCCAATGGTTAGTCCATATTTTGCCTGTTACCTCTCACAATTATTTTTCCTATCATCTCGAATTCTTCAAGTGCTCAATCTTGGACACCAAAAAGGACTATGGTGAACTGAGCTTTACTGGCCCCTAGATGCCAAGTCACTCTATGACTCCTCTCTTCAGCAGGACAGGGGAAGAAAATAAGATGAAAAATTCATGGGTCAAGATAAAGGCAGTTTAAAGAAGAAAAGCGATGGCTACACGTGAAAGCAAAGGGAAATAAAGATTTATTTTCTACTTCCAGAGGGTGATGTCTAGCCACTTCCTGAGAAGTACGGCCTCACTACTTATAGATGTTGCTTCTAAGGACAAACACCTTAATAACAGGTAAGTCTCTTCTCCTTTCTCTTAGCTTTTATTGCAGAGCACCACATCATATGATATGGAATATCCTTTTGGTTGACTTGGGTCAGCAATCTTGGCTATGTCTACTCACAATCTCTTGATCACTACTAGCCTACTGGCCTTGGGAGCAGAGGTGGGGGATCTTTGTAGAGGCAGGCTTGATGCTATGTGAGCCCTGCTGAGGAGTAACCAAAACATGGATGTGGTATCAACATTGTTCTGGCTACAAATATAAAGCACAGCACTATGAGGGTTGTTATTCCACACACTATACACACTACACACACCAGCACTCAGGTTGTAGTGAAGAAAATTATTTAAACCATTGTCTAGTCTTCCTATCTGTCATGGTTTAAACCCAACCACAAAAGCTCGTTCACTCACTCCCCTCCTCCTTTTCTCTTTCCCCCTCTTTCTTTCCTTCCCTCACCCCCACCCCCAACCCTCCCCGCTCCCGGAGGGATGGGGAGGAGAATCGAGGGAATGTAACTCCCACAGGTTGAGATAAGAACAGTCCAGTAACTAAGGTATAACACAAATCACTGCTGCTACCGCCAATGATAATATTGATAAGAGAAAATAACAAGAGAAGAGAATAAGATACCACCGCCAAACGAGTTCGATCCCCCCCGAAGAGTGACCGTGCCCTTCCGGGTAACTCCCAGATACCTCCCTGGGCATGACATGCTGTGGTATGGAATACCTCTTTGGCTAGCTTAGGTCAGGTGTCCTGTCTCTGCTTCCTCCTGGCCTTCCCTCATCCCCGGCAGATCATAAGACTCACAAAGTCCTTGGCCAGAATAAACATTACTTAGCAACAATTAAAAACAATCGGTGTTATCAGCTCTCTGCCCAGGCTGGAAGTCAAAACACAGAGCTTGCACCAGTTACTAAGAAGGGGCAAAACGGCTACTGGTAAACCCAGGACATTATCCAATTGAGACATTATGGTGCAACAGAGTTGAAGGTGGAATGTGATTAAGTGGAAGATTAAAAAATTAGCTGTTTTACTTACTGTTGCGTCATTTGACAAGGAGAGAAGAATCCTTGTCTCTTGTTTCTAGGAATCCTTTTATGTTAGGACATCCTTTATTGCATAGGACATAGAATAAAACACACAGAAAATATTAAGTAAAACCACCAGAGTCTTCTGTAGGGATTGTGCCAAGAATGTGTGGATATCAAGCTAGATACACCCTTACCAAGTTGCCAAAAGAATAAGTGGACCTTGTATTAACAAAATAGCACAGTGATATTGAAGTCTTTCTGGTTAGCAACCTTTAAAACACATAATATATTTAAATATGTATTAAAATTATTTAAAATCATGTTTGAGAGTGAGTATATTTTCATGAAATTTACTTATAACATTAAAATTTCACTGTCCATGTTTTTATTTCTAGTATAAAACACACTTGTGATTAAAAAAATAGTTAACAATATTCATTAGTGAAAGCACAAGCTTTGATTTCTTCCTCTAAAAGACAAGACACTTCAGATTTTAGTGTGGTACAGCTCCGTGGTAGTTCTAATATTACAATCAAGGTCTGTAATGAGCCTTCTTGAGTGAAGGGAATCAGGGACAAGCCCTTCCTCTGATTAAAGTTTGAAATACTGATTAGGTCTGTGGAACTGGATTTTTAAAATCACCTACAAGTATTATACATATTCCTAGCCATTTGTATGGTAATAATTTGATCATTCATCTGTTCCGCCTTCCTAATAATCTTCCATGTTTGCTGCCTACCTCCAGCACTTGGAAGTTTGTACGCAGATGTTCCAAATATATGACAGTTATCTTTCTGAGAAAACCTTCACCACCTCCAAAGGCATCTACCACTCATAAAAGATTTCTGTACAGTCTTTCTTTTTCTTTTTTTTAATTCAATATCTTTATTTTCAGAAATGTATCTTAACATGGTAAATGTCATTAATTTCTGAGTTTCTGTTCTTCCACTATCTATTCAGTGTCCATGTCATAATGGAGCCTCTTCTCTGGAAAGCTGTTTGATATGATAAAAATGTCTTCATGGAGCACAAAATAGCATTAGAACTTAGTGGAATCATGGTAGAAGTATTAAACAATAACCTGATTTATCAATTAATTATAAATATTGGGCTATTCATGTCACTTTCCTATCTACCCTCTTATCTCTGTACACAAATTCCTGATGATTTCTATTTGTTGGTCCATTTTGATTTATCCTATTATTCTGTTTATAACATTCATAGGACTCATGGCAGTATTTTTAGCTGTATTTACCACAATGTTGTATGCAAAAGAATTTTTCATTGCTAGTTTTTTGAGGAACACTACTGGTTATGTGGTGCAGGCCCAGCTACAAAATTATAGTTGAATTTCCAGCAAACTATTATCTTTTATTCTCCTTTAGTCTTCATGTTCTCCAATTTTTCTTTTTAAATTGAATACTGGTGCTTCAAATAAAGATTCAATATCATTCACAACTTTGTCTCTCTAATAATTCTTTCTTCATTGTCATTTTGTATGATTTTTCTGTTTTAGCCAATGCTTTCACTGTCTCAACTAGAAAAAAACCCACACAAAACAAAACAAAAAAACCCCAAACCCTAACTTTCTGTTTTCTGAATTCATTTTTCTAGAAGATAAAGATGTTAAATAATCATAAATAAAATATAAATTCCTTAACTGTTCTCCCAGATAAACCCTCTAGTTCATGTGGCAGCACAATATGTAAATCAATCAGCTTGTCTTTTAAGATTATGACTTCAAGGTAGCACCAAATAATTTACTGGGAATTATTTTTTTTTTCAATACTACGTTACACAATTTTAAAATTATATTCAAAATATTACACAGTATTTGAAATTGTGCTTCATTTAAATGATATAAAACTAGAGAGCTTCACCATATCCTCATAACATCTACCAAATCAAGCTATTTACTTTCAGATTGATTGGAAACATAAAGGAAAGTCTTCCTTTCCCAAATCTAAAGTCTTTTTAAAGAAACAGTTCACAGTCTATATCAGATTATCTGAATCATCTTCAACATTGAATTTGCTTTTCTCACTTGGAGAAATAATTAGCAATGATCTTTCAAGTCTAACTCAAAATGTGCAGCTCATATAAATTTAAAACTAATTTGTTTTGTTGTATCTTTATAAATAAACATATGCTTTCAAATAAAATATTTCTTAATATGAAAAGACCTCAGTAAAAAGAAAAATTTTGCCATTTGTTTTATCTTCCTTCTATTTTTAAACCAGACATGCTGTTAATGCTTTCAACAGTAAGATTGGTTGTGTTAAGTTCCAGAAACATTTTAGATCAAAAACTAGGATTTACATTTAGGTTTTTTTAATATCTGTTTTAGTCATTGCTTTTCAGTTCACAACTTATAATAAATTCAGTAATGCCTTTCAAATGCAAAAGAAAGGATACAAAAATTTTAAGCAGTTACGATATTTATAATTTTTCATGACATACAGGCATTGTACTATTCACTGTCAGACAGTAGATGATAACATGAGGAATGCCTGAGGCAAATATCCCTTGAAGGCAGTCTAAGGCTGTGCTCTACCTGGAAAACAAGTGTATTCCTGTGTAGCAGAAAATGCTCCACTATTTTGTCTGCATTGATGTACTTCACATTTTCATACTGTGTAACACTATGTGACAGAAGGAAACATGTTTTTACTGTAAAATCCCTGCTTCTCCAATAATTTCAAAACATTGCACATTGGTTTATAGCTCCAAATCCTTTACAGTGATATATAATGTTGAAATACAAGTTAAACTAGGATGAAACACAGCATGAAAATTGTTAGATAGTTTCACATTTGCAAGATAGCCCAGGCCTGCAAGCATTGAAATTACCAGTAAGGCACATTCAGCCGACTTCTGATTGTTCCTTATTCAAAGGCACACTGCCTTCAAAATACCTGCTGCTTTTACTTCTCCGAGACGGGGGTCTCTAAATGATAGTTATGAGTTAAAAATTTGACCTGAATTAATTCCCTCGTTTCTCTGAAAATAGTTTAAACCAAAGAAAGTTTAAATATCACTGTAAAGCAAAATCAGCTCAAACTTTAGTTTCACTGAAAAATCACTGTAATTCTTGAAAGGGTGCCTGGCAGTCTATCAATGCTTGCTGGAAAACATGATAACAATTCTACTACCATTTGAATAAAGACCACCGGAAGGACTAGCAGGAAGCATTTTACCTGAAAGAGCAGGAGATCTGCAGATTGACTTAAGGTTCATGCATGATACGAAAATAAGAATGATCCCGCAGCAGCTCACATATTTAGCAATTATAATAATCTGCTGAGCACCTATAAAAGATGAGAATGGACTGACTCTACTATCAGATTCATTGCTTTGCATTGGAGATTCTCCCTGCCAAACTTCCCACCAAAGAAAGGATTGTAGATCACAATTAACTTGGTTCATAAATTGCTCACTGTTATTTTACATGACGCTACAAATAAACCTTACTTGACTAATTTTGAAGTAACATTACCAAAGTCAGAAGGGACCTCTGAGTCCCATCTATTCCAGAGTAAAATCACTTCTACTTAGCAGCTAATAAGTATATCACTGATGTAGGAGGATAAAGGGGGAAAGGCATTGTCTTAATCTGTCAGGTAGAGTCTGCTTTACTTTTGAACAAAAGAAGTTTTTATCCCCTTGTACAATCCATGATTATTACCAACTTCAAGATCAGTTACTTCTGAGTAAACATCAGACTTTTTTCCTTTCCAGGGTCATGTAAATATGCATGTTCAGTTCAGTTTTTAAACAGAAAAATGGAGAAATTTCTTACTAGAGACCAACAGACTGTCTCAGAAACAAGCGACTAATGTAACTTAATGAAGCACATGATAATAACAAGATACATAAAAAAGTAAACAATGTGAAAAATTTTGCCACTGCAGGTCCAACTTGTTCCGTATTTCTAAACCATAAAAAGGACAGATAGACTAGGTTGGGGAGAATAACAGTTTAGCCAAAATATTTCTGCATCATATATCTTTTCAGAGGAAAACATATGTCACTATTTAGTCCTAGAAGAAATTTTTTTCCTTTTTCTCGATCTCATGACATAACTCTGGAAAGTTATCTATCCACAATCATTCAAGAGGAAAGCAAAAGGCTGAGCCCAGAGCCTTTTGCTTCTCTGGGGTAGGGCATCTGTGTACCAAGCTTGCAATCTCCTTCTCTTTTTAAACTAGTAAAATAGAAAGCCTGATTGTGTTAATGTAGACTAATAATAAAAATAATAATGTTATTTGGGAAAATTTCATGAATGGTCCTACCATCTGTTGCTGTTAGGCTATTGGTTCAACGGTTTGATCCAGTAGCATGGTCTTTATATTGCTACAGGACATTACATATTTGGTGGAACTTTCCAGTTCCCCTGAGCACTATCAATAATTATGCAAAGTTTTCATCAGATTTTACCAGTATTCTAAGAACAAAACATCTGACTTGGCAATATATCTCTTCCATGCACATGGCTGTTGATACTGACTATACAACCATTTGAAGCTACTTTGTATAGCTTAGTTTTCCCTCGCCTGAACAATTTCCCTTTTGAAAAAGAAAAGAACAAGAACAAGAAACAAGGAAGATGATAACACTTTTTCTGTGCTTCATGGTTTTGAAACTGACACACCAGAAGGGCTTTTAAAATTCACAGTAATTAGAACTTTCCATTGAAACTACAGGCCAGTAGGAGCTGATTCAAAACCCAGTTTAACATCTGGAAAAGAAAAAAAAAAAAAAGCTAACAACCAAACAACATAAAAAGAAGCACCAGTCACCAATCACAAATAACACTTCAAAACAATGAAATATTCAGTAACTTACAAGAAATGTTCAGCTTGCCAGCTGAAAGCAAGGAGCTTGCATGAACTGCTACACTGAGGAAAAAATAAAGTGTTCTAATTCAAAAGGCAAAATGCTTATCAAATATCCAGAGATTACTTGTAAACTGCGGAAATTAATTGCAAGGTTAATTTCACAAGGAGACTACTAATCAAAACTTTAAAACCCTGACTTTTTGCTTGTAATAATTATTCCCTTACAATGTAACTTTTGACTTAAACACAGCTTTTGTGGAATTCTTTATCTTTCTCCATTTTTATAGATGGAGTTTAAAGTTTTGGCTTAGGTATATCACAGAAATGAAGAAAGACAGGGTAAGTATGAACTGTCATATGTATGGAAATTGCAATCTACTATGAATCTATAGACATAAGTATATATATATATAAAATGTTAGAAGCAGTAGTTGAATTATTTATGAACTAGAAAAAATGCTAAAAATACTGTCAAAGATTAATAACTTAGGACATTATGAACTGGGACAGGAAAAAACCCGACAAGAAGTAATATTAAAAATATTAAAGCACTAGAATAAATTAAAAGAAAATCCATCAGGCTAATGTTCTCAGATCTGCTAATGGAAATGTTGAAGGACATAGAAGGAACTGAGAGCAAGTAAAAAACTCTGAAATCTACAAAGTGAAAATGTAAGTCAGTGCAGCCAGAAGTGATAATGCTTCTTCCATTATTTTTTATGTTTCCAAGAAAATAATAAGGTTGTTCCTTAAGGTAATGAATTTACTGGTCTTTTATTTTTGAGAATCGAGTTAGTATTATATTGTACTTCAATTTAATTATTAAACTGTTCTTATTCTTTGAATTCTCCTCCCCATCTCATCTAGGGGGGGAGGGAAAGAAGGGTGGGTGAGCATCTGCATGGTACTCAGTTGCTGACTGCGCCTAAACCATGGCAGTGACCAGATCTCCTGGCCTTATTTCGCTGGGCCTGAGTGGTAACTGGATGCCTGTCTCATTCTCTCAGAAATAAGATTTGGCTGCAGTTCAGTCCAGTCATAAATACAGTGTCAACCATCTTAAGGTTCTTCTATTTGTGCTTGTGCTCACAACCCATAGGTTTATTCTGGCAGCAAGAAATCTTTGATTAACCCCATTTTATAAGGGAACCTTCCTTGGGCATAAACCCAAAATATACACCATTACAGTAGCTCTGTAGGGAATCCTCAGGAACTTCATGAGTCAGCTTTAGGATTTCTTTGCACTGGACCATTACAGATTTGCTGTGGATTATCAGTGAATCTGATCCAAGAATTAATGTTACTGTTTTTTTATTACTATTGCAGAGGTGAACTTTAATCTACATTTAAAAGAAAGGGTGTTCTGGTTTTGGTTGTTTTTTTGTTTTGTTGGTTTTTTTTTTTTTTTTTTACTAGAATTGGATTCAAATGGGCAGATTTGAGATTTATAAACATTTGTTCAATATGGAACACAAAAGCATGTGGAACTTGCATGAAACTTCTTTGACTATAAGTATTAGAAAAATACTTTAGTTATCTGGGTTCATGCTGCAACTTTTGTATTAGAAATGGAATCAATAAATATTTTGAATGTTATCTCAGTGAAAAATGAGGTTACTTAGAATATCAACACAAGTATTAGACTTTTGTTATTCTGTAATGTTACTGAAATTGTTGACTCAGTTTAAAATTTCTGCTAAAGTTATAAAACTGTTAACTAGTGTATTTGTTCAATTTAACTTTGAATGCAAGGAACCCTATTGTAGTTTACTCCAGGATAAATTTGTTTTCTACTCTAATCTACAGAGTAGATAATTATTTACTTCAATTTTGCATTTTAGTGACAAGATAATTCTTTTACTTACTAAGCTGAAGTGTCCTTTACTTTTGTACTCAAAACCAATATTTCTGCAAGTGTATTATATTAGCTCTTTTATTAGTTTTCCTGACAGATTGGAGACAGGGCCTCCTAATGTGGCATCAATAAACAATGTGAGCTTTTTCTGCAGTAGTTCAATCTTATTTCTAAGATGCATCACATTATGATAAATTACATCCACAGTATTACACATAAAGGGTACATCATGTTCAAGTGGTTTTGAAAGAGATGGGGAGAGCTAGCATTTTTTTTTTCAATGTTTGAATACCTCTTGTGAGGTTTGTACTCTATTGTGAAATTCTAGCATTTAACTATTAAAAAAAAAAAAAAAAGTTATTTGTTTAATCTTCTTTTCAAACTTATTTCATAAGTAAAAAGAAAATGCTTGACTACACAGAGGTCATATTGACCTTTGACTTTAAAACACCAAAGAAAGTAATGTGTTTTTGAAGTAGAGTTGTTAGCCTTCTGATATGTCTTTTCAGCATACTATAATATACTGTTTAATACTGTTGCTTGATAATAATATAGTGCATCCCTTGCAGTTCTTGGAATTGGCAGGGGTCAAATCCTTTGTATCCGAGTTAAAGCCAGATTGTTAAGCTAGTTCACAGTATTTTGTAGGAAAATGAGAGATAGCTTTACGTAATAATTTATACTAACTGCTCTCTTGAAATTGCAAATATAGCACTGAAACCTAAGGACAATTAATCTACCCTGTAACTCTTGTTGCTAGCTTGTTTCATAATCACAGCACACAAAAAATGCTCATAGGCACACAGGTCACATAGTTATATCAGTATATTGTCCTTCATGAGTGCAACCACGCATACAGCCAGTGAATGGGGGGAAGTTAATATTCCCCTCTACTAGGCACTTCTGAGTCCACATCTTAATTACTGTGAGCAGTTTTGGTTTCTCCCATACAAGAGAGAGATGAAGGGATCAAGGCAGAGGGCCATTAGGGTGGTTAAAGCAAATACAAAATAGGGTAAGATAAGTGGGTTCATTTAACCTGGAGAGGGGAAAGGAGGAAGAAAAAATAAAAGAAAAAAAAATAAAAGGTTAATTGGAGCATTTATAGTCTTCTACTGTCTAAAGGGAGGTTATAGAGAAATCAGAGCTATACTCTTACACTCTTCTACTCTTCTCACGGACACACAAGAGAAATCACACAATCACAAACTGTAGCATAGAAAATCAGAAAAGACAGTAAGGAAGCAATTCTTCCTAATGAAAGTTGCTAAACACTGAAACAAGCTGTTCAAAAAGCATGTTGAATCTCCACCCTAAGACATTTTTTGGGTAAAATCGTGACCAATCTGTCATCTTGAAGGTAGACCTACAACTGAGAAGAAGGGGGGCCTCGATGACCTTCAGAGACCTCTTTCAGGCTACATTTTTCTATGATTATAAGAACTGCTGTGTTACAGTGTTTTAAGATCATAAAAAATGTCAGGTTTACAAAACTACAGCCTTCTGGGGCAGAAAAATGATTAAGCTAATTTTTATAATTCATAAAACGTCAATGTGGAGTTCTCACACTAAAATACCCTTGTGGTTGACATTCTGTGAACAGCACAAAAAATTACTAGTTTACTGCATGGAAAAAACAGCAAAGCAATCCCTTCTTATGTATAATATACCATTTTCATTGTCTTTCGCTTGCATCCCTCATGTCAAACAGAATAGATTTGAAGATTTTGTTTGCCTGTCCATCAACAAGCCCAGTAAGTGGACATTCAGAAGAAATGGAATTGTTCTTTCAAGTCAAGCTAATGGGATGTTTTGTGAAACCTTAATTAGTTTCTTTTTTTTTCTCTTTCACTAACAAAGTAAAGCATCTCTTCCAACTCAATGGCTTTTAGACAATCTTATATTGTCAAGTGGTAAGTTATTTGAACTTGTCTGAGCTTTTTTCCTACCTCAGAGGCATCTCAATCAGCTTGAAGAATTACTGGAATTGGAGATTTTTAATTGCTTTACTATAGTTTTATAGAACATTTGCATTTTTAATTCCGTATGTTGTATGTCTCATAGTGAAATCCAAACAAGATAATGAGAAATGAAAAAAAAAAAAATCTTAAAAATGCCTTTGCCCTCATACCCTTCTTCTTCCCATACTTAACTTTACTCACAAATTCTCTAAATCTTTCCCCTAGCAATGCAGGAGGACAGGCAATGGGGACTGCAGTCAGTTTATCACACATTGTTTCTGCCAGTTCTTCCTCCTCAAGGAGGATGGCCTTGGTTCTACCAGAAAAGAAAAAAAAAAAAAAAAGTTTCTAGCTTCTCACAGAAGCTACCCATGTATCTTCCCTGGTACTCAAACCTTGCTCCGCAAACTCAATACAGATCTACTACCTCTTCGGGAAACATGCTGCACCTCCATGCTCCCAGCCCAGTCAGTAGCAATGCTGAAGATGTAGTTCCTGTAGGTACAGACACAAAATAGAACACATATACACCACATGTATACATACCTACACATCTAGACACACAGATCACGGACAAACAGAACACTCACAAGAAAAGACAGCACCAGCAGGCTTATCCTGCTCCCCTCTGGCTGAGCTGAATAGGGGTCCAGGGATGAGAATATATATTTATTCACACACGTACATCCAGAACTCTCTGGGACCTCCCTGGTCCCCAGTAACAAATCTCCAGTGATCCAGCTTTTAGAGACAGCACTGTGTTCCAGACTACTTCATCCACTCATAGGCTTGTCTTTTTTGCTAACAATCACACAATCACCCTCTCACCTGACCCTCTCCTGGTGCTAGCACCATGGACACATAACCTCTGACCCCTGGTCCCAACCTAGTGGTCTGCACTTAGTTTCACTCTAGTCTCTCCAGTCTCTGGCACCCAGGCATGAGCCCTCCACCTCACAGTCCCAGCTCAGCTGCTGGCACTCAGACCCACATTCATTTCAGTTGCTTGCACCACAGACATTCGGGACCTGCAACCCATGACTGGACTCCAACTGCTTGCACTCTAACCCCAATATACACGCACACACACACAGAATGAATAGGGAGTCCCTTGCACAGGAAGAGTTAGGAATGTTATAAGATAGGATAGACTGTGCTGATCAGTCACAGACCCTGACCAAACAAGTGCACTGCTCAGCAAATTATTTACACACAGCCAGTAGTATTTATCCCCTTACCACTCTGTTTCCCCACAGTTGTGCCTCCACAAATCAAACAAGTCCATCCATTTCCATGCTCTTCTTCGCTTGATAGTGCCCCTTCCTCTCAGTTCTTAATTTGTATTCCTGCCTGCCATTGTGCCCTTGTACTCTTCTGGGCTTGTGAAAATGGACATTTTCAGGACTGATTACTCTCTTATGATTATAAGAACAACCAGGAAGACTGTTGTTTGGTTCCTCCATCTGCCATTTTCTTTCTGTGGTTGTGGAGATGAGCTTTCGTCACATAGCCTAACAAGGTTTAGATCAAGACACCAGCAGGTGAGGTTCTCACACACTGATGTGTATGTGAGAACAATTTTTCTCATTTGACATCATATTCAGTGGGGGCTTGATTCAACTATCTGAACACTAGCATCTAGTGATGTTTGAGTTGTTTTCCAATCCTGCCTGGCATCCAGCTGCCACTCCAAAAGAATGGAAGTCCTCCCTGTATCTTATGTTGTGCCTGCCAGTACCATACAGATACTTTGGACACCCTAGCCCACTGCACTATATTTAGGCAGCTGAGTCATACATATAGTGCTTATTGCCATAATAATTCCATAGGCTTCCTTTCTGTACCAAGTTTTGACTGCAATGGAGCCTAGAATTCCAGGGTACATATGACTAGTATATAGTCGCCTACGTATTAGAGACAAGTTGATATGAAGCTGAATCCTTAACTAGGCTTCATTAGCTCTGTAGTCAGAAGAAGAAGAGAGGGGAAAAGTATATTGCTTTTATAACAGGAGCAAAGTAACAGGATCGCACTACATCATGTTCATTGGATCAAGGAGGATTGATTGCTGAAGGTAAAGGGTCTTCTGAATTCTCAAGGCAGACTAGGGATTTATGCACTTTGGACTAGTTTGTTTTGTCTTATACCTTGTAGTGTACCTCGCAGGAGTACAAAATAGGAATGAAGTGCTTTCACCCTGTTTTTCAGTATAGTGAAGATAGTCTGTTTCTTCATTTTACTGACACCGGAAATACAGAAATAAATTATCAGCAGACTGTCAAAGTCTAACATAGATCATGATGAGCACTGTTTCTCTCTGTTTAGTTGAAGCAATTAATCTTATGATAGAAAAGGCAAATTCAGCAAATGAGGTTTCAAGAAATCTGGCTTTTGCAGATCTGAGACCCTGAAACACCTGCTCCTGCAGCTTGTCTGAGTATGAAAGGCTGATCAAGCACTATGTTATTACTTTTAGTTACTGCATTACTCAGATTATGGAATGACCCTGCTCTGCCCTCAGATCTCTAAGAAGTTTTATGCCTCAAGGGTTTCAGCGACCCTAATGGGGACTTCAGGATGAAGGTCCTTCAGGACCCAAAGACCCTTCAGTCCCTGGGGTCTGAACATTTCTCAGAGGACACTAATGGGGAATTCTGAGGATTAAGAAGGGTTCAGCTGGAGCTTGTACCTGATTGAGGGTTACTAGATAAAAAAAACAACTGTGCATTTTTATCCTACTCTGCACCCGTATACAGTATCTAACAAATTGAAATATTTTTGAAAGATCTATTAGTGTTTCCTCAGCTTGCCAAGCCAGTGCTGTCAACAGATTTTTAAAGGATAAACAATACTGTGCTGGAGCAGCAGATTTATAAATACACAGGTGCAAGGGACGTAGGAAAGAAAGATGCTGAGACAATACTGTGTGAAATTACAGCATTTTATTTCATGACACAATTTAGCTTAAGTCCTTGCTGAAGGATAAACCAAATTCCAGTTTTATCTTTGTGGATCTTAAAGATAAATTTCAAGTAAAGTCCATCACTGTTTCCAATTAAAAGAAGCACAATACAGAAAGCATAAACATCTTGGATATGGTGGAGAACTTCAAAAGATGTGGAGAGTAAAAGCCTTGGGATTTCTCACACAGGCTTCTTCATTGTTGCTACTGGGAAGGGGTTCCTTCAAAAATTGTTTAATCTGGCATTCCCGACTAACTTTGATTCAGAACTGGTATCTCAGTATCAGTAGTGTAACCATAGCAAGTAACCTGTATAACCCGCACTTTTCAGTGTTGAACAGTACATTCTCAGTGCAGATGAGCATTTTCTATTTCTTATCACTACAGAATAAGGTTGTAAATTGACATCTAATGTCTTGTCAGCTAAGAAAAAAAATAATCTGGGCATTGGAATAGTATCTAAGTAATCTCTTCACTATCTGATGGAAAGGAAAGCTGCAGCCTACAGCATAGGCATTGTGCTCAGTGAACACAGTATGATCTTTACAAGAGCAATGCAGATTCTATCCTCTCTTTAAAAGCCTGCATCACTCTGCTCAAAGTAGATAAGCTCAGGTCTGCTTCACACTAGCTGTAACAAACCCACAAATTTATCTTTAAATCAGTCAGACAATAGTTATCATTAATTTCATTCAGGATGAGAACAGTAAAGCTTAGAACAGATTTAAACCCACATCTGAGTCCATAAATCCATGGTGGTGGATTAAATATTTTATGGAGGATTTTCCTTTGGAAATAAAGCTAATGGAGTATTTTCTTGTATCCTGAGTTGAACAGCTACTGAGCTTTGTCTTTCATTCTGGAGTCTTAGAAGGACAGCTATAGTTAATCTATTACCTTTCAGATGATTGCTACAGCTCATTCTATCTGATCCCTGCCACTTACATACTTTTTCAGGTCTCTGTTTCTTTTTTTATGCACTTATGCAGGGTCTACCTCTGAACTAATGAATTTAAAGTGATAGGGAATGTTCTCATTGAGACTGTCATTGGAACTGGCTATTTATGCAGTTAAATTATTAAAACATTTTGTCAAATGAAAATGACATGTGCAATGAAAACTTTCCCCAAAAAAATCCAGGCTTGGTCCATGACTTGGCATAATACAAGGCCTATTCCCAACAGAGAGTTTGCAAATACCCACCCTAAATGATATGGCCTTGAAAATTTACAATCTTGGACATAAGTAACTTCATATTAGCTGGACAAACTACACAACTATCTAATTTTACTGAAGGCATAGAAGTAGCCAATGTTCTGAGTAAAATGCCTATGATCCCTTCACTGTTCTTTCTTTTGTGTGGAATGCAATACAAAAATCTGGAAGCATGTAAGCAGCGCAGAGGATTTAGTGGATGGAGATATTTCCTTTGCTTTACTATTCAACATTATGCTACGTCACAGGAGCCTTGCCTTGATCAAAAGTCAAGTGACTGAGTGCAACGAACTGTGGCTGACATGGTTATGCAAATAAGAATTGAGAATGACAAGCTTTGGTAGACGCTGTGAATCAACAGCTGGCACTGTGTCAACACCAAAGGTGTTGGTGTCAAGCCCTGCCCAGAGACTTACGCAGAAACTACTCAGAGTGAGTGATCTGCTGCTGCAGGCTGGGCTGTACCAGCTTCTTAGTCTGGTGAGTGGGGGATGTCTCTCTTAACTGTGTCAGTGTGTGTGCATCTCTGCGTGTGAATGCAAACTTTTCCTGTCCCAGTGATACTTCTCTTGGTCCTCTTCATATATCGAGCTTAGCAGCGTCACATGGTCTGTTTTTTCTTCTCCCTCCTTGACACAGCAGGGGAAGATAACACAGAATGAGGCATAATTTGCATTCCTGTAAGTTCTGTGCCAAATTCTATAACATTCTCCAAGAGAAACTCTAATGTCTGTGTCTTTGGTAAGTAACTGTTTCACTTTCATAGTTAAAAGCCTATATCATATTTTGCTGAGATGTTGGGAGTAACTTCCTGCTGTAAGCTGTTACATTTTGTTACACATTTGAAAAGCTTCGTATTTATGGAGGTTAAAAAGTGGGCAACACAATTTTCATTATATAAGAAAAAATATTAAAATAAACATTTTAGCATATAATAAAAATGTTTCAAGACAATCAGGTTTTAATAAAGAGATGATTATTTACCCTAAGAAGACTATGCAGTATTTCTAGGGTAAAATTCTCTCTCAAGTTACTGAAAACTTGACTGTATCTCTGAGCAGTGGAAATAGATCTGTCTCCATTGTTCAGAAACTGGGCTTTCATCTGTACATCAGTGTTTCTCACTGTGGTTATAATAGAAATTCTGAAAGTACTTAAAACTTTTACTGCAAACTTTGCTACTTTGGGACCTATACAAGCATGAGATTTATAGTGAGACATAGGAAAGTTTTTTGAAACAGGTCTGTTTTTATTACTCAACTGGAATGTAAAGTTTTATGGGTTGGAATTGAAAAACAAAAGATTTGATGTCCATAATGGCAGTATTGTGTTCTGATGCGTATGAAGTTTCATCTCTGTCTCATTCCTGAGCAGCAGAGTTTTTATCACTAATATCTTATTGAGACAATTCTTTGTTCTAAATTCTGCTCACGCTGTTTTCATATACTTCCTCAGTCAGGTATTCATTAAAACTTGATATACAGTCATTCATCTTTCATTGTACTGTTAAAGCAACTCCAATATGATGTTGAGATTTTTGCAGTTCTTTTGTGCCAATACAGACATGCTCATCTGATAAATGCCGACTGCTTACTTCCTTTTGTTAGTCATGGAATGATCTCCTCAGCTATGAAAAACAATAATAAAATAGAATCTTAAAAAAGAGATAGATATAGAAAAATGAGACCTACTTACCTCTTAATGAAAATAATGCTTCTAATAATCTGCACTCTACCTATGTCTCACTGTTTTGTCATGGCATTATGTGCACAGCAAGTTCAAGTAATAACTGAAAATCCTGTTAATTGAATATCTCCCACTTTATATGGAAAGTAGGACATTATGAGATCTCTGAGGCTTCCAAACTCCAGGCAGATTGTGGGCAGAATGGTTAGGATTGGAAAGGAGCTTAAATACCATCTAGTTCCAGCCCTCCCGCCTTCCACTACCCCAGCTTGCTCAAAGTCCCTACCCACTTGGACTCAAGCACTTCCAGAGATGGGGTATCCACAGCTTCTCTGGGCAACCTATTTCCGTGACTCACCACCTTCATAGCAAATAATTTGTTCTTAATGTTTAATCTAAATCCACCCTCTTTCAGTTTAAAACCATTCCCCCATTGTCTTATCCCTACATGCACTTGTAAATAGTCTCTCTCCAGATTTATTGTGGGCTCCATTTAGGTCTTGGAAGACTTAGAAAGTCTCCCTGAAGCCTTCTCTTCTCCAGGCTGAACAAGCCCAACTCTCTCAGCCTGTCCTCAAAGGAGAGGTGTTCCAGCCCTCTTCTGATCATTATCGTGGCTCTCCTCTGGACTTGCTACAACAGGTCCATGTCTGTCTTGTTTTTGGGGTCCCAAAGCTGAAAACAGCACTACAGGTGTGGTCTCACAAGAGAGGAGCAGAGGAGAAGAGTCACCTCCCTTGACCTTCTCCTTTTGATGAAGTCCAGGACAAGGTTGGCCTTCTGGGCTACAAATGCACACTGTCAGCTCATGTTGAGCTTCTCATCGATCAACATCTCCAAGTCCTTCTCCTCGGGGCTCCTCTCAATCCATTCTCTTCACGGCCTGTAGCTGTACATGGGACTGCCCTGACACAGGTGCAGGACCTTGCACTTAAACTTCATGCGGTTTGTACTGGCCCACCTCTCAAGACTGTCTAAATCACTGAAGTCATCTTAAACAAATGTTCAGTAATGCTACCATTTTATATGTAACATGTAATTGCTTACTCTTAAACCCTTTTGTTTTCAAGGCTGACAGCTTCATGAATGAGTCCACTGAGGCTATGCCCTTTTGTGAAATACCAGGGCCAGGGGCGTCTTGTGGAAGCAACAGAATGTCATAACCCAGATAACAGGTTTTAGCTCTGGAAAATCTTCAACTATAAGGGATTCAGACTCTTACCTCCCCAAAAGTTACACTTCATCGTGCCCTAGGAATATTCAGGACACTGTATATCCAGACAAGAATGCAAGACAATCTTTTCTGATGCTTTTGCATTATCCTGTAGATACAAATACAACCAAACAAGAGCATAATCCTAATTAGAGTAGTTATGCTCAATAACTTACTTTCCTATGAAGGCATGAAAAAGATCGAAAACATGCATGTTCACAAATGCACTGGAGAACATAAAGGGTGGAAGTGAAAACAGAAATTAATTCAAAGTTATTAGGAAAAAAAACCCAAATTTTCATTCCAAACAGTGACTGCTTTCATAGTCTTCACTGTGAAATCCATAATGAACATCAGAACATAGATTTCTAACAAAAGAATGTGATGCTTGCTTTACATAACAGCCAAGACCCCATTCCTATTACATCCACAGTATTGTCTTTAGTCTTCCCAAATTATACAGAATATGATTCCTGGCAGCATAGACTTTGTGTCTGCTTGTCAGTAGATGTTAGACAGGTTTTCATAAACATCACTCTTCTTTAATTATAGTAGGGAACTTACTTAAGAGAACTATTAATTTATCAGTTTTCCTAAAGGGTCTAAATTTTGGCATTAAATACAATGTACCCGAGTCTTGGCAAGTTTTGAACAAGCTTTAATCACATGTATATCAGGGAGACAGACAGAGCATACATTACAGAAAACTGTGAAGGTAACACTCCTTATTTTCCCCTACTAAAAAAAAAAAATTAAAAAAATGAAGTGCACAGGGCAAGCACTGCATATGTAAATTCTGTTACTAAAATATTCAGTTTAATCAGGAAAAGAGGCACAAACTCAACAGTTATAGTGTGCAGCTGAATCCACGATAAATATTAAGGCATGAAGCATGAGTCATAAAGAAAGAAAATTCAGTGTATCAAAATATTTCTGACTAGCATATATTAGCTTCAGCCAATTATGCAAATAGCAATATGACCTGAAATGTGAATAGTCATTTGAATGAACTTGAGTTGACAAGGAAAATACAATTTGATCACATTTTTGAAACTTTCTAGGATGTCTATGAGTCAGTGTCCTTCAGAATGACATTGACTAAACCTATATTTTGAGATTCTATCCCAGTGGAGAAAGGTAGACTCAGGACTCATTCTTCTTGCAGTATGTTCAGAAGTCTCTGCTAACTGATTGTTGGGGGTTTCCTGTCTTATCTTCTATTTTCATCTGCTGTTCCTCTGCACGTGCACACGCACACACACACACACTAATTAGTGACTAGTTCAGAGTGAGTCTGTAGAATTAAAGAGTAAGAATTTTATTTCATTTTTTTTAAATTTATGAAAAGGTTATTTTCAGAATATATTTTCAGAATTATATTCAGAATAATTATTCCCCCCCCCCCCCATAGATACATATTCTGCTTGGATATAAACTCAGGGAAATTTCTTAGATGTAGTAAAGTGAATGTCTGCCAGGTCCTTAGTCTTAACTGAAACTTCTTTTGAAATGTTTATGCAGATTTTTCAGTGACAGATTAAATAAAGAGAAGGGATAACAACCCCATAGCTGACATTCTTAACCATACCACCACACTTTATGGTCATCTTGATAATTCATACAACTACATTCTTCTGCTAGGTGAATTCCATATTAGAGATAAAACAGTTCAAAATGTCTGGTGTTCCAATCGGGCAAACTGGCATGTACCTTCTTCTGGAAAATATGTAAACCCTTAAAAAAAAATCTCAAGAAAATTATCTTGTGTCCTTCAAAATGTTGATGCAGTAAAAAATAGCAAATAAGTTTTAACTAACTTGGTTTCTTGGTCATATACCTGACAAAATCATTAGACATGACCTCTTATTAAAATACAGGGAAATCTGGCTATTAAAGTTAATAGGAATTGCAAAGTACCTTTAGAAAATAGTTTGGAGATATATTTATAATCCTAAAACAGCCGATAAGTCATAAATAGTGATTTTAAAATGATTAAAAAATAAAACTGAAAAAAAAAGGCAAAATGAGAACAATAAAGTAACTGACCATAACCTGTTTAATTTTTGCCTAAATTACTATTAAACAGAAACCTTAGATTCTAACTTGTTAGGAAAAGAGACTTTCTTTTTTTTTTTTTTTTTTTTTTTTTTTTTACCTGCAATTATATACTTCTAATAACATAAAATAACTTAGAAACTTTGCCAAATTCCTGAAATTTAATTTTTCGTTTGTTTGTTTTAAAGGTCAGATTATTTTTTGTTGTTTGCTTTTCAGATACTATAAATAAAAATTTTGAGCAAAGCTACTTAAGAAAGTATTAACAATATCACAAATTAATTTAAACCTAATTTCTAGGAATGCATAGGTGTCATGTGTTTTACTCACTTTTACCATTAATTTTCTATCCTCTTTTTTTCCTTGACATGTACATTTTTGATTTATGGAGTGACATAAAAAAAATACTGAATTTAAATAAAGAAATGAGAGAATTCATCTTTTCTAGTCACTGACTTTTCCTGGAGTTTCCTTTTCCTTATGTCTTTCAACACCACAATCTGAATTTGCTCCCATGGTTATTTTAGCTATCTTCAGGCTCATTAAGTTCAATAGAAGATAATTCCCATCCTGAGAGGGTTAATTTTATAACCATGTTATTTTTCACAGCATTGTTTAAATCTTTGTTAATTTTATAAATATTTTTAATACACAAATATCTTTACTTTTTTTTAATAAAAATATTCATCCTTATAAATCCTAAAATCATTTAAAATACATACAATAAAGTTACTGGTGCCCAGGCTTAATATATTTTTCAATTAAAGTGTAAAAATTAAGAGTTTGAGAGAGCAATCTGACACCTACATACAAGTTTCATCCCAAAAGAAGTTTGAATAATGATCAATTGGAATTGGTTAACAAAACCACAATACAAGCAAAAAAAAAAAAAAAAAAAAGGCTAGAAGATGTAAACCCCCCAACATTTCAGTTTTACAGTAAAAAGCATAAGTCTAATGAAAGATCAGAAACATATGTCTAATTTTCCACAGCATTTTGCAAAGTAAATGCTGATGTTTAATAACAGTGCTGATTGAAAAAATAGATGCATATTTCCTTCAGTGATTTGATTTAAAAATAGATTTGACAGTAATTGACAAGGTCACTACTACCACTCAAAGTTACAAATTAGTCCGCTATTTATGTGGTTTTTTGTTTAAATAATTCACACTATCTAGATGAGTAGGAAGCTTAAAAAAAATTTGATACTCAGTCTTCCATTTTACCAGTTATTTTTTCCTTGTAAATTCCTGAAAGTTGTGCATTTTTAGCAACTGAATGAAAATCTGGATATAGAGGGAAAGAAAAATCAGAAATAACACAAAGGAGCTGAGAGGAGCATAGTAGAAAGGCAAAAAAAAAGAAGAGCACTTAACTATTGTAGCGAATTAGTATATTTCATGAATTAATTTTCACCTCTTTTTAAACACGTTATGGAAAGAAAGGAAGAAAACTGAAAGCCTGCAAATTTGTCACAGAGTTTTACTTTATTTTCTTTTCACCATTTTGTACAATTTAATTGCAACTATTCTTTTTGTTTGTTTGTTTTCAAAATTGAAGAGTTTTCATTGAGAAAAGGTAGAGTGGAGAATTAATCAAAATTTAATACGTTAAATAATTCAGTGAAGGAATGTAGACTAATAAATTCAGTTTAGAATTAGAATTTAAACATTTTACTCCTACATACTAGAATGAATATAAAACCTTGCACTTTTAATACTAACACTGTGCTTTTGATTACACTGCTTTATCTCACTTTTGATATAGTAATCACAACAGCTATTGAGTGACATTTAAAAAGGTTTTTCACACTTTTTTTTGTAGCAATCAATACAATTTACCCCATCCATCCACATTTATTTGCTGCTCAGTTCTGCAAGTACTAATTTCTTCACTAACTATGATTTCTTAGCACACAATTTGATTAGATGGTAGCAGAAAACCTAACAATTGTATAGTCTGTGCAGTTTTGCTTCTTTCCATGCCAACACATAGGTAGCTAAAGAAGAGAATACATATGAAAAATATGTACATTTACATACATATAGATGATACTAGGTAAATAAGATATATTTGAGCAGTTAAGGATTTATATAACAAGTAAAAAGAGCCTGCAAGATTGTAGAGTAAAAGATACTGTCTACATGTCCTAGCAGTGAAAGCTTGAGATAGCCCATACACACGTAAATATCCCCACTGCCCTTAGATTAATGCAAAAGTTAATAAATAAGGGACAAATAAAGCCACAAGTTTTGAGAAGAAAACAAAACCAAACCCAACCCCCCACAACAAAACCCAAATAGAAAAAAAGCTTGAAACTACTGCAGCTGTGTGTTGGGAGATGGATTGTTTTGAGCCCTTACTCAAGTTCCTGGATACACTGTAATGAAGTTTAAGGTCTTGTTCTAATAAAGATTGTCATTAGCTCTGCATGTCTGGATTTTCTCATCATAGACACCAAAACAGAGATACAAAAACTTGTATATGTCAAGGGGAAGTTGGTGCACAACTATAATAATTTGCTTATTTACAAATTCATTAACCATCTTTTTTTTTTTTTTTTTGAGGTAAAGAGGTATTTTCATAAGAAAGATTAATATTATTCTTATATAAGCATCTATAATAAATCAAATTAAACACATTCTGGTCTCAAATATCCACTCATAGTTTTAAACTGACGTGCTTCTAATTTCTGGTCCCATTACCATAATCTAAAGCATCCAAAATACCCGATAAATCACAGCGAAGTGCCAGAAGAGCTTCTGAAAAAAAAAAAACCAACAACTATGAAGGCATAGTCTGTTTCATACTGAGTTATTAAATTGCAAGATGTTACCACTGAAGTATCCTGCTTGTAATAACAAATGAAAGCTTGAGATGTGTGATAGCACAAGGCATAACAAAGCAGATATAAACCAGCTGGTGAAACAAATTAATAAACACTGTAGAAAAGTCTTGAGAACTTTATTCCATATACCAGTGATCAAAACCAGTGGGTATATACAGTACGGCACTGGTATCAAATGAGATTGCCTAGCTGTCACATAAAGTTGTTCAGTCTCCTCTCCTGTCCAGTGAATATAAATTACAGATTATTTGTAACTATTATTATGAATTATTATGAATTGCAGACAATTCATTTGCTTGCACAACAGAAAGAAATTGGGAAAAATACTTCACTACTTTGCCTGAAAATGTGTAAGGTAAAAATTATAAGCTGATGCTGAAACAAATGAATTTAAAACAATGATACTGTATTTCAGTGAACATCTGTAAGTGTAGGAGAGAAGAGTTTTGAACTTCAAAAATACACATTCAGTAAAATTTGTAGCTTGGGGAATTTTGTCACATTTACACACACACAGACACACATATACATACATATATACCAATATGTGTATGGACTGTTAAAAAAAAAAAAGTGTTTGGGCTGTGAAAATATGCAGTACTGTGACTCATACATTTGGGGGGATGTTTTCGGAAGGCAGACATAAGCTAGTCATATGCACCAATCTCTCCAACAGCCGCTTAAGAGTAACTACTGCAGTACTTAGCTGATGCTAACAAGTCCTTCTCTCTGGTGTTTAAACACTATGCCATACAAAAATAGCAGCATATCTTCCACTTAGACTGAAGGCAGAGTAGGCTTTTACTGCCTGCGGGATATTGCATTGACATTGCAGTGTGCATTCCCACACAGAAAGGCTGGGAAAGGGGCTAAGCTGAGCAATGTTCTTTTGTGTCCAAAACTTCAGGAAACTCGTCACTGAACAGACTAGATTACTGTCATGCATTTTATCCCCAAAGTGGTTATCAAAGGTTACAATCTGTATGATTAGTCATTTACTCATTTTTAAACACTGAGACAATTTGCACCAGGTAACAGACAGAACCCAAAGCACAGCAAAGAAACTAAGATTATCTGGTTGCAAGTTTCAGACTAACCCTCTAGAACTCTCTTTGTCTTTTTTGCTAGCTTAAAATGAAAGAAGAACATTTTTATTGTTACTACTATTGTCAATTGCTGAGGTAAGTACCTCGAGAGAGAACGCCTTCAATACCTGCGAGGGGGAGAGATCAGCGTCCAGGAACCTCAACTCAGAGTAGCGAAAGCTACCGAATAAGCCCCAAATCCTAGAAAGGACCTGCCCAGGATCCGGCAGCTCAGGTAATGTGAGCAGCTGACTCACAGTGGGGCGGAGCCAGGAGCAGGGGCACCATTTCTGAGTGGTTAAAAACCTGCCCCAGGGATTGCATTGAGGCAGTTTGTGTGGGCAGGTGAGCAGGATGGTGAGCACCCGTCATATGGCCAGGGCCCAGTCTGGGAGCTCTGCTCTGGCTGCCCCGGCGGTGGCCAGCGTAGGCACCCAGACAGAGCCGATGAGAGGGGAGGCTGCAGTGCAGAGCTCGGAGTGTAGAGGGTGCCTGCACTGGTCTGGTGAGGGAAAGGAGCACGACGGGCAGGGCTGTGCTCGGTGCTCCCTGGTGGAGGCCCTCCTGCAGCAGGTGGCTGAGCTGCGGGATGCTATTAATAGGCTGCAAGATGTCAGGGTAGCTGAAAGGAAGTAGGGCTGCTTGCTCCAGCCCAAAACTGTGCAGGGGCCTCAAGCTTCCCCTCCAGATCATGAAGTAAAGAAGGAGGCTGTTATCCTGGGAAGCTGAGAATTAGTGACCAAAAAAAAAAAAAAAAAAAAAAAAAAAAGGAGGAAAAGGACAATTAAAAGCAAGGGGTTTCCTCCTAAATCTGTTGTCCCCATGCAGAACTGCTTTGCTGTCCTGCAGGAGGCTGATGAGGAAACACACTTGTACCAGAAACAGCCGGCTGATGCACAGGTAAAGATCTCTACTGATGCCACTAAGAAAAAGCTGCGGGTTGTAGTAGTAGGGGACTCTACTTTGAAAGGCACAGAAGCACTTGTCTGTTGGCCTGACCCCGTCTCGAGGGAGGTGTGCTGCCTACCAGAGGCACGGATCAGGGATGTTACAGAGAGGCTGCCTGCTCTGGTAAGTCCCACGGACTATTACCCACTCCTAGTGATGCATGTGGGTGCTAGGGATATAGATAGTAGTAGACTGGGGACCATAAAAAAAGCCCTGGGAGAGGTGGTTAGGGGCTCTGGAGCTCAGATAGTCTTTTTTTCAATTCTCCAGGACACAGGGGAAGACCTAAAAAAAGCTAGGAAGATTAGCCAGGTTAATAAATGGTTAAAACGGTGGTGTTATGACACTGGGGGTTTGGGTGTCTTGATCACGGGACTGAAGTTTGTAGGCCAGGTATACTGGGGGCTGGTGGAGCTGGTCTGATAAAAGAAGGGGAAGAGCAGATTTGGTAGGAGGCTTGCCAGACTGGTCAAGGATGATTTAAACTAGATGTGTTGGGGGAGAGGGACATCATTCATCCCAAAACACCCAGTCAGTTCTCAACACCTATAATAAATGCTCGGAGCAATGTATATTCCAGCTGCTCCAGACAACGAGCTGGCTTCTTTTGGAGCTCGGCTCAGATGCATCTGTACAAACTCCTGTAGCATGGGGAAAAACCAAGAGGAATTAGAGATGTGTACACGTCCACGGGGGTATGATATAATAGGCATCACAGAAATATGGTGGGATGGCTCCTATGACTGGAGTGTTGGAATGGAAGGTTACAGGCTTTTTAGAAAAGACAGGCCTGGTAGGCGGGGAGGGGGAGTTGCCCTTTATGTTAGGGATAGGCTGGAGAGTATGGAACTCTGTCTGGGGACAGGTGAGCAGTTTATGGAGAGTTTGTGGGTCAGGGTTAAAGGGAAAACAGCTGTGGGAGACATTACTGTGGGGATCTGTTACAGGCTGCCTGATCAAGGAGAAACTGCGGATGAAGCACTCTATAGACAGATAAAAGCCTCACACCCACAGGACCTTGTTCTCATGGGGGACTTCAACCGCCCTGACATCTGTTGGAACAACGGTATTGCACGGCACAAGCAATCCAGGAGGTTCCTCGATTGTGTGGAAGACAACTTCCTTCTGCAAGTAATAGAGGAGCCGACAAGGAGAGGTGCCATGCTTGACCTTGTGCTCACCAACAGGAAGGGCTCATTGACAATGTGAAGCCCCAGGGCAGCCTTGGATGCAGTGATCACGAGATGGTTGAATTTGAGATCCTCAGGACAGTGAGAAGAGCGTGTAGCAAGCTCACTGCCCTGGACTTCAAGAAAGCAGACTTTGGCCTCTTCAGGAACCTGCTTAGTTCCATGAGATAAAGCCCTGGAGGGCAGGGGGCCCAAGACTCTTGGTTCATTTTCAAGAATCACCTGCTACAAGCTTAGGAGTGCTGCATCCCAACTAGAAGGAAGTGCAGCAGGAGGGCCAGGAGACCTCCTTGGATGGATAAGGAGCTGCTGAGGAAAATTCAAATAAAAAAAGAGACTTCTAAAAGATGGAAGCAAGGGCAGATGGCCTGGGAAGAGTACAGGGATGTTGTACGGGAAGCTAGGGGCCAGGTTAGGAAAGCTAAGGCCCAGTTAGAATTAAACTTGGCTAGGGATGTTAAGGATAACAGGAAGGGATTCTACAGGTACGTAGCAAATAAAAAGCAGACTAGGGACAACCTAGGCCCCCTGAGGAAGCTCTTGGGAGAACTGGCTACACAGGATTTGGAGAAGGCTGAAGTTCTGAATGACTACTTTGCCTCGGTCTTCACTGGCAAATGGTCTGACTGCACCACCCGAGTCTTAGAAAGTAGACGCAGGGCCTGTGAGAATGAAGACCTTGGGCTTCATTCTCACTGTAAGAGAGGATCTGGTTCGAGACCATCTTAAAAATCTGAACGCGCACAAGTCCATGGAACTTGATGAAATCCATCTGTGGGTCCTGAAGGAGCTGGCAAATGAAGTTGCTAAGCCACTGGCCATCATATTTGAAAAATCATGGCAGTCAGGTGAAGTTCCCGACAACTGGGAAAAGGGAAATATAACCCCCATTTTCAAGAAGGGGAAAATGGAAGACCCGGGGAATTACAGACCAGTCAGTCTCACCTCTGTGCCTGGCAAAATCTTGGAGCACATTATCCTGGAAGGCATGCTAAGGCACATGAAAAACAACAAGGTGCTTGGTGACAGCCAGCATGGCTTCACTAAGGGGAAATCCTGCCTGACCAATGTGGTGGCCTTCTATGATGGGGCTACAGAACTGATGGACAAGGGTAAAGCAGCTGATGTCATCTACCTGGACTTGTGCAAAGCGTTTGACACCGTCCCACACGACATCCTTCTCTCTAAATTGGAGAGATATCAATTTGATGGATGGACCACTCAGTGGATAAAGAACTGGCTGGCCGGCCACACACAAAGAGTTGTGGTCAATGGCTCAATATCCATCTGGAGACCGGTAACGAGTGGTGTCCCTCAGGGATTGGTGTTGGGACCGGTCTTGTTCAACATCTTCATCGCTGACATGGACAGTGGGATTGAGTGCGCCCTCAGCAAGTTTGCCGATGACACCAAGCTGTGTGGTTCAGTTGATATGCTGGAGGGAAGGAATGCCATCCAAAGGGACCTCGACATGCTTGTGAGGTGGGCTGATGCCAAACTTATGAAGTTCAACCATGACAAGTGCAAGGTCCTACACCTGGGTGGGAGCAATCCCAGGCACAGCTACAGACTGGGCAGAGAAGAGATTCAGAGCAGCCCTGCAGAGAAGGACTTGGGGGTGCTGGTCGATGAGAAAATGAACATGAGCCGGCTTCAGTGTGTGCTTGCAGCCCAGAAAGCCAACCGTATCCTGGGCTGCATCAAAAGGAGCGTGACTAGGAGGTCGAAAGAGGTGATCCTGCCCCTCTACTCTGCTCTTGTGAGACCTCACCTGGACTATTGTGTGCAGTTCTGGTGTCCTCAACATGAAAAGGACATGGAATTGTTGAAACAAGTCCAGAGGAGGGCCACAAGGATGATCAGGGGACTACAGCACCTCTTGTACGAAGACAGGTTGAGAAAGTTGGGGCTGTTCAACCTGGAGAAGAGGAGGCTGCGTGGGGACCTAATAGCAGCCTTCCAGTATCTGAAGGGGGCTATAGGGATGCTGGGGAGGAACTCTTCATCAGGGACTGTAGTGAAAGAACAAGGGGTAATGGGTTAAAACTTCAACAGGGGAAGTTTAGATTGGATATAAGGAAGAAGTTCTTTCCTGTTAGGGTGGTGAGGCACTGGAATGGGTTGCCCAGGGAGGTTGTGAATGCTCCATCCCTGGCAGTGTTCAAGGCCAGGTTGGACGAAGCCTTGGGTGTCATGCTTTAGTGTGAGGTGTCCCTGGCCATTGTTGGGGGGGGTGGTACTAGGTGATCTTGAGGTCCTTTCCAACCCTTACTATTCTGTGATTCTACTGATTGGTCTTAAGGGAAAGAAGCCGAAGAAATACATGCATTTGTAGTAATTGCTTTGCTATGGAGTAGAACTTCCTTGTGCTACAAAGATGTGTCTTTTATTTCTACTTACTTGATAAGTTGCCTTAAAATGCATGCAATTATTTTGTTTTCCCACAGGTAAAACAGTCACAATAAGATACATAATATATTTTCATCTCATATATCATATTAAAAAACTAGAAGAAGGCAAATGTGAAATGCTAGTCATTCCATGCAAGCTTAACCAGTTAATTAGATAAAAAATAAGTCCATAATAGTTGCTTATGTTATTATGAAAAGCTATAAGCTTGTACAGCACTTTGTTTTTTAGATGTCATTTCTGTTAATTATACCCTAGTGCCCCAAAGTTTTGTAAACTAACCATGAGCTACTTAAAGGCAAGTACCAGTATTTCATTATGTTCAACCATCTCTTCTGTCAAGTATAGAAGTTCAGGCACTTAGGAGCTGCCACAGAGCAAAGTACTAAGAATTCAAGGTCTGCTTTAAAATCCAAGGAACGTTTTTGATGAACTGGGACTTGAATTAATAAGTTCTAAAAATAATTAAAAATCAACTGAAGCTTCATATAATGTTAAAGCATAAGGAAAGTAATGTTGAAACTGAAAAACTGTAAGTATAATTCCATTTAGAAAAACAAGTGTTTTCCACTGTGACTCACTTATTTGTGGTGGTGTGCTTTCTATCCACAATATAAATGGCCGATTTTACTGCTATCATTCAAAGGCTTTTTGATATGACAATGAATTATGAAAGTACATTCTTATATCAAATAATTGATTCTTGTCTGATTTTATTCAGAAATAGTACATGTGCTGGAAATTTAGTGATCACATAAAAGAGCTAGAAAAATTATGTGGCTTTTTTGACTTAGGTCTTAATAATTATGGGATGTGGTTTCGATATTGCTTTTGATCCCTGTAGTCATTATGAAATGCTATTCCTATTCTAACTGATAGAAACTTCTTAACCATTGGAATCAGAAGCTAAAAAAGCAGTAGAATTCAATAATGTTTATCACTGGCTATGGATTTTTAATCAGTTTTTTTCATGAAAACAGAAAATCTGGTCCCTGTCAGTTTAATGTTATTTAAGCCACATCCACCCTTGTATTGCTGTTATTTGAGAAAACATAATCCTACCATTTTGGAACTCATGCTAATTAGCTGTTATAGTAACACAGGGTTCTAAGTTATAGAGTCAGCACTGACATTTTATCTCTTTGAGGTTCAGCCTGAGTGACCTCAAGGTAATTTAACTTTATTGCACACTTTGTTGTTTGATTGCTTCCCTAGGCATGATAAAAAATACATAACAGGAATAATAATTAGCAAATTTCTCAGCTTTACATGACTGCAACATGGATATGTACCACTAATGTCACAAGTTGGTTGTCATTTTTCAGTCTGACAAGAAATTCAGAAAGACGAAACACTTGCATATAACTGAAAACAAAAATGAAAGCTCATCAAAATATCTAAGTGAAGAATAGGAAGGCTCTGTGAAAATCATAAAATTTCAGACCTACTACATAATCTCAGTAATTGATGAATTATTCAAAAGAAAATTAGAATAACTTAAGTTTCATCTCATTTGAGTTTACTGAAATAGAAAAAAAATCTATATAAAATTGTGAAACTTGGTAAATATAAGAGAATTATATAGAGCAATAAAATATATCCATAATTTTCATAGCTATTACAAGTACCAATAAAATAATACCTATCAAATATTTAGAGATGGGTAAATTTTCTCAGTGATCATAAACAAATACTGTGTAACATCATATAAAACTTTCTGATTATAGAAGCACCAGGGAGAAAAGAATTTCTGTAGCTAATATTTGTCTCGTGAGGCAGATATATATTTTATTATTATGAATGTCATATTTCTTACCTGGGGTTTTGTTCTTATTGGACCTAATGACAAACAAAAATGGAGAACTGATTTCTTTCAGTGACAGTGTAATTTTTCCAGATGCCAGAACGTGTTTCTTCCTAGTTAGGTATCGCAGATGCAATACCATTTCATTTCATACTTGCCCAGATCATGTCCATAAAACAGAGATGCAAGAGAAGGACTTTTATTTGGGTTTAATCCTTAAAAAAAAAAAAAAAAAAAAAAGTCAGACTTTATGGATTTAAATTATTTGCTTTTGAAAGATCAAAGCTCTCCTGTTTATCTTCTCCAACAATAAAAGAAGCAATGAAAACACAATTTTCTTGTAAGAAAATTACCTTGAAAATGTCTCAATATTTTCCATGAAAACAAGTAATTTCCTGATCAGCATTAATAAGAAGTTGCATGTATTTTTCTGCTTGTTAAGGCAGTTTTAGAAACAGAAAATAGAAAAATCAAAATGAGAATTCATGATCAATCCATTCCATATTTTTCTCTCTCTTAATGATTGGACTTAGTTTTTATTATTGTGTTAGTAGCCACCTATATCACTTGAATTGTTAAGTGCTAATAAACTTTAGAATCAAGGTCTAAAAACATGGGCATTACGACTAAAAAACTATAGCTTGGTAAGACAGTGAGTTTCAATACCTGTAAGCAAAAGCCATTGAACACAACTTCAGCACTTCTGTGTGGTAGAATTTACTACTTACACAGTGTAGTTTCACTGAGGGTCTCCCTGGAAGCGGTAAGATTAATGCATTTCCCCCAGATGCACAGGTCTGTGCTCAGAAATACATTTTTTTTTTATTTTTTCTTTTCTGTCAGGTGCTTTGGGCTGGTTATCTTCTTCCTCTCCAAAACAGTGAGAAAAAGTAAGCTGCAGACCGCATGGGTCTTTTTACTATTAGCAGTCAGCCTCTATGCTTTTCCTACTTTTTTTTCTCTCTCCAAACATGTCACTGTGTATATATTTACTGTAGGACAGGACTACCTCCTCCTGGTGGTTGTCACTACTAGAAGTGAAACCTCCCCAGCAGTCATCTTTCAGGGAACACCTGGGAAAAGGGATGAGCAAGAGTAGTTCTCAGAGAATTGCTTTGACTAACCACTGAGCAGCAAAGTGAGATCTCCTTCACATCTGTGACATTCCCTGTAATGACTTATCTGGCTCATGAGAAAAAAATTGCTAGTATAGGCATTTGCCTCTGAAAGCATCATTGATTTCTCTTTGGTTTTAGTAGAAGCATCATAAAATCAGGATACACACCCAACAGTACCTCAAGGAATTAGGTTCCAAATTCCTTTCTGCTAAACAGCTTCCAGTTCACAAAGTAGCTCTTTTACAGGCCACTCGTACTTTACTACACTGCAGCACAGCACACAATGTAGGCAAATGCTGCAGTTGACTTATTTTAAGCCCCAGGCAAATAGGATGAACAAGAGTACATGGTGCTCAGGGCTAGGGCGCTAGAGAGGTTATGAGCACTTGCAGCTCCCATTGACTTCAGGGGCAGCTGAGGATGCTTAGCAACACTCAGGAAGAGATCAGCAATTTGCAGGAGTTTTGTATGATGCTTAAGAAATATTCCTCTCTTCCCCTTCTCTTCCTTAGAATAACATGTTTTAGCTATTTATTGCCTTAATTTGATATCTACCAATAGTTTTAAATAATAATGAGCAAAACTATTCTTCAAAGTAAACAAATAAAAGTTAAACTTTTTAGTAAATAACAGAAGGACAACTGTATGTTAGAATTTAATTATAAGAAAAAAGTTACACTTGACAAAAGGCGTATGTAATTTGTGATTTCATAATTTTATAAAACTTCTTTTAATGGATTAAAACAACTTCTGGCATTTTTTTCCCTTATGCTGTTATAAATCCAAGTAAACCCAGATCTCTATTAGAAATGCAAACAGCTCTAAATAGGAGTAAGTAAAAGTAATACCAAGATTGCTTCATATTTTTTTAATAGTCAAAGTATTTAATAAGTTGTTTTGCATTGCTGTAAAACAAGTTTTTCACATCTTTGCAGCTATTTCATGTGTACCTCAATGAATATGAATATTTTCTGTCCATATAGTCTTACAAAGTATTAATCATTATCATACCTCCATATGAATGGAAAATAAGTTTTTTTTTAATTAAATATAATAAACCTTTTGATCAAACCTGGGAATCTGTAAATCAGATAGCTATATGTACTTTTCTGAAACTTATATAATTCAACACTGTAGGAACCAGCCTCAGTAAGAAGAAAGGTTCTTTGGTATAATTATTCTGCACTTTGTAATTTTTTTTTTTTTTTTTTTGTTAGTTTGTGAAGAGTCAATATTAATAACCCAAGAAAAATGTGCACTCTAGAGAGTTTTTACCACACATGCTGGTGTCTGGAAATGCAAAACTAGCAAGGAACAGCATCACTTTCTTGTTAACTACTAGCAGAAATATGCATCATTCCACTAAGGGGCAGGGCAGAATGGATTTAATCTTTCCCAAAAAATAACTGGTATAATGCCAGAGCATGCCTCTTTTCTATAGATTAGGGCTGTAGCTCCACAAAACTCAACATTTATAGCTAGATGGTGTGAACTCAGAAACTATTTTCAGAAAGCATAGTGTGTCTAAAAATGCAGTAAAGAAGTATAAGAAAGTTTTGGAAAAAAAATCATAAATACAGTAAATATAAATAATGTCTATAAATATCTATAAGTAAACAAAAGACCATTCCATATATTTTTGTTTAGTTTTCTAGGACTATAATGGATTGTGGAATATATAAAATGTAGTGTAGTTCAGCTACTTCAATAATGGAAACACCTTAGGGAAATATTGTGCCAGATTCACAAATATAGTTATGATCCCACTGTGCCACTCAGCTGCTACAAATGAACCATAACCTAGCTACAAATCACTGGCAGAGGATTTCCTGTCTTCAGCAAATTCTCTTCTGACACATATATATATCATTCCAAGGCACTATAGTTTCATGTGTTCACTGGGAAAAGACATATCTTAAGAGTAAGAAAGTTCATGATACAATCTTGATACACTCTTTCTCCATTGGTACAAAACCCCTACAAATTCAGAGGCACCAGCAGAATTTTACCAAGGGATTCAAAATAATTGAGACAGACTCAGATCCTTGATACCTTTTATCTCCTGTGTTGCAACAGGCACAAGTAAAGAATTTGTTCTCTAAATAATTTTCCTTCATATACTTCACCTTTTTAATCTTATAAAATTAAAAATACTTTTCCAAGTAAAAAAAAAAAAAGATTATATAAAGCTATTATTATGCTGCCTATAAAGACAATATCATGCATATTCTGCTTTGTTTTTGTGCACTTGGATACTTGGGACTTTGTTTTAATATGGGGATTTTCTCTAAGAATATAGCTATTTTATCTTTTATAAAAAACAAACAAAAACCAATCCAAAACCAAATCACAGGTGGGACTTGTGTTATGAAAACAGGTAAACAGGTATGCTTTCTTTAGTTTTTTATCTTTTCCTGTCAGACCATTTACCCTAATGGGTTTTGTCATGCATCTTGCTCTACCTTTTCTGACTCTTTTGAGATCTCGCTCTTGTTTCCTTAACGTATATCATGAAAACAAACAAAACCCCCAAGGTCATGCTCTTTTGAGTATCATAAGTTTTAAAGGGTGCAACAAAACTGTCAGTATTAGTCAGCAGAGCTGTTCTTTAATGAAATAGAAAATAAGATTCCTCCCTCCCTCCCCCACCCCACCCCCAAAAAAAATCAACAACCAGAAAACAAAATTATGAATAGCGTAATTCTCCCTGACCTTCAGTTTCAGCATGAATGGGTCAAGCTTTTACCTACCTGTTACAAAATAACAATGTGAAAACACAGCATTTATAGCAATATAAAATCTATAACCATATTAAATCTAAAATTATCCATGGTTTTATCTCTATACTAGTAGTAAAAGCTTGCAGAAATAAAAAAGTAACATAGTTAAAAGCTCAAACACTAATCTGCACAATAGAACAGATTTTCATTTATTAAATTCGAGAAAAATGTAAATGGCCATGACATTTAGCATTGCTGAGCAATAACATTTATTAAGGTAGGCCAGGATGGAAGTAATTACATTACTACATGGTATTGCTTGGTAAAGGAAACAAGGAAATAACTGTGTAGGCTTGAAGTCTATTTATAATGTGCACGCTTGACTGTGTAACCACTGAAGAGCAATGAACAATTTCTAGATAAAAATCAGTGTTGTTATTCTCACATTGAAAGAAGAGAACGTAGGGCACAAGGAAAGACAGTAAACAGTGTAGTCATTCAAATAGAATGTCAGAGCTAAAAACAGAACCTGAAACACTTCCAATTCAGGGATGGAGAAAGAACTAAAACCTCACTCATAATTTTAATTCCATAAAAAGTGGGGAGCACTAGAGCCTTTTCAAGTGTGTTTGAAATGGTAAAAGCCAAGAAATTGACTTTGCAGATAACTGTTCATGATGTTTTACAGTGTAGAAAAATATTTAATAGTACTCTCTGGAGGAATTAAAAAAATTAGGTCAGGATCCCAAAGAAGAGAAGAGGGAAGAAAAATGGAAATTAAAAGGAAGGCTGTGAAATAATAATATACATAAATAAATATAAATTCTAATATACTAAAATACTAAATACAAAACTAAAGGTTGCAACACTTAACTCTATGAACAAATGAACCCAAAGTATGAGATATGTTGTGTTAGGGAATTATAAACATTATGGGGCACTGGTGGTTGCATATGACTCAACTTAGTATTGTACCCACAGAAGTACAGGCAATTTTGTCACACCTCAGAAAATCTTCAAGGCTTGGTATCTTTTCAACTGTGTCATAAACTGCTGGGTCAATGTAAATCCACCAAGGAATGAAAAAAATCAAAACAAATAAATCCAAATGCCTGTAAAATCAGATTGGTTATATTACTGTTTCTTATAAGTACTGTGAAAAGTCTTAATCTCCAGAGAGAAATGGCAAGTCTTTCTTCAAGAAGTATGTTACAGAAAATAGTGAAGGTACATATGCTTGGAGAAAAAGGGTGAGAAAAGCATAAAACCCAAAAATACCCAAACCAACAGAACTTGCAATATTGTATGTGTTTAAAATGCATTGTATGTAAAGCCAGGTTTTGAAAAATTTAGTTTGAAAGAATCTGTAGGTTTGAGTTCAACAAACCACAAAGATACTAAATAAAAACTAAATATATTTTACAAGCCAATATCTTCAGAGATAACTGGTATGTATGAAATAATTACTTGATACAGCAGTTACAGTAAAACTGTAATCAATGTGGTAAACTGTGCTTTTTTAAAAATAAATACATGTGCCAAGCTATATGTATAATTTTTTTTAATGATTTATAGCAGATGTTAATATACTGTTTTCTACACAAAAGAAGCTATTTCCTCTCTATGTACCCTTTCCCCAGACTGCTTTAATTTCAATATTCAAAATAGAGATTTCAGTGAAAGTATGAGAGATAAAAAGCAATATGAAAGTCAGTCACAGAGTGAATCTAAAGTATGCTAATAACTAAAAACGCTTACAGTACAAGTATTTTTAATCAGGAGATCTTTAGAGGGAAAGCCAAAAACAAACCAAACATCCTTTGTGGTGTACTCTAGTATACAATTGCATAGTTTTAGCAAGACAAAAAAATAAAGGAAACACCTTATACCAGCAGTGAAGATCATATGTAACATTTCAGTTATAGCACCTCTGTTTTCAATAATCAGATTAATCTAAAGAAAAAAAAAAAAAAGTGTCCAGATGACACTTAAAAATATTGATAAAGAATATACTTTGCTTGAAAGCTATCTGAACAAGATAAACTATCTCTACTACATGCCCAGGTTAAAATTCTATTGCTTAAACCAAGGTGACTGTGTTACTTCCATCTCTTCATCTGTGATGTATATTTCTTGAGTCAAGAGGGTCAAGCACAGGAATTTAACAAGTAACTGTTTGGTAGCTATTCAACTGTTAATGAGTCCCAGTTGCATCTAGACTCTACATATGTCCCCTGGTTATTTACAAAATACAAGTATGAAGGAGAAGGATAATTAGCTAAGGATGTTTTCAACATGCATATTGGGGAATGGGAACTGAGCTTATAAATCAGTGAGACCAGAGGAAAGATTTAATTTTACTAGAGTGCTCAGACAGTCTTACAAACTACCATCTAATCCTCTCAGGATAGTTTAAAAGTTTCATTGTGATGTTTTAAACACCAGGTGAAAAAAACTAATTGTGCTCAAAGCAAAACTTTTCCTGAATTTGTCAGTTCGGGTGAAACCTTCAAAGCTTATCTGGAAGATTTATCTGAGTTCAGTTCCATGACATTTTCTTCAAAGAATCCTTCATCCTCCTGCCTCATAGAACACCATGCAGTGATGACCCAACTCTAGAGCAATGCACTTTGCAAACTGTTTTGGAGATGGAAAATTACGCTCCTTCTAATTTAACCATCTTGAGTTAACCTGCTGCATCAGAACTATAGATAATAAGGATATGGGAACTGATTTGGGGGCCTACAGGGATGCTGGGGAGGGACTCTTCATTAGGGACTGTAGTGATAGGACAAGGGGCAAGGGGTTCAAACTTCAACAGGGTAAGTTTATATTGGATATAAGGAGGAAGTTCTTTACTGTGAGGGTGGTGAAGCACTGGAATGGGTTGCCCAGGGAAGTTGTGAATCATAGAATCATAGAATAGTTAGGGTTGGAAAGGACCTCAAGATCATCTAGTTCCAACTGCCCTGCCATGGGCAGGGACACCTCACACTAAACCATGTCAACCAGGGCTTCATCCAGCCTGGCCTTGAACACCACCAGGGATGGAGCATTCACAACCTCCCTGGGCAACCCATTCCAGTGCCTCACCACCCTAACAGGAAAGAATTTCTTCCTTATACCCAACGTAAACTTCGCCTGTTTTAACGTGTTACCCCGTGTACTGTCACTACAGTCCCTAATGAATAGTCCCTCCCCAGCATCCCTAGGGCCCCACTTCAGATACTGGAGGCTCCATCCCTGGTAGTGTTCAGGTTCCAGATTGAACAGAACCTTGTGTGGGATGGTTTAGTGTGAGGTATCCCATGGCAGGGGGTTGGAACTAGATGATGTTAAGGTGCTTTCCAAACCTAACTATTCTATGATTCTTTGGTTCTATGCTTTAGCAAATTTTCAAAATAGATCAATAAGATTGCACCCAATTATTGTTTGAAAAAAAACCAAACAACAAAACCCAAAACAAACCATGAACAATGAATGTTAGAATTCTCTAGGTTAAGACTTTCACAGTGACATAGGCATTTGTTTGTTTTCTTGAGAGATTAAAGATTATACTTTTATATCTAAAACTAGTATGACGTTATGTGTTGATAAATTATGTACTTGGAAGGAGAAGATATGTCCTAGGATTTACTTACTTGTTAGTCTTTTTGTGTTTTTTAAGCCAATGGTTAGCTATTGGACACTTTTAAACTTGAGAAGACCAATTATAAATGATCTGATGTAATGATAATATCACATCAGAGTCCTCAGCTGCAAGGTAAGAATTAGATATACTGGCAGTCACACTTGAACTATGACCCCTCCTTATTTTTTGGAACATGTAGAAATAACATAAGGGAGATGTCTGTTATTTTTTCCCTTGAGTTTAAAAAAATAATAATAATAAAAATAATACTATGTAATGTGGATGTGTGTAATAAAAATATTTTTCAAAAATATCACTATGTGCAGAAAAACAGGCCTGGGGATCTAGGAGACAGGAACAAAAGAGTCTCTGCATAATTCCTTAATGGGGTATCTCTAGAGAATATAGTTACATCAAAATACTTCCATTAAAATTGTGATATTTAGTATTGCATTTACAGTACTTTTGAATTTATTAAAGCTTTGAGATTCGTTCTGCATGATAAAAAGCAGTATATAAGCCTTAGGAGGAAAAAATCCAGCTGTTTACAAAGCACAGTCAGAGAGTGACAACTGACTGATCAGACTTTCCGGAGTAGCAAAGTTTACAGTTGCATTCTCCCAGAGGCTACATCTCAGAACTACAGTGCTTTACCACAGTGTTTAATGTTGTGTAATAAAACCCTGCAAGTCTTGCATTGGACAGTGAGAAACTCTTCATGTAACTGGTTGCTGGGAGATTAATCAGAGTTGTGTCATTGGTGTAAACATTAAGAAAGCTGAGCCATTTTTTTCTTTCTTGCAATTTACTTGCTTAGTTAGCTGGTCACTTCTCTCTGTCTTTCTCCATTTTCCCAAACTCTAGTGAGCCAGTTATCTTCAGCACATTTATCTCTGAAATACTACCTCCTATGACATGAACTAAAAATCATTTACTCCACCAAAGTAATTGTGCAGCTGGCCAAAGAAAGGCTGAGTTTTTCACCTAGTATGCCCATTCACTGAAGAAAAGTCTCTTTTTTACCTGAGCTGTATTTTATAAATAATAAAATAGAAAATTGTGTTTTCTCTATCAGGCTTAAAATCCTCAAATAAACCACCTTTAAATATGTTATTTTTTTCAAATATAGTTTTTTAATCTCATATTTCAAAAATTTTAGTAATTGGATAAAAATGAGGAAACGGAAAGATCTTCACTATCTGCTCAGTATTATTAACCTCTTTAAAACCTCGAGAAGTTTGGTTTGTTGTTTTTTTTTTTTTTCCTTAACATTTCCTATGTAATTTCTCTCAGAAAAAAAATCTGATTTAAAACCAATAATATTAAAAAAATAACCAGCTCTACATTTTGCTTCACAATTAGAATTAAGGCTGAATAACTAAAACAACTTCTCTGCATCTTAGAATTATTTGTGACGTACAGGGTCTCAAAGCACGATCACCATGTTGACAACAATCAGGCAAATACCATGAGGCAAATAAGGATTATAGAATCATAGAATAGTTAGGGTTGGAAAGGACCTCAAGATCATCTAGTTCCAATTCCCATTCCTTGGCCAGGGACACCTCACACTAAAGCATGACACCCAAGGCTTCGTCCAACCTGGCCTTGAACACTGCCAGGGATGGAGCATTCACAACCTCCCTGGGCAACCCATTCCAGTGCCTCACCACCCTAACAGGAAAGAACTTCTTCCTTATATCCAATCTAAACTTCCCCTGTTGAAGTTTTAACCCATTACCCCTTGTTCTGTCACTACAGTCCCTGATGAAGAGTCCCTCCCCAGCATCCCTAGAGCCCCCTTCAGATACTGGAAGGCTGCTATTAGGTCCCCACACAGCCGTCTCTTCTCCAGGTTGAACAGCCCCAACTTTCTCAACCTGTCTTTGTACAAGAGGTGCTGTAGTCCCCTGATCATACTTGTGGCCCTCCTCTGGACTTGTTCCAACAGTTCCATATCCTTTTTATGTGGAGGACACTAGAACTGCACACGATACTCCAGGTGATGTCTTACAAGAGCAGAGTACAGGGGCAAGATCACCTCCTTCCACCTGCTGGTCATGCTCTTTTTGCTGCATCCCAGGATACGGTTGGTTTTCTGGGCTGCGAGCACACACTGAAGCCGGCTCATGTTCGTTTTCTCATCGACCAGCACCCCCAAGTCCTTCTCTGCAGGGCCGCTCTGAATCTCTTCTCTGCCCAACCTGTAGCTGTGCCTGGGATTGCTCCCACCCAGGTGTAGGACCTTGCACTTATCATGGTTAAACTTCATGAGGTTGGCATCAGCCCACCTCACAAGCGTGTCGAGGTCCCTCTGGGTGGCATTCCTTCCAGCAACTTATTTATCTTCTTATTCCTAAATAACATTAGGAAATCCTCTCTGTCTTACAGAATAAAATCTGCATTTTCTAATTAATAGTCTGGAAGTTCCACTTCATGAGAGAATACAATATCTTATAGCAATCCCCTGACACTTTTGTAGTCGACTCTCCAGAAAGTAAGGACCAAATTAAGCTGCAGGTTCTTTCTGATAGTTACTATTTGTAATATTCTTATAAATTAGAATACCTCAATGCAACGTAGTGTGGTTTTTGGTTTGAGGGGTTTTTTTCTTTTTTTTTTGTTGCTGTTTGGGTGATTGTTGGGGGTTTGTTTTTTTGTTGGGGTTTTTTTTTTTCTTTTTTCTTTTGCCCGATCATAGCCTGCAAGAATATGAATTTATTCAGCCTAGACAAAAAGTTAAATAAAAACAACAAATGTGCTATTATAATATTTATTTCCCTAAGACATATTGATTCACATTCCCCATAGACCTGACTGCCAGTAGAGTAAGCTAGAGAAGCACAGCATGTCTGTGCCTCCTCAGTGTGCAAAGTGGGAGCAAAAGGCAAGATACAGATCCAAGCTCAACAGGAGGTCAGGTGCTACAGAGCTCAGCATGGTCTGGAAGCTAGCAGCCACTGCTTTCCTGCAGACAATTATCTTCTTTATGTGAGACAAGGATCCTTATAAGAAACAGTAAAAGAGGAAGGATTTATGACAGCTTTTCGTATGTGTAAGAGTATCTCTCGTATGGCAGAAACTCATAGTGAGTGCTGAGTTCAGTAGGAATAGGGAATGAAAAGCAACATCGTTTAGACAAGGAAGATCTTACACTAAAAGGTAGGAGTTGTCAGATGGCACTGAGATGTGAAATCAGTGTATGAGGGAAGTTATCAGTCATGGCCCCTTGCAGAAAGCCATGGATCACAGCTCCCAGAAAATTCTGTTGTCAAAAGAGGCTGAGAAGTCCTGTGGACCCTGGAAGACTCACAAGATCTCATGCCACTTGACTCATTCACCCTATTTTTAAAATTAAGACCCAAGAACATATTGATACTCCCTCATTTTTGTTTTAGTGTCTTGGAAAGGATTTCTGTTCCAGATTACATTAAAAAAATAGTCTGGCTGACCAGCCAGAAGATCAAGAACATACAGTTGACCAGCTCAGTTTAGACACAGCTTTTGCTGTTTACAGAAATCAGATCTTGCCAGAGTAAATAAAAGTACTTCACACAGGCAAGAGGCCATTAATCAAATGATTGGCAGCTTTTTTGAGCCTGGAGAGTGATTACTCCTACTGCTGTTGACTCTTGCTGGTTTGTTTGCAAGAAATTAACATGTTCCCATTAGTACTCCTGGATAAAATACTTACCTTAACAAAGCAGTTATGTGCTCTTTTTAACCAGGAAAAAAAAAAAAGAAAAGAAAAAAGCACAGTAAGAATGCTCCCATTTTAATGGGTTTTAACAGGGGTTCTGGTGATTTTATCCATCATCTATATAGTCTACAAAAAGAAAGAAAAATACTAAAAATGTATACTTCACATTTATACTTGATGGTTAACTGTGACATTGAATTTCCTTGTTCAAATATGTCTTAACAACTGCTAGTAGAATCATGCCTCAGAGGGTCTCTAGGAAAGGAATACATAAACCCATGATCTATACAAATACAGATACTCCTTAAAAATATAAAGAATTACAGAGGCTGCTGGTTACAATCACACACCGAAATACTAGCCATACGGAAGTCAAGGCTATTGTCACTACCAGGTTCACCAAATACTGCACATTTTTAATGAAGAGTAAATGGGAGATAAAGCCACCACATAAAACCTGCTTTTCACTGAAGAATCTCTTTGACTATATGAATTCAAATCCTTTGCACTTTTTACATTTGTTTTGACTAAGTACGTGGGATGCAGTAGGAAGGTAGCTACCATGTAAGCAATTACCTGTGTATAAATACAGCCTTTGAATCTAACCTAAATCAGAGACATATATGCTGTATCTGTGGGTGACTCCCTGTCTCTTGCAGGGTATATTGGGTAGTGAGTTCTTTTTAAAGCACTGAGCCACAGCTGTCTTGACCTATTGTATCATTAAGATCTGTCTATCCAGACACTATATAAAAAGGATGTTTTTGCTATCATAGAAATCCATCAATTTTCACAGGCATAAATGACAGACCTGGAGAATCAGATCCTCTTTCTGAAAAAAAAAAAAAAAAAAAAGATTCTTGGAAGCTCTCTAGTCAAAGTAAGACTGAAAAGAATGGCAAAGTTTATGAATTCCCCTAGTAGTCCATATGTGTTTATGTGAAATAGACTGATAATTGAACAGGAGGGATGTTGATTTTTTTTGCCGGGGGGGTGGGGGGGGTGGGGTTGTTTGGTTAGGTTTGTTTGTTTGTTTGTTTGTTGTTTTGGGTTTTGTTGTGGGTTTTTTTTGCTCTTTTTTTTTTTTTATTTTTTTATTTTTTTTTCTTAAGGAAACAACCCAAACCTTCAAACAAAAGCCCTTTTACTAATATCAGATCCTCCCAACAATGCAATTGCCTAGTTGCAATAGCATATGGCCCTCATTTTTCACCTTGTAAGAACTCCTTCTTAATAGGCTGGCATGAAACACACTAATGATTATAGTATATTTATAAAATTACAGTAAAAGCCATGAAGGTGGAATACAGATATAGCAAGTGCCTTGTCTAGTGTGGGCTCAATGTGGACTCAGAAATTTGTGTGCACAAAGGACTAGACCTACATAGGGTAAGGTGAGGGAAAGTTATTCCAGGCTACTGGCCTCAGTACCAGATGACTTTCCTCCACCTTCGTATTTTTAACAATACAGACATGCCTTTCTGATCTGGGTCTCAGCTACGCCTCAAAGCTAAAAGAAGCTTGTCCATACAGTGCAGTGCCACATTACGCAACACCAGTCATAAGTGACTTGGTTCTTTCGTTTACCTGTAATTCATACTTCTCAGGATCATGTTTCTACAAAATCCTCGCAAGAGCAAATCAAAGTGGGCTCAAAGTTCAAGTACAGTTTATTAATTCAGTCTAACATCACACCAGACTTATATTTTTTAGGTTATTAATATCAATTGAAACTGTTCATGCTTGTTCAAATCATAGACATACAGAGCTTATGTCTGCATATACAGAATCACAGAATCCCAAGGGTTGGAAGGGACCTCAAAAGATCATCTAGTCCAACCCCCCTGCAAGAGCAGGGTAACCTACAGTACATCACACAGGAACTTGTCCAGGCGGGCCTTGAATATCTCCAGTGTAGGAGACTCCACAACCCCCCTGGGCAACCTGTTCCAGTGCTCTGTCACTCTTACAGTAAAGAAGTTCTTCCTGATGTTAACGTGGAACTTCCTGTGTTCCAGTTTACACCCATTGCCCCTTGTCCTATCACTGGATATCACTGAAAAAAGCCTAGCTCCATCATCCTGACACCTACCCTTTACATATTTGTAAACATTGATGAGGTAACCATTTAAACGTACCCAGAATATCTATTACCATGTACAAGGCAAAATTGAAAGAACCTGAAGTAAGTAGCTGGGCCTTGTAACATAGATAAATTGATATCACAATGGGGAAAAAAATGAAAAAAAAAAAAAAAAGAAGAGGGAGGCACAACATTCTTATGAATATAATTTTCTATCTCCATTTCCAGTTTCACAGGTCCTCTGAATACAACACATTGTCTTCATAAGATCTTTGAGAGAAAAAGAAAAAGAAGAGGTGATACTTTCAAGCTTCTAGAGCATCGCAATTTTAATTTTCATTATTATTGTGGGTGGCACCCAAATTTTTAATAATCAATCATCATAGAATCTTAGGTTTTGGTTGGAAGGGAGCTTAAAGATCATCTAGTTCCAAACCTCCTGCTATGGGCAGGGACACCTTCCATTAAAACAGATTGCTCAAAGCCCCAACTAACCTGGCCTTGAGCACTTCCAGGGATGGGTTATTAATATATTCCCTGGGCAACCTGTTTCAGTGCCTCACCACCCTCCTAGCAAAGAATTTCTTCCTAATGTCTAACGTAAATCCACCTCTTTCAGTTTAAAACCATTCCCCTCTTGTCCTATCCCTACATGCACTTGTATATAGTCTCCAGATTTCTTGTAGGCTCCCTTTAGGTCTTGGGAGACTTAGAAAGTCTCCCTGGAGCCTTCTCTTCTCCAGGCTGAACAAGCCCAACTCTCCCAGCCTATCCTCATAGGAGAGGAGCTCCAGCCCTCTCATCATTATCGTGGCACTCCTCTGGACTCATTCCAGCAGGTCCACATCTGTCTTGTTTTTGGAGGTCCCAGAGCAGAACACAGCACTTCTGCAGATGTCGTCTCATTACAGCAGAACATAGGAGCAAAATCACCTTCCTCAACCTTCTTCTTTTGATGAAGCCCAGGACATGGTCAGCTTTCTGACCTGCAAGTGCACACTAATGGGTCATGTTGAGCTTCTTGTCAGTCAACACATCCAAGTCCTCCTCAGGCCTGCTCTCAATCCATTCTCTGCACAGCCTGTGGTTGTGCCTAGGGTTGTCTCAACCCAGGTACAGGAACTCGCACTTGGCATGACTGAACTTTGACATTGGCCCTTCTCTCAAGCATGTCAAGGTCCCTCTGGATAACATCCCTTCCTTCCAGTGTATCAACTGAATCACATAACTTAGTATCATTGGCAAACTTTCTGAGGGCGCACTCAATCCCATTCTCCATGTCACCGAGAAAGATGCTGAACAGGATCAGCCCCAACGCTGACTATAGTGAACACCACTCACCACTGGTCTCCACTTGGACATTGAGCCATTGGTCACAACTCCAAATGCAACCATTCAGCCAGGTGCGACCATCCATATTATGATATGGTTAAGGCTGTGTAATTTAACTGTTCAGAAAACTTGGAAAGAACAAACAATATGTTGAGATAATTAAATATATTTTTCCTGTAATCCCTCAGCCCAAGAAGGCTTTCACATTGAATTAGTTGATGAAAGGAGGATGCTAGGTGGTGGAGTAATTTCTTGGTATGAGATACCAATTCAAGGAGTAGTGCCTCCTAATTCAAAGATAAATTAAGAGAAAACAAACAAATAAAAAAAAAAAGAGCAAACAAACAAAAAAAACCCACCCTGATTCAAACAATTAACAATATTTAAAATAGTAGAATCAGGCTTTTCAAACAGAAAATGAAAAAAAAAAAAAGCCCAATAATTTTCTATATCCTCAGTATCAGTTATTAGACAGAGCTTAGGTTCGAAATATATCTACTAGCTATGAGTAGGGTGATACATTAGTTAACAGACAAATTTTATAAGAAAAGATGGTCCTGAAGAACTACAAAATGTAAAATGCAAGTATTATCTGTCACTTTCTGATGGCAGCAATTACTTGTGTTGTTTCCTTTACAAGTTTGTTGAAAGAGAGTGCTTTAAAAAATATATTCAATTTTGTAAAATATGATCCATGAGAAATGGCAGACAGGATTTATTGACCAAAAGTAAGCCTATACATAAATGTTATACTTCATTCTTTTGACAAAGTATAGCTAATAAACCATATTTGCTTATAGACAGAATTCTGTATTTCTGCAGTTAAGAATACCAGGCAATAACGTATCTACTTTAATGCAAGGTAAAGAACAGCACTATCTTCTTTGTACAGATGGTGAACCAAGGGAGAAACTTCAAAGAAGCTTTCTAGCTATAAAAGTTCATCTGTCGTATCTGCATTTAAAAGCCCACCTCATCCTGCTTTTTTAAAGTGCCACTTTAAAGTTTATGTCAGGGACATTTCATTTTTTAAACCCAGAAAAGTGCCAAGAGAAAAGAGAGATTTTGATATGCAAGCAAATACCTATGCTACAATGTCTGATTCTTGAGATGAATCATTACCATAGTCTCAATACAGCTTTATACCCAGATTGATAAAGCATCTGAAAACCATCACAGAACCTGAACAAATACTCATTTCATGTTATGTTACTGACCAAAACTTTTCCTTTTTTTGCATATATTCATCTTTTCTAACATACATACGTGCTCCTGCTTTATCTATTTTCATTAAGAACTACTTTAAAACCTTTAATCAGAACTATAAAAAGGTAGAAAATAAGCATAACAACACTGAATGTTTAATATGGTTTTTATGTTAACAGTATATCCTTCGATTATGTACATGTATATTCTATTTAGATAGAAAGTATGATGCATTGCCTGGTTTTATTTTAAAATGTGTTAAAAATGCCAAAAAGACTTTTTTCTTTTTAGGAAAAAGAAGAAAAAAAAAAAAAAAGAGAGAAAGAGGCAGGCAAGACAGGTTGGAGCCATTGTTATTGTTATTTGCAGTCCAGTTTTCCAAAAAAGAGAAAAAAGGTAGAGAGAAAACAGCAGCAGAGAGATTAAACTATAGTGCTTCTTACTGTAATGACAATTAACTTGCAAATATCATATTAGAGTAGTATGCACACACTCTCTCTTATCAGCCTAGAAAAGACCAAGCAAACTCATAGAAGGATCAAGCTGTGTAAAACATTGCTTTTGGCTGCTTTTTTCCTCAGCAGTTCTCAACAGTGTGTCAGAGAACACTCAGCTAAACTGGAGGGTTATTAATCCCAAATTAAAAAGAAAGGGAAAGAAGACAACAGAGAAACAAAACACACATAAGAGAAGGAACCCAGCTTCCTTCCTTTATCCCTCAGAAATTTACCTGAGTACACAGTGAGTGATCAGGTAATTTGTACTTTTAATGCTGTGTTATATACTTAATGTTAGATACTGTGAATCTGGGGTAGGGAACACAGGCTACACATTCAATGCAAAACTAAGGATTTAGCTGACATATCTGGATGTCATCTGGATTTGCCTCTCTGCTTCATTTTAGTTGGGTTTTTTCTCAGACTCTTGCTTATTGACTTAATATTGATAGCTGGATCTATGTATGTTATGATTATTTAATCATGCAGTTAGACTTAATTTTTAGTGTGTCATCTTGTACTAATTAATCTTAGTTTCGCAATCTTTTTGTTTATCAGATAAGATCCGTCCTTGGATTAAAAACATACAGTGGCCATGGCTGTTTACACTAAGTCTCAGCATCATGACATTAGCAATGCTTCCTTAGTTGATGTTTCCATAACAAGAAAAACTGGCAACAGTGAATAAGTCTAATTTTGTGACATTCCCCAACTTTAAGTAATGGCAAGTCATGCCATTGCTTTCTGTCACAAGAACAGTCCTTAATAAGGAATAGGGATGTGATGAGAACAGAAGCGGATTCACAGCTGACACTGTGCCTCCTAAGTAGGCTGGAAATATCAATATTATTGATCTTGGCATGTGAAACATTTCCTTTTTGTAGAAGATCTGCCTATCTAACAGTCAGCAAGTAAGATGTGACTCATCAGATGGCGGATTACTGGAAGAAAAAGAATCATTTGTTTGGAATTAGACATCAGGATTAGCTGCTGTTCATTCTGTGATTGCAGCAGAGATAGGAATTATTACTTTTTATTTTAGGAAAGAGGCCTGACAGGATTTACTGATTAATACTTTCCTTGCATAAAACTGTAAATCATCTTCAATGCCACTACCATGGCTGGAGTTAGAGCATCTCTGGCTGTACATTTGTCATATTTCACAAGGTAATTGGTGTCAGAATGAGGCAATTCTGAAGGAAATAGCTAAATATGCAGACATTAGGTTTGGTGATAAAGAAAAATGCACTTTCTCTAATTTGTTATTACAGAAATTCCCCTCCATAAGGGAAGAAGGAGAGGAAGAAATGAAACCTTAAAGGTCTGGCATTTCAATGTGGAATAAAGAACAACTTCTGGAGTAATCGAAATATTCCAAGGTTTAAGCATTTTTCAAAACAGAAAACAAAACCTCAGCTATTTTCACATTTCATTCTATCTTTTAAACATTCTTTTAACCTCTGTAGACTGAATGTTCTATTCTCTATCTCTTGTTCAGTGCTATGTATATTCAAACAGTATCACTACTGTCCTGTCTAGAAATAATTATTGCTATGACAGAGAAGTCACTGTCATAATGCACACAAAGATGATTTTTTTTTTTCAAAAATGTCAGGTATGATGGAATCTTGAAAAAAAACCCACAAAAACCAAAAACCAATAAAACCCATAAAAGCATCATGTCTTGAAAGATGTAAATAATGGATACACACAGTACAGTTTGAGGAATTATTGCTATGTGATCTATTTGCAAAATGATATTTGAGGAAGAGGTAATGATTTCACAGAATTCAACATAAAATTGAAACTTTAATAATCTGAATAAATTTTTAACTTCTCATGCTTCTAACTAATGTGTTCTGATTATTTTTTTTTTTTTTTTAATTGGCATGAAAACAGTGCAATTTTACACTGGGCATTCTTCAATTTAAACATGTTTCAATCTTTTTTGGTTAGGTAATATTTTGTTTTCTTCTTTAGGTTTTCAGCAAACTTTAACTTACTTTGGCAAAACAGAAGTATAAAGTCACCATTATGATGGGACAAACAGCTTTCATCAATAAGTTAATAATAAAATTATTCATAACTATGTATCTGAACAACTGTTTACAACTTTCATTATAAAATGTTGCAGTTCACTTATTTTTTTAAATTAGGTCTTCCATAATGAATAGTGACTTTGTATACTACAATCTTTCATAGCCTTTGTAAATGATGGGGTTTGCCCTGGAGTATTTATGAAAAACAATATTCTGAAAGCTACTGTCAGTTTATTTACATGATAAATGAGATCCTGTAGGAATCCCAAAAAGGTTAAGGTTCTAAAAATACAGTATGTTAGGAATATTGTATTCCTAATATCATATTCCTATCAGACTGTATTTTTAGAACCTGTTTGATTTTTAAAGTCATATGTAGCAAGTATCTATTATGTATCCATTGCTATTATCTAAACTATTACTCTTCTCTTTAATTATAAATTTACTTTTTATTTGATGCAGTTGCTAAAAATAAGGATCTTTGGAATTCATCAATTTTTTTTTCCAATAATCGCAGGATTAAACATGGTCGAGGAAGGGATTAGTCAAATGCTATTAAAAATATTTGCTTCATCTATTTCACAGTGGTTTTACTGTGCTTTTTCTTCTAATGTCACTAATACCAAATAAAAATGAAACAATATAGGAATTGCCTAGAGTGTTTTCAGATACTCAAGTACACCTTTGAAAAATATTTGCATTTTGTGTTAACTTCAAGATTAGTGAATTCCCATTAACATCACATATTAAAAATCCATTATGAATAATTATTATCAAGGTCAAATTCATTTGCTTTGCAGAGACAACTATAATGGAAAGAATTATATACAGGAAATCTGAACAGTTTAATACAGTACAAAACACAGTTTTAAGATAACTAAGCCATTAAAAATTTAAGGGCAAAGTCAGGCTTCATACAGTAAAATCTTTTTGGTCACTTTAGATCAGTGTTTCAGAATAAATATATTCTTGCAAAAATATTTCGACATTTGATATTTCTGTAAGTAAGTAGACATCTGAGGAACAAAAATCATGAAGTGAACATGAACATTCAAAAAACAATTCGGCTTCTGATGCAATTACGAAGGAGAATACCTGGAACTACAGTAACATCACTACTAACTGTAACATCAGCTGATTTAATTGGTTACTACTGTGTGTATTTCCTCTACAAAATTTTCAATTAATAGTCCATTTAATTTGAGAATAATCTCGGGTTTAATATCTTGGGAACATAATAAAAATTAACCTCATAAAACAAAACTTCAGTTTGATATCCTTCCTTAAAATCTAACCAAGATTATCATATACCTAAATATCATTTCTACCCAAGGATAAGCCAAAATTTAGAATTCTGAGTGAAGCTGAGATTTGCTTGATTTTCCCATAGCTTTTTTAATTTTTTCTGTTTCACTGAGAAGGAGGAAAAGGGGGTGAAATAGTTACATGGTTTAGTGATCTGTTTCTCATCAGTGTCATTTATTAATGCAAAAAGAGGTTAAATGCTTCAATAGGTCTTTCTTTGCCATATGTAGACTATAGAATATGCATTTCATTCTTGCTCTGTTAGTCCCGTCACAGTGATATGGATCCAGTTCTTAAAAATTGGAATTACTAATATAGAGCAATTTCAGGCAGGTCTGAAGTTTTTTGAGCACATCAGGACATATTTGTGTCCAAGCTGAGACACTATGATTTGGATGAGTGAGGAATTAGAGAAGTAAAATAGGCAGTTGGCTGTTTAGGCTAATTGGGCACTGGTTATTAGGAGGTATCACAGGGTCTGTAGTGGGCTAGAGTACTTGCCTTGCCTGTGAGAACAGGCTGAGGGACAGCGGATTATTCAGCCTGGCTGCTGTGGAGGGAACCTAACAGCAGCCACCCAGAGCCTACAGGGAAGCCAGAAAGGATATGGATCCATGCTTTTCACAGTTGTGTATAGTGAGAGGATGAGAGACAATGGATTTGTGTTGGAAAAGCAGACATTCAGGTTGGGTATAATGAAAACTCCCAAAAGAACTATGAAGCAGTGGAGTGGGTTGCCAAAAAAGATTTTAAAACAGTGGCAATTTTCAAGACCTGGCAGGATGTAGCATGAGCAGACCTGACCAGATCTGAGAAACGAGCTTTGACTTCAGAGCTGCTCTTGCAGCAAACTGGACTAGAAACTTCATGAGATCCTGAATGATCCAATGGTTATACAACTCCACATACAAAATACAGGTCAGCAGCATAGTGATAACAGCAAAGAAAACAAGGAAATCTCTCTAAAGATGAAAAGGTATATTTAGGTGAAACTGTCCCCTTAAAGCATAATCTGTTTATTTAAGAACCTCACCAAGATTTTCTAACATTTTTTTGAATCTATAAAGCTAGAAGTATTAACAGCGAAAGACTGAAATGCATCAGCTTGGTGAAACAACAAATACATCTTTGCAGGACTGACATTTCTGCAAATGCAGTGACAACAGATTAAATTAAGCAAGACTATCAACCTTCAGACAATTTTTATGCCTGAAATGGTCCTTGCTTATCCATTTTCCCTGAAAAGAACCCACAAATTCAACTGTCTCACTTTTGTTTATTTTTCTCCCAGGTTACTAATAGCCTTTGTCTATTAATTATGACCTCTCACAGCTTCCTGGAAAAAATCCTGGTTTGGAAAGTTGTGTTTGTTTGTTGGCTTTTTTTTTGTTTGTTTGTTTGTTTTGTTTTGTTTTTTAATGAAAGAAAATTAAATTACATGCATTAAGTTTGAAATGATGTATTAGTTGTAACTAACCACAACTGACATCCTGTAGCTAAGGAAACATAGAATTATCTTGTTCAATGTTTTGTAAAGGGTACTATGAATCTACAAAGAATCATTGTTTAAAATTTGCATAAATGTCCTACATTTGCAAAATCACTGAGGAATTTTATTGTAACAAAATTGTGCCATTTCCTCTTTTCTATTATCACACTAATGTACATACATACTCTATTCATCAGAGATTTTTCTTTCAATAACATTATATTTAGAGATAGAAATTTACTTCTGTATATAATTTATTTTTATTGAATGGCTTTGTACAAAGACAGTATTTGTTTTCCTCTCAGCTGGAGGTATGAATAGACAGTCAATACTCCATTCTGTTTAACACACTTTTGTCTTTTGCATGGAACAAACCATTGTAATTCTCACTTCCAATCTGTCGTATGTATTTTGAAACAATATGAAATTATGAAATGTGTAAATAGAATTTACTTGTTTAGCTTTAATAAGCTAGGCCAAGTGTGAGAATTTCCAATACTGTATTTCTGATGGTTGCTAGTGCAAAACATCTGCTTTAAAGAAATTGATGAATTTTTTTTTTTTTTTCAGTTGAGGAAGTTAGCATATATTTTGTTTCTAAATGAAACTGAGGTGTGCTAAAATCTGTATTAATATCACTAACTACTGCATTACAGTTTAGATTGTACTGAACTCAATATATACCAGTTTCTCCCATTATTATGTGACAATTATGAACCTTTCTTTTTTTATCTATGCCTACTGAAATATTGCACCTGGAGATGGGGAGCGGGCATTCTGTTTGTTACCTTCTTTATGGTCAAGTGCAGCTGATCTGAATGAACTGTGCAGGAAATCACTTTGTAAAGACTGAAGCATGCAAAAAGAAAAATGTGTTTAGTCGTAAACAGGAAATGAAGTATTATATGAGAGAGGAAACCATGAGAATGATGAGGAAAGAAGGTCACTGAAGTGGAGTTGATTTAAGATAAAAAAAACCTTACTCCATTGAGAAAGAGATTTCAGTATCTCACATGGTAATTAGCATTATTTTTATTGGGTGTAACAAGTAAGTAGATTTGAATAAAAATGTCCCAATCCTAAACCCTAAAAGGCCTGAAACTGTAAGTGTTCTTTCATTTTAGCTGAGCTTCAGAATCTATAATACTCATTTATCTAGTCTGCAAAACATATGATGCACCTTAATGCAACTTACCCCATGAAGAAATTTAGAGCATATAGAATTCTTTGACTATATAGAATTCTTTGATATTTGACCCATTTTATCATACCTATTATGAAACATATACCAATGCTACATTTCACTGTATGTTGTGCTAGCGTCATGAGAATTCTAAAAAAAGTTGTGTTTATTTGTAATCAGGGAAAAGAAAACATTTAAACTCACATCCTGACAGAGAAAGAATATATTTTGACTTCCTGTAATAATATCCAACACAGAAATGATGTATGGAATTTAAATCACCTATTGCAAAACACACAATACGGAGAAGAAAATTCTTAGATTTACATGCTTTACGTTTGTATTGAAGACATGATAATTAACCTGGAACCTTGTTTTTGTTCTTTAATTCCATTCTACCTTTCTGGTAATGTAACAACAGAAGATACGGTAACAACAAAAGCAATGACTCAAGATGCCATATTGTAGTATATTTCAACATCTAATTTACTTATTTTTGTTTAAATTACATTTATAAATGAGATGAAAGTTCCAGAAAGCATAAGTTCCTTGTTGTAAATATACTCTATCAAAATGATAAATAGATTGAAGATTTTTACGGATTTTTTTAATACACTTAAGATTTAGAAAGTAATATCAAAACCAGAAATACATTGGGACAGATTTAAAAATATTACAATCTAATCTAATTCCTGGTATGCCATTCAGTTCATTATTCTGTATAGTAATAAGCAGGCCATCTTATATGTTGTTATAACTGGAAAAGAAATATTTCTACAAGCACATGCATTTGTAAATTTACTGTATGCAATATATTCAATAGATTGGATTTTTTTCAGACTGCAAGAATCAGAAGAAATAGAACCTTGGGAAGTCTTACTACTTTGAATTCACTAGTCTAGATATTAACATTTCATCTGTTGAAATTTAAAAAAAACATATATGCCAAAGTTTCCATTTATTATTGTTATTTCAGTAGTAGACTATGATCAACAATATGTTTCAATAATAAGGACAAAAATACAGCAACGCACACAGCTGCAGTTCTGCTGACACATGATCAATGTGGAGCCATTTAACAGGGTAAAGGAGTTATTTGAAGGTGATAATACAAACACTTAATAAATCATATTATAAATAACAGAAAAACTTTCAGGTTAAAGTGCATTCAGAAAACTGCACTGAAAGATTTTCCCTTTTTGAATGTAAGCAGACTAAAAATTTAAGACTACACATATAATGCAAGAATACGAATCAACATTTGGAGCACTGTTGAAGTGGCACACTTTAGAAAATTTCAGAGACAAAATTTTAGCAGAACATTAGTTTCAGTTTCCTTATTATCAGTATGGCTGATATTTGTTGCAGGCTTAGACCATCAGCCCTCAAGAATATAAACTTATATTTTATTTTAAATAAAAAAAAAAAATGTTGTTCCAACAGCTGCCTTTGAATATTCTTGCACACTGAGGCTTGTGTTACATTATTATCCAGAATATTCCTTCCAGAATAAGAAATATTACTGGTTTAGGAGGTATAGTTAGTCTTTTATGAAATCTTTGGTATTTATCTCACAATTGCCAAATTGGATCAATGCCTTGAGATAGGAACTGATATTCCAAGTGAACCATAGCAGCTTTTTGACAGCACTTATATACTGATATTTGAATCAAGACCTCTTCTCTTATTAGATGACAGTAAACTAAAGTTTTCTTATCGAAGGGAAATTAACATCTGTCAAAATTTAAGAAAAGCATTCAGCTGTGGAAAAACATTTCTGACTGATCATACAAATACATGGTACGGCTCCTGGTAAACCCAGGACATGTTGGCATAAGGGAAAAAGGATAAGGACATTTATATTCTTTTTTAAGTAGCATACCAGGAGAATTTAGTCATCATGAACATAAGGAATGATGATCATTAAGTAGCTCCAGACAACATTTAATAAATATGTTTTCAATGCAAAATAAAGATCATTAATATAAATAATGAATTTTTTTTAAAGTTTTATGCCACCAAAGTTTCAGAATATGTATAAATGTTAAAATTTGATCTGATAATGATCTCACAGAAGGAAATTACAAAAGAAAGAAGTTTTTCCAAGTTAAAACATAGAAATGGGAAATGGGAACAATAGGAAAGATTTGTTATTACCTCATCTTAATAGTTTGTGTATCCATACAGGTGGCTAATTCCAGCCTGTGTTACCATTGACAAGACAGAAAGAAAAGGAATTTCAAGATTTTACAAACAATAGGAAGAGATTAATGCATTTGAAGATCACCCACTCTAACTGCAGGACCACTGACAAGATAAAAACATGAAAACAGCAGAACACTATACAGTAGCTGCGTAAGTAGCTTCCAGTAACTTGCTAGTAAGTGGTTAACTGATGATTAAGGTAGAAGCTGTCATAGCAGTGATACCTTGCATAGCAAGTAGAACAAACAGAATGAGGGCCAATAGTGAAGGGATAAAGAAGGGTGTGCCATTTCTTTGTCAAGAGGCATCAACTATTTAAACTGAAGAATATGGGAGGTTAAAAAGAAGGGAAAAGATAATATAAAGTCAAACAAATCATATGATCAGGGCTTCTTAGGCCCCCTCTGAAGCAGTCTTGCACATAGTCATTACTATTTGGAACAGAACATTAACACTGTTGATGATAAAAAATATGTATTTCTTAATTTTTCTTTACTCTCAGGGGGATTAGGAACATGAAAATTAGTGAGGAAACACCCAGGAACAGACTAAAAATCATGACATTACAACAATCTACAAAACCAGCATGGCTATAGAGGACAATACTTAAGTCATAGAATCATAGAATAGTTTGGGTTGGAAGGGACCTTCAAAGGTCATCTAGTCCAGCCTCCTGCAATGAGTAGCAACATCTTCAACTAGATCATGTGGCCCAGAAACACATCCAGCCTGGCCTTAAATGTCTCAAGGGATCGTATATCTACCATCTCTCTAGGCTATCTGTTCCAATATTGTTCCTGTTATACATACCTGTTCCATCCTCATTGCAAAAAGTTTCTTCCTCATGTCCCTTCTCTGGACCCTCTCCAACAGGTTCATATCTTTCCTGTATTGAGGACACCAGAGCTGGATGCAATACTCCAACTAGGGTTTCACCAGAGCAGAGTAGAGGGGCAGAATCACCTCCCTTGACCTATCGGTCACACATATTTTGATGCAGTCTAAGACACAGTTGGACTTCTGGGCTGCAAGTGCACATTGCTGGCTCATGTCCAACCTCACAATGTACCTTTATGGTAGTTAAGATGAAATAAGTTCAATCATTTTTAATGTATGAATGAACGCAAAGTTTATACCCCAAAATTAACCCAACTATTTCACTACCTTGAAGAATATCGTAATTTGGACAGAAGCAAAGTCTCTTTCCAAATGTGTTATCTGTACTCATCCAAATACCAACATCACCAGATCCCACGCCCGACTTGGGTCCGTGAAATTATACACAGTAGAAATAGAACTGATTTGTAAATGCTGTCCACATTTGTTATGATGCCTGAGTATATGAGCTAGTAGTTCTAATATGCTTCTCCACCTGAATTAAAGAAGTGATAAAATGCCTGATACCATTACTAAATTCTTGTCTAACAGACAGGTAAATCAGTTTCGAAGGGCATGATGCTACATCTGTCAGAACACAATCAGGTTGTTATTTAAATAAAGTAAAACAAAAGCTGTTCTACATAAACACAGGGAAGGATGCAAAACAAAATGAAAATACAGCTGGAGGGATGTTGGTTTTAATCAGGTAAGGAAGATTGGCTGTTAGAGAAAGGGGAGATGAACATAGGAGAAAATTATGACAGATGACAAATTAATCCAATTCAAAAGCTGTTCTCTAAACTAATCATAATGTATTTTTCTTCTCCCTTGGTTTTTAATGCAGCATAAAATACCCACAACAAACCATGAATTAAACCACATTAAATGAATGTGAGTAAACCAGAGGTGCTTGGGCTGTTTAGACCACATTCAACTCTAAACACAAACATTATAACAAGAGTAGCAAGTTTCCATTGCCAAAACAGTTTTCTCTTTTGAGAAAACTCTCTCTTTTTATGGGAAGCATATGATTATTTTCATAGCAACTGAAGATGGAATAAATATATCACCTGTAGTGAAAGCAAGGTTTTCTCATTCCAGCGAATGTTATTGTCTGCCTCAACAGAACAAAATTTTCTATAAACCAGAATGGTTACATCTTAAGATTTCTCCTAAGCTTTCTTTCTGTGTCTTATCCATCTATTACATTGTGGTTCTGCTGTGGATTGGAGAACTGCAATTTGCTTGTTTCTTTTTAATTTTACATTAATCTACCCTACGTCACCTCACTTCAGCACAAATGAGAACAGTGCTTCCAGAGATGACTGCATGAATAAATCTTTAACTGAAACAACTGAGAATAACAAGTAAATTAAACCAGCTTAAATAAAGTGTCTCAAACATTTCTGATTTAGAAGATGACAGAAAGAAGTATAGACATTCTTAAAACTAGCACTGGGAAAATTCACATGAAACAGACTGGAGAAACCCATTTATAGAACAAATAAGACAAATTCTGAAATCCTGCAGATAACTAACAGATAAATCTAGGGTATTATCCAATTAGGTCATAATTACAGTAATTTTAAAAAAACTTTTTTTTTTTTTTTTTCAAATTTGAGACCCTTGAACTATCATTGCTGGATGTCATTGGAATTAGCTTTTTAAATAAGAATATGAGAGAATATGAAATAAAAAAAATAGTATTTCTAAGTGCTCTACAGTTTATGTTTTACAGTATACTTATATGTTTTCAATTAAACGCACAGAGCTCTAGTCTTTAATCAGAACTCAGTTTAGGCTGAACATTAGTTTACACAGGAACAAAGTTATCTTTGAAATGTTAAATAACATGGAGTTCACAAGAATAAAATAATTAATTTTATCAGAAAAGTTTGTGTACATGTTTCCTAAGATATTCATGAAAATAAAAGGATAAATGGAAGGTATACACCTTTCATGATCTGGAGCCCTAATGTTGTAAGATGACAAATCTGGCTTTAGATATGCTAGTATTGAACTTGTCACATTGCCGGCTAGTGGAACAAAACACTGATATGGTGCAGCTGTATATACAATGTACTGTATTAAGTTTATCAACTCCTGAAATAAGTGGCTATATACAAAATATTTTATTAGATATCTGCTAACTTTACCTCATATAAAGCAGCCTTTCATTAATGACTGGCCATGAAGTAGCTTGTTTCCTTCTCTCATATTTTATTACTATTGTTTTTGAGATTTTACATGTCATACCTTCATTATTTATCATGCTGTCATTATCTTTATAATATTCAAATTTTTTCTCACTTCTGATGTCTTCATATTTCTGAATTTCTTTTTCTAATTCATAAAAATCATTTTCAGTTTCACCTATGTGATTTGAAAAGTAACATTTCTTTAATGTCTTTGTTATAACTTCAAGCTTTGTCTAATCTCTTCCTTTTTTAATCCAATGACAAAACCATGTGGCATAAGGTTCCTTCATTTTCCTTGCAGGTATTAAAACAGGATCCTATACCAGCATCCATTTTGATTGTAAAGAGTGAATGGTCTCCTGTATAAAGGGCTTGCAGTTGTAACATCTTTTTTCTTCTAATATGACAAGATCACTATTTCTTCCCCTAATAATATTCTTCACTGCTGCTGACAGATATTCTTTGAATGTTTCTTGGACAAGTATTCCTCATAGCAGCACACATCTTCTACTCCAAATATCATTCAGGCAATCCTTCACTAAATCTGCTGAGGTTCCTCCCAGTTTTGACTCTTGACAACTATTTGAATAGGCAGCTGATCACTTGGCATTGTTTTATGTATCAAGAACACATTCAGTGGCAATTTTATACCATCTGTTGATGCTGCCAACATTACCGTAACGTAATTTTTTTTTATTTTTTAAATTCTTATTATGTTGGATTTTATGCATCTCTTTTTGACTGTATAACCTAAGGTTTAAACTACATTACCCATTTGACTAAGCAGATGATAGTCATGATATTTACATAATCCAGTCACATAATACTAGAATGCAATGAGCTTTTCTGTGAAGTCAGAAGGTAGATGTTGGCAAAGCAATGTTTTCTCCCAAAGGCATTAGGAAAACACATCATTCCTATTCAGCTCCACCGTCAACTGCCTTCTTGCTCCGGAACATTTTCTGCTTATGGTATTTCTTGATCTTTCATCTTAATGATTTCCCATGTAACTGGTCTGCATCCATTGTTTAAATATGTACAAATTCCACAACTTAGTGTCATAAAACTGGGGAGCCATTGACTGGAAAGTACCATCTAGTTCACCATTGTGGACTAGAATTCATCCATCAAATTCTGTTCAGTTGTGCCTTTATAAATCATATTAAAACTGCTCTTACTAATACTTTTTATGTTCAATCAAAACACTCACTTTACAACAGCTATTCTATTAAAAATATAGCCACCACTAAATCCAGACCAGATTTTTCTTCTGTCTGCTCTAAGTGTTCTTTTTGGGGCTGAGGTGTTGTCTACTGAATGATTTCTGAATCCTTAGCTCGTGAAAACTCCTGTTTTGACTGTTTCTATCTTCACACGATCCCATCTCATTACCTCTCATCCTCACCATTATTAGATTTTATTTTTTTTGCATACAGTAACACCATGAGCATAAAATTTGCACTATAGCTTCTCCTTATGTCTTTTGATAGTTGAATATCTCACCTCCAAAACATCTGTCATTTTATATTAGTAAAATTCAAGAAGACTCATAAAGCTATGAAAATTACAGTGGAATTCTCTGAGCTACAATGCACCACAGTTTTGCAAATAGGAGAGAGAAACAGTAGTATTCAATTGGCCTCACTGCATCATTATTCAGTTTTAGGCTGCTTTGGAGTATTCCTTCTCTCAACAGGAGAGCTTCTACACTTCACAGTCTAATTACCATACTGACCATGAAAAATATGATACCAAATTCAAGAGTGCCCTCAGATTTTTAAGTTAAATTGCTGAAAAAGCTACCTTTATCTTCCTTTTAGGAAAACAGAATTTTTATGAGATTATGTTGACATGTTTATATTGGTTCCACTGTTTTGTGCCAATGCTAAAAGTTTATTGCCCTTGTCAGAGCTAATCTTTTTCACATACGCTTTCTACTCATATCACTCACTCTTCAAACTCACTGCTGTGGAATGTTTCTGCAGATGGTTGCTACCTTTCTTTAGATGCAGTTTTGGGACACAGTGTTTCTTGCAATGAATTACAGTATTGAGCCTTTTAGTGTTGTCTCAGCAGCGATTACCTAGAATGAAATTACATCAGTTTGTGCTGTCTAACCTGTTGTCTTGAAACAGAGCCAGACCTGCTGTGAAAACATCTATGCTATCCTAAGTCAAATTTACAGGGGTATCTGTTATGAATCAAACAAGAACAAGGGAATTATATTGAAACTGTTGTCAGGGAAAGACACTATTCCTTACAGGCCACACGTACTAGTATTAAAACCTACAATATCTCTAAATGCATGCTTCAGTGTGGGAAACAAAGCGACCTGCAAGTTGTGTAGATTCTAATGAAAGCTGTAGCCAAGAGGACATCCTGTCCATGCAACAAGGAAGTTTACCAGCTCTACAGTCTGTCCAGAGTACTACAGGGTTTCCATGGCAGAGGCCATGAGACTTTCAGATTTGTAAAATGCAAGTTCAGTCTCTTCCATAACAAGAATTTCAGGAAAAAATGGCTAGATTCTTGTGAGAGAAGGAAACTGCAACCTCTTTTAAACCCTCTTTGGAAGAATCCAAGGGTGAGTGGAGCAAATACTGTGTTATAAACAAACAACGAAGCTGCTTTGAGATCCCATTGCTACCTTATGTTTTGATCTCTTTCTCTGAGACTGTTAGCTTGATCTTACACTTTGAAAATGCATCTGTGCAACATGAAAGTTATATCATCCCCCTGTCCTGATGGGTGTCATCTATCTAGATGGAAGCCTCCCTCAGGCCCCTACAGGCATTCTGAGATAATGACTTTGGATACATTACACCCAAGCAATTCACACCTCAGTGAACCCTTCTAACAGGATCATTTCTGGGCCATATCATATGTCTTACTTTGATTTTGTCATAAAATCATAGAATAGTTGGAGTTGGAAGGAACCTTCAAAGGTCATCTAGTCCAACCCTCCCACTATAAGCAGGGATGTCTTCAACTAGATCAGATTGCTCAGAACCACATCACCCTGGCCTTAAATGTCTCCAGGGATTGTGCATCTACCACCTCTCCGAGCAACCTTTGCCAGTATTTTATCACCTTCACAGTAAAGAATTTTTTCCTCACATCCAGCCTCAATCTCCCTTCTTTTAGTTTAATACTATTACACTTCATCCTATCACAACAGGCCCTGCTAAAAAGTCTCTCCTCAACTTTCTTATAGGCCCCTTTTAAGAACTGGAAGGCCACAACAAGGCCTCCCTGGGGCCTTCTCTTCTCCACACTGTACAACCCCAGCTCTCTCAGCTGTTTTGTATAGGAGAGTTACTCCATCCCTCAGATCGTTTGTGTGGCTCTCCTCTGGACGCTCTTCAATAAATCCATGTATTTCCAGTACTGAGGACTCTAGAGCTGCATGCAGTTCTCTGGGTGTGGTCTCACGAGAGCAGAGTAGAGGGGCAGAATTCTTAACCTCCCTTGACCTCCCTTGACCTCCCTTGACCTCCCTTGACCTCCTGGCAACACTCCTTTTGGTACAGCCCAAGACAAGATTGGCCTCCTGCGGTCCAAGCGCACACTGCCAGCTCATGTCAATCTTTGATCTAACAGTACCCCCATTCGCCTGTAGCCCTCGGCAGGACTCAGGTATACAGTTCATACTAATATCCCCACTCTGAGGCCATGGCTTGATCCCATACTATGCGCAAGTACCTCTATGGTTAGGAATACTCCCTTCCAAAATATCTCACAGGGACTTTGGATAATTCTATACTACATGTAAATTCTCATTTAATCTCTCTCCAACGGCATAAAAAGCCCTCAGAAGCTGCAAACAGACATGGACCTAAAACAAATTATTGAATGAGAATCAAAAATGCATTTGCTGAATTTTAGCTAAATGGAACATCCATTCAAAACAGCTGATTAGGATTCCTGGCAGACTGGGAGATGACCCTGCAAAGGTTGTTTTTTCTTGTAAAACTTCAGTTACTCCTCAGGCACTTTAAATATCAAGACAGATTCATTGGTCTCTCCTGGACTGAAATGAAGAAATTATTTATTTGGAGTGACGCTGACTAGTATATTGCCATCCAACAATAAGGATGCTTGCAATCGGCATCACTGATTTTCCTTAAACCACCTCTTTGTGCCCAGGGTTGGATCCACTGGACTGCACAAACAGCCACAATCAGAAACCACATTTCATCACTGAAATGAAAAAAATATTCAGCCACAATTAGCTGCCACTGCCTTATGCCTAGGGCAGTAGGTCTGACCCATATCCCCATTTCTTTTCTTCACTTAAAGAACAACAAATATCATTCAACTCAGTATGTAACAGAACCTCTGATCACCAATATCATCTCACACAGCGAAGAACTGGAGACGGGGGTCTTCATTTTTATGGAAAAAAAAAGTTCATTCATCTATATAGTAATAAAAGAGAAGAAAATAATCACGTCTTCTTTCTTATGAAGTCTCAACTCCTGTAGTCAAAGATAGGCAGACAAGGACAAGTACAGCTCAGAGGATGTCAAGAGAAAAACAGCGTGAACAAATAGGCTGCTGTAATAAAAGAGAATAAAGGAAAGTGATTATGTGCTTTCCCACAGTGAAGAGAGCACGCTTTTGCAACCATGGATTGTCAGATAGCAACAGGATAGGTAGGCCATAAGTTCAGTGGAAAACTGTAAACCAGGTGGAAAACTCACTGAACTGCTTAGGTTCAAAGGGAAGGGCATAATGGTTTAAGGTGTAGCTGGTACTCAGTCACTTACAGTGCTCCCAAGGTTAATGGAATAAACCTATACAATAGTACAGCCTAGGTGTCAGCTGTTGTCATGGTTTAACCCCAGCTGGCACCTAAGTACCACACAGCTGCTTGATCACTCACACCCCCAGTAGGATGGGGAGGAGAAACATTAAAAAAAAAAAGAAAAGGTAAAACCCAAGGGTTGAGATCAGAACAGTTTACTAATTGAAATAAAGTAAAATATTATTATTATTATTACTATTATTATTAATATAACAATAATAGCAAAAGGAAATAAAAAGAGACAGAGGAATAAACCCAAGAAAGACAAGTGATGTACAATACAATTCCTCACCACCCACTGACTGATGTCCAGACAGTCCCTGGGCAGTGATTGACACCTGTTCTTCAATCTTCAGCAACCCCACAACAGAGAAACCAGGCAAAGTGGACAGCTGCTTAATTTCCTTTGCCTCCAAGGCTGCAATACCAAAAGCCCATCAGTAATCTTTTGGTTCTTTGAAGTACCCTCTCCTGAGATGGCCAAGGATGCATGGAGCCCCTGGACCCATGACAATGGGGTGCTTTTGCCACTCCTTCCCAGGAGAAAAAAAAAAAAAAAAAAAAAAAGAAAGAAAAAGAAAGAAAAAAAAAAAAAAAAAGAAGGGGAAAAAAAAAAGAAAAAAGGAACTCTTACCTAAAAATGTTTCAAAGATCCAAGCTCTAGTGACAGCAGTATAATTAAGAGTCTCTGGGAATGCATCAGAATTCTAAAACCAGTGTTTCCTTTTGCCACACTGTTATGTAAATATTTACCACTCGAGTTGAGTTGCTGAAAGCAGATTATGATGAATTATTTCTCTCCCATGTGTTTTCTTTGGGGTTGGGGTTTTGGAGTTATTTTGGAGTTTTCTGATAACTTTTGATGCATGAAAATTATATTCGTCATCTATTGCATGATCAGGCAGGCTTCTCTTAGGTGATTGTGCTCCCAATTAAGAGCAATCTGGGAATAATTTTTCCTCCCAAGTGTTGTCTATCAGATACAATATTTGCTACACACAATCTGTAACATTGTCTCATGGTCAAATGAATATCAGCTGCCCTGCTGTAGCTGCAGCTCTATGACTGCTGCTTGCGGCAGCAGCCTGACAGACCAAGATCACCCTTTCAGACAAAAAAAATGCCCTTTGTTTCATGGGGGCTACCGTGAAGGCAACTCGCAGGAAAGAGAAATAGCCCAAAAACTTAAGAGGATGGTAAATCCAGCTGTAACATCAAACTTCTTGTAACAAAAGTTTCAGCAACTTGAACAACCATAGAACCTGCCTATTCTTCTTTGGAAGTATCCTCTGTGCTAAACTGCTTTGCTTTTTGAAATAAAGAAATTACTGTGTTGAATAGTTTAAATTACTATGTAAGACTATGAAAAGCATTATTAACAATCTGCTCATGTTGGCTGCATCCTTTCAGACACATCTTACTTCTTCACTCAACTTCAGCCAAGAAATTACCTTGCCAGGTGGAAGCTGGCACTGTCATCTTTTCTTTGCAGGAAGGCTCCTTCCGTCATGTCAGGTTTGACTAACCTGTTCACTGTTTCTCACAGTAGTCTCTCTGTTGCCACATGGTCTCCAAGCTTCAGTTCCTTGCTTTAACTCTTTTTCCTCTTCTTCATTCAGCTTCTTACTGCAGACTCTGAAACAGAAGTCATGCTGGCTCTGTCACTGTCACTGTAAATGAAGAAAAAAAAAAAAACACATGCAAACAAATCAGACACTGTTAATCAGAAGCATACCTTTGCCCACTTGTACGTCTGAGATCAGGATCCACACCAGTGATACAGCTGCATTTGCTCCTCTCTGAGGAGACTTTTTCTAGAAAAGATGTAGTGTAATGCTTTTTTTCCCACTCTGTCAAAAATGCCTTTCCTGAAATTGAAGCCTATGGTTAAACCCTAACCCAATTCCTAGCAATCCTTGGAGGGAATAGGAAAAGTTCACATGCAAGAAAGAATATAAAAACCAGTAACTGATGTGATGCCTGCCTAAAATCTCATTTCATTGCTGAGGATGAACCAAGCAACCATGTTTGGCAAGCTCTTAACCATTTTGTTCGATAGCTTCTTTTGTACAATGCATTATTTTACCTGCTGTTTCAGACCTTCCAAAAACATTTTAAAAGGAAAAAAAAAAATCCTTAAAAAATATCTTAAAATATTGCCCAACATGGACTCCTTAGCCAAAATTAACCCAGAGAAATAACTTTTCAGCTTCTTGAATTTCTCCCATATGCTTTGTCATATTTCATTGACCAGTCTTTTATTTATCTGCTTGGGTATGCAAAGTGTGTGCAGGGACACTGGAACTTCATCATTCTTACTGGGCACCTCTTGATGTCAACTCCAGTTTGTGACCCAAGTCCAGATCTCTTCCCATAATAATGAAAAGGTATAGGGTGTAGGTTAGTTGGGTTTTCTTCTGAGTCAGATATAGAGATGAGATGTTGAAGGTGTGTGAACCCAAGGCCTGGACTGGAACTTCAAAGGTCCCTAGCCTATCTCTAGATGCAATTGCTTCTCAAAACCCAAGCTAATCTATTAGGTTATATTATTTTCCTGGTTTCAGATAAGATAGAGTTAATTTTCTTCCTTGTAAGTGATACAATGCTGTGTTTTGGCTTACACTGATGCTTTAATTGTTGCTAGTGATAGGACAAGGGGTAATGGATTCAAACTAAAGCAGGTGAAGTTCAGGTTAGACATAAGGAAGAAGTTATCTGCTGTGAGGGTGGTGAAGCGCTGGAACAGGCTGCCAAAAGAAGTGGTAAATGCTCCACCCCTGGCAGTGCTCAAGGCCAGGTTGGAACATTGTGCAACATGGTCTAGGGTGAGGTGGGGGCATTCCAGTTCCCCATGGCAGGGGGTTTGGAATTCTTTGATTGAAAGGTCATTTCCAGCCTTAACTATTCTATGGTTCTATGATTTTATGATGCTTACACTAAGTGAAGGACTTTTCAGTGTCCCATGTTTTTCAGTGAGGAAGTGCACAAGAAGCTGAGAATGAGCATAGCCAGGACAGCTGATTCGAACTAGCCAAAGAGACACTCCATACCACAGAATGTCATGTTCAGTAGATAAACTGGAGGGAATTGGCCAGGAGGGCCTGATCACTGTTTGGGGACTGGCTGGGCATTGGTCAGCAGATGGTGAGCCATTATATTGTGCATAACCTTCTTTTCTTCAGTTTTACTCCTTTCTCTCTCTTTATTATTATTATTATACTTTTTTCAATTATTAAACTTTTTTTTACCTCAGCCAATAGGTTTTTACCTTTTTTCCAGTTCTCCTCCCTGGCCTACCAGGGTTGGGGAGTAAACAAATGGCTGCATGGTGCTTAGCTGCTCTCTGGCTGCGTTTGAAAAACAGTTGTTGTTACAAAATGAACACAATTAGACGTTCTTGTCAAATGCATTTACATAAAGAGGCTGGATCAAAATGACTTGCATAATTACAGTTTTGAGCAGTACCTTAATGTGAAAAAGAGAGGAAGTATTAGTAAAAGATGCTGTCGCCTAGGTCATTTGATAATCAGACATATTAACCATAACTTGCAAATAATATTCCCTAGATAATAGCAGTATTCTGTTGTCAGTATTTCATCATTAAAGTCATTCACTTATTGCCACTAGTCCAGCCTATGTATGCTTAGTGATATATATATAAAGGTATATTTCACGATGAGAACTTAATGGTAGTCAAGACTTGTCCTTTACTTTTCACTTCCTGCAAAACAATTATGTGTGTAAATATAACGCACCAAATGTACACAACAAAATTAAGAGTGCACTTCAGGCTTTGTTGGAAATGCATATTATTAATCCTTATAATCTTGTAATAAGGTAGTTTCATTAGCCCCTTAATGACTTTAGTTCAATTTCTCTGAATATTCCAAGGAGTGAGATGCCCAGAAATAGATTCAATATTTATAGAGTCACAGATTCATGCAAATATTTAGGTTGGCAAAGACTTTAAAGGTCATCAAGTCCAACCACTAATGCAACATTTCCAAATCCACCACTAAACCGTGTCCCTGTGTGCCACATCTATGCATCTTTTAAATACCTCCAGGGATGCTGACTCAACCACTTCCCTGGGCAGCATGTTCCAGTGCTTGACAACCCTTTCCATGCAGAATCTTTTCCTAATATCCAAATATAAACCTCCTCTGGCACAACTTGAAGCCATTTCTTTTTGTCTTGCTGCTTGGTATGTGAGAGAAAAGACTGACACCCACCTTGAATGAGCCACCTTTCAGGCACTTGTAGAGAGAGAGAAGGTTTGGCCTCATCAGTGCTGAGTACAGGGGGATGATCACTACCCTAGTCCTTCTGGCCATGCTATTTCTGATACAAGTTAGGATGCTGTTGGCCTTTTTGGCCACATGGACACACTGCCAAATTATATTCAGCTGGCTGTCCACCAACACCCCCAGGTTCAGATACAGCCTTACCAGAATAATCTGTCTTTTTATTATTTTTCCTCTGGAGATATTATCCTACCTTATCAAAGTTTAATATAATTTCATTGTTTCTATCCATATTTAAGATCTCACTAAGCCCCTTTAGACTTGTCTTAATGAGCTTGGAAGAATCACTCAATTTAACATCATGTGACCTTATTTCCAGTTCTGCTTGATTAACAACTTAACAAAAACTAAATCTAATAATGGTGGTACAGTAGAACCTCAGTGGACACACTTTCCTACCTATTTTACACAGTGTAATTTATCCTTTGCACATTTCAGACTATTTCAATATGCATGTTGATAAATCAAGGAAAAATTAATTACACAAATCTGATTTTGGAAGGTATAATATCAAAAATATTAACAAGTTCCAAATCTTTGTATGTTTCTGAACCGGCCTGAGGAATAAGCTGATCTTTAGCAAGTGTACCAAAAATAAACATCAAGCTCATGTATCATAGCTAGCTAATTTGAAATAAGTTCAGAATTTTTTTGTATGTTGCTGGTATTTACTAGAGTATATACATTCATAGGTTGTGCTTTTCATTGTGTGTTTTTATTAAAATAGTTTAACTGCCCTTTGATTCATATATATGTATATACTAAAAAAATCTAGAGGCATTTATTAAGATTGGTTTTCATCAAGTTCATTTTATTTCCTGTTAAAAAAAAATTGAAAGGTTTTGTATTTCCCATGAAGTACTCAAACAACAGTGACAAACGATACATGTCGACACCACTTACATTAAGATTCTGTGCTTTAGTAAAGGATACTTTCTGAAGTTCAGAATTTTGGTCAATGTTTCCATGTTATCATTGATATAATTAAAGTAATAAAGAACACTAAGAGTAGGAAATTATATGAACAACAATAGCCAGACTTCTGTTCACATGTTAATAAGAATCTGCTGGGAAAATAATTCTCCCTATATAGATAGTATGCTATATTGTTCACATTTACTTCCCCAGAAAAATGCAAATCTAATTCTAAAGAAAGTTTTTAAAGCTTCATTTAATTTCCCATAGAAAGTTGTCCTGGGTTCAGCAGTAGCAGTCATTTTTACCCTTCTTAGTAGCTAGTGCAGTGCTGTGTTTTGATTTTTTGGCCTGGGAACAGTGCTGATAACGCTGATGTTTTCAGTTGCTGCTCAAATGTTTGGTCTGACCAAGGACTTTCTGAGCCTCATGCTCTGCCAGGGAAGAGGGAAAGCTGGGAGGAAGCAGAGACAGGACACCTGACCCAAACTAGCCAAAGAGGTATTCCATACCACAGCACGTCATGCCCAGGATGTAACGGAGAGTTACCCAGAAGGTCTGGGGGCACTGCAAGGTTGGACGAGGTATTGATGGGTGCTTGGCTGGGGGGAGTGGGGTGAGTTATTGGTTGGCTGGTGTTGAGGTGTTGTATTCTTTCCTCTTGTTATTTCCTTTATCATTATTATTATTGGTGGTAGCAGTAGTGATTTGTGTTATACCTTAGTTACTAAACTGTTCTTATCTCAACCCGTAGGAGTTGCATTCTTTTTGATTCTCCTCTCCGTCCCTCCAGGAGCAGGGGGAGGGCAAGAAGAGGGGGAGTGAGAGGGCAGGCTGTATGATTTATGGCTGACTTTGTTTAAACCATGACTAAAGTCTTATTAAAATCTGTAAAAAATCCAAAACAACAAAACGAAAAAAAAAAAAAACCAAAAACAAAAAACCAAAAAAACCCCAAAATAAAAAAAATTAAATCAAATTAGTGTAGTTCAAGGGTTGCAGTGGAATATCTATCTCTTGACAACACAGCTCAGGTTGCAAACTTTCCTTTTATAATCCTTAAAGAAAGGTGTATTCTTGTTCTTCTTATACGGTCTAAAAACTGATGAAAAAAAGCTGAGTCAAGACTGAAAAGTAAGGAAGTATAATCTCAGTCAAGCTAAAATTGTGGAATTCAGGGGTTTTAATAGAGTTTTTGAAGCATTACACTCCGACACAGAGATCATGGTTTTCATTTCACAGTTGGTCTACTAGATCAACTAGGTCATTCAACATACGTATGCTTTACTTCTCCAGCCTATATAATTTGAGATAATAGCATTAGTTTGCTTTGTAACCTAAGAAGTTCTTACAACTGATACAAAATTTCACCAGGTATAGATGAGAAACATCACGATCATGAGATGGTCCAGTTGAAGATCCTCAAGACAGAGAGAAGAGCGTGCAGCAAGCTCACTGCCCTGGGCTTCAAGAGGCCTCTACTCTGCTCTTGTGAGACCTCACCTAGAGTATTGTGTGCAGTTCTGGTGTCCTCAACATAAAAAAGACATGGAACTGTTGGAACAAGTCCAGAGGAGGGCCACGAGGATGATCAGGGGACTGGAGCACCTCCCGTATGAAGACAGGCTGAGGAAGTTTGGGCTGTTCAGCCTGGAGAAGAGAAGGCTGCGTGAAGACCTCATAGCAGTCTTCCAGTATCTGAAGGGGGGCTCTAGGGATGCTGGGGAGGGACTCTTCATTAGGGACTGCAGTGACAGGACAAGGGGTAACATTTTCAAACTTAAACAGGGGAAGTTTAGATCAGATATAAGGAGGAAATTCTTCCCTGTTAGGGCAGTGAGGCACTGGAATGGGCTGCCCAGGGAAGTTGCAAATGCTCCATCCCTGGCGGTGTTCAAGGCCAGGTTGGACGAAGCCTTGGGTGACATGGTTTAGTGTGAGGTTTCCCTGCCCATGGCCGGGCGGTTGGAACTAGATGATCTTGAGGTCCTTTCCAACCCTAACTATTCTATGTTTCTATGATTCTATGATTCTATATGTGTTATCTCCTCTTTGATATTTTAAAAATAGATAAGAATCTATTGTCTTTATCAAATTAAAATTTGAACCTAATGTTGTAATCAAGTACTGTCCCTTACTGAATGTTTTTACTGAACCAAAACCAACTTGAAATCATGGTAAAATCTATTTCTTAATTTTCTTTAAGTAAAAATAAGAATCTAATATTTTCTGTAGCCACTGCTGGCAGTTTGCCTGCATACTAACAGTGCCTGTTATTAATATTGAAAACAATTAAATCCATGACAGTATGTCAATAAAACGTTTTACTATCCTTCATAACTGTCACCTATAGGAGATAACAATTCACTCTCATCTATAGAAAGACATACATCTAATATGTTCCAATAAAACTGGTGTGTTGACCTTGGCTGCATGTCAGGTGCCCACCAAAGCTGCTATATCACTCCCCCTCCTCAGCTGGACAGGAGAGAGAAAATATCATGAAAGTCTTGTGGGTCAAGATAAGGACAGGGAAGGATCACACACCTATTACCATGACAGGCAAAACAGACTTGACTTGGGAAAGTAAGTTTAATTTATTATCAAACAAATCAGAGTTGGATGAGAAATGCAATCAAATCTTAAAAACACCTTCCTCCCACCTCTCCCTTCTTCACAGGCTTAACTTTACTCCCAGTTTTCTCTACCTTCTCCTCCCTGAGCAGCAGCACAGGGGGAAAGGAATAGGGGTTGTGGTCAGTTCATCACATATTTTTTCTGCTACTCCTTCCTCCTCATGGGGACAACTCCTCACACTCTTACCCTGCTGTAGCATGGGGTCCTTCCATGGGAGGCAGTCCTCTACAAACTTCTCCAATATGAGTCCTTCCCACAGGCTGCATTTCTTCATGAACTGTTTCAGTGTGGGCTCTCCATGGAGTCCTTCAGGTATGGACTGGTCTGGTGTGGGTCCCCTTTGGGATCACAAGTCCTGGAACAAACCTGACCAGCATGGGCTCCTCTCTCCATGGGGTCACAGGTCCTGCAAGGAGCCTGCTCTAGCGCAAGCTTCCCATAGGATCACAGCCTCCTTCAGACATCCGCCTGCTCCAATGTGGGGTCCTTCCTGGGTGCAGTTGGATATCTGCTCCACTGCAGGGAGACAGCCTACCTCACCATGATCTGCAGCATAGGCTTCAGGGGAATCTCTGCTCACATGTTCTCAATCCACTCTCCACTGCCATTGTTTCATCATATTTTTATTCACCTTCATGCATATGTTATCCCAGAGGTATTACCACCATTGTTGTTGGGCTTTGCTTCGGCCAGCGACAGGTTCATCCTGGAGCTGGCTGGCATTGGTTCTATCAGACATAGGAAAATCTTCTAACAGCTTCTTGCAGAAGCTACCCCTATGCTGCCCTCCCACACACCCCCCAAACTTTGCTACACAAAACCAGTACAAAAATCTCTTTTGATAAGACATGCTCATTCAATAAACTAAAAGACCCAGAAATCCCATAAACTACTTTTGTGGGTATCTTCTGCTATGATGAGATTCTTTTGGTGGAAGAAGATCCAAAAGTGGCTAAGGACTTTTCAAATCTTTTTAACTCTGCTTGCTGTTACTATTCCAAGTCCTTACTAATAACATATCGGACATTTAGAAATATTGTACAATCTAATACCTCTTCTCATCCATCATTCTGGCCTTGGATGCATGTAGTCATCTTTACAAGATGTTTTCACATTAAATCTTCTCACTCCAAAATTGCTTAGTCTCCTTGACATTATAGATTCGTTGTACAATGTCAGAAATTATTAGGAACATACTATATATGCAAGAGAGGGGAGGCTCGGGTGGCTACTTCAAAGAACATATAGATAAATTGGAGGAGAAAATGAAAGCGTCTCACAATTGTTCTTTCTTCCAAGGAGGAAATTGAAGTAAATATTAAGTTTTCAGAAGAAATACTGTGGATGAATGATCGCAGCATACAAGTTGTGCTTATGCACTTCATGCTGTCTGTACTGCAGAGAAATAAGATTTGAGTTGAGGAACGAGCTAACCAGCAAGTGGTGTGGACAATGCTAAAGGCTGCTTCCTGCCCTCATTTTGTATGATGGTGCAAATGTCGTCTTACGAGTTAACAGCATCACCCCTATGACTAAAGTACCAGTTAGAAAGCTTTTTGAAAGAGAGAAACCAGCAGTTTTCTGGTACAGAACAAGAGCTGATCAGGCTGAGAGAAGCAAACACAGAACCTACTGGGCTCAGATCATTGCCACCTCACACTCAGAGCTGGGCTTTGAGGTGGCCTGTGTTTTGCTTGTAATGGTAATTGGTAAAGGGTCTTCCTGTCCTTGTCTTGACTAATGAAGTGGCTTTTATTTTACTCTTATTTTCTGCCCTGGTCCTGTTGAGGAAAAGATGTGAAAGAGTAACTGGATGGGGGTCTGGCAGTTAGGCAAGGTCAACAAACCAAAGAAATGAGGCTTGTGAATACCTTCTGGCCAAGAAAAGAAAGCAGAGAGATAGCTTTAAGTATTTACTTCTGATTGAACAGGTTCACAGTAAAGCACACTTTCATCCTTTTTCTGATTCTGTTGTTAACTGGTACATTCTCAATTGAACTCATATTTCTGTATATTCTAACATAAATCTAACAAAACATGCATTAAAAAGACAAGACATATTTAGTACTTGTCAATTTTAAGCATATTCAAGGCTTTCATCCTGTATTAAGAAAGACATATGTCTCTACGTTTCAAAGATGAACTTAAAATCAGCATAAAATTTGCATTAGTTCAATAATTCATCATTACAACAGGAGAAGAACTTCTGGGCATATATAATTAAATTAATCTGAAAAGTTCTGACAACTAATTAATTCAGGTATAGCATCATAGAATCATAGAATGGTTTGGGTTGCAAGGACCTTTAAAGATCCAATCCCCTTGCCAGGGACAGGAATACCTACCACTAGATCAGGTTTGTCAAAACCCTGTCCAGCCTGAGGTTGAACACTTACAGGGATGAGGCATCCACAACTTCTCAGTTAAACTTGTTTTAGTGTCTCATCATCTTCATGTAAAAAATTTATTCTTATCTCCAATCTGAATTTACCCTCTTTCAGTTTAAAACCCTCTTGTCTTGTCATTGTAGCCTCCGGTAAAAAGTGTTTTCCATCTTTCTCGTAAGCCCCCTTTAAGTATTGGAAGGCTGTAATAATGTGTGTCTAGACTTCTTTCCTCCATGCTGAACAACCTCAGCTCTGTCATCCTTTCTTCATAGGAGGTGTTCCAGTCCTCTGACCATTTTCACAGCCCTTTTCTGCAGCTACTCTAACATGCCCATGTCTTTCTTGTACTGGGCCCACCTGAACTCAATTCAGTACTGCAAGTGGGGTTACAGGAGAGAGGAATAGAGGGAAAGAATCACCTTCCTTGACCTACTGGTCACCCTGCTTTTTATGCAGCCCAGTATACGACTGGCTTTCTGGACTTCAAGCACACATTCCCAGCTTAAGTCTATTTTCATCCACCAGTATCCCCAAATCCTTTTCTGCAAGGTTGCTCTCAAACCATTAATCTCCCAGTCTCTATTGATACTTGGGATTGCACTTGGCCTTGTTGAATTTTGTGAGGTTCAAAATGGTCCTTCAAACCTGCTAGGGTTCCTCTATATAACATTCCTTCCCTTGAGTGTATCAACTGCAACGAGCTTGGTGTCATTAACAAATGTGCTAAGGGTGCACTCAATCCCACTTTCTATGTCATTGAGGAAAATATTAAACTCTCTTTGTCCCAGAATGGACCCTTGAGTGACACCAGTTGTTACTGATTTCCCTTTGGACATTGAACTGTTGACTTCAAGTCTTTCAATGCAGCCATCTAGCCAGCTCCTTATCCATCCAGCAGTTTACCCATCAAACCCATATCTCTACAATTTAGAGATGAGAAGTAGTGTGAGACAACGTTAAAGGCCTTACAGATGTCAAGATGGTGACATCGGTAGCTCTTCTGTTATCCGTCAACACAGCCACTCCATTGCAGAAGGCCACAAAGTTATTCAGTGACAATTTATCCTTAGCGAAGCCATGTGGGGAGTTTCTAATCACCTTCTGTTTTCCATATGCTTTGTCAGCTTTTAAGAGGCTGAAATGTCAGAAGTTCCGAGGGTCTTCCCTTTTACTCTTAAAAAAAATGTGCATGATGTTTCCCTTTTCTTCATTCACTGGGGACTCTGCCTTACTGAAATATGATGGCTACTGGCTTGCAGCTATATCAGCCAATTCCCTTAGGACCCTGTGATGCATCCTATCAGGCCCCATGGATTTGTGTATGTACCTCACATACAAAACTCGTCTGCTTTTGTTGTCCAGTATGATCATGTTATTATTAAATATGCAGTAATCAATGTTAAAAAAAACTGTTCAACTATGTAGTCCAAATCTTTCAGAAGAATTCTTCATATAGAGACTCCTCTTACACAGGTAATGACTAGGGGGCTTACATCCAATATTAACCTCATGCTGCCTTTACAGTCATTGAGGTGTTTTGCAGGCAACAAAGACTCTTTTATACATTTGTAGAGACGCACCATATGCTTAATCTGAAAAAATTTTAGACATATACTTTCTGATAAGATCAGTCATAACTAGTAAGTTAATATTGTTCTTCAACTAATGAAAGAAGCCTAACTTATTAGAGGAGCCTAACCTACCAGTTCATAAGCTGGGATTCAGCTGGCCATGCTGTCATAAATATACACAAGGGACTTCTTTATTGCCATCCGAGATACTTTGCCATAACCTACCATATCCTCATGACTGACAAGTATAGTATAGTGCTTGTGCTTGTCTAGGTCATTTTGGAGTGGCAGCTGGAAACCAAGAGAGATACCCTAAGGGATTCCAAAAAGTACGCAAGTGTAGGCAACTGAATTGAGCTCTAATGTCAACAATGAGTCAGGGTCCCAACTACCCAAACACCAATATCTGACACTTCACATGGCTGAAAGTCTTGTGCATAACTGCCTTTTTTTTTTCCTACCCAACCCACAAGGATATTTCAGATACCACACAGTGCTTCAAGTGACATTAGACACCTATGTGTATGACAAATCAAGCACTTGGAATGAGATTCACCTGTTTCATTTATATGGAATATAGGTGTCCACAGGGGTGAAAGGTACACTTCTATTGTAGAGCGAGATATTCACCTGGTAAGATTCACCTACTTAGCGTGAGTTGAATACTTCCCTGACTTCTTGATTAATGCCTGCCTAGTTGATGAGGAAAAGACTGTAGACATTGTCTATTTGGACTTCAGTAAAGCATTTAACACCTTCTCCCACATCGTTCTCCTGGAGAAACTGGCTGTTTATGGCCTGCATAAGTGTATTCTTCACTGGATTGAAAACTGGTTACATGACAGAGCCAAAAGAGTGGTGGTAAGTGGTGTCATATCTAGCTGCTGACCAGTCACTACTGGTGCTGCTCAGGGCTCAGTATTTGAGCTAGTGTTGCTTAATATCTTCATTGATGATCTGGATGGGGGGATCGGGTGCACCGTCAGTAAATTGCAGATAACACCAAGCTGGCTGGGGGTGTTGATCTGCTGGAGGATAGGAGAGGCTGTGCAGAGGGATCTGGACAGTCTGAATCAATGGGCTGTGGCCAGTGTTATGAGGTTCAACAAGGCAAAGTGCTGGGTCCTGTGCTTGGGCCACAACAGCCCCATGCAGCACTACAGGCTGGGGGAAGGATGGGTGGAAAGCTGCTAGGTCGAAAATGACCTGATTGATGCTGCTGATTGATGGCCACTGAACATGAGCCAGCTTGTGCTCAGGTAGCCAAGAAAGCCAGCAGCATCCTGGCCTGTAACAGAAGTAGTGTGGCCAGCAGGACTAAGGAAGCAATAATCCCCCTGTACTAGGCACTGGTTAAGGTAGCGAGGTATTGGAACAGGCTTCCCAGGGAAGTGGTGGAATCACTGTCCTTGGAAGTACTCAAAAACCACGTAGATGAAACCTTTATTGACATGCGTTAGTGATAGACTTGTCAGTCCTGAGGCAACAGTTAGACTTGATGATCTTAAAGGTCTTTTCCAACCTAGTTGATTCTATGATTAACCAGAACTCCAAAAGGCATTTTGCATGGACCAGAATATACCATGTTCTCATTGTTATTAGCAAGCTAAAGGTTTTGTAATAACTTTTCTAAGACTTTGGGACTCGGTCAGGAATTGTCCTCAGTGGCTGCAGTTTGGTTTTAGCTGAAAAATACAAAAATTTTATAGGGGTTATGAAAGGATCAAGAAGGCAGCTCGCTATAGCCAAAAGCTGACTCTGATGATCTATTTCCTATAGCTTAAGCTAGCATGCTTATTTTGCTGAAGTTTAGTGTTGATTCGGCAATGTGATTTAATCATACATGGTAAAAATCTAACAAAACAGAGTAAGTGTATAGCAAAGTTGTTGGCCAATAAGAAGAGAACAAAATTACAAACAAAGTGCTTAAAAACAAACAAAACCAACATCAAGTGATCTCAGGTCCAAGAAAGAACCCTCCACCATAAACATCATGTTCCTGCCAGTGAAGTGTGCCAATTGAAAACCACCCCATTCTTCATGGGAAAGAGTTGCACTTCAACCTAAAGAGAAATCAAAAGGGTGACCATAACACAGGAGGAAACTATATTTATTCCCCTTTAGTTAGTTATACAGGGATAAGGATAATAAAGTAATAGTAATTATAGTAATGAGGCTATAATGATGAGGCTTTTTAATATGATAATTTGGAGTATAATTGTTAGCATTCTGTAAATAGACTGCATGTGAATTCTGCGTTCAGATTTCACTGAAACAGAGAATAAATTATTGGTTTTATTTGTAAGCTGCTTTTCTTTGACACGTATACTACATGAGAGTTATGCAACATATGGAAGCTTAGATATTTGTTTTACACCAAGCTACTTATATAGTATACATCTAAATCAGGATGAGCAGAACACCATCCTCTAGAGGTCAATGAGTAAAGTATATTCCTAGTAAAAAGGTAATATTACATGTCTTCAGTTAACAAAGGGGAAACATCTGTCTTGAGTTTCAGTGCTACATAAAATATGGGTCACTCACACAAACATTATGCAAGGCAGAAGCAGATGGATTTTATAATTTTTTAGGGGCACTATTGGATTTTTTTTTCACAAGGAAGGAGATGCAAATTAAAGTAAGGGATAAAAACCAGGAAGAAATCATGCAAATATTGTGCAGTTACTGCACATAACTGAATAAGAAGGCTGAAGGGAAATGACTGATCCACAGTTAAAATTTTCAGAGCTAATACAAACCAGAAAATTAAACAGTAGTGGCATAGGTATATGATTTGAAGGCAGGAAAATCTAATAATAATTTTTTATATGATAGAGTAATATGCTGTGTGCAAGTTTTAGACCGTTGATAGAACTTACATATAGTACTGAAAATTAATATCGTTTATGTTGATGTCATATGAGAGATCCATAGTTTACAAATTCATTCAGACACCAAAAACAGTATATGAAAATGGTAATTCCCAAACAGCCTCACATCAGTTTACTAATTAACTACCACAGACATCTCCAAGAGCTTTCCTTTTCTACATTTTTTATTCGCAGTCAGATTATCCTTATTGAAATGGAACAAACTCATCTAGAAACATAATAATCTCTGAAACAAAATAGTATTATGAGACCTCAATTTCTTTGTGAAACATTTTTTTTTTTTAAATATCACCTTAATTAACGTTTATACTAAATTATAGTTTCGCAAAAGTAGTATTATATCTTTAAGGAGAAGATGCATTTAAAACATACTAATTCAGTCAAGATATGTCATAAAACTAATTTCATAATGTTATGTTTGCATTTCATATTATTGCACATTTTAGGGCAACAGCATTATAGTCACAGTTTTGATCTTGAATCTTTCACAATCTTTTAAAGGCTTAAGACAATACCCATATTTTAATTCAAAAGTAAATTAATGGAAGTGGTAGAATGTCTGGAAGCCAACAGCCATTCATTTACCTATATTAAGGGCAAGAAAACAGATAGATACTCGTTTCAGTGAAGATTAAATTCTGTAAGGCTATGATTGCCCTAAAATGCGTGATACGCAAAGCTTCTAATGAACACTGGATAACAATCTTACACGAGGCTTGAATCCTGTGAGCTGGAACTTACAAGTCCGTAACTGTGAGAAACACAAATCTTTGAAGTATGGAAAGCCTCTTTTCCTAGAACTGCTTTGCAGGGTGGGCAAGACCACAGGAAGTTATGACGTTGGCTGTTTCTTATACTATAAGTGCAGTATGACTACTTAGAAATGCATACTCTTTAGAACTAGTCATAGACTCCTTAGAAATGCATACCCACGGAGACACTGTCAGTTTAACATCTCATGCTGTTGAACGCTCTCTGCAGCATTAGGTACATCAGTTATGAAAAGAGAGATAAATCCTGCCTTTGATAGTGTGCAAATCACTGAAGTGATAGCCTTTGACAGCAATCCCTAGTGAAGTAAATTTGCCTAGTAAGAAACAAGAACAGAGTTTAGCTGAATGTTAGAGCTTTAATTCTAAAGGCACATGTTTTCATTGATAAATTAAATAATTGATTATATGTAAACACAACTTGATATGTTAATTACTTGATTTATTTTAAAAAGCAACTTATTACTTAGCACAAGTGTTTTATTCTCTAATGTAAAATATTACAATTTTTGTTTAAAGTTATACCTGATCCAGACAAAACTTGGTTTAATTATAACAACAGATTGAAATCTACACAGAATAAACTGAATTTCAGTAACATCATTGCAAATCTAACAGACTGCACAGAAACTTTGAAAGCTAATATAAGTATGTGTATATGAGAGAAAAATTAATGGAGCATTTTTCATTATAGAGTCCTTGGGGAGCCCTTGATCTGTCAAATTACTGACATGATACTCTGTTGCTGCTTCATTGGAGCCCTGATGCTCTGTCATATCAATATATACAAGGGAGATGAATTTCAGAAACAAAGCACTGAAAACAGAACTGAACAGAATTTGCCAGTTAAATGTTTTTCCATTAGGAAAAAAGTTATTTATTTTGCTATCTGATTATCTAACAGGTACCAGGGACAAACAGCTGGAAGATTTCTAAATTTCCTTTTCCCAAATGCTCAGGTAGCAACCAATAGTTTATGTCCAGGTTTGACCTAGTCTGCTTCCTTGTTTATGAACAGTAGATCTAGTTGTTCTAGCCTCAGAACCTCTGAACCTTATGGAGTGAGAGAGAAGTAGGCCATTTTGGAAAGCTCTGAAACATCAGTTCACTCTTTTCTCCAAAGAAAATTTGGAAAATCCTACTTAACCTGGTCCCTTATATAAAACAAAACAAACCCACCAACCAACCAACCAAACAACAACAAAAAAAACCCCCACCAAAACCCCAGAAAATCCAAACACAAACAAAATCAAATACACATCAATATTCCAATATTCTTCAGAATTCCCCATAAAAGAGTCTCTTCCAGTTGTCACTGAGAAATTGTAAAGTTTGAGGAAATTAGGCACTGTGATATCCTATAAATGTAATACAGGTAACCAAGGGCTATGCCTAAATTAACAATATACACTTAAAAGAAGCAAATCTGGAAAACAAAACAGCTGTGAGGTTATGATGCCTGCTCTACTTGTTTCAGGGATTTTCATTCAAAGTAGTTCTAAACAGCAACCCTGGACTAAATGCTGATTAGTGCTTTGGTTGTATACAGTGCTCCCTGGAATGCATCCTCCACTTTGGTCATGCAGTTAGCGCACTTCACTACCACTGAGGTCATTAAGTATTAACTTCAAAAACATTTTTTCTAAACTAAGACAGACAAACAAACAAACAATGTAGGGACAACTAAAGTTTCTATAAGTATACTGCAGAAATTATAAAGATAAAACTTTGGGTTAGTTTATAGTTAACTGGCTTTAAGTTCAAAGTAAGGGGCAATACCCTGATCTTTGTACTGACTTCTTGAGGCCAGTGTTCCTGATAGCATTAGTAATCTCAGAGTAGAAAGCAAACTGTATTGAGGTATAGACATTGTCTCACAATGATTTAAAAAATTATGTGCAATGTTGTCCTCTAGTCACAGAGCTGAAAAGAAGGTTTAGGATTCTTTTAAGACTTATCAGGATTTGGTGAGGGGTTAATTTTTACCTGAAAATTTCTGGAATAGGAAAACAGAGTTATAGGAAGGGAGCTGTCACATAAGCCAAGTCACTTCGGAAAGGAGTCTATCTCATAGGTTAAATAGGAGAACAAAATTTGATACAAAAACCTTACTAAGACTTAGAAGTGACAGATGGACTTTCTTCAAATTTAGTGAGAATCAATGACAGACCCCAGATCAAAAATATAGCTCAGTATGGTCTAGCCAAACCACAGCTGAAAGTGGGACAGGTTAAATAACCATGAGTATTCTTACCCAGGACCAAGAGCATCATATAGAAAACATTGACATATTAGATGAGGAGCTCAGCCCACCACAATACACTATTTCTTGACATTGGCTATGTAACATACATAATTGATCTATACTCTCAGTGACTGTCCAGAGAAGATGCAGCTTTCAGTAGGACAGTGATGCAAACATTGTTTCTACGATAGAGATCTGACATCTCTCAAAAAGACATGATAGCACTGTGGCTGCTCTGAGTCATCCGCTGTTGCATACACATGTGAATACATGAATACATACACTTGAATAAGCAAGTTTACTTACACATAAATGCTGTCCTGAATGAATTTGTATTGAAATTTACGTTTGCAGACCTTGCTGGTTTTCTGTCTCTTTCAGCATTGACTTTGCCATAAAAGGGTCTATGATGGGTATGTTCCTTTCTATAGGTTTCACAATGAACAAGATGTGTAAGGAGGAAGCTAGGAGACCAGAATCTATCATTAATAAACAATGGGTTGTTGTCTTACATGGTAAAGTAAGACTTATTGACTCTTAGAGTATAGGACTATTCACTACGTATTCAAAAAACATGTGCTGCTTGTAAGCAGTCTTTCTTTTCAGAGTTCAAAGCTTCCAATGCCATTCCTGATAACCACTATTTATTTCCAGTTCCCAACCTAAATTTTAAAATTGTTATTTTGACAATAAGTCAAAACCAAAAAATAAAATCTGTTTCATAATTAGTCTACACTATCCTGTTTTCTTGTCAGGGATGTGTATATGTAATTATGGATTTTGAGACCCCTGTGATAGGCATGTTTAGAAGACTGATAAACAGGGCAAATCTAAAGCTTCAAAACAAAACTTTACTGGAATGATAGTCACTAACACATAATGCTAATGGATAATTCAGCCCATTATCATACATTATCAATCATTATCACCACATATTCAAAGCAATCACTCTTTAATAATCACAGCCTGCATTATCTGGGAACCCACTTTAGAACATACTTGATGTAGCATTGTTATTCTTGATTGCTACACTTCTTCATGATTTAATTAATTAACATCAAGGTGGTCAGGCTCAAGAGCTTTTCAAGGGGGGGAACCCCAAGGAGAAGTGATTTCTTTCTTTTTTCCCCACTCCCAATTTGGGTTATTGATTTTTTGCAAGTTTAGAGAAAGTACCATCGCTGTCCTCTCCCTCTGGGCTCCATGTTTCATGAAGCTTGAGGGACAAGGTAGGAGTTATTTTTCCAAGCTCAGCATGTGTCTTATCCCATTCCTTGCTTGTTTTTTGTTTGGTTGGGGTTTTGTTTTGGTTGCATTGGGGTTTTGTTTTTTGGTTCGGGATTTTTCCTTCCCACCCCCACCCTTACTTGTTTGCTGCTTCTTTCCTTACAGCAGAAGCTGCCTTTTACAATGTACTGATGCTGAGCTGCTTCAGTGCAGCACTTGACTGTCATTGAGCTGTTTTCAAAGCCTTTTGCATTACCCTATTCTTAAACTGAACATCATAATAAGAGACACATGGTACCAAGATCACACAGGTAGTTCCCATAATAAATTGATAACAACTGTCCAGGACTAGGGCCTTGCACAGTCCACAGAAGGCACAGTCAGTACAAGGCTTGTGGCCTGTTACTAGCAATGGCAATGCTTCTCTGTTTCTACTATATTAGCATGCTTATTTCTGGGATCAAAACATGCTAATGTAAAGTATGCTAAATGGATTTTTATTCTTAAGAGAGTGAGAGGCCCCTGTTGTAGCTAGTCTCAGTACTTAGATTGTATTTCAATCTTTGTACATCATTCATATATTCCATTATGTCTACGTAAGTATTAGACCTACATTTTCATTTTATACTACATTTGAACATTGCTCAATTTTTTGGTCATAGAATGTATTCCTGTCTATATTTTGTAAATAAGGGCACATAGAATATAAGAAACTAAGCCCTAAACTAGTAACACAGTATAAACTATGAATAATTTTACATTCTATGTGTTTAATGTAGGGTACAAGACTGACGAAGTTATAGCCTAAGAGACTTAATGTAAGTCAGGCTTGAAACAAGGGGGACAGAAAATCACAAAATGGAATATATAAACCTTTAGAATCAGTTTTAAGTAATGTTAAGTTTGATGGCTTTGTAACAGTAGCAACGGAAAATTACTAAAGTGCAGGATACATAGAGAAAAAATAGAGTACAGCTAGAGAGCATACTGAGAATTCTCACACGAGATAAATTGTTATAGTTGACATAGTTTTAAGAAAAACAGGCTAGAAAAACAGGACATAGGGATAAGGAGTATCTGGGAACGGCAGGTGTCCAGGATGGGCTACAGCTAAACTAACTGATAAGTAGGAGGATAGGAGTCTCTGGTGCTAACGAACCAATTAAACTGGTATAAACATCTACTGTGCATGCTTCAAAGGCTGCCAGAAGTGATGAAGATTGTTGGAAGAAGTAAACGACCCTCAGAGACCACCACCATAATTCTGTACGCATGCGGGGAGCTTTCTGGAAAATGATGTAATCAATACGTAGCCTCATGAATATGTATGTATGCCCAGTGACTATAAAAGGACAGCATGTGTGGCAACTGGGAGACACACGTTAGGAGGAGCTATCCCCCGTGTCTCCCGGCGTCGCAATAAAGAATACCTGCTTGTCAGCTTGAAAACTTTGTTGGCAAGTTTGTTCCTGGAGTTTTCTCCAAATCAGGCTAAAAATATTTGGAAGAACTAGGAATAGAATCTAAATATTCTAAGTGATGCAATGCCTTTTTTCACAAGATTTTCCCAGTCAATATTCTGTAAATATATTAATAATACTGTGTATTACTATGTATTTTCTTATACCTGTCATTAGAATTCCCATCAGTTACTTGATACCACCTTCCTATAATGGACATAGATCAGTGTTCTGAAGTTCAGGGTAGTCATAACTCTCATCTGCTTTTTACTGTACTAATCAAGACTTTTAAGTAAATGTGGTACAGTCTCAGTATTTGGTATTTCAGATTTCAGAAAATCAAAGAGTTCCTTTTCAATGAAACAGCAACCAATCAAAAAACCCCCCAATAACAAAACAAAATTTAAAAAAACACACCCAAAACAAACAAATAAAGAACAACAAAACTATCCCCCCTTGCAGTTCTTCAAAATTATTGACAAAGTGCTTTTCATCTCACTCTGTATAGATCATCTTACTCTTTACAGATCTTTAATTTATAATCTTAAACTGATCATACCACACCTTTAGTGATATGATGGTATTCATACCATAGTGGAGGTTTTTAGATTCTGATCTTTGAACTGCAGGTTTTCAGGTCAAGCCTACACTGCCAAAATGCTCTAGTTGTCTGCAAATTTTAACCCTATCTCCCTGTTTTTTTCTGTAGCCTCTTCCATTATTCCTTTACTTCAGTCTTGATACATCACTTATGAAAGGTATTTTAACATTAGTTACCAAAGTTATCATGAGCTTGTTTTCTCTTACCTTGTTTGCTTCAGTAAAGGATGTCTCATCAGGTTTTCTATTCTGTTAATCAACACGCAGAAAGGAAGTAATTTGTTAACCTTCCTTCTATCTTTACTATAAATCTTTAATTTCCCCAATAATATCCACATGTAATGCTGAATAAGGATTTGGAACTTCTAGTTTTGTAAATACTCCAATGTCTGTTGCAATATGAAAGCAATAGAAGACAATTCAAAATTTCTTCTGAAGTTTTCAGAGGAACAAAATTTAATTATATCTTGGGGGAAAAAACCATATTTTAAAGAAAATAAAAACCAAACTAAATGATGAAATTAAATAAATATGAAACTACAGACAACAGTATGGTCTAGGTAATGGGTATGGTAATATAGAAAAATATCTTTCAGGATTCTCTTTATACTAGGTTTTATTGTTTCAGTAAAATATAATTGCTGTTAATTATTTGATGAAAGAAAGCAGGCTCTACCGTACTGTCAATTGGAATGAAAAACTGATATACTCACAATATAAGATACTTCATTCATGTGACTGAAAAATGTATACCTATATATTCATTAAAGCAGCATAGTGGGCAAAAATATTATTGAGAATTGAAAGACAATCCGTGAAAATATTTATACACTAGTCCATGGAATAGTTCAGTTTTTGATGTAATAGCTTTTGTTATACAACTACACATTGTCTTGTTGTAATTCTATAGGAAGAGATGTTGAGACAAGAGTCAAGTTTCAATGAAGGCTTTTAAAATATGAGTTTGTCAGTTTTCTAGTTCTTGGTCTAAGTACAGCTGTCTCAGAAGATGAGAAGTACCTATTTTAGATCCTGATAACAGGAGGCGGTAACACATAGGTTTTATCTTTTGTTATTACCTGCTTTATTCTACTTTAAGATTCAATTGCTTGACAATGAACCTGTCATCCTTTATGTGGTATATTGTACACGATGCCCTCTGGAACTTGTCAAAGATCCTAAGTCAGACAGGCTGATTGTAATAATGTCTTTCCTGGTCCAGGAAGGAGAAGCTGGGGACCTGTCATCTAACTCAAGTCTGTTGAACAAAGTGATACTGAACGCTAGTGAGCAGGTCAGGTATTTCAGCTTTCCTAGGCGAATTTGTGCTCCAAATGAATTTCCTGAAAAAAAAAAAAACAAACAACATCTTGAGATGTGACAAAACACAAGAAGGAAAGTAAAAAGCAGATTTGGGTTATAATTATCCTGAACTTCAAATTACTGATAACCATTACTATACTAATAACCATTACTATGCTAGCGCTGTTATTGGAAGATGAGATCCAATTTCAAAACACCCATCTGAAACAGCTGGTCACCATTCAACACAGGCAATGTAAAGACAGAGGAAGGAAAAGTAGGTTTTGATTAAATGGCTTATAGTGGAAACATTGATCCTTCAAGGATTAAAATATATCACCATTAAAACAGGTGATAGATTAAAGCACAACCCTGAAATACTAGGTTAAATTATACATCTTATTGTATCTTTGTTCATGGCTAAACTCATAAAATAGATTAAATAGCTGGTTCAACACAGTAATTCAGGATGAGTTCAGTTAAATATGAGTTGAACTCTCACAAGGACTTTTTATTAAACACTAGTTCTGACTTCAATTTTCACTTCAATGGGTCAAAAACCATAAAATGACCTCTGTTTATTGCTGTATGGTTTAGAATGAGAGTAGAGTATATTTTATGGCACAACTTTAATATAGAAAGCTTGGTTGACAAGAATTTTGATTAGACTGAAATATTAGGGATGCCAAACTTAATTTTTCTTTAGTCCTCAGTTTTTCACTTTTCCTAGTAAATGTAATTCTAATACAATACACAGACTGTGGAAATCTACTATTTGAAAAACTCACTAAATCAACTAACATTACTTGTTCTGTTTCTTCCTCACTACCATTATTTGACTTAAAACCAAATAAGAACTAAAAGACCATTCTGAAAATATCAGTTAAATAAAAAATCCTTTGCTTTGGATGCCATATGCTTGCAATAATTTTTAAAAGCAGAGAACTTTATTCCAGTAAGATCTATACCTAGGAATTAGGGAATTTCTTTCAGGGTAAACTTTCAAGACAATTTTCTTTGTATGTATCCATACATTAACATGTTTTATCTTTCTTGAACATTCATCTACTTTAATAAATGAATAATAAACAGGTATATTACTGTATTATATATGGTAATAATAATAGTAATTAATATTGCAAAAAATAATAATTGACTGGATTTTTATTTACTATAAATGGACTCAGCTTTGATTAGCTTCAGAGAGAGAAGAATCTGAATTCAGTTATTAATGTAATATGGATTTCAATGCAAAGTAGTCAAGACGCTAGACTTATGTCAGAACTGACAGGAGGGTTTGGACATAATTTTCTATGAAAATGACTGATTTTTCTGGCATTATTTTAAAGATACACAAATGAAGATGAGCATAGGATTTGTCTTTTTTAATATTTTAGTGAAGTTAATAGACAAAGATGAAAGAGTGAATCACTTTACCAGTGATTGCTGAGGTATTTTTTAAAATGTATTATCTATTGATATGTTTTGAGTCCTGTAATCATCTACTAGAAGTGCAACTTCCTCCCCCCCCAGTTTATACAAGTCTATTCTAATTTATGTCATCTTAATCAAAGCTTTCTCTCTAATGAAAAAGCCATTCAGCTTTTTTTTTTTTTTTTATCAGAGACACCAACAGCAGGCAGAAGCATTCTCAATATTTCATTATTCTTAGTAGAGTGCTATATCAAATAAAATAGATTTTTAATTCACTATTTTCAGCAGCTGATAACTTGCTTTGTTAGTTACCTCCTTTGAGAGTTCATTTTAGCCCAACATAGATCTTCTTTACCTGACTTTTTGGATAGAAACTGATTTCACAAAAGTGAGAATGGAAACAATGGAAATTCTCTGAAGAAATAACTTTCTCCTATTTTTTTCAGAGGAGCTGTATCATTCTATGCATCTGAACTTGCCTGAGAAATTATTTGGACATTGGCATCATATATCATAGAACAAGCTCATATCAATGCTTGTCACACATGATGACTTCCATGCATAAATCTTTAAGTTCAAGACAAAAGTCTAAAGGTTTCTTACAAATTTAGGCACCTGTATTCTGACAAAAGTAGAGCTAGTGCTCAAGTTGCAACACAGTACAAGTATTTTGTTCTAAGTCAAGTTTTTCCTGATTTGACTGGCTGGAGAAATATTAAGGTTTAGCTTTGGTACCTTTCTTGTTCTGGCAGTATATATATATATATTGTATTCCAATGGAAATTTTGTGACTTTATAACCAAAACAGAATTATTTTTCAGCAAATACAGATATAAATTAAAAATATAAAAGTATACTTTTCCCCAAGTAGATGATTGACCTCTGACAGTGAGGAGAATGTAACAATTAGAGATTGTAATAAGAAAGCTGAAAAAACAAGGAAAACCATATCTGGAAACTAGCATTTTGGCTTTGTACTTTCTTTTCAGGGCATAGAGCTCACTAATAAGGTGCACTAGACAGGAAAGAAAACTGATGTAGACTATGATTTACAGTACATCCTATAGAATTTACTATGCACAGAGGTTGGCACAGTGAGGTTCAGGCTGTGCCATGGCTGCCTAGTTTTTTATAGAGTGTGCTAGGGTTCTGCCCTTTAACACTGCATCGAGCATAGCTAACTGATGCAAAGTACATGAATGGATATCAAATTTTTTCCTCAAGAAAGCAGAACAGAAAGAAATAGGTATATATGTAGTAGGTGTAAGAGAGCAGTCTTGAGAGAGCAATTTGTGTCTAACGGAACTGAAGCATTTTGGTATGTACATATTTACCTAGAAAAAAAAGGAGAGAAATGATCTGTCATGAATTTCCTTAAAGCTTTCAGATTAAAAGAGGTAATGCATTAGGTATATGGGATATTTCTAAGGTTAGAAGCTAGACAGCTACACAAAGTAATTAATTTGCTTTAAAAATTGTTAGTCATTCTAATAAATAATCTCTCTTCTTAATAAAGAATGGATGAAGAACTGTTTATTCTGTGACTGTAACTGAAGATGCTACACGAACCTGTTTGGAGATCTTTCGTAGTAAATGTGGAAAGATACGAGCATGTATCTTTCTCTCACACTATCACTCAAGTAAAGTCACAAGCTTGCATTACAGGCATAAAGGGATGTGTAAATCAGATGTTTTCTTCTAGCCTTATCCCCCTGGTTATGAACCACAACCAATCAGCGGGTTGTTTTCCAACTGTGTCTTACATGCTGAGATTATGTTGTCAAATCCCACTCCATTTCTCTTCCCTCTCCTGTATTTAGTCTTCGAGTTCCTAGATTAAATCCTACCTTTATCCAAAGTTAAGGGATATTTTTAAGTTTTTGACCACTCATAGTACCCTCCTCTTTTTTTTTTTTTTCAAAATTATCCACAATTTTTAACATTTTTATTTTTATTTGAGACTTTAAAAATCATTACTTTAGTGCCTAGAAGCAAATGTAATATGCCAGTTAGTACATCATCAGCTTCAAAAAAAAAAAAAGGAAGAAAGAAGATTGGCTGTTATGTCATACATAGAATATGGTATAAATTCTGCCTTTAAATTCTTCATATAAATCCCCAAAGATGTAAGGGTTTTGCCATTGTTTTAGACCTCTGATTCACAATCATGTTTTCATATTTGATAACATTGTGATCTTTTTTCACAAGTACTGATAATCTGGGTTATCGTGCATTTAAACTGTATTTGTTTTCTCTTCGTTAATGAAGTATTTTTTGCCTTTTTTAATTTTAAAATTTATTGCATTTATTATTGTTATCAACCAAGTCCTAAATTTATCAATCTGAATTTTGATCCTGCCTTTGCTTCCATTTCTGCCAGCCTTATGTCATCCACAAAATTTATAAGCTTTTTCTCTATTTTGTCATTCAGCTTGTCAGAAAAAATATTTAATAAAACCACCTCAAAAGACATGTTCTATAGGATCTCATTTGAAATGCTCTACAAGTCTGATGAGAAGACATCAACGAGTAACTTCTAGGGCTGCTTTTAAATAAGTAAGATTTTCATCTTTATGTCACTCAAGGATCTTCTTTGACTTATCTTTGTCGTCATAAATCCATTTTGTGTCTTTTTCTTCATCCTTTCAAATATGTATAATTAGATTGCATAATTTTTAAAATGTATATATAGGTATTACAGTTGATTGGGCTATGTTTTACCAGAACCTCCTTTTCATTTTTTTTATTCCTCTGAGCTTATTGAAGACTGCTTTTTGTATTCCATTATCTTTATTTAATGGCTTTCCTTCCTTCCTTCACTCAGAAAAGGAGGTCTTTCTTTGTGATTACTCTCACCAAAATTACTTTGCAAATTCAGATTTTTCAATTAGTTCTTTTCTTGTAACTGGGATAAATTCTAAACAGTTACATCTTTCTGAACTACTATTTTACAAACCAGTGAAGACTCTCAGACTTTTTACAAGGGCATGTGGTGACAGGAACGGCTTTAAGCTGAAAGAGGGGAGATTTAGATTAGACATTAGGAAGAAATTCCTCGTTATGAATGTAGTGAGAAAATAACAGGTTCCCCAGAGAAGCTGTGGATGCCACGTGCTTGGCAGTATTCAAGGCCAGGTTGGATGGGGCTTTGAGCAACCTGGTCTAGTATAAAGTGTCCCTGCCCGTGGCAGGGGTCTTAGAACTAGATGAACTTTAAGGTCCCTTCCAACCCAAACCATTCTATGATCCTATGATATAATTCTGTGTTCCAGAAACCTGTCAGACATTGTGTCCTCTGATATTGCTTGGAACAGGCTATTGGAGATGTAATTAAAAATGTACTTATATAAGTTTTATTTTTTGCATACATGGATATTCAGAAAGTCAGCTTCAAATTTTTCTGTAATTTTGAAATAACTTGTGTGTATAATACAGTATTTGTCTCACTTTCATAGATGAACTCCAACTTTGGAACATACATTCTAGTTTTTCAACATTTTCACTGAATTTTGGTTGTATCAGTTAAGCTGAAAGAAATAAATTAATTTTCTTATGTCTCATCATGATATTACTCATTTTGCATGGGAAGTTCTGCAAGTTTTTTCATTGCATTTTTTCTTAATGTGTCTATTGCCATTAATTTAAAGTGTTGGCCTCCTCTCAACTTATGAAGACATTCTGCTAAAAACTCTTAGCTAACTCAATGTAAGTAACAGTTACTTTCATAAAAACAATGATGATGAAAAATCACATAAGTGCATAGCTTCTTAGATTGGTAAAAATGTACAAACAAATTATTATGGATCCATTATACCATACATAGGAGAAGAAAACATTATTTTGAATTTTCCGCTTTTTCTATGTATTAGGTTAAAGTGGCCTTTAAACTATGTGTTTTGAATTTGGCTGTACATCACAATGAAGAGATAGTTTGCATACCAAAACTGGTACAGATGCATCTGCATGGGTCATCTGGAGTAAACACACATGCTAGGAAACACAGTAAGCTCTGCATATGAAAGATTTGGTATTATGCGAAGGAAAAAATTCATTTATGGTCATGTTTTTAGGTTTACAATAAAAAATATGGGTAAATGCTACATAAAACCTCTGCTGCTTTTCCTCCAAAATGGCAGCATGCTTAATTACCCACAGAAACTAATCAAGGCTTGAGCTGACAGGCAATCTAACAGTATCCTGCTAAACCAGACCTCATAGGTTATGTGATGTCAATTTATGAATCCTAAGGTAATTCTGACATAGCTAAAAGCAAATCTTTAAAAACCCTGCTTTTGTTCAGATTGGTTGTTAGCGTTCCTAACACGGAGTAAGGAGGAATTTACCTATGGGCTTAAGAACATAAATTAACCCACCTATTAAGCAAGACTGCAAAATCCTGGACATTAATTTGCTTTCATTTCTAGAACGCTTACTCGTATACACTCTTTCATGTTTAGGAGTGTTACAGATCATGTTAAATGTTTACTGCCTGCACATTAATACGATTTAGAAATAAATATAGAAGTATGAAAAATTTCTATACTTCACTTTAGGGTCTTGGCATCATGGTCTAAAAACATTTAATTCACTCAGACAACATTAACTTCAGCTCAAAACATAGCCAGAGGCACAAAAAGTAAAGCTTCACCACAGCTTACTGTAAGTGTGATATTCTAGTTGTTAGAACAGTTAAATCAGATTTGGTTTTTGGGTTTCCTAATTCAGTGAAAGAGCCACCTTCCAGTCCCTCAGGCACTCCATTTTGTCAATTATCAGGGAATAACCTGCATACTTATCTGACACACCTTGTTACCTTCTCTTTCTTACTGTTTTGTCAAAGAACTGCCTTTTTTGGAGAGTACTGAAGAGTCCTATGAAACCTAAACCTGTTATAACCAGTTATGCAGTAAATGCAGAAAAAGTAGTACCTCACTTCAGCAGTACTGTTTTTCAGCTTTTCCACATCTAATCTGATACAACACCAAGTCAGGACCTTGGCTCCTTCTGCAGTTATGGGGAGTTTCAAAAAAATATGAACTGATCGCTAGGGCAGAAGAAGAGTGGATAAATACAGCTATTTTTTCACATGGGGTGATAATCTTCCAGGAACAGCATAGCGCAGTAACAAATTTAAATATTGCAGATATGTCTTACAGCATTGAACTGCCAGCAGTAAGTAGTACAAATGACTGACTCGTCTAGTTCTTTTATAAAATTTAGGTTTATGTAGATGTTTTCCACATAAAGCATGGAGTAAAATATTGGCAGAAACTTGATTGACAATAGAATATAGGTAGACCAAGAGTTACAGTAAAAAAAAAAAAAAAAAAAAAGAAAGAAAAAGGAATATGATGAGAATCTATAGCTAAGGTTTATATATTGGCAACAAACATATTTTGTATTTAAAAATAATCATACTATAAAAGGAAAACTCTTTGGTATAAAGAATCTCTCAAATTTTATTACACTCTACTTGTTACAGCCTTACAGTTACCTCTTTAGATTTTTTGTTAGTCATAATTAATAAATTAATACAGAATGTTTTTCTCAATATAAAAAATAACATCAGAGCTTTTTGGCTTTCAGAAAGCCAAAATTGCTAGGAAAGTCCAAGACAGGTCCAAATAATGGTACTATGACAAAAATAAGTCAGTGCAAAATATTGTACTTACATGAGGAAATGTACTTTGACTGTTGTGTGTGGTACCTTGACAGAGATCTGAAGTCTTTTGCTATAACTTTACTAGAATTTCCAGTACCGTTACATCACCTTGTATTCCTTTAGATGTAAATAGGAACATTTATCAGATGAATAGTAGTTTGTGAGGAAAGCATCTCACATTTCTCTGCAGCAGCTTCATTCTTTTAGCCTTAGAAAATTTTTAAACAGCAGCTCTTACTTGTCACCCAAACAAAACAACAAATAAAAAAAAGACCCGAAACAAAACAAAACCAAATAGAATCAAATCAAACAGAACCAAACCAAACAAACACAGTATCTCATTCTGTAAAAAGGTGATACACTGAATTCACTTAGACATGTAACAACATAATATCCCAACTTTAACTCAAGATCACTGCTACCTTTTATATTTAGTTTGTAGAACCCATATGATGAGTATTTTTGCTATGTGAATTTGAAAAATTAGGTGATTACAGGGTAAAACCCATGCAAATATGTCAGAACTTCTTTTAGTCTGTGGTTCTCACAACTAAGTCTACCTTGCAATGCAGAAATACACAGCTAGACTTAAGTGACTTAACTCAGATTCTGAAAGCAGATTCATCCTATTAATTTATAGGTCCTTAGGCTGTTATACCTTACTGAGAAGTGAATACATTTGAACACTCCTTGACTTCAAAAATGTAACAGATATGTTGGATCAGTATAAAGAGAACTTTTCATTATGTTCTAAAAAATGATACAATCTTACAGAGAGAAAACAAGCCCCAGTGTTTGCAGGTATTCATTTATTAAAAAAAACAAAAAAAAAAAAACAAAAAAAAACCAAAAAACATTTCTTCATAAGTTTTAGGAAAAATCAAGAATAAATAAAAACAAGCAGTGATGGGATTTATCAACAAGGCATTTGTTCCAGGACTAATGAAAAAACTATTATGATCCTAATAAAATAAAGGAATAACTAATATATATTGGTTACTCATTATCTTAGATTTCATTTGGCTTCTGTAGTGTTTAAACTGACATGCTTGATTTAGAATGTAATCTGTAATATAATACACTGTGAAAGCTAGTCTTTGACTAACATAAACCATTCTTCTTCACAGATGATGTATGATCTCAATTTAGTAACATGTAGCAGATAACGGAATGCATGTCAGGTTATACTAGGATCAGTAGTCTATTTACAGTGTGGAACTGAAATATAGTAATAGTACAGTCCTGTTAGCACTTGGAAGATACATGTCCTAAGATGAATGTTGAAAGACGAAAATAATCGTGAGTAGAGTCTGAGTTAATGGAGAGCTAGCCCAAGCTCATAATAACCATGGGACATAATTACCATTCTAAAAAAAAAGTTTTATTCCCATTTAACTCTGATAGTGGAATATTTTACCTTATCATGTATTCTTCCTAAATTTTAATTCAGAGATATGCAGTGCTCTTCAGCGGTACTTAAGATTCTTATGCATAGGATTCAAAAAACAAAACTGTCTAAATAACCATCATTTGAAATTATTTATTTTCCAAAATTCTACTAAAAAAGTATTTATTTGAAAGTCCCACTGCAATATGTGGTGATAAAAATGTATTCCAAAAGGTAAGCAGCTAAGAAGAAACATTGCCTTACACAGTCAGCAGCAGTCAACGTAACACTTAGACATAGAGTAGCATATCCAGGGGGAAAAAAGGTAAAAAAATCTCCTGCTAAATAATACAAGACAAAGAAAGATTACCTTTTATAAAATGTATGAAGCTTAAGGATTTCAGATTATCCTTTGTCTATTCATTTTTTTCTTAAATTATTATAACCATTTCATTAGCTTTATGTAAATTATGAATCCAAACCTCCTTTTAATAGAGTAGTCCAGTTCCAAGCTAACTGCCTAAGGTTATCTGGTATGTTTCTACAAAGTTTACTCTATTTAACAGCACAGGCTAGTGGTTACACTTAAATTTAAGTCCTAAAGATTCTTAAATTTGCACACGATGAAACATTAATTATTGTAACAAGCATTTAAATAGCACCTTTTTGTTTGCTTTTCTTTTTAAAATTAAAGAAGCTTTTGAATTTCAGTTGGAATATCTCAGTGTATTATAACTTAACAGATTTTTTCTTTTATGTTCTTTATTATTTGATAGCATAGTAATAGGCCTTAGGAGACATCCCACTACTGCAATTGGGGGAAAGTGAAATTATTTGATTAATCTCTATGATGGATTTTAATTATAGAACAAAGGTGACATGTTCTCTGCATTCTAAGGAGAAAATTAAAAAAAAAATTACAGTTTAAATTCAGAGTGCCATCTAGTGCTTAATATAAATGTAAAAATGTTACCATGCTTAAGCTGAACATATACATCTTTTAAACCAATTTATGTCAACATAAAAATTAAGTATGCGCATGTTTAACATAGTACATGCCAGGAAATAATTTATTAAACTGTGATTTCTTGGATCTTAAAAAGGCTGTAAAATTTTGCCTGGAAAATGTCTAATATACTACTGTGCTTACACATCAGAATACCTGACAGCACAATATACCAAACTCAAGTATTTCTTTGCAAGTATGAAGAAACCACTCCATATGAATTCATTATCATTTCATGTTCTGTTTTCCTTCCTCGATGACTTATATCAGAAAGTATTAAGCTTTTTTAATTCTTTTTTTTTTTTTTTTAGTTATGGAACACAGTTGCTGTTAAGTTGGTAGGTTTTTTTTTCATTATTTGTTTATTTTCTCCTAGTATCAGTGAAAGGTATAGAACCTAACAATTCTTTTTATTTGCTATGTCTGATATAATTCATTGGTCAATAAAATACATTTCTTGGAAAAGCCTTATCTAGTGCTTATTAAAAAAAAATCTTCCAGTCTTTAACTCAAATATATTAGTAGAATATGTTTTATATTGTTTATATTATTTATTTTGGGTTGTTTCATTTAAAGTTTGTTAGTCAAAGTCATAGCAGAATCCAGGATTCAGAAACAAAATATTTTTCTGGAAGTTAGTCACAAAACTGAAAAAGAAATGCAGGCCAAAATATTGTCTTTCCCTTTTACCAGAAAAGTTCCAAATAAGAGGAAAAAAAAATGTGCTTGCAAAATTACTCTATCAAGTGAAGTTTTAGCTGTGCCTCATGTCCTCTGGAAATACCAAATATTCTATGAGCTAAACAGCTTTCATTCTTTCCTGTTGACGTTCCAGTTTTAATGCCACCTCAAAAAAAGCACTGAATTAAGAACAAGAGCTTTTATGTGTAAGTACTGTTTTACACAGCTGCATCTAAATACTATGCTTAGCAGATCCAGCTGTAGATCTCAGAGCAGCAAGCTCACTTTATGGACTTCCCCCCTTCTGCTTTTGTTCCATTCCTCACCACAATTCACCAACGTGTGCAAATATTGTTAAAAATACCTCAAATTAAAACAAGATACAAAATAATTACAAGTATATTCTCAATGCATTCTACATTTAAACTAATTGTTTACTCTATGAAAATAAAGAAACCATGTATATTTTCAAAGGAAAATTAAGTTTTTACTGGAAAGATATTTTAAGGCACCAAATAAGTAAATATATCAACAGAATTGTTCTTTTTTGTACAATTGTGAACAATACATCCAGTGTAGAACAGCACAGGTTTATCCTAAATCTCTCACTGAGTTAAGTACACTCGACTGGCACTGCCTTCTGGAACATATATTTCAGCCTTGATCGCATGGCACTTTTTATGCAGGTAAAAACTGAGTGGTTAAGGAAGGCTGTAATCTAAGTGCTGTAGGAACTCCATCAAAAGAATTTTAAAGACAGATACAATGCATCATTGAATCTGTTTTAGAACATTTCTCTAGCACTTTCCTTCCTGCACTTGCAAACAATTTATCCTGGAGGAAAATCCTGTCTCCAGGCAGACTGCCTGTTGGGCTCCATTAGGAGATGGATCATTTGGCATTTATTTATTTTTAAGTCCAAAAAATTATAACAAATTACCTGTAAATTAAACAAACAAACTAAAAAATCTCAGGTTAGGATTTTCTTCCATATGTTTGGACCTGATTGCAAAGGAATTGATACACTCCCATACAATTTTCTTCAGCGTCAGGAGGAAGTTGTACAGATGGGCAATACCAATAAATCAGCTGATCATTTCAACTCTTTCGCTCTTACTTCTGTTATTTGAGAAAGCTAAATTGCTTCCAAACTGAATCCAATTAGGTTTCAATGATAAAAATAGTCATTAGTTTCATAATTTCTAAGTGGAAAAAAATACTCTCCCTCCAAAATATCAAAAGGATATATTTGTGTAAATCATCTTTCTCACCACTCAGGGTATTGTTCATGTAAATAAAAAACAGAAAGAAGGAATCAGTCTTACATCAACCTTATAAGGTATTTTATCATAATTATTTTTCTTTATGCAAAATACATTTCTTTTCCTCCTAGGCCTCCCAAACAATCCTGATTTTCCATGAGTCAAGATTAACTTCCTTTTCTGAGTTTTTAAATAATTAGACACCAGTTCTTATTTGGAACATTTGGAATTCTGTTGGTAGTCATATTTATAAACGTATGTTTTAAAATTTTAGAGCTGTAGAAAATGTTAATTTGCTAAAAATTAAGATTTATATTTAAATTTAACAAAATAATTGCTGCATAGTAATATTTCCAGAACTATAGGAGAATGAGAATTTCTAGCATAAATTATTCATTTTGAACATTTGATGTCTAAGCTAATGATCAAACCCACTTTTATTGCCATCAGAGGGTATTAGAAAACTCCAGGCTGCAGTTCAAGCCTGAGTCTTCCATAGGCACTGACTTTAGAACTCTAAAGCTGGTGAGTTTAATTTTTCTGTAGACATCTTGCTTCTGACTCTTAGTATTGTAGGTATCTATGTGAAATGGCTTAATTTCAGAGGACTTGAAAAATTACAATCGAGTCTCTTTTTTTAGTTACTGACAGACACATCAAAACAGAAGTCTGTGTGGTCATGGAGTCTCCTTCCTTAGAGATATTCAGAAAGCATCTCAACATGATCCTGGTCAACCAGCTCTTGGTGACTCTCCTTGAGCAGAGAGATTGGACAAGGTGATTTCTAGACGTCCCTTCCAATCTTAACCATTCTGTGATTCTCTGATTCTGTGAAGTCACCACACAATGATGTTGAGCAATCATTTTGTAATGAAAATAATATGAAAATTGTTAGCTCTCCCTGCTGATTAAGGAGGTAGACTAGATGAACAATTAAGCATGGAAGTCTAGTTTTATCAGTTTTAAACGAAGTAAAATAATTCACAGTCTGTGGAGATTACTGTAAGTAATGCTGAAAAAGGCCACCACTATATACTGAATAATCTACATAAAGTGATTGCAACACAGTTAATAAATAATTCTATATTGACAATTAAACATTGACACTAACTGTAGACATCAAGACTATCTTAGCAGTGACTGAAAAAATTTCATGAAGTACGTATTATATTCCTAGTTCTCCAACGTATATGTATGTGAGTTCACTATAGTCATTTCTTCCTCTAAGGAAGAATAAGAATGTATGAAAGCGGGAGACCCCTTATGTACACCATCATGTATCTAGGAAGAGAGGAGCAGGCAGCTGGAAAACACTTGAGGTCCGAAAAGTTTAGATGGAGCCAAAGTTGATCTGGGATCATCGCAGACATCCCCTATGTTCTGTACTGATTTTGGCTGAGGTAGAGTTAATTTTCTTCATAGAGGCTTGCATTGTGCTATGTTTAGGATTTGTAATGAAAACAGTGCTGATATCACAAGGATGTTTTCATTGTTACTGACCAGTGCTTACACAGAGTCAAGGGCTTCTCTGTTTCCCAGTCTGACCCACCAGACTTGCTTGTTTGTTTTAGAAAAGGAAATAAACAGAATTTAAAAATTCCCCATTGTCCCTGCAAAACTGATCCAAGAATACCAGACACCAGAATTTGTGCAGTGTGAGTTAATGGGGATGTCCTAAGCCAAAAAAAAAACCCTTCAAAATGCAAAGATAGCTTGAAAAATGAATTACAATCTTATTCTTGATGCAAAAGAGTATATGGCACCATATAACTGGTTTACAAGGCTGCTGCCTTATTCTCCAAGCACATTGAGAACCTGGAGCTTTTCCAGGGCATGACATTAGAAAATGACTGCATATTTTTGAAGACAGCTTTTTGGTAAATCTGAAAGTTGTGTGTTCAGATGGGTGTTTTGGTGGTTTTTTTTTTTCAGTTTGGCATACCTGTATAGCGTATTTGTTGTCTTTAAAGTAAGTAAAAACAGAAGAGAAAAACTTCAGTCCAGTGACATTACACAGAAGAGGAAATCTCACCATTTTCCTGCTTTTGATGTTAATATTGCTGACATTTCATCTCTATTCCTCACAGTTATCCTGAATCCTTCACTGAAAAGCAGACAAGGCAACAAGTGAATTCCTTTTATTCCTGTACACTCACATATACACACACAAAGATATGCTGACATATTGGCATACATATTGCTATATGAATTTATATTATAAATTTACTGAAGTAAGAATAGGCACTTATAGTGTATTTTGAATAGAAGGATTCCTCTTTATTGATTTAAAATTTACTTGGTGGCATTAATATCAGCCCAGGAGAAAAAACAAGTTCTAATTAATTCTACTTAGGGCATTGTTATTTTTTCCCAGACTTTTAAGTAATAACACTGCTCAGGTTAAATAACAGCTAATAAACTTCTGATTCCTTCACTGTCCACTTAATAGCTGGCATCTGCCTCAAGGTAGTGACTAACAAGCTGGTAATTAAAAGTCTAAATTCAATGAAAACATCAGTTTCAAAGTCTGAACAGAATTATATTTCAGGATTATATAGAGGCCCCCGTCTATGTTGCTACTTTTTTTAATAAAAGAAAAAATGCCCATACAATATCAATTCATTTCTTTCTCAATAGGAATTACTGAATTCTATAATTAATTTACATTTATTTGTCATCTTGTGAAAGAAACTTAAGTAATATTGGAGAGGGTTTATGTTTTTGAGTCCCATAGGACAATTCATTACCTAAGTTGGTTTTTTTTCTGACACCCATGATTTTTCCACTGAAATGCTTCACATCTTATAAAATGGGTAATATTTTCAAAATACAAAAGTGATTTAATGATTTTTATCTTATTATTAAAAGAAATTGGAGTTTTCAGTAACTTCTAGCTACATAGAAACATTTATTTAGGTCATTTTTAGCCAGCACAAAACTATTCATTTAAGACAGGGGCTAACTCACCAGTAATAAGTTGCTTTCTTAATTAAGAATAATCCATTGGACATTATCTCTTTTTTTCTCTTTCACCCAAGGACAGATTTTTATCTAGAATTCCTAGGCTTCTGGGGGATAAACTTCCTTCTGAGCTATCTACATGGCATCACCAGTAAATTTTGCCATCAGTGGTGATAAAGAACGATGAATTATGTTGAATTTATCAGCTGTTTTTAATCAGAATTCACCATTTCTGATTAAAAAAAAAAAGAGTCCTTTAAACATCCACATAGTCCTGAGAGTCACTAATTTTTATTTTAGAATCATAGAATCATAGAATAGTTAGGGTTGGAAAGGACCTCAAGATCATCTAGTTCCAACCCCCCTGCCATGGGCAGGGACACCTCACACTAAACCATCCCACACAAGGCTTCATCCAACCTGGCCTTGAACACCGCCAGGGATGGAGCACTCACAACCTCCCTGGGCAACCCATTCCAGTGCCTCACCACCCTAACAGGAAAGAATTTCCTCCTTATATCCAATCGAAACTTCCCCTGTTTAAGTTTTAACCCCTTACCCTTTTTCCTGTCACTACAGTCCCTGCCAAAGAGTCCCTCCTCAGCATCCCTATAGGCCCCCTTCAGATACTGGAAGGCTGCTATGAGGTCCCCATGCAGCCTTCTCTTCTCCAGGTTGAACAGCCCCAACTTTCTCAGCCTATCTTCATATGGGAGGTGCTCCAGTCCCCTGATCATCCTCATGGCCCTCCTCTGCACTTGTTCCAGCAGTTCCATGTCCTTTTCATGTTGAGGACACCACAGCTGCACACAATGCTCCAGGTGAGTTCTCATGAGAGCAGAGAGGCAGGATCACCTCCTTCGACCTGCTGGTCACACTCCTTTTGATGCAGCCCAGGATACGGTTGGCTTTCTGGGCTGCGAGCGCACACTGCTGGCCCTTGTTAATTTTCTCATCGACCAGTACCCCCAAGTCCTTCTCCGCAGGGCTGCTCTGAATCTTTTCTCTGCCCAGTCTGTAGCTGTGCCTGGGATTGCTCCCACCCAGGTGTAGGACCTTGCACTTGTCGTGGTTGAACTTCATGAGGTTGGCATCAGCCCACCTCACAAGCTTGTCAAGGTCCCTCTGGATGGCATCCCTTCCTACAGCGTATCAACCGAGCCACACAGCTTGGTGTCATCGGCAAACTTGCTGAGGGCGCACTCAATCCCACTGTCCATGTCAGCGATGAAGATGTTAAACAAGACCGGTCCCAACACCGATCCCTGAGGGACACCACTCGTTACCGGTCTCCAACTGGACACTGAGCCATTGACCACAACTCTGTGTGCGGCCATCCAGCCGGTTCTTTATCCACCGAGTGGTCCATCCATCAAATTGATATCTCTCCAATTTAGAGAGAAGGATGTCGTGTGGGACAGTGTCAAAAGCTTTGCACAAGTCCAGGTAGATGACATCAACTGGTTTACCCTTATCCATCAGTTCTGTAGCCCCATCATAGAAGGCCACCACATTGGTCAGGCAAGATTTCCCCTTAGTGAAGCCATGCTGGCTGTCACCAAACACCTTGTTGTTTTTCATGTGCCTTAGCATGCCTTCCAGGAGAATGTGCTCCAAGATTTTGCCAGGCACAGAGGTGAGACTGACTGGTCTGTAATTCCCCGAGTCTTCCATTTTCCCCTTCTTGAATATGGGGGTTATATTTCCCTTTTTCCAGTCATCGGGAACTTCACCTGACTGCCATGATTTTTCAAATATGATGGACAGTGGCTTAGCAACTTCATTTGCCAGCTCCTTCAGGACCCGCGGATGGATTCCATCAGGTCCCACGGCCTTGCGCACGTTCAGATGGTCTCAAACCAGATCCTCTCCTACAGTGGGCCCAAGGTCTTCATTCTCGCAGTCCCTGCGCCTGCCTTCTAAGACGTGGGTGGGGCAGTCAGAGCCTTTGCCAGTGAAGGCCGAGGCAAAGAAGTAATTCAGAACCTCAGCCTTCTCCAAATCCTGTGTAGCCAGTTCTCCCGAAAGCTTCCTCAGGGGGCCTGTGTTGTCCCTAGTCTGTTTTTTGTTTGCTATGTACCTGTAGAATCCCTTCCTGTTATCCTTAACATCCCTGGCTAGGTTTAATTCTAACTGGGCCTTAGCCTTCCTAACCTGGTCCCTAGCTTCCCGGACAACATCCCAGTACTCTACCCAGGCCTCCTGTCCTTGCTTCCATTTTTTATAAGACTCTTTTTTCCTTTGAATTTTCCTCAGCAGCTCCTTATCCATCCAAGGCGGTCTCCTGGCCCTTCTGCTGCACTTCCTTCTAGTTGGGATGCAGCACTCCTGAGCTTGTAGCAGGTGATCCTTGAATATCAACCAACAGTCTTGGGCCCCCCTGCCCTCCCGGGCTATATCCCATGGAACCTTACTAAGCAGGTTCCTGAAGAGGCCAAAGTCTAATTCTCAGTTGATGGAGATAGATGACCTATTCTGATATTTTATTATTTTTTTTATTATTCTTATTTCTGTTTCCTAGTTTATGGTTCTGTTTATCATTTTTAAGTATTAGAGTTCTTATTTCACTGGAAAACTCTCAGTTATTGTAAGAGAAAATTTAAAAAGCCATCATTCTCTAAACCATGTTATCCATGCCACAGGTTTTCTGACATTGCTGCAATTCATACGCCTTTTAGGCACTTTTTTAACTCTTTCCCATGTGAAGTATACTTTCATATTTAAACATAAACTTATTGATTTTTCAATGTAAGCTGCTTTGCATCACTCTTTTCATGTTTCTGTATACACGTGTCTTCTTCAGTGATGACACCAAGCTGTGTGGTTCTGTTGATATGCTGTAGGGAAGGAATGCCATCCAGAGGGACCTTGACACGCTTGTGAGGTGGGCTGATGCCAGCCTCTGATGCCAACCTTATGAAGTTTAATGATGCGAAGTGCAAGGTCCTACAGCTGGGTCGGAGCAATCCCAGGCACAGCTACAGACTGGGCAGAAAAGAGATTCAGAGCAGACCTGTGGAGAAGGACTTGGGGGTGCTGGTCGAAGAGAAAATGAACGTGAGCCAGCAGTGTGCATTCACAGTCCAGAAGGCCAACTGTATCAAAACTGTATCAAAAAGAGTGTGACCAGCAGGTCGAAGGAGGTGATCCTGCCCTTCTACTCTGCTCTCGTGAGACCTCACCTGGAGTATTGTGTGCAGTTCTGGTGTCCTCAACATAAAAAGGACATGGAACTGCTGGAACAAGTGCAGAGGAGAGACACGAGGATGATTAGGGGATTGGAGCACCTCCCATATGAAGATAGGCATCCCTGACAGTGTTCAAGGCCAGGTTGGATGAAGCCTTGGGTGACATGGTTTAGTGTGAGATGTCCCTGTCCATGGCAGGGGGGTTGGAACTGGATGATTTTAAGGTTCTTTCCAACCCTAACTATTCTATGAGATTCTACGATTCAGTTCTGTTACAGACTTTGAGGTAGCGTAATATCTGCTTTTCTTTTTCTGAGTTGCTTCCCTGATAGTTCCTAACATCTGAATCTTTTAAACACTACTGCAGTGTTTAAAAGTGATATTTTTGTATATACCTAACAATTCTAACCTCCAGACCTTATTTAGTATGGTAATCATCCACACTGAACTGGTTACTCTCTGTAAAAGGATGGGATTTTCTATATCACTTTATGCTTATTTTCATCTACTTTCTTCTGTCAGTTTTTTCTTCATAGTAAGCTTCATCTCTGCTACTTTAATATCAACAGGCTTTTTCACTTCAGTATTTACCATTTTTTGTAACTTTTGCAGTTATGCTGGACGTTAAAACACAAGAATAGATTCACAGAGTCATTGTTGGGATTGGAAGGAACATTTAAAGGGCACCTGGTTCAAACCCCCAGCCATAGGCAGAAACATCTTGCACCACTTCATGTTCCTCTAAGCCCTTTTCCAACCTGATCTTGAACAATTCCAAAGATGGTGCATCCACAACTTCTCTGGGCAATATGTTTCAGTGGCTCAACATCCTCACTGTAAAAAATTTCTTCCTTATGTCCCAGTTTATACATATGTTCTTTCAGTTTAAAACAATTTTCCCTTGTTCTGTCATTACAGGCCATGGTAAAAAGTCTTTCTCATTCTTTCTTATAAGTTTCCTTTAAGCATTGAAAGGCTGCAATCAGGACTCCTGGTAGCCTTCTCTTCTCCAAGCTGAACAAACCCAACTCTCTCAGCTTTCCTCATATGAGAGGTTTTCCAGCTCTCCCAACAATTTTCATGGCCCTCCTCTGAACCTGCTCTAACAGGTCTGTCTTTTTTGTAGTAGGGTCCCAGAATTTGGATGATCCAGGCAAGGTCTCATAAGAGCAGAGGACACCGGGGAGAATCACCTTTTCTAACCTGCGGGCCATGCTGCTGCTTTATATGAAACACATAGATTTGTTTCTTTTCTTTTGATAGGGTTTTGGGTTTTTTTTTCTTAAGGTTTTGGGTTTTCTTCTTTTTTTGATAATTTACTGTGGAGCAACCCTTCTCCTTCCAGAAAAAAAAAAAAAAAAGTTGCCAAAGCAGTGGGGTTTTCCAAGTGTTATTCATTGCGAGTAAAGATGGAAAAGAAATCCTTACAATTTTCTGTTCCTACATTATCTTCTCCAAACACTCATCTCAGGTTTTGTTCATCTGACCTTATAAAGTTCCAATCAAGCTCTGTTCACCCAATCTGTTTGAAGAATGACTTACTGTTATTTTTCACGCACTCTTCTTCAACGTTTTTTTGTCCTGACTTAACATGTTTTTAGATTTAACCTGTCAGATTTTAAGATCTTTTAAGATTTTTTTTAACTTGAATTTAATAACTTATTTTCCCTGCTATTTAGCCAGAACACTTTCCTTGACACATTTTTCAGACTTTATCCTGAAGTAATAGAAATTGCTTTTGAACTGCCACTACAATATTTTCTTAAAGCTCCTGACATTTGAAAATCTTTTACTCTTTCCTGAATTTGCCTTATTCTCTTCTTTATGAGCTTCCTAATTTTTATGCAGTCCGCACTTTTTTCCTTCAAATTAAACACAGCAGGGGTTTCTGGCTTTCAGTAATCCCGGTAAGGCATTAACTTTAAGTGCATTGTAGTCGCTATTATAGAACAGATTTGGTCAGTAATCTTATAAATCTGTGGCACTGGCTAGGACAGAACCAAATACACACACACATTTTCATTTTCAGGTATCTATCTGACCCATTCCTGGACTATGAATTCAGTCTAATTGTCCTTTCTTAGTTTGTAGCTAGGTGTATTCATATGATGGTCAGCAACAGCTGACATTGTTTCTTTCCTCCATAGCATGGATGACTTAATTAAGATTCAATGTGTCACCATTTCTGTTAAAATTCGCATTGACTATCTTATAATACTGTGCTATTATTACATTTTTTTTCTTAGTAAGGACAGGAATTTAAATGTTGTTGACACAGAATGCCCTTGAGTTTATATTTACAAACTCAAGCCGAAGCAAGCTCTTGACAGTATATACTTTGCACCTAATGTCCTATAGATAGTGTCCTATATATCACTCTTCAACAACATTTCTGTTATGCTATGTTGTCATTATCTTAAAATTAGGCATCTCAAAATATGTTTCTGTTATTTCCTGGCAGTATGTTCAGGTGTTTCAAAAAGCCATTAACTTTTGGATGTGGCTGGTGTAACCTGTTAGCATTTCAAATCTAAGTGTATAAGCTTGACAATCAAACCAAAAATGTTCCTGCAGAACATTTAGCCGACACTGCCAGTGCAAACAGCCTCGTTACCAACCTCTAACAGAACACTGACACCACAATTGCTTGTCCTCCAAGTGTCCTTGTAGTTATTTTTACACTGAGTATTTTAGCCTTGAGACAAGACTCTTTGCATATTTTCTCGATGAGTGTCTGCATCTCTTTTCTTTCTTCCTCAGTAGCACTGATATTGTTCTAGATGTTGGCCTGCTCAAATGCATCTCTGAGGGCACCACTGCTCTAACTCAGCAATTTCCTGAGTTCCTGTTGATCATCCACTCTGGTCTCAAGAGTTAGTTCTTTGGTTTAGAGGACATAAGCCAGTTACCTGGGTTCACCTTATTTTCCTGCAGGGAGAAAGACACTCACACAGTGAGTTGGAAACATTTGACCTAACATTTAATACTTATGTAGAATGTTAACCATTTTCACTAGTTTAACCATGTTTTTGCTTTCTTGTATATTCATATTTCTTTCTTGTGGCTTTTTTTTCAAAGTTTTTCTCATAACAGTTACAGAAGAAATAAATATTTTTATTTTACCTTGTTTATAATTCTTAGGATAAAAATATGATTTTTGTTGTATTTTATACACAGTGAGACTGAAGAATTTTTTTTAACTACTACATAGGAACATTATATAATTATTTTTTTAACTTTTTGTCTGGGAATGCAAAGCAGGGCTGCTCCTGGAAGGGTTATAAGATGGAAGCTGAGGGCAACCCCAGTGCAGTTCCATAGCACCTGAGTAAAGGGATAAACCAGGGCCCAAGTCAGGTTGGGGGTGGCCTTTCAGGAGTGGGATAGATCTGGGTCCAGAGCTGGAGCTAGGCACAAGCCAATAAGCCTGCCCAGGAGACAGATGCCCCATGGCACTGTTTCCAGGCCTGGCCAGAGGCAGGTCCAGAGATGGGACTGGGCACAGGCACCACTGTGCACCACTGGGGCCAGTCTAGAGATCACCTGATACTGACACCTTTCTTTAAACAGAGAAAACATCAACACTGCAAAAACAAAACCTGAAAATACAGTAGACTAAAAGCTCGTCTGCAATTTAAGATAACAATTCCATTTAAATAGGACCAATCTTCATGAATAAAAGAAATACATAACTGTAAACTTGTTACTATCTTCAAAAACACTAGCATTATGCTTTAGAAATGCTGGGGGTTTTTATCCTGCTTATATCTATAGCGGGTTCACATTAATTCATGAGAAAGGGTACTCTAACTCGTGGCATTAAGTGTAGCTCAGATATTAATCTCACATTGCATATGTATGATTTTTAAAACTTGGAGGAAAATATTCACCACTTTCTTCCAGCCTTGACAAAAAATCTGAATTATTGAAGGAAGAACATTTATTTTACTTTACTTTGTTTTTTTGTCCAATAACAAAGGAGTTATTATAGAATTCTTATCACATTACATGGTAAGAAAGAAGGAGGAATGTAGATTTTATATCATATATTAGTCCATATAATAAATAGTAAGTTAGATTTTAATGTTAGATAATGTGGGGTATTAACCTTCACTGGCTGACAGGTGTTCATCAAGCCTCTCTATCACACCCTTTCACAAGACAGGGTGAAAGAATAGGATTAAAAGCTTCTGGGTTGAGATAATAATAGGGACATCACTTACTGATTACTATCATGGGCAAAAGAGGTTCAACTTGAGGAAATTAATTTATTGCCAATTAATTGTAACAGATTAGGACGGTGAGAAATATAACAAAGCTAAAATTACTTTGCCTCCACGTACCCCTTCTTACCATGCTCAGCTTCATGCCTAAATATTTTACCTTCTTCCCTGGTCAGCACAGGAGGGTGAAGAATGGGTGTTGCAGTTAGGCCAGAACACTTTGTCTCTGATGCTCCTTCCTTCCCACCCTCTTCCTCTGTTCCAGCATGGGGTCCCACCCACGGGGGACAGTCCTTCACAGACTTCTCCAGTGTGTGTCCTTCCCATAGGGTTCTTCAAAAAATCTAACATCGGTCATTTCCATGAGGTACAGTTTTTCAGGAATGGACTTATCCATCATTGGTCTCCCATGGGGTCAAAGGTCCTACTCTGGCATGGACTCCTCTCCAAGGGCCACATCTCCTGCCAGGAGCCTGCTCTGGTTTGGGCTTTCCATTGCCTGTGGCTTCCTTCAAGGCACATCCACCTTTTCCAGGATGGGGTCCTCCATGGGATGCAGGTGTATATCTGTCCTTAGTGGTCCTCCATGGGCAGAAGGACAATCTTAGCTCCAATGCCTGGAGCACTTCCTCTCCCTGTTTCTCCACCGACAGGGCTTATGCTCGCATTATACTCACTCATCTTTCCCACAGCTACTACGCGGTGGGTTTTCCACTTTTTTTAGTATGCTATCACAGAGGTACTACCAGCTTTGCTGATTAGCTCAGCTTTGGACAGTACCCAGTCTTTTTTGGAGATGACTGGAAGTGGCTGTGTCTGCTCCTGAACTCTTCTCACAAAGCCACCTCTGCAGACCCTTCCTGCCACTAAAACCTTGCTGTGTAAACCCCGTATAGTATCTTAATCACAGTGCTCAGTGGATGCATTTTAAAATCTATTTTGTCTACAGTTATTTTTTTTTTCTGTCTATAATGTGTTTCAAGTGTGACAGAATGTTCTACATAAATTATGTAAAATACTTTACATAGACTGTGGGTATAAGATATATATATGTGTATGTTATATCTATAAATGCATCTACAGGTACGAATATTTGATACTAGATCAAAATTAGATCCTGAGTATAAACCAGCCACCATACTAGTCTGCTCAGAGGGGATTCAGCTGCTTACACATAAGTGCCTGCTGTGGTTTGTAATACTCTAGGATATATAAAATACCTTAATTGGACTAAGCTGTATGGCATACCACTTAAATAAAATCTGCACTCTTCTGAAGCAGAAACTTGGAGGTCAGTATACACCACAGTACCTCAGGTGACAGTAGCACCTATTTTTATGCACTTCAGTTGAACTTCTCACCACTAGCAATAATGGACATCTGATATGTTAGTTCAGATTACACTTTCAAGAGGTTCAGAATTTGTGCAGCTGAATCCTCTTCTGTAGCATTTGGTCTATCTTTAAGATAGAAAATTCTGTCTCTAGGAGTCCTTCATTCCATCAATTGTTCTTCTTCCCCTAAGTTTAGGCAAAAAAGATAGAATAGTTGCGAATCTAGACTATGGCCAAAGCTAGGTGATAAGAATTCAACCTAGGTGAACAACTTGTTGAATGAAGTAGTACTGTGTGAGCGAATGAATTGCAAATTGACTTTCACTGTACTTGCCCATGGTGCTGGTTTCTATAAGACACTTTCAATCTACAGTTAGGCAAAACTTCTATTAAATTAGAGTGAGATTATGCAATAACAGCTGAGAAAATAAGAAAAAGGATTTCCCTGATTTACAAACATCCTTTACTCTCTTTTTACAAAATACATATCTCTTTGATGGTAGGAGGAATGAGGGATCTGGTACAAATTTGCTCTTCCTTAGAAAGAAAAAAATAGCAGATTAGGAGAAAAAGTATGACTCATAATCTGAATTTTTGTAAAATAAAGAAATCGGAACATTGATTGACAGTACATCTTTTAAGAAAAATTACATGGTTGCTCTCTAAGTATTCAGCAGCATTCCTATCTTTTGTGTAATATGACAGCCACTTCCAGTTATTTTCACACTGGAATTACCTAAAAATACAACCAAAAATTACAATCTCTTTTGCAGCACTATTCTAAGAAACATTTCTCAAAGAAACATTAAATTTTTCTTTAATAAAAATGTTTCTTAAAGGTATGAATTTTCTTTTATGAATATAGCCATTTAGGGAGGGGGAGAAAGCTTATTCCATATTCATTTAAATTTATGAATCATCTGCCTCTTTCACAGAATCATAGACTCATAGAATAGCTAGGGTTGGAAAGGACCTTAAGATCATCCAGTTCCAACCCCCATGCCACAGGCAGGGACACCTCACACTAAACCATCCCACCCAAGGCTCTGTCCAATCTGGCCTTGACCACTGCCAGGGATGGAGCATTCGCAACTTCCCTTGGCAACCCATTCCAGTGCCTCACCTCCCTTACAGTAAAGAATTTCTTCCTTACATCCAATCTAAACTTCCCCTGTTGAGGTTTTAATCTGTTACCCTTTGTCCTGTCACTACAGTCCCTAATGAAGAGTCCCTCCTCAGCATCCCTATAGGCCCCCTTCAGATACTGGAAGTCTCCATGCAGCCCTCTCTTCTCCAGGCTGAACAGCCACAACTTTCTCAACCTATCTTCATATGGGAGGTGCTCCAGTCCCCTAATCATCCTCGTGGTCCTCCTCTGCACTTGTTCCAACAGTTCCATGTCCTTTTTATGTTGAGGACACCAGAACTGCACACAATACTCCAGGTGAGGTCTCACGAGAGCAGAGTAGAAGGGCAGAATCACCTCCTTCCACCTGCTGGTCATGCTCCTTTTGATGCAGCCCAGGATACAGTTGGTTTTCTGGGCTGCGAGCGCACACTGAAGCTGGCTCATGTTCATTTTCTTATCGACCAACACCCCCAAGTCCTTCTCCACAGGGCTGCTTTGAATCTCTTCTCTGCCCAACCTGTAGCTGTGCCTGGGATTGCTCCCACCCAGCTGTAGGACCTTGGACTTGTCATGGTTGAACTTCATAAGGTTGGCATCAGCCCACCTCACAAGCGTGTCAAGGTCCCTCTGGATGGCATTCCTTTCTTCCAGCATATCAACTGAACCACACAGCTCAGTGTCATCAGGAAATTTGCTGAGGGAGCACTCAGTCCCACTGTCCATGTCACTGACAAAGATGTTGAACATGATCGGTTCCTTAAATAACATATGGATAAAAGGGATTATATTACTTTAATAAATACCATTTTCAACCTGTGGATAACATCTTTCACAGGGAAAAATATGGTAGTTTGATTTTTCATGCTGTAATTGGCTGTTACATGTGTATCAAAGCTGGCTGTCATCACATGTTTCAACTTCCCCAGCTGCCAGTGTTTTTTACATAAAGTAATTCAAACATTAAATGCTTTGAGGACACAGTCTACTTAAGCCCCATCTAGATTAAGGTGGGGTTTAAATGACTGAGTCCAAAATAACAACCTAATCTGTCATCTTTTCAAGACTTCCTAGACTCAAGCCTCTGATTTAATCGGACATTTTCTTATTTATCCTTATCATGGTTTAAACCCAGCCACACGGCTCGTTCACTCACTCTCTCCCTTCTTCCTCCCACTCCTGGAGGGCTGGGGAGGAGAATCAAAAGAATGTAACTCCCATGGGTTGAGATAAAAACAACTTAGTGGCTAAGGTGTAACACTAACCACTACTGCTACCACCAATATTAATAATGATAAAGGAAATAACAAGGAAAGAGAATATAACACCTCACCACCTACCGACCGATAACTCGCCCCACCCTGACCGAGCACCAACCAATACTTAGGCCAACCCCGTAGTGCCCTAGCCCTTCTGGGTAACTCTCTGTTACGTCCTGGCCATGACGTGCTGTGGCATGGAATACCTCTTTGGCTAGTTTGGGTCAGCTGTCCTGTCTCTGCTTTCTCCTGGCTTCCCCTCCTCCCTGGCAGAGCATGAGACTCACAAAGTCCTTGGTCAGACTAAAACGTTTGTGTTATCAGCTCTGTTCCCAGGCTGAAAGTCAAAACACAGCACTGCACCAGATACTAAGAAGGAGAAAAATGACTGCTACTGCTGAACCCAGGACAATCCTAGACACTCCCTCAACATCTAACTGAAGTGGCACATGATAGATGCCAAATTTTAATTGGAGCTTGGCCAAAACAAGGATACAGCTAATCTTGTGACTATTTTTTAGTGCAGATGACAGAGAAGGTGTGCTGTGCTTACCAGCTGGTTATGGTCTTCCAAACCCACCTGAGTTTTCCTGTTCAGAGGTACCTACCTGCCTATCTCTCTTTAATAAAAAACTTGTGAAGAAGCTGCTCAGAAAAGCAGCCCCACAGCTGCAGCTTTCTGCACAAAAGCAAAGATCAGGGCTGCGAGAAGTTGTTTGACTCCAGTCACTGAGTGGACGGCAGTGGTTTATTGTGTGCAGGTGACAGAGCTGGTGGAGCTCCTCGCTGAACACGACAAGGAACATTTTGGGTAGGAGGTGACTGGGCTTGCTGATGCATTGGCCAATGCGTTGACAGCACCAGGTGTCGAAGCAGAAACAGAGGTAAGTGAAGTGCACAAACAGCGTGACAACAAAAGCCTCCTCCCTCAGAAGGTGGGGCTGCTGCCACCACAGGGACATCCAAGCACGGTCATCCACCAGCCTGCAACTCTGCCAAAGTGCAGAGCAAGGCTGATGCAGGTTGGCCGTCGCGCTTTGTGAGGTGATCCTGCCAGAACTCATTCAGCTGAGCTGAGCAAATCCATTCAAAGGGATGTGCCTTTCAGAGCTAAGGTAGCAATTGGGCAAAATGTTGCCTCCTGATCCAGCCAGGCCCTTGCCATCTGCTAACTTCTACATTTCCATTGCAGGTGCCTCCAGTTGCTCTAAGAAGCATGGTAGACTCTGCCATAAGGCCTAAATACCTGAAGAGCTTGTTCAGGGAAAGAAGGTAAAATGAGTTAGCTTTGACTAAGAGAAGAATTTGCTGAAATTTATCGTGGCTTCACCTCCCTAACAATACTGTTGAATTGAAAGGTTACTAGGCTCTTCACAGGGAAAGGAAAAACAAAGAAGCAGAAAGAGAAAAATAGACTGTGAAGAAAGAAGGGAAGGCCAACAGGGCAAGAGAAGGAGAAAGTCAGAAGCAGATTTTCCCCTCTCAGGGATGGGAAACTGATAAAACCCAAAAATGCAAGAAGAACAACATGCTGAAGTTGTAGCAGACTCTACTGTGCATCTTTCAAAACTCTGAATGCTGCTCTGAGTCTAGGAACTATTTCTGTGATGTACAGATATGGTCCGAGACAGGAAGCATGCACCTGCCTTTGTTGACGGTAGAAAAGTTTGCAGGTTTCGCTTTGTGCTTGTTGAAGCTCTGTTTGTGCCTAGCTGAGCTGACACCCTAGCAAGCTTGCGAGACTCACAATTTTTAGTGCTTTGACTCACTACCTACATAAAGAGGCAAATTCCCACTTTTCATGTCAGCTGGCAAGCCTAGTGCTGACTGGTGGTGCCTGAATTCTAAAGGCAAAGCAAGGATTTGTTCCTTTAGACACTGAGACATTAGCACTTCTTGAAAGACTCACATTTCATCTGAGATAATTGAGAGAAAATAACCAAAACCAAGAAGAACAACAACAATAACAAAAAGATTAAACTATCTAGGCCCTGCACTGAAGGAATCTAGCCTGATGTCTTCAGATTTTTATCACCTGCACTGCCAACCAGTAAGCAAAGCAGTTCAGGATGGCCCAGGACAGCTTAGCAGTCTTTTACAGAACAAGGGGCTCAGTCCTGGAAGCAGCGCAGTCCCAGGCAGCTCAGCAGCTGTGCCTTGAGAGCATGTTTTGCTTGCCAACTTGGGTTGCTAGCAAGAGATAGCGAGGAATGCTGCTGCTCAGGTTTTGGACAGGACCACATCACAGGTCATCGGGCTTCGCCTGCCGAGCCCTGCTGCATGTGCAAGGGGCCACTGCACACCTCTATCAACTTCCTGTGCTCTGAGGGTATCCCACATGTTGGGAAGGGGCCAAAGCAACACTGCAGTCACTGCCAGTAAGGGTTCACTCTTCTGTGCTCGGAATGACTCCTTTTCCTTTGTATTTTGCAAAGAAAAGAGAATGAAATCATACAGTTATACCTGTTCCTGCCTCTATGTTTTTGTCACTGCTTACTGACTGTTGTTGCAGCTGCCCTGCCTGGTGGATTTACTCATGCACCCCTGAGCTGGAGCAAGAAAGGATAGCCCTGCACCACCCTCACACCAGTCCAAGACACCTGGACATTTACATATATCAGTCAAAATAGTCTATTTATACAACTCAAAACTCACCTACAGATGTCTCAAGGGACTGAGTTGTACCTTGTTCTAGTTTACTGCTTTATTCTTACAGAACACTGAAATAAAAGATACTCTCTCACGGAGGAATAGCTTATAGAAGGATACAGTTGAATCAATTTTTAGGTTTTTTGTGGTTTTTTTCTTGTCAAAAATGGATGATAATTGCTCAGTAGTAATTTATTGCAAATATGACGTCTCTTCATTGTGAATCATACATGAGAAATGTAATATATACTTGTTGCAAGAAGCTGGGGCAGAGAGGAGATCCAGATGATGATAAAATGGCTCACATAGCTTTCCCTACTTAAAATTAAGTTTCTTCATATAATGGAAAGGACAACATTATATCTTAACAGCAGGACAGATGCAGCCATTCTGTCAGCGTGATAGCTCTGTAGAGCAAACACAGACTGAGGACACTCTCACCTGGAGTAGACGTGTGAATCTGAGGTTGATCAGCATGTAAAGTAACAATATAGATGTACAAGGTTTAGATGGCAAGGTTTTGTTATCAACAGGGCTGCAGGGGTGGCTTCTGTGAGAAGATTCCAGAAGCCTTGCTCATGTCTGACAGAAAGAGTTCCAGCTGGCTCCAAGATGGATCCACACCCAGCCAAAGCTGAGCCCATCAGTGATATGTGGTAACATATTAAAGAAAATGGTAAGAAGTGTTGTTCACCAGCAGCTTAAAATTTGGATGCCGGTATACTGCCTAGTCTTTTCTCTCTTCTCCCTACTATGCTTCTGACATGAGGGGATGCTACAAGTGAAGTATCTGCTAGAAACTTCCCTAAAATGGATAATTTCCAAGAGACAGAACTTTCTCCCAAGAAAAGCAGTATAGGTGTAGTTTCAGAAGTTCTATCATTCTGTTAAATTTCACAGCCACCAACAACTGAATAAATTGTTAGGGGAAAAGACAAAGCCAGGCAGCCACACGACACAGACAGTATAACAAAGTTAGTCTAATTTTCGGTGGAAAGAGGCATAAAAACAATGTTCATGCAAGACATTAAAGAAAACTTTCATCAGTAATTCTTTTTAAATGCAAATCATGGCTGTGATGTTAAGAATTATGAGAAGAATTTTGTCCAGTTGAATTTGGGAGAATTCTGGTGGTTATATTTTTGTTTGGTTGGTTTTTGTTGTTTTTTTTTTTTTTTTTAATGGGATTATTTAGGTTGGAAAAGACTTTTAAGATCATGGAGTCCAACTGTAAACCTAACACTGCCAAGTCCATCACTAAACCATGTCCCTAAGTGCAACATCTATGCATCTTTTAAATACCTCCAGGGATGGTGACTGAACCATGTCCCTGTGCAGCCTGTTCCAATGCTTGACAACCCTTTCTGTGAAGAAATTTTTCCTAACATCCAGTATAAACCTCCCCTGGCACAATTGGAGGTCATTTTGTCTTTTTAGCACTTGTTACCTGGGAAAAGACAACACCCACCTTGCTACAGGCCCCTCTTCAAGTGATTGTAAAGAGCAATAAGTCTCCCCTGATCCTACTCTACTCCAGTCTAGACAAGTCCAGTTCCCTCAGTTGCTCCTCATAAGACTTGTTCTGTCACTGTCTTCAGTGAAGACAAGACTGTACAGCTAAATACAATTCAGCATTGTGATTCTACATGATTTTTTTAAGAATCATTCACAATTCATACACAATTCATTACATCATTAAAGTTTTTTCTGGATGAGCATCAAACTTATCATTCAAACAGTAGTTTGTTCTAGATAATTTGTCATCTTCTAGTGTAAAGAGTGATAGAATATGTGTGGGCATTTTTTTTTCTATTGAGCAAGTATGTGAAGACTGAGGGAAATTCATTTCAACAGAACTTTAATGTCAATAGAAAACCACAAGTAAATATTATGAAAGCATAGTAGGGTATTATATGACTACTCAGACATCCTTAATGTTCCCGACGCTCTATTTGCAGGTCTGCCTTTACATGTCAAGCAAAGTTTTTGAAGTCTTTATTACATTTAGATTTGGCAGTATAAATTACATAACTGTTATATGGTTATTAGTAAGGGAATGCTTTATCCTTTCATCTATTTTTTTTTTTCCTAGTACAGTGGTCTGAAGCACAATAGGCTAGCATGAAATTATTTGTTATTAATGGCTACTCACCCACCTGGGAACTTGCAAATACCCATTTTATAATCACAAATATGTTTTCTGCCTTAAGTGTGCACCTGCCAGTGGCCTAGCCAAATTGCAGTACACGGGTCACATTCATTCTCCATGTTCATTATGAATTAAAAGTAAATTCAGTGTGCATTTAAGCCTAGACAGCAGATGGCATTCCATGGAACAAGCATACTGCACCATATGTCTGCAAAATGCTATCAAAAACATATTTGGCAGTTCTCAACATTATAAAATAAAATTAGATAGTCAAAATAATATATATAGTTTGGATTTCATTTAAGTAAAAATATTTTAATTAATCTATTGAAATTTAGTCCTAATCCCATTTAGTGTGACAAGAATTAAATTATCAAAAGCTGTTTAAAAATGTACCTCTCCCTTTAAAATTTTAAGTCATATTCTCATTTCCTAGTTTCTATTGAAAATGTAAACTTTTGTGTTGAAAGCTCATGAAGAAATGAACTCCTATTAAATCTCATAAATATGTTTAGCTGTCATATTTCTGTGCTAATTCAGCTTGCATTTAGTGTTTTCTTGTCCCTACCTTATGCACCTCACTATGGTATTTCAGAGCATTATGGCAAGCATAAGGATTACAACAGGTTTTTTAAAGTGACAATTTAAATTCTTAAAAACCAGATGGGGCTGAAACATTTTTCTTGGCTTATCCTATCCATCATAAAGTCTAAATAATTTTCTTTTGCTATAAAAGGAATGTATAACAACCCCGTTAGCAAAAATTTGCAAATAATTTTAAAGATTCTAAGTCCATAGTTAAGTTCAGAGTTAAGCTTCGCAGAACTGGTGAAGAAGGTTGGTGATCAAAAAATCAAATGGAACCAGCTAAACTTGAGTTATAAAAAATGCATTTGGAAGACAGAGTGAAATATAAAAGGAAAGAGTCTTTAATATTGACTGTGTAGGTGGTATGGCAGGCATCCTTCAGAGAAAACAAAATGTTGCTCTATTGTCCTAGATATCTATTACTTCCTAGAGCATTAATAATTCACACATGGAATGGCATATGATCACACAGACACTAGATGGAAAAAAAAAAGAAAAAAAATTAGTCAGATTTTAAGTCTGGTGCATTGTTATGGCCATTGTTAGTTGATTAACACCACATAAAACCAAAGAGCATCTTACAAAGGTACAAACAAAAAAACGTAAATATTTAATACACATAAACCAATGTCTTTTTATGTTAAAATATAACAGTATGAGTACAGTAGGTACTCTATTTACTTAATGTTTTAAATTAGACAAATTATAGATATTTTATTTTGCTGGAAGACTGTTCCATTATCAATGGGAGTACTTTGTGTTGAATGGCTTGTACACAAAGAAAAGATCAAAAAGGTCTGGTCTAAAGAAATATGAACATCTGTATGAATAAGTGTGGATAGATCAACAGGTAGATCAAGATACAGATATCTTTTTATGCCTTTTATTGACAATTTATTTAGAAAAGCGTGTCTTGGAAAGCTCCCTGCAACATAAAGCCAAAAGTAAGTCATCTTTGAATCACTGCTGAATTAGAAATGAGCAAAATCAGTGGGTGAAGAAATGAAATGGAAAAGGTAAAAATCCATGTAATTCTGACTTAGAAAAATGTAAAGTTTTAAGTCCTATGATTCAATTAGGCTTTGTTTACTAGTTCAGCAGTTTTAAATATCTCTTTTAAGGTGAATGCAAATTTAAAAACATTGTATATTATGTTTTCTCAATGGTACAGAGAATCTCATTAGTGTTAGTAATGTACATTTATTAATAGATTCATTTTCCTTTTCAAGCAATTCAGGCATATAAAGGAATGAATTCCACCTGGCATATTTCTTTGAGCTGCTGCAGAGACTGATTTGCATCTTCAGTTCTTACAAGATGTGACAGGTTGTGAATGCTTAAACTGACAGCAGACTCTGAGTAATAGCTAACTTTCCTTTTACATTCTTATTGTCTGCCTAGGAAATCACTGACTGTTGAAGTCAAAGAGTAAACAAAAGATGGCATTTGCACAAACTGCCCTGTAAGGCATATACAAGTTTTTCTCATCAGAAATAATAAGCACCTTGGATAGACACAAATGGTCAACATGGCCCTCAATCTTGTAATTTCTACACTTCCACTGGAGTGAAAGTTTTCAAAGCTGCAAAAAGTCTTTTGGTTGTCTCCTGTCAGTGCCAACCTGTATAAAAAAGGGAAACTGCCTTTTTCTGAAGTATTTCAGAACTGGTTCTTAGTGAGTAGTTCATTTGGTACGCACAGGCTGTTGATAGCATTCTCGCAGATGTCTCTTTTTTTGCAAAAGAAATAGCCTGTTATTGCTGTATTCTCACCTTTACTCTAGGTATATTCATTGGAAAAATAGGTACTGTGATACACAATGTAGTGAAAATGGCAGCGTCTTTCAATTAGATGTCAATGAGAATGAGTACACATGGATTCCTCTCTTTTGCCTCTTACGCTGTTAATACAACCAGCAATGTTGTTTTGTCTTCAGGGAACATGCAATTTGAAGCTGACACTGTATTCCCTCTCGTGTCTTTGCTCTCAGTCATCCTTCACATTTTTTAACACCACTCAGAAAAACCCTTAACTCTGATACAAACTATAGGACACAGGGTCACAATCCAAATATATGTTTTATGACCTAATCTGATTGCTTGCATAATAATTGCATTATCTAATGAAATCAAATGAATTAATTTATTCTTGAAGCCCAGTAACTGAAATTGAATTAAACCATTTCTAAATATAACTCAAAATCTATTGTAACTCTAAGAAACCTGTTCTAGCATAATGGCATAATATTCTAGTCTTACTTGTGGTCACTTATGCTAGAAAATGGGTAAATAACTTTAGTTTAATTTTGTCTAATTTCAGCTTCCAAGCAGGGAATTTATTATACTATTAACTTCCAAAAAGGACATCTTTCAGTTCTGTTTCTATTATTCTCTGAGTGAATTTGGGTTTTAATTATTTTAATCAATAAAATTTTTGTCTTGACTATACACATTTAAGGCTATTGCAAGAGTAATCATCAGTTATCTGAGTCATCTTCTCAGTACTGGTGCATACAACGCGGAAATCTATATCATTCTGAATCAGCAGTCAGAAGAGTTTCCCTGGACCAACTCAAATAGCCCTAATTATAACTTTTTAGATGATTGAATTGTATTCCATGAGGTCAGGAGACCAGTTCAAATCACTCTCAAGAAGTCTGAACTCACAGCTTTGTTCTGCTAAATAGCTCTCTAGACTCTTTGCTGACTGTGTTGACAATGTGTAGGATTCAGTTGCCTAAACACCAGTATCTGACACCATTTGGGGCCCTGTGGAGTATTTGTTTTGCTTTCCACATTGTTGCAGAGGAACTGTGTCTATTGGACATACAGTGTCATATATGCTAGCCTTGTACAGACAACCTGGTAAAACTCAGAGCACGTCAGGTAGTACTGAATATCTATGTTTAAGCAACCAAATCCCCCAGATTTCCACTGTTTTACAGTTTAGGGTTTCAGGGTAGATGCTGACACTTATGTTATACATCAATGTTTGAAACTAAAGTCCAATCCCACTCATCAATGTTTCCTTTTAAAACTACTTTCTACATATAAATTGGCTTAGAGCTGTTTAAAGTTTCATGAAATTATTCAAGCAATTTTGGGACCTGCATCTATTTCTCTTATCTTGAAATTCCATTCAATGTATCAAAGATATTGTCACATAAGGAATATAGTATAGTTACTTTGCTAAGAGTAGCCGCAGAAATATGTGAAAAAAATAAAACCAAACTCCATAAAAAGTGTCAGGCAGTATTTAAAAAACCAGTTTGTTTCACCTCTTAAAGATAACAGCAACAAAACAGTGAAAGGAATACACAGAAAATGAAGACTTTTCTGTCTCAGAATTGTTTTAAAATTTTTCTGTCAGCCAAAGAAATGTTTGAAAGAGTGATACTAGCATTGTCTTATCTGACAATGTCAAGATAATATTTACTGTACAATCATTACCAGTTTTCTGGTTTATTATCTTGTCGTTTGTCTCCTCTTCAACTAAGTCTGTTGCACCTATGCATTCAGGTGAATATTTTACTTTTTTATGCTAAGAGCAGTCATTTTCAAAACACTTCTACTATACTTGTCATAATCTTCCCTTCTAGACTTCTGCAAAACCTGTCACATTTCAAATTTTAGCAGTAATAAATGTAAAATTATCCTCATACTTCCTGACTCTTGGATTTCTAAAAGCTGCCTTGATTCATAACATAATTTAAAGTAGCCATAGTGGTGCTGTTAATCAAGCTGGATTGCAAGAATATCTCGGAAGCACTATATTGGTCAATTAAAATAAAGTACCCTCCCAGTCATGCACATTAGAGAAAGGAAAGCAGAAGGTGATAATAAACTTCCTACCAGCTGTTGCTGGGCAAATCCCCAACAATCTGCTTGGGGTAGAGTTGCTACCTGTGCATTGCCATACGCCAGGAAAGTAGGAATAGACCCAGGGGCTGTTTTGCAAATGGATTATTAGTCTATATCTGGAAAATACATTTTATCAATACATTCTAAGACTATAAATCCATTACCACTCTCCCCAGTACAGTCATCTCCCGTTGCATTTGCAGTAGTACAGGGAATCTTTGATCTTCTTTCAGCAACCCTATCTGTTTGATCTTCTCTCCTGAGCTACTTGTCTGCTTCAGTACCCAAACTTTTACAGAATTTTGTTCTTTTGACTGTTCTGGGCAACTGATTCTTTCTTGGCTGCTAAGATTGTCATTGCTTCAACATCCAGCTATTCTAGCTGCTCAGCCTCATTTCTAATAATATTTTGGTTATATGTGCTATGGCTAGCATTTACACTGCTCTGGGTCTTTTAACCCTAATCTTTGCTGTGTTAAATTCTCTAGGATTTTTCTGAAACACTCCTGCCGCATTTTAATTTCCCTTGAGTGCTTTGGGCCTCCTATATGATTTCCATCACTCTGCCACTGGAATTACAATTTAACATACCTGAACTGCTTGATAGGAGCAGGTTGCTCAGGAAGTATAAGTAAAGAGTGCTTCCTCCAGGAGATGATTTGAAATTTTTTTTATTTTTTTTTTCTCCCTGAGACCTTGGGAAGTAATGAGAAATTTATATGTATTAGAAAGAAAGTTAAGAGGAATATGTAATAAAAACTGTGGCATAGAGCTTGCTATAGAGTGTTTGTATGAATTAACATTACAAAATACCCTAACAACATTAAACTCAGTTTTCCCTCAGGTAGAATAAGGATAAAGCTATTAAGAAAATGCTAGTCCATTTTTAAACATCATCAGCCTTTCCAAGAATTATGTTTTGCACTGGGTTTAGTTCTGTGTTTTCTTACACAGTGCTTTTCTATAATGTATGCAAGTTTAGAAAGGATAAGATTAATGCAGACATACCTCACTCATTGTTAATCACCTAGACATTTTCTGTTCCTGGGTAACCTCCAATCTGATTTCTTACTAAAAAATGTCCTCAATTTAAATTCCTTAACATACAAGATTTACCTAGTCTTTCTTGTTAAATATATACATATATATATGTGTGTGTGTGTATATATATATATAAAAAATACCTGTGGATTAAACTGATTTTCAAGCAGTAGCAGACATAACAATTTCATACAAACAATTATTGCTGGCTACATTGATGATAGTACAGTGTTAAAATAAGTTGTTTACAACTCTGCTTTACATTTTTGAATTAAGAGCTTACAATACAGTACTATAAATACATCTGGTTTCAATTAGCCTGGGAGATGAAAGGTGATTGCGGGTTTTTAAAGTTCATTATGTAGGTGACTTAATCTTTTTAATTAATTTAGTCATGACATACTGCAATCTATTATTGGTAATGTGATCCAGTTGGGATTTATTATTAGTCTGTCTTGTACATTAACATTTATTTTTGTAATTGTAAGCACTGTTTAAATTTATGTTTAAAGTTGAATTGCAAGAAAAAAGTCCTTCCCCCTCTTCCTAAATTTCTCCTTTGATTACATTTCACTAGACAAACTATACAGTGAATTCTGAAGTTTCCAAGATTTATTCCAGTATCTGAAGTGAGAAATCCCATCTGACGCTCAGAAGATGGGTACACAATGAAAATACAGTTCAAATCTCAGGTGATCAGTAATGTAGCTGTTTATTTAATTTTTGGTTTGCTTTGCAGTCTTAAAACACTTAACCCATGGTGGCTGTAGTGGATTGAGCTTGGATGATCAACAGGTTCTTAGCAGACCTACTTCTCCCTCTTCTCAGCAGGAGAGGGGAAGAAAATACGACAAAAAGCTCACGCGCTGAGATAGTAACAGGGACATCACTTACCAGTGACTGTCACGGGCAAAACAGACTTGGCTTAGGGAAATTAATTTAATTTATTGCTAATTAATTGTAACAGAGTAGGATAGTAAGAAATAAAACAAAGCTGAAACCACATTTCCTCCATCCCTCCCTTCTTACCATGCTCTACTTCATGCCTAACTCTTCTATCTACATACCACAAGCAAGAACATGGGATTTGGTCCTTCATGATATTCTCCAAACTGGGCCCTTCCCACAGGCTGAAGTCCTTCAGGCATGGACTACTCAAATATGAGTCCATGCAGGGGCCACAGTTCCTGTCAGAAAACCTGCTTCTGCATGGATTTCTCTCCAAAGGCTTCAGCTCCTGCCAGGAGCCTGCTCCTGTATGGGCTTTCCGCAGGCTGCAGCTTCCTTCAGTGATTATCCACCTTCTTCAGCTGCAGTGTAGGTATCTTCTCCACCCTTAACCTCCATGGGCTGTAGGGGACAACCTCTATCACCAGGGTCTTCTCCATGGGCTGCAGGAGAATCTCTGCTCCAGTGCCTGAAGCACCTTCTCTTCAATGACATTGGTATCTTCAGGGCTGTTTTGCTCACGCTCCCTTCCACATGTGCTGCACAGTATTTTTTACCCTTTCTTAAACCTGTTATTACAGAGGTACTACAAACATCTCTGGCTTAACTTTGGCCACTGGTGGATTTGTCTTGGAGCAGGTTGGAACTGGTCCTGGTCCTAGGTGGGGACAGCTTCTGGTGTCTTCTCACAGAAGTTACCATGAATGTGTACTAACAATTTGTTTGGTAACACAAAAATATACTGAGACACAGTAGACAAAAGTTGCAAAAGACAAACCAAACTGGACTAGTATGAGTAGTCAGAAGTTTTTACAGATACAAGTACTCTTTCCTTTCTGATTATTAACATGACATATGGCAGAATGGATTACTAGTGTGTGTTGTCCATGCTTCAGACATCTTTCCCTAGAGACCTCCATGGAAATGATCTGAAGCAAACACACCAAAGTTACAAAAGACACACATTGCACAACATTAATATCATGACATCTTCATAAACTTTCCTTCAGGGGTATTTAAGTCCTTCATTTACTTGTTTAGGCTTATATAGTCAGGCTTAGATTGCTTTCATCTTGTTTCCTTGGTCTTTTAACCCCTGATACTTCTAAAAACTGAATCACCATCCGAAGGTTTCAACCTTTCCTTTGAAATCTCCATGACTCTTCTTCAGGGACTGTAGTGACAGGACAAGGGGGAACGGGTTAAAACTTAAACAGGGGAAGTTTAAATTGGATATAAGGAGGAAGTTCTTTCCTATTAGGGTGGTGGGACGCTGGAATGGGTTGCCCAGGGAGGTTGTGAGTGCTCCATCCCTGGCGGTGTTCAAGGCCAGGTTGGATGTAGCCCGGAGAACATAAAGAAGGACTACAGAGCCCTGGGAGAGGTGGTTAGGGGTTCCGGAGCTCAGATAGTCTTTTTCATCAATTCTCCAGGACAGACAGGAGGACCTTAAAAAGGCTAGGAGGATTGGCCAGATTAATAAATGGTTAAAACAGTGGTGCCATAGACAGGGGTTTGGGTATCTAGAACATAGGGCTCAATTTGGGAGGCCAGGTCAACTGGAGGCTGGTGGGGCTGGTCTGACAAAGAAAGGGAAGAGTGGTTTTAGTAGGAGGCTTGCCAGGCTGGTCAAGGATGATTTAAACGAGGATGATCAGGGGACTGGAGCACCTCCCGTATGAAGATAGGCTGAGGAAGTTGGGGCTGTTCAGCCTGGAGAAGAGAGGGCTGCGCGGAGACTTCATAGCAGACTTCCAGTATCTGAAGGGGGCTTATAATGATGCTGGGGTGGAACTCTTTATTAGGAACTGTACTGACAGGACAAGGGGTAATGGGTTAAAACTTTAACAGCGTAAGTTTGGATCGGATATAAGTAAGAAATTCTTTCCTGTGAGGGTGGTGAGGCATTGGAATAGGTTACTCGATGAAATTGTGAATGCTTCATTCCTGGCAGTGTTTAAGGCCAGGTTGGACAGAGCCTTGGGTGACATGGTTTAGTGTGAGGTGTTCCTGCCCATTGAAAGGTTGTTGGAACTTGGTGATCTTAAGGTCCTTTCCAAAGCTAACTATTCTATGATTCTATGATTTTAAAATGGTTTGGATTGGAAGTTAAGAACCTTTAAGGATTATCATAACAGCTTTCCAATTTCTGATGGGGGCTACAAGGATGCTGGAGAGGGACTCTTCATCACAAGCTGTAGAAATCACAGAATCACAGAATCCCAGAATCCCAAGGGTTGGAAGGGACCTCAAAAGATCATCTAGTCCAACCCCCCTGCAAGAGCAGGGTAACCTACAGTACATCACACAGGAACTTGTCCAGGCGGGCCTTGAATATCTCCAGTGTAGGAGACTCCACAACCCCCCTGGGCAACCTGTTCCAGTGCTCTGTCACTCTTACAGTAAAGAAGTTCTTCCTGATGTTAACGTGGAACTTCCTATGCTCCAGTTTACACCCATTGCCCCTTGTCCTATCACTGGATATCACTGTAAAAAGAAATGCGACAAGGGGAAATGGTTTTAAACTTAAATAGGGCAATTTCAGGTCAGAAATAAGGAAGAAGTTTTCTACTGTGAGGGTGGTGAAGCACTTGAATGGGTTGCTCAAAGAAGTAGTAAGTTCTCCATCCCTGGCATTGCTGAAGGCCAGGCTGGACAGAGCTTAGAGCTACATGGTCTAGTGTGAGGTATCCCCACCCATAGCAGGGGGGTTGGAACTAGATCTTGAGGTCTTTTCCAACCCAAACCATTCTATGATTCTATCTAGTTCAAATCCCCAGACATGCCCCTTTGGACATCTAGCCACTGATGGCAATGGCTTTTTGGATGCAGCCTTCCAGCCAGTTTCCTTATATATTTAACAGTTCATTCATCAAACCTGTATGTACATCTCCGATTCAGGGGTAAGAATCTTCTTTATAAAGTACTGTAAAAAAGGAGCATTCCTATGTGGGGAGTGGTAGTGAGAGTCCTTAAGAAGGAACTCTGTGGTGATGATCACCCTGTATCTCTATGGAAAAAAGATTTTTGATGAGGAGGCACAGGTTTTAAACCCTCAGAGGAATAAAAGAAAGTAGGAAGTATAAGGCAGTTGAAAAGGGATGAAAACTATAATATGGAAATATGGTATTTTTGATTTTGTGAAACTTGATGCTATTGTGGTACTTTTTTTCAGTATTGGTGTAACGAAATAAAGTGGCATAATCCATGCCTCTTCAAAGTCTGTAGAGAAGTCTTGGCTGGGTATAGAGGGAAAATATCAAAATTAAGTGGAGAGCTTTTTCACAAATCTCCAGGCATATTTCTGCCTGAGATCAACAGCAATTTTATTAGTACTACATCAATTTCCCAGCAAGCAAAGACATGGCCGTGTGGCTTGTGGCTTCTGAAACATCTGTGTACATATGTGATAATAAATGGTTGAAGGAAATTTAGCAACATAATGAATATTGCAATAGGAGATCATTGTAAAATTGGAGTTATTGACCTTAGATCCCATATATTTTGAGAAACATAAACCAGAAACTTCAGTGCTGTTTCACCATTTACCAAAAAAAAAAAAAAAAGAGGTGCTTCATTTGCTAAACCGTTTGTTAAAATTGTTGGGAAAAAAAATAAAATTCACCACAATCATTTATGTAGCCCATTTGATTACTCAAATTTCTGTCACTTCTCACTAGATAAAACTATTTATTGCTGAAAAAATATATAGCAAAAATACCAGATATAAAGCTGTGGTGTTCTTTGCCTAAACACACTGCAATGGCACTAATCTGAGGTTCATGTCAGAAGTTCTGACATTTTCTGAAGTTAAGTGCAATGGACCATTATAAGTTTTCCTTATTATGCAGTTTGGAAAGAAGCAATGAAGCACTTTGCTCTTGTTTTGAAGAAAACTCTGGGGGCATATAAAGCAACCAGCAGATTCTTGCTTACCACTTTCCTTAATTTTAGTTGAACCACACAATCACAACAAGCTAAAAAAAAAAAAAAAAACCAAAACCAAAACCCACAAGGTTGTTCAACTATTCTTAAGTGAGAAGCTCATTTGCTTATTCTTCGGTTTAATTTCTAGAAAGCACTAGAAATAATGTGTTTACACAGCATTTTGCTGATAACTGAAAGTGTCACTTAGATGGCTTCACCCTTGATAAAAGTGTACAACATTTCAAAATGGTATGTAGGTGTTTGATAAAACTGATTGTGAAGTAGTACTAAATATGAATATGATTATATCCATATTACTATACAAATATAGTAATATGACCTTATAATGGAAAATAAGTAAAGAAAGTGGTGTGCTTACACTTATCCTTAGAAGATGGTATATGGCTTTCATGCAAGTATTCATAATATATTTTTGTGAGTATATATCTGTACATGCATACAGATAATCATATGTATATCTGCACAGATATATCTGTATGCGTGTATACACACTACAAAACTGAGATCAGATAAGTTGGTATATATATATATACACAAACAAATATGGTAATGACAGTGAAGAGTAAACACATTTAATTAGCTGGTAGAACAAGTATAAATATCAGAACTACAACAGCTGCAGTATAGGTAACATAGAAGTCAGAATAAACCCACTTATGTAACACTTTTCATGTGCAGATCAGAATGCAAAGCAATTTGCAAAAAGGCTACAATACCATTACCCCCATTTTACAGAAAATGAGCTATAAAGATGTGAAGTGCCTTGGGAAGAAGAGACAGAACCAGGAATAACAGAAGTCTCTTGATTTCAGTTTCAATGCAAAACTACTTTGTGCCTCAATAGCTATTAATTCAATTTCTGCCATAACTTTTAAAATTAATCACAACTGTTCATAACAAAGAATAGTGTTAATGTAATCTAATTATTCTTAATGGTTCTTTTACATTTTAAAGAGAAAACTCAACTGACAAAATGCAGAATTGCACACCACTTTTTTTAATAGTCATCATTTTTCACAATCTTGTTGGTTTGTTTTCCTTTGCTCTCTAACACCAAGATAAGCAGCTTACATGATGCAACAAGAATATGGAACTGAACATCTATCTTAAAATAGAAATTTTACAGAACATTTTACCCTGTATTAAGATTCAAGCACAACTTCTTGCCATGATTCAGAGATAACTTTGCAAAGCTCACTCTATAAATCCCAGTATACATACTGCAGCTACTAAAATTTCTGAAACAATAGCTGAGCTCAACTGATCTTTGTTTTCAGGAAAATAGTATGATAGATCCTCCATCCATAATGCTCTATGGTGGTTCAGGAAAAAATTATACCGTTACATTCTAACCATAGAAAACAGCACACCAGTTTAGGTGCAATAGTCAAACAGTATTTTATCCCTCAAAGAAAGTAATATCTGAATTTCTTTGCTACCAGAATCTCTGCATCATTTCCTTCAACAGGCTGTTTTGTTAAGATTTGAACACTCCTAATAGTTTTCAATAATTTCCTGACTTCTAGTAAGTGTGACAAATGTATGCTGCTTCTTGCAATGCTTACATGTTCCATATCCATACCAGATATGCCTACCTGGAATATATTTTAGTGGGCTTTTCAGACTAAAGATGCTCAGGAATAAACTTTGTCTCTATGGAGATGTTATTAAGTAAAGTGATCCTTCTTGAATTTCTATAACTTTTCTGACCACCTTTGGTTTTTAATATCCAGTGATGTTGGGCATAAGTTCAGCTCTTCTTTCATAGTACTTTAAGTGGTTCCTATGTTCCATGCTCACTCCCTCATTTTTTACCTCTTCTTAAGTGTAATTTGTTAGTTTGGATTGATGTCTGTCACACTTTCTCAATTCTGATTTCTTTGTTTGCCAAACATATTCCAGTTTGCTTAAATACACCTAGGTAGGCTGGAAAATATTTCTTGGCAAGAACTTCATGTTTTGGTTTTTAATTCCCAGAATATAATATTCAGCTTCTTGTAAAGAGCAAAACATGCATACCAAAAATTAAATCTTCCATTACATGGAACACTTCTAATGCAATTTAATGTGTAGTACTATATGCACATAGCACTATAATTTTATATGTAGTTTGGAAGTGTTGAAATATATTTTTGTTTTTAACTTCTTAGAATTTCTGCGTCTTCCAAATTGTTTAAATAAAATTCCTTGCTTTTAGTTTGGATAACGAGGGAGAAATTTTGATAGTGTTCAGCCAAGGCTGATTAGAAAAACAGGTTTTCTGGCATGCAGGGTATTTCAGAACTTAATTTTTTTTTCTTTTTTATTTCTCCCAAAGAAAATAAACATTTTCTTTTTTTTTATATAAAAAGAAATTCTGTCCATTGGCAAATAAATCTAACAGAAAATTTCTGATAATCTTTACTTTGCATCCAAACATATTCTTTTTCTCAGGATGAGACCTATATCAAAGCATACCTGAAGTTGTTTTCATTTGTGAATTTTACCTGAAAAAGAAATTAAAAACATATACAGTAGAAATGTATTGTCTGTCCTGCCATTGTTTTACATTCCTGTATATTCTGTTACCTGACATTTGCAATCACTTATGGCATGGCTTCCTGTGCCATATTATTTTTCTGCTTTACAGATCACTTGTTTTCAGTAAGTTACAGACATAATTTTGCCTCCAGACTCCAACAAAATATGTCAACACACAGATTCACTGCATTTTTGTTACTCCTTTCCTAATGGCTTCTTTTTTTAAAGTCTAGACAGAGTGCCTTGCAGGTCTTGTCATTATTTTCTCTATCAAACATATAAGAAATGCAAAAAGACACAATCATCTTGTAAGAAAATACCATCATGTGGTATAGTGCATACTCCTGTTAATATAAAAAAGATCAGGTTACCTAGAAACATATCCATTTTTCACATTTTAGCCTTCATATTAATAATATCTGATCATTCTGATCTGTCTTGAAACTTTGATTAACATAGGCTTTTTTCTAATTTTTTCTTTCTCTCATATCTTACTGACAACCAGACATCAGGGATAAATCCTAAAGGTCCTGAATACCTGCACTTTTCCCTTGATATGAAAGTATAGATCACTGGGATTTATTTTTAATGTATCATTCCTTTAATTTGCAGCCTAATTTTTTGCACATCATATTTAGCAGGTTTGTTATCTGTTAAGCCAAAATATAGCATAAAAGGTGGTGAGCAGTACCTTATGTGAACAGAATGCAGAAGTTAAAAAGTTTATGAAAAACATTGCAAGTTGAAGTCATCAGGAATCTCATAGGACTGTACCTATGGAATGAAGATACATCCCATCATATTCTCTCTGCTCCACAAAGCAATAGTGAGGAATTTCAGCTTCTTAGTTTTCTCAATTCATCTCCCTAGGAATTCATAGTAAGTCAAAGTAATCAGAACAACTTTAGGAGAAGTCTAGTCCAATATAAATCAAAATACATTGATTTTACTTTTTTTTTTTTTGTTCATTGTCTTTCTCTACCTCAGTATTTGCTTCCTACCAGCCCTCACAATTTCTTAACCTTGTAAGGTCCTATGCTCATGTCTTCTATAAGTCTGTCTCCTGACTTAACATTTTTAGACACATTCTTTTCCCTTCATAGATATGAAAAGTTCCCGTTAAAAGATTTATGTTCATATATCTCCACTATCTTCCTGTTTTAAAAGATAATTTCCTATCAGTTAAAATGTGGTGAGGTTTCTCGGCCAGTAGTAAGCAGCACGAAACACAAATGTGCTGTCTTACATGACAGTCAATTTTTTGGGGGTAAAGCTGCCAACTTTTGGAAGCTAAAACTTGGGGATCGTAATGACATAAAAAGAAAATGGACCTAACAAATAACTAAAAATAAAAAAAAAATGAAAGACTAATGCAATCTGTTATGTAGAGATACTACAAACTCAAGTACACATAAAATATTCTTGTACAGATTTTTGTAATTTCAGTGCAGTAGAAAGAGGGTCTCCAAAAGTTAGCTTTCATCAGTCACTGAATCTTTTGCTCTTCAGCTTTGGAAGGGTTAGCATTGGTCATGTCATATGAACATCCGCACAATAGAAAAGTAACAATAAAGGTTTGAAAAATGAAAATGGAGAATAAAGTCTCCAAACACTACTATTCTGAAATTTGCTTTAGGAGGGCATAATAGGATATTTCATACACTTTCAGTAAGTTTGTTTCCCCAAAGCTGTATTATGAACAACACAGAACCATAGAACAGCCCAGGTTGAAAGGGATCTTCAAAGATCATTTGTAACATTTTTGGGAAAAGGGAACCTAGATGAAAGCACCAGTTTCTTCTCTAATACCTCCAGTGATGGGGACTCTACCATGTCTCTGGGGAGCTTGTTCAGTGACTGTTCTCACTGTGAAAATATTCTTTCGTATGTTGAAATTAAAACTCTGCCAGTGTAACATTAACACTTATTCCTTGGGAATGAAAGAACACTAAAGACATGAAAAAATTGTTTCAGACTGCTGTAAAACAGGCAGATGTGTCTAGTATCAAGTATCTGTATTGGTCAACTAATGTTTTATATCAAATAAGGTTCCAGAAAATTATAGCAAAATAGGGTAAACTCACAGAAATCTTGTTCTTGCTCTTGGATATGCAGTTTAAAAGCAGTTGCACATTGTCATAGAATCATAGAATCATAGAATAGTTAGGGTTGGAAAGGACCTCAAGATCATCTAGTTCCAACCCCCCTGCCATGGGCAGGGACACCTCACCCTAAACCATCCTACACAAGGCTCTGTCCAACCTGGCCTTGAACACTGCCAGGGATGGAGCACTCACAACCTCCCTGGGCAACCCATTCCAGTGCCTCACCACCCTAACAGGAAGAATTTCCTGCTTATATCCAATCGAAACTTCCCCTGTTTAGGTTTTAACTCGTTACCCCTTGTTCTATCACTACAGTCCCTGACGAAGAGTCCCTCCCCACCATCCCTATAGGCCCCCTTCAGATACTGGAAGGCTGCTATTAGGTCTCCACGCAGCCTTCTCTTCTCCAGGCTGAACAGCCCCAACTTCCTCAGCCTATCTTCATACGGGAGGTGCTCCAGTCCCCTGATCATCCTCATGGCCCTCCTCTGGACTTGTTCCAGCAGTTCCATGTCCTTTTTATGTTGAGGACACCAGAACTGCACACAATAGTCCAGGTGAGGTCTCACAAGAGCAGAGTAGAGGGGCAGGATCACCTCCTTCAACCTGCTGGTCATGCTCCTTTTGATGCAGCCCAGGATACAGTTGCCTTTCTGGGCTGCGAGCGCACACTGCCGGCTCATGTTAATTTTCTCATTGACCAGCACCCCCAAGTCCTTCTCTGCAGGGCTGCTCTGAATGTCTTCTTTGCCCAATCTGTAGCTGTGCCTGGGATTGCTCTGACCCAGGTGTAGGACCCTGAACTTGTCATGGTTGAACTTCATGAGGCTGGCATGAGCCCACCTCACGAGCATGTCAAGGTCCCTCTGGATGGCATCCCTTCCCTACAGCATATCAACCGGACCACACAGATTGATGTCATCGGCAAACTTGCTGAGGGTGCACTCAATCCCACTGTCCATGTCAGCGATGAAGATGTTAAACAAGACTGGTCCCAACACCGATCCCTGAGAGACACCACTCATTACACGTTTGACATCAAATGCAAAAAATAATTCATTTGATCTCCCCCTGTATGCCATATGATCAATCTAAACTCTTGATAGTTGCTTCGCATAGTACGCTTGTGACAGCTTTCCTTTTACCACTGATGTTTCACTTCCACATAAGTGAGTCCTTTAAGTGATCCCTCCTTCACACTGATCTTATTGAAAGAGAAAGCTGTAAACTAGCTTTCAATCTCTTTTTCTTCAATGGTATGATTAAATATATATATATTACTGCCTCTTCTCAGCCAGACTGGCAAATTCTATTTACTGTATGTCATTGACATCAATCTATTTGGATTGAAGTATTGAACAAAAATGGCTAAATTTTAACACATCTTGATACTGTTGTGCACAGGTGCATATCTAGGACTCAGGAATATTGATTCGTTTAATTCAGCTCCAGCTTCTTCTCAAGAAGGAAAAAGAAAAGAAGAAAAAACCTTTTGAGGTTAGCTTGGAATGAAGTGAATAGGTGTTGGGGGGTGGGGGGAGGGGGTTGGTTTTGTTTATAGGGTTTTTTTTTTTTTTGTAAAATTGCTGGGTTGTTTTTGTTTTTTCTTTTCCTTAATGACAAACTGTTCTTCATTTTGCAAGAGACTCTTTTAACATTTATAAATAGCGTAGACAAAACTTACTGACTGAATAAATAAATACATAGGTTTCTCCTAGATATTTTGATGGTTTTGGTGTAAGTGGCTGTCTCAACTTTTTTGCTTGAATATGAAAGTACTCTGAGTGGAGTTTACTGCAGAATTTTCTACTTCAACAGCTTCTCAAGAATTGGATGTTCTCTTTTGTTATTCTGACCCATATATGCATTGCTGTTTTCTGGTAATACTAACAACACCCTACAACCCCATCTCCCCTCAAAAAAACCCCACAAAACAAAACCAAAACATGAGAAACAAACAAGTAAAAAACCAGCCCCCTACCTCCACCTTTTACTTCAGTCTAATGAAATGCAGTGTTTGGATCCTGCTCACAAGAATGACTGCCAGAAGACTGCCAAGAGCAGCATGTGCAAAGCAGGTGGCTGATGTTACATCAAATATCATTGATCAACTCCACAGTAATCCTGAAGTCAACTAATATTTACATCAGTCTGTCACACCTGTGATTGATTGTAGCTCAGCTATAGCCAAATGCAAACATGTATGAAAAGACACAAAATAAGTGAAAATTGAACAAAATACAGAGACCCAAAGCCAAAACCACCACCTAAACCCAGGCAGCAAATAGTATTTTTGTTCAGAAATTAAACACCTGGCATCACACCTGGGATAGCACAAAATCTGCTATGTAATGTGATGAAGTGGGAATGTCTTTATCCCAGTTGTATCAGAAAAAAAATGGCCATTGCTATACATTCAGTTCCCTTTTCCTCATTCCTCCACCAAGCACTGTTATACTTAATATATTTTAACAACCCAGATTTCTTCAATCTTAGCTTTAAATCCTAATACAGATTAGTTGGTTTTTCATCCCTACCTACATGTTCCAGAAAAATGAACATCAGATAATTAGTTGTGGAATCAGATAATTAAAATATAAATAGAGCTATTTTAATTCTTTTTAAATAAAATTTTGTTTGGTGACATGAAATACTTCCGATTCATTTCAGTGTCTCTGAGAAAACAGTGGCCATTTATTGTTAAAATAAGTGGATATGAAAGCAATTTACAATCTTAGTTTGATAAGATCATTTCATCTTTGAATGCATTCTTCTGCCAATCTGTTGGCTTTAAGTTGGTACAATTTCTGTCAGTTAGATCTGTCTTAGATCTGAATTGGAACAAGCCACAACTTTTTTATCTCATAATGCTTTAATATTCATCCTACACTAAAAAAAATAAGATAAGCATAGAAGAAAAAGAAGTGGGACATTTTCCACCAAAAAAATAAGAAAACAAATAAAAAAAAAACCCAACCTGCAGTTTCAATCAAAAAGAGGAAAACATTTGTGCACTGAATTAACTTAAGCGCCTGTGAACCTGGGACTTATTTTTATGAATCACCATATGTAGGAAATATTTACCTGTAAAAATGCTATGAAGCTATGCTTCAGGAGCCACCGCCCTCAATGAGAAATGAAACATGTCTTGTTCTGGTACATGACCAAGTTCTAATTCTTCCTTATGCCAACAAAAAGCCTTTCTCTAATTTCTCTTATCTGTGAGTTATCACTGTAATATCAAAATATAGTTTGTAAATCTGAAAATAACTTCTAATTGTGGAAAAACAATCTAGTGGGAATGAACAAAATATGTAGTTTTCGCTGCTATTTTAGCTTTCAGGCCAAGTCCTAATAATTTTAGCCCAGTAGCTATCCCATTGACTTAGTTGCCATAAATATAACTCTGCTTCTAAATACATGCTGAGTTTAATGTGAAATTTTTACACAGTTTATAAAGTCAAAAGTGCTTGCCTTGAAGGAAACATGCTGCACTGGCTTGCCTTTTGCTTTCTGCTCTATTACAGACATTCAATTAACTTGTGTATTCAAAGTTCCCTGAAGCTTTGATTTTAAGACCAGATTTCAGATGCCAATAATTTGTACAGACTTTAACTAATGAAATTAAGATTTACCTCAAGCTGAAATTTCCAAGATGATAGGAGAATTTTTAACTTAAAAAAAAAAAAAAAAAAAAATGCTTCGGCTACTTAAGGAAAAAAAATGTTTTTTTTTTTTTTAATGTTAATAGGAATTCTGTCAATCTGTTCATTGGAATGCTGTTATAGCACCAAGCTGTAGGGTAGGGACTTGAAATTTGGCAGAGAACTGACTTTTGCATAATGGATTTCTTTTTTGCCATTTTTGTGAAAAATCTGACCTTGTTTGACCTATTTATAAGCTTAAGAAACACTGTAGTTTGCATATTCTTAGTACAGACTTACTAGAGGTTAAATGTTAAAACCTCTAGAAGTTTCAGAAGTACTCTAAAGCCTCTTACAGCTATTAGAAACATCTAAGCTGACACTTGACATCTGGCCAAGCATTACAGGTGCAAATTCATGACTTTTCCTCTAATGGCCACTCTGGGTGAATGTGGAACCAGCCGACAGAAGAGAAATCTGTAGAGAAATCAAAGGCTCATCTTTTGTGTGCTTTGAGTAAAACCCTGCCAGAGAAGAGCAATGCTAACTTAAACATAAAAATACCTAAATCTAAATATGCAATTCTATATATCTACCGCCAGCTGTTATGCAGTTTTGGAGAGTTTTAGCTGAATTTGCTGTTTCTCAGACCTTTAGGATTTATTCTGTTGCTTTAACTTCAGTTTTCACTGCCATTTCGGACACTTTGTAAAATGTGAGACATCTGCACAAGGGGAGCAGAAATGTCTGAAAACAACCAAGAAAGTTGTGCCTTTCTAGCCTGGCAGCAAGAAGCCAGATAGACACCTTACAATTTGTAAACTGCTAGACATCTATATTTAGAGAATTAAATCAACCTGATACAGCTGAGAATGTGTAAGAGAGGATCCCTCTACCTGAACTTCTAGATGGGGCTAATCTGATAAGCATCCTCACAGCAAACTTTAGAAAGAGATGAGTAAGCTTTTTATAGTCTTTGTTAAAGAGGCAAATTACAAAAGAAACCATTTGCAGAAGAATAGAATCCCTAAAATTTAATCTTTTGAGGTAGGTGGGTGGGATTTGATCCATACATTTTCTTGGAATAACAACAGTGGAACTCATCAGGTTATTTTCATTTAACAACACTGTTGCATAGAAAGCAAAAAAACTTACAGTAACCCTGACCTTGTCATTGTTATCGATTGCTCATCATAAGTATTTCAAACAGGATTTAACACATTTTAGCTAGGGCACAACTAGTTTCATGGCACAATTAAACTTTCTGCATCTATAATAAATTCCCTTCAATGTATTATGATTGTTACCTTTATATTTTGTAATGATTTACATTAAAGAGTTCAAAACACGCATGCCCAAAGCCCAAAATCTAAGACTGCTTACATTTAAGGGACTTAGCAACATGAGAAGTGAGCTGGAAAATCACAGAACCATAGAGGAGTTCTGGTTGGAAGGGGCCTGGTCAAGAAGACTGAAGTGTCTGAGTCCTTCTCATAACCATGTTTATGTATGTTAATAAAGAAATAAATACATTCATACATACATAGACTGGAAAAACAACTTTACTCTGTATTCTCCCAACTGATGGATCTACTAGATAGCAGATTAATGTTGAGTTTCAGTTTTTCTGCTCCTGCCACTCTGGGATACTTAGCTGCAACCATTCATCTGGCTGCTCAGCAGGAAAGTGGAGAAAAAGGACTCTACCCAGAACATTTTAAGGCCAGATATGGCACTAGAGTTGAAAAGATTGTTTTGGCTAAAAAAAAAAAAAAAATCACTGAAATTGAGCCCCTACTTTCAAGATAAAAGGTCTGATCAATAGGATCATTCATTTCCCGTATCTGTGATTTTTAATGAAAATGGCTGTGATTTTACCACTTAAAGCTTGACACAAGGCTACCTGAACATGTGCTGAAGATCTGTTGCATTAAGCCCACTGGCTAAATCCCCTGAAAGGAAGATATACAGGCAGGTCTATGGATCAGAACTGGTTTTACATGGGAAATTCCTCCCCAGATTGTCTTCGCTATCTGTAAACACACTCCTAATGTAGTTATCATAGGCATCACAAGGAAGAAAACAGAAACACTGTGTGAATTTATATGCAGTGTCATTGCACTTGACTCAACAGCATAAACCAAGTAAATGAATCCATGCAGAACTAGATTGATTTTTTTTTTTAATTGCTGTTAGCTCTATCTCTTTGATATATTGATACTTGGCATTAATGAATTGTAATGATATACGAAGGATCTGCTGATTTTAGTGTGAGAATAGTTCAAGAAACTAGATGTATTCTTTCCTGCTCCCTTCCCTAATAAGAAAGCAAATCTTAGAAGCTAAACACAGCCTCAGAAATCATGTGTGATCATATTTTGATCTTCAGCATACTCAGCCAAAGCTGAAATAGGATTCCGCTCCAGATTGTAAATACCTAAATTTAGTTGTCTACAATCTGGAGCTGTATCCCATCATTAAATATAGATTTGTGCAATCTGGAATCCCACCCCATGTTACAGAAAAGTAAAATTAAGACTTCCAACCAACAAAAATATTAAGATACTAGAAGGAAAGATTGACAAGCTAAGGTTATAAAGCACCCACATAGCATAATTTGACAAGTTAATGATTGAGAGGATGACATAAAAGCAAATGAAAACATATTTAGAGAATTTAAGTAAATGCTAGAGAAAATTACTTCAGAACTTATATTTACATAGATATATATAGAAATTATGGAACCAATACTAAAGTTATACATAAAGAAAAATTCACATCATGTTAATACAGAAAATAAAATTAAGAAAAGAACACTTGAGAATGATGATGAGGAAAAATTTTTGGAAAGACATCAATGTGGGAAAAAATATCAACTTAGGGGTATACTCACTTCAAGCAGCTTTTTATTTGATCCTGCCATATGTTCTACCACAATAAAATGATTTATATATTTACTTTTAATTTCTGCATGCATATTAATTTCCAGGTGTATAAATAAATATTTCTTTAATCTTCTTCAAAAAAACCAAAATGGTAGAAAAATAATTTCTTAAGAAGATTTAATGGGGTTAGGCACCCATCTGGATTTAAGTGTAAGGAAGATATCTCCTTCCTTTGGTGTTAATGCATCTCTGGTTATATTCTTGAACCTAGAACTATTTTGTCAAATGCAATGTAAGAATTGAAGATGAAACTCTATTTTTTGGTAAACACATTTGAATTTTGCCATGACTAATGAAAGGCCACACATTTTCATCAACATACTAAAAAAAAGGCTGGGACTTGTCTGGTTATGTCTTGGCCTGAGATGATTTTAGCTTAGTTTAGCCACAATAGCAACTGCTTAACAGTGAAGTGAATGTATTCCTAAATTTCTTTTGCCCTAGTTTACGGCAATATCATAGAATAATAGAATCATAGAATAGTTAGGGTTGGAAAGGACTTCAAGATCATCTAGTTCCAACCCCCCTGCAATGAGCAGGGACACCTCACACTAAACCATCCCACACAAGGCTTCATCCAACCTGGCCTTGAACACTGCCAGGGATGGAGCACTCACAACCTCCCAGGGCAACCCATTCCAGTGCCTCACCACCCTAGCAGGAAAGAATTTCCTGCTTATATCCAATCTAAACGTCCCCTGATTAAGTTTTAACCCATTCCCCCTTGTCCTGTCACTACAGTCCCTGACAAAGAGTCCCTCCCCAGCATCCCTATAGGCCCCCTTCAGGTACTGGCAGCCTGCTATGAGGTCCCCACGCAGCCTTCTCTTCTCCAGGTTGAACAGCCCCAACTTTCTCAGCCTGTCTTCATACGGGAGGTGCTCCAGTCCCCTGATCATCCTCGTGGCCCTCCTCTGGACTTGTTCCAACAGTTCCATGTCCTTTTTATGTTGAGGACACCAGAACTGCACACAATACTCCAGGTGAAGTCCCACAAGAGCAGAGTAGAGGGGCAGGATCACCTCCTTCGACCTGCTGGTCACGCTCCTTTTGATGCAGCCCAGGATACAGTTGGCTTTCTGGGCTGCGGGCGCACACTGAAGCCGGATCATGTTCATTTTCTCATCGACCAGCACCCCCAAGTCCTTCTCTGCAGGGCTGCTCTGAATCTCTTCTTTGCCCAATCTGTAGCTGTGCCTGGGATTGCTCTGACCAAGGTGTAGGACCTTGCACTTGTCATGGTTGAACTTCATAAGTTTGGCATCAGCCCACCTTACAAGCGTGTCAAAGTCCCTCTGGATGGCATCCCTTCCCTCCAGCATATCAACCGGACCACACAGCTTATTGTCTTCGGCAAACTTGCTGAGGGCGCACTCAATCCCACTGTCCATGTCACCAACAAAGATGTTAAACAAGACTGGTCCCAACACCAATCCCTGAGGGACACCACTTGTTACCGGTCTCCAGTCGGACATCGAGCCATTGACCACAACTCTTTGTGTGCGGCCATCCAGCCAGCTCGTTATCCACCGAGTGGTCCATCCATCAAATTGATATCTCTCCAATTTAGAGAGAAGGATGTCGTGTGGGACAGTGTCAAACGCTTTGCACAAGTCCAGGTAGATGACATCAACAGCTTTACCCTTGTCCATCAGTTCTGTAGCCCCATCATAGAAGACCACCACATTGGTCAGGCAGGATTTCCCCTTAGTGAAGCCATGCTGGCTGTCACAAAGCACCTTGTTGTTTTTCATGTGCCTTAGCATGCTGTCCAGGAGAATGTGCTCCAAGATTTTACCAGGCATGGACTTGAGACTGACTGGTCTGTAATTCCCCGGGTCTTCCATTTTCCCCTTCTTGAAAATGGGGGTTATATTTCCCTTTTCCCAGTTGTCAGGAACTTCACCTGACTGCCATGATTTTTCAAATATGATGGCCAGTGGCTTAGCAACTTCATTTGCCAGCTCCTTCAGGACCCGCGGATGGATTCCATCAGGTCCCACAGACTTGTGTGCATTCAGATTTTTAAGATGGTCTCGAACCAGATCCTCTCCTACAGTGGGACCAAGGTCTTCATTCTCACAGTCGCTTATTCTACCTTCTAAGAACTGGGTGGTGCAGTCAGAGCCTTTGCCAGTGAAGACCAAGGCGAAGAAGTCATTCATAGGCTCAGCCTTCTTCAAATCCTGTGTAGCTAGTTCTCCCAAAAGCTTCCTCAGGGGGCCTATTTTGTCCCTAGTCTGTTTTTTGTTTGCTACGTACCTGTAGAATCCCTTCCTATTATCCTTAACATCCCTGGCTAGGTTTAATTCTAACTGTGCCTTAGCCTTCCTAACCTGGTCCCTAGCTTCCCAGACAACATCCCTGTACTCTACCCAGGCTGCCTGTCCTTGCTTCCATTTTTTATAAGACTCTTTTTTCCTTTGAATTTTCCTCAGCAGCTCCTTATCCATCCAAGGAGGTCTCCTGGCCCTCCTGCCGCACTTCCTTCTAGTTGGGATGCAGCACTCCTGAGCTTGTAGCAGGTGATCCTTGAATATCAACCAAGAGTCTTGGGCCCCCCTGCCCTCCAGGGCTATATCCCATGGAACCTTACTAAGCAGGTTCCTGAAGAGGCCAAAGTCTGCTCTTTTGAAGTCCAGGACAGTGAGCTTGCTGCACGCTCTTCTCACTCTCCTGGGGATCTCAAATTCGACCATCTCGGGATCGCTGCATCCAAGGCTGCCCTGGAGTACCACATTCTCAACAAGCCCTTTCCTGTTGGTGAGCACAAGGTCAAGCATGGCACCTCTCCTTGTCGGCTCCTTTATTACTTGCAGAAGGAAGTTGTCTTCCACACAATCGAGGAACCTCCTTTATTGCTTGTGCTGTGCAGTGCCATCGTTCCAACAGATGTCAGGGTGGTTGAAATCCCCCATGAGAACAAGGGCCTGCGAGCGTGAAGCATGAACTGTCTAAAGTCTCAGATTGAAATGTGGTGAGGAAGAACACAGACACAAGATGACAACAGAAACTGCAGACTGCATAAACTCTTCACAACTATCCTTTTTTTCACAAGTAACAGGATCCTGAATGTAAAATAATACCCAAAACTACAAATTAGATGTTGACCCAAAATGCATAAAGGAAAGGTTAATTAGAAACACGATCAATGATAAATGCTCCATCCCTGGCAGTATTCAAGGCCAGCTTGGACGGAGTCTTGGGTGACATGGTTTAGTGCGTGATATTCCTGCCCATGGCAGGCAGGTTGGAACTAGATAATATCTTTTCCAACCCTAACTATTCTATGATTCTATGATTCAATTACATATACAACTGTTGCAATTGAGTGTATGTTTATGTGTATACATAAATACGTATGCATATGTCAAAGAATTAGATATTGTTGTGTCGGGAATAAAAAAAAAAGGAGATAAATCAAACCAGTTTCAGACTTCAAACCAAAATTTTACTAGACTGTCATTCATTACTAGCATATATTACTAAAGGTTAGGTTTTCTTCATATTTAAAGTCATTAGTTGTTTACAATTGTATCTTACACTATCGCTAAACATACAAAGTCCACAGCTGATGAACACAGCTAACACTGATTGCTATGATTCTTGCTGGTCTTAGACACTGACATAGTCAGGCAACAGTCCTTCAATGACAGAAGACAGCAAAAAAGTGTGTGTCTTCTTTTTAATTCATGCCTTAATTTGGGATCTTTCTGAGGCAAATCCCAGCCTTTGGCATTGTGCTTGGAGCTGTGAGATGGAGGTTGCTTTGCCAGTCCCAGCAGGTGCCCTATTCTATTCCTTTGCTTGTTTTCTTTTTTTTTTTTTTTTTGTTGTTTTTGTTTTACTTTTTCCCTTACTTAGCTGTTGTTCCTTTCCTTGAAACAAAAGCTGTCGTTTCCTATCTCTTTATATTGAGCTTCTTCAATGACCAGCACTTGACTGTCACTGAGCTTTGTACTGTTCCTGAGCCCCTGCCCTTGACTTGTGCCATATTTTCAAAGACTTTGCCATTATCTTACTCTTAAATTGCACATTATAGCAACAGACACACGGCACCAAGCTCACACAGCCAGTTCTCCTAATAAATTGATAGTAGCTGGACAGGACTGGAGCCTTGCATGGTTAGCCTAAGGCACAGCCAATACGAGGCCTGTGATTTTCATTAACAATAGTAGTCCTATTTTTTATGGGGCCATTGGGTGCAAAAATGCTTCTGGAGTTATACTGTATTGGTGGGCTTATCTTTGGGGTCACAAGAAGCTTCTATTAGATCTCTCTTGGTCTGATTCTAATTTAGAAGTACAGAGGCTTCTCCTTTATCTACAAAACAAAAAATATCTTAAAATTCCCTCAGTTATGAAAAGAACTAAGCTAAACTTATCTTAAACTTAGCTTTCTGAAACTCTCTTTTGCACTTTGACATGAAAAGGAGTGAAGAAGATTATTCTGAAGGTGTGAGTTTGACATGTTACACACCTCCAAGCCCCCCCCCCCAGTGATTTAGCTAAAGATGAGTACATGTCAGGTGATAAAAATAAGATATGGCAACTTAATGAAACATAGCAAGCTTCTGTATCTGAATTTGTGTACAGTTCAGTTTTCTTCAACAAAAGAGATTTAAGAAAATGCATTTTTTTTGGAGTGGCAAGGAACATTAATATTGTCATTAATAAGTGTGTCTCATAGGCTATATCTCATTGAACCATTCTAACCATCTCATATTTAACTGCCTTTTTAAACTTTAAAGTTAAATTTCCACAAAATAATAAATCTTTTCTTTGGACATGACCAGAAATGTTCTGTACAGTTACAGCGTTATACTCAGAACCAAGTATCCATTCACGTTTATTATTCAAATTTGTTACCACATGTTCAAATGGATCATCACAAGCTGCTAGATGCCAGATCAATAGCTATCACCAACATAATGTTATGCCAGATCAGGAATGGCACTTCCACACAACACTGATATTATTTTCTTTGTTTTTTTCAACAAAAGTGATTCTATGTTTAAATATTATTGATGTTCATTTCATACTAATATGTGGTCTGCTGCCATACATACAGAATATAAACTATTGTGGAACTCAATCATGAATTTGTATTCCACTTTTATTTTTAAAGGCCATTATTTTTCCCTTGTAACATATTTATCTGTAAGTCTTAATGACCTTCCTAAACAATGTAGATAAAACTAATTTTTACACTGGTTTTATGTGATTTGTTCTTCCAGTAAGTAAGTAGGCATACAGCTTAGTTTGTATTTTTTTTTACATATGGCCTTAATAGAATATTCACCATCACATTTCAATGACTTGAAAGCAGTAAATGAAAATGCTGAACATTACTAAGCAGTGGTTTTATGATCACTATTGTTCTGGCTTTGTTTTTACATTTTGTTATGAAAACATTACATGTAATTACAAGGAAAGAATAAAACTTAGACATTTATACAGCAATGACCTCCAAATTAAAAAAAAAAAATCATATTTGCGTATGATAATTTATAACTTTCCCCTACTTTTGATTCTTTCAAATTCAATGCCTAGGTAAAGAAACAACCAATGATCTGATAACACAGATCTGAAACTGGACTGAAAACTAAGATGAATGATATTTTCACATTTGCTTTAGAAATAAAATTATTTAAAGAGATTGTGGTTACTTAATGAATTTTTTACTTTAATTCAAAATATATGTCTAATTTTGGTTAAATCAACAGTATGCTACACCTATTTTACATTTTTCACTTTTGGCATGAAGTAGATAATTATGTTCAGTATATGTTTCCGTTGTAATGATTAGGGTCTTTGAAAGGGTTAATTTGGTTATCTTGTATTTTCTTGCTTGAAAAAAGTCAGCCATTCCTTGAGACAATAAACTACGTTTCCTGGGATAAAAGAAAAAATAATAAAAAAAATACTTTGTTATGTACATTGTTTACTGTAACCTAGATTAACATGTAATTAATTTAAAAAATTGAAAAAACTTATAGTGACAAAAATATCACAAAAGCTTAATGATGGAAATACTGAAAAAAACCCAACAGAGAAACAAAGAAACCGTGACCATCAAAATAAATTCCTTCCCTTTTTTCCTGTTTTAAGGATCATGTATTTAGAGTAATGCCAGTAGCTGATGCATTTAAATAATTTTTTGTAAGAAAAGTATTATTTGTTAGCACAGTTAAACTTTGCCTTTATCTTTGCATCACAGGAATAATTCTGATACTTCTGTCTTTTTTTTTTTTTTTGTCTTTTGAAGGCATCTGAAGCTAACCTTTTTTCAGAATCTGCTATCATAATTGTCACTAGAAAGAAAGTATTTGAGGTTATCTTTACAAGTACCCTAAAGGATAGTTTGCATGCTCTCTTTCCGTTCTTTACCTTACTTTATTCCCAAGTTATATTACAGAAACAGGTGACTAAATAGAGTATAGTCATCCGGCATAATAGAATCACAGAATCAGAGAGCAGATTGAGTTTAACTTCCAGTTCTTGAGAATAATGACCATCCTTTTCTAATTTATCTTAAGCAATTCCCAAGCATGCTTTTGAAGATTTTTATATAAAATCACTTTTCTGTAAACCATTCAGATTTGCTCCAGATAACTTTCTTTTTTTTAAGAAGCTGCTAGCTTAATACACCCATCACATGACCTATGAATAGGGGCAGTTTTAAATTGAACTTGGGATTTAGTGTGCATATATCTATACAGTATATAAACATTTTACATGAATCGTTGAATTTTTTAAACATTTTAGTGCTACAGAATTTCATAATATATCTAGCTGAGCATGTACATAATATGGTAAAGTTTTACTGGTTTTCTATACCTGTTTCTATGGAAAAATTAAATATGAATATGAGCTCATAAAACTTAAATCAATTACGTATTTGCTTGACTGTCAATCATAACTAAACTTCCATGTACCTGAATGCATCTCTAAGACAACAAGCTCCTGTATTTTCATCAGTGATTGCCTATCTGGTTGCTGGCCAATGACCCAGAAATTCTCACTTTCAAGTGAAAATGGGTGTAATAAAACCATAAACTAATGATTTTTTTAATCTTTGTGTTTGTGTTAAAAACTCTGATCGTTATTAATATTGAGAAATGGAGCCCTTCATTTACTGTAAACTCACTACATTTAGGCTTAAAAGGATACTGCGATAAATGTAACAGTAATTTGATTGTCTGTCACAGAAGACAATATTTTTCTTAAACATTGCTCAGTAATTTCAGTAAAATTCTTAAAAAGTTAAATACCCAAAGCAAAGTCACTGAGTTTTGCTGGTCTCTTCTACTGAGAGCTCAAATAAAGGATAACCATGATTACTCTGCTAACCTGTTGACATACAGGAGAGCAGAAAACTAAAGGCACAACACTGAAGTCCTGTATATATTTTGTAGCTGTTGTTCTCATTTCATGTTGTCATTTAATGCAGTAGTTTTGCAAGTGCTATTAAAAAACAAAGGCAATGTTTCTTTAAATTAGAAGTTAAGGCATAGGTCTTTTCAGTGATGCATATCATGAAGACTTACTTTGCAGATATTTACTAGGATGTTTACATTTTTATACATGTAGATAGTGAGCCACTTATCCATTCTTATTTTCACACATATAGCATTGGAAATAAAGATCCTCTTAGGTAAAACATTGCATACCAAATGAAATTCTTGTTCTTTAAATATTAGCTCAGTTTTGTGGTTTATGCTGTCCTTTTTACCCTTGGTAAAAAGTTGTTTGCTTTGTTCTCTCTTCCATAGTATCATATCCATAATTTCATCAAGACTCCAAACTGATATGTAAAGCAGAAACATTAAGCAAAGAATATTATGTATATATAGATTTCTAGTGACACCCATGACAAGAGAAACAGAAATGTATAATGCTCAGACTTTCCTTATAAGTGTCACAGAGAATTTTTGTAACACTGGTAAATATAAATCAGTCCTCAGGAAACCATACTGATTAAACAGCTTAATTTGAAGAGCATAGAAAAATTGTTGAAATAAAATGAAACTGCTTTTTATGAAGCCAGAAATAATAACATTGGATATAATGCTCATTTGATGAATACCTAAGGAAATAGATGATCCAAGAGAAAAGCATTTAGAAATTCTATGAAGGAACAGAAGGGTGATCTTGTTAGGCACTATGTGATCTCTAGTGAACTATTACAAACCTGATGGTTTATAATAAACTGGTAGCAAATTTCATAGAAAATTAGTAAAGAATTTCTACTACAATCTAAGTGTCTGAAGCACCTGCCTATTTAATAGAGCCTTCTTGGGTAGCATGTTATAATGCAAAGGAACCAGCTGTGAGGGCTTTGCTGTCATGGAATAATGTGAGAAAGGAAGCTGTTCCGTGAGCAACAAAACTTTTGAGTCGGCCTTTCTGTAGCCTTAGGTATCGTTTCCTTTATATACTACCACTTAAATTACTCTGCTCACTCCCCCCTCCCCCTCCCCATCCCCATCCTTTTTATTTTACTTCTATTAAGCTAAAGATGGCATGTTCTTTAGCAGAGCCAGCTTCTACTGTGCTGAAGGATATGGCTGGATTCTGCTTTTCTCCCTCAGAGGACTATAGATTCTTTTCCCCATTCCTTCACCCCGCCAGCTGTATTCATGAAATTTATTAAGAACATAAGATCTGCTCTTTGAATTGCGTTTGAAATTACTCATCAAACCAGAATTTGTTAAGGGGGACAGATGTCCACCCAAATGGACAATGCAAATGTATGAGCCTTATTTCCTTAGGAGGTAAGGCTGACAACAAATTACTGTAATTAATGTCTCACCCTGTCTATAGAAAACCTTTTGTCAAAGGAGGACAGAGTAGCCTGAGTGCACTAAATCCCCATAGACTGTGGAGGCAAGCGGTCACGCTTACTTTTGTGACACTGGCCAGTCAGCCAAAAAAACAGGTGGCCTAGAATGTCTTAATAGTATTTCCATCCTCCTGATGTAGCCTGAACACCTCTGAGCCTTGTTACAGCAGCCATTCTTGTCTGCCTGTCTTAAACCTGTTCAAAAGAATTAGTGCATATGTAAGGCACACAGTTCTTAGCATAATTCAGTCATCCCAGAACACTGCAACTGACAATGACCATCTAGAGGGCATCATGGTCAACTTGGGTGCTCCAAATCATGCATTTCAGTTTGCTCCGATAGATAGAAAACATCCATAGGGATGGGGGAACATGTTTCAACTCCCTTGCTGCCTCTGTCTTGCTGCTCCTTCCTGGAATAAGGGCATGGGAACTTCAGTTTTCATTCAACCTTTTGTTCTCAACAGCCTGTATGGTTTGGGATTTTTATTTTTCCCTGAGGAAAATTAGAAGTCTTTCATATCGTTGCCAGCTAATAGAGAATAGCTTTTAATTCATCAGCTACTTTTTAGATAAGGTAGGTTTGAATTGGCCATCTCCTTGTAACTTACCAGTTCTATCTTTTCCAGGTGACAAAAAATAATCTCCTTTCTATAAACAGAAGCTCCTTACAATCTTTAAATTATTCTTTTCCTAACAGAGTCTGGGGTATGGTAGCATGGCCAAGAGGTTTGGGGCTTTGGTACTGAATGTGAAGAAGGATGGAATGAAAGCATAGCAAGATCACAGAAATACTGACCAGTGGCCTTCTGGGCAAAAGTAGTACTTTTGTTTCTAGAAGAAGTAGCAACGTACTCAAGTCCTTTTCTTGTCAAGACCTTTACCTGGATGCAAGAGTCAAGAAAAGGCTTCTACAAGTGAAACCATTGCATGACCTTTTTGTCTTCTTGGACCTGTAAGTATCAGAGAGAGAGAAAAGTGAAACCCAGAGGTGGAGAGAGGAATAAAAAGGGAAGGGACTCATACAAATAGAGACTGGCCAGGTATGCATTTGACACTTTATTTCTGTATAGAAATGGTAAGAAAATTAAGAAAGGCTTAATACATATGAAGAAATGCTGAGAACTGCAGGCAGTCTGCACAACGTATTCCAGCAAATGCAAGTGGAATACGTGTGTATCAGTCACTCACCCCTATTACCAACAAATCACTCTGTTGGTACTCACATTTGAGACAGCTTTTTTTGCAGATGGCTGTGACCCCTGCTATCATTTATCAATGGCATTTAGATAGTCTTCTGTTTATAAAGTATCAGAATAATCACTGGACATCTTTGGCAGATCACACTAAGATCTTGAAAGCTGATGTTTCTCCCATCAGAGTGCATAAGGATCCGAAGGATTTTCTTTTTTTCTTTTTTTTCCCCAAAATAGGGTGTGGTTTGGTGTGCGTTGTTTTGTTTTTGTTTTTTTTTTTTTTTGGGGGGGGCGGGGGGGTGTTATTTTTTGTTGTTGTTGGGGGTTTTTGTTTAGTTTTTTTTTGCTTTATTTTATTTTCTTCTTGTTTAATTTTTAGTTTCTGTTTCTGCATCTCTCTGCCTACCATGAGCACTTCTCAATGAAAACAGAGTGGTGCAGTTCAGTGCTCCTTTCTGTTGCCTGCCTGCATTTTCTTTTAGAAGCAAGTTTCTCTTTACTTCTGGACCTTAACAGGTGTCTAAGATATGCAGCTGTGTTCCAACAGCAGGCAGTATTCTTCTGGAGCTTATTCAAATCTTTTTCAAGGTGTAGTAGTAGTTCTGCATTCATTCATATCTTTCTGTCATTTCTTTCTTAATCCAAAGACTCTCAATATACTTTCTTTTGTTTTCCATTCTGTAGGATGTACATGGAAAGGCAGAGGTATATGACTTTTGTAATGCTTTCTTTTTTACTACCACAGATGAAAGCCACTTGAAGAGTAGTCTTGTGACATACCATGAAATTACTGGAAGTCCTTCCCAACCCTAACTATCCTATTCTAATCCTAACTGTTCTATGATCCTATGGAGTGTGGACTCAAAACAACATGAAACAACTACTACCCTATAATGTGCTTCCTAAACTATATTCTAAATATATCCTATATCCTATAATGTATTTCTTAAACTAGATCCTAAATCTCTCCTAAAGTATATCCTAAAATTTGTTTTAAAAAGACATAGAAATAGACTAATAAACTTAGTTATAAACACAGTAACAGCTGTATTAATAAACATAGTAACAAGCACAGTAACGATGATAATATCAAGGTCCAGAGGCCAGGTCCCCACTTAGGGAGATGCTCCAGGGGGTGGGCGTTTGCTGGCAGGGCTGAGGAGTGGGCCAGCAAGGCCTCCTGCGAGGGCTGGGATGGGTCTGAGGGTGCTGCTCTGGCTCCAGGGCGAGGTGGTGGAACCTTCTATCCAAGCAGAAGGACATGGTGGCTCTGTCCTCACTGCTGCCAAGGTGGTGCTGGGGCAGCAAGGTGGAACGCCAAGCCCAGGCAGCAGAGCTCATCTGGGTAATCCAAAGTAGTAAATGGGCACCTGCAAGGGCAGAATCAGAAAGCGCTGATGAAGCCATGAGGTCAGGAGCAGGTGGGACTTGGCTCCTGGGTTTGTCGGTAGTGTGCTGTAAAAGAGGTCATTGCTAGCACAAGAGAAGGGCTTCTTACTGGTTCCTTACTGGCAACTACAGTGTTGCTTTGGTCCCTTCTCAACACATGTGATACCCCCAGAGCACGGGAAGTCGACAGAGATGTGCAGTGCCCCCTTGCCAGGCAGCAGGGCTCGGCAGGGAGCCTGGGAAGTTGGGGTATGGTCCCTTCCAAAACCCAAGCAGCAGCATCCCTTGCTCTGCCATACTAAAATCACAGGTTGGCAGGCAACGCTGGGGTAGTATGTTTCTCCTGACATACATGTTTCCCCGAGGGCAGGTACATGCCTCCTGTCCAGGACCATCCTGTGCACCTCAGAGTGTTTCCTATACTCAGAGCTTGGCAAAAAGATGGAGCACAGGCTCTGCTACATACCTGGGTGCCTTGTTCTTCCCCTGCTTGAATTTCTTCAGACTCCCATCCCTGACAGCTCAGTTTTGGTCTTCTTCCGGCATGGTGGCCCATTGCTGCCCTCTTCCCACGCTGCTCTTCGCTTCCTGGTGTTGCCTGAAGAGCCTGGGAACCTTTCCATTCAATAGTATTTTTAGACAGGTGAAGCCATGATTACCTTGAACCAAGTAAAGCCAGGCAGTTTTACCTTCTCTCTCTGGAAAATCTCCTCTGCTGTTCGCTCTCAGGGGCAACAGGAAGCACCTGCAATGCACATGTGTAGGTTAGAAGGGGGCAAGGACCTCCCTGCACAATTGCTACCCTAGCTCTAAAAGGCACATCTATTGGATGGGTTTGTTCAGCTCAGCTGAGCCAGTTGTGGTGGGATCAACGCACAAAGCGGGATGACCAAACTGCATCAGCCTTGCTCTGCACTTTGGCAGAGCTGCAGGCTGGTGGATGACCATGCTTGTCCCTGCGGTGGCAGCAGCCCCACCTTCTGAGAGGGGAGGCTTTTGTTGTCACACTGCTCATGCACTTCACTTACCTGTGCTGTTTCCAGCTCTGCTTGTGGTGCTGGTATCTCCTCATCCCCCTTGCTGGCCAGCCAGGCCACCTGCTCTCCAAGGAGTTGCTCCTGCTGGTCAATAAGGAACTCAACAAGCTGCATCACCTGCACACAGCAAACCACTGGTTTCACCGAGGGGGCTGATGAGGACTCAAACAGCCTTTCCCAGCCTGACCTGCACTTCTGTGCAGGAAGGTGCAGCAGTGGGGCTGCTCTTCCTGGCTGCTGTCCCATGGCTTTGCTGACAGGAGGAGGCAGCCAGGGCACTCTGAGCAGGTCCTGAGGGCACAGAGGAGGAGAGTTGCTGGGTTGGAGACAAGCCCTGAGGTTGCAGACAGCCTCTCTCTGGAGGAGCCAAGGGGATGGGATGGGACACGATGGGACGGAATTGGATGGGATGGGGACTCCTCAGCCAAACTGCCTTACCTGGATGGGCTGTGGCAGCATGCCATACTGGTTGCACAGATCTGCCAGGGGCCGGCCGAACAGAGCTCCTGCACCAGCAGAGCCTGATTGCCCTGGTGCCTGTACTGCAGCTGAGATCACTGGCGGTGCTAATGGCCAGGGCAGCCTCCTCCTGCTCCTGCAGGTCCTGCCTGCTGCCAAGGGAAACAGAGCAAAGAGCTGTGGAGGAGAAGCACCAGGAGAGTGCTCCCAGACTCCCTCAGTGCTGTCTCCCCATCACAGAGGGCACAGGAGAGGCGGCATCATTTGGGACCAAGGGGCTTCGGGGCTCAGCTCTCTCCTGCTGCAGAGGGATGGGGGTGGACGTGCCCTGCAGGAAGGGCAGTGGCAGCCCCATTGCCATACACGTGCCAGCCTGCAAGAGCAGGAGAGAACGGCCATCCTGCCCCTGTCTTCTCCACACTCACCATCCACATGGCCAAGTCCACCTTCACTGATGGAGAGGACAGGAACTGGCAGCTGCTTGGCACCAGCCTGCAAGGAATGGGCTGCACTTACCAAGGAGTCCCACAGCAGGAAGGGTCCCTGGAGAGCTGCATCAGCCTCTGGCTGTGTGTGAGAGGTGGGGACAAGGGACCCTGACCTGGGCCCAGCGCTGGAGCAGCTTCTCCAGGCTGCCGGCATCCAGTGTCATCCCCTGGGCAAGGGGAAAAGAGCAGAAGGTGAGGAGCGATGCCGCTGATGCTGGGCTGGGGCATTCCCTGGTGCAGAGGCAGGAGAGATACTCACAGCATGGCGGCCACTCAGCTCCTTCATCTCCAGCCGTATGGACGGCAGCTGGGTCACCCAGGCTCCCTGAACTCCTTCTGGTGGTCTGTGCATGGGGAAGGGGCAGAGAAAGAGCTGTGTGAGACCCGAGCCAGCTCTTCCCTCTGCTGCCAGCCTGGGGAGCACTTCCACAGTGCCTGGAACAGCCAGTGCCACCTAGCAGTGGAGAGGGAGCAGCGGGAGTGGCGAGGATGGGGCTGGGCAGTTGTTGGCTGGACACAGCTGGATGAAGCAGCTCTGCCAGCTGTGCCTAATCAGCAGTGGGGCACCTCTGCCTGCAGCTCTGGGGCACCTCTGCCCAGCTCAGCAGAGCTGTTTTCTAACTGTTTGGATACCACTCATGGAGCATCCCCCCATGATAGGAGCACGGGCAGCCCAGGCTGCAGTGCCAGGCAGGGCTTACCCAAGGAGGGCGCTGACCCAGAGCTCCTTCACTACTCACGAGCTGCCAAAAGAGAGGAGAAACAGCCTGAATGCCTGCTGTGCCCCAGTGGAAGATGCCCCATGGGGCAGGGCAGAGGTGCTGCCCACCACTCAGGTGGGACATTGCACCGAGACTCAGCAGAAGGTGACAACAAAGGAGCCACAGGGCCAGAAGAAGACAAGGGAGCTGGTGGCCTTCCCTTCCTCCTCCTCTTCGGCAGCATCACCAGCTGAGCCCTTCCCGCTGCTCAGCACCTGCAGCAGGCTCAGGGCCAGGCACAGCAGCAGGCACTGAGTGCTGCCATGTCTGCAGAGAACAGCGACAGGGGGTGGAGGTGGCCGAGCCTACTGGCTCCCCTCTAGCGCCTGCCTGCCATGGGCATGGCTGTGGGTGCAGCCAGCACCAGGGTCCTGGCGAGCTGGGGTTGGTTCTTTTTCTGTACCTGCTCTGATGCCCTGGTGCCAGGGTCAGGGCCTGGGAGGAGAGGCAGCTGGGCTCTGGCTGTCTTACTTGGTCTTGGCGATGACCACACTGTCTTAGAAGAGGAGGAGGTCCCTCTTCTTCCTCTGCCCATGGCCCTGGGTCACCCGCACACGCTCAGGCAATGCCTGGTTAGGCACACACTGCTGCTCAGGGCCAGGGTCATCCCTGCAGGACAGACGCCATCGGGCATGAGCAAGGCAGCTGCTTCGGGGCCTGGCTGTGCCAGTGCATCCCTGAGCTGTGGGGGAACCCACCTGGACCCACAGCAGCAGAGCCACTGCCCCATCCTGACAGGGCCACGAAAAGACTTGCAAATAAGAGCTCCTAATTATCAGGATTGGAGTGCTCTACCACAAAAAAGAAGCACCTCCAGTGCCGCTGGTGCTGCCACTCGCAGCACCGTCCTTGCAGGCACTAGGGCCATTGCTGGGCCAGCACCAGGTTAGTACAGAACACCATGGTGACCTCCATTCTGGACCCTGGGGGCCCAGATGAGGATGAGCGCTGTGGGGCTCTCCCCAGGATGCCCATGTGTCTGTCATACTGCGCAGCCCAGACCTGGACTAACATCAACAATAGCTATGCTAGGATGAGAACAGGGCCACAAATACTCTTTCATCGTTGTTTCCAATGTATGGACAGCTCCTTCCAGGGGTTCCTAAGTACATTCAGAAACCCTGCAGTTCTGCACACCAGGGTTTCTGTCCAGTTTAAATTCATTGACAAACTTACTTGTGGTGCAATCAACTCTGGAATCTAGATAATTGATTAAAATATTGAGCAGAAATGGCCCTTGAATTGATCCCTGAGGACCACCCCTGGGGATGGCTGCCAGCCAGATGTAGCTACATCCACTATAACCCTTGGAGCACTGCCACGCAGCCAGTTCTTTGACCAACACACCAGGTATTTGTTCTTCTCACAGTAGCACAACTTATCCAGAAGGCTACTGTGAGGGACAGTACCAGAATCTTTACTAAAAAACAGAACAACCACATCCTCTGCTTTCCTGACATCCACTAGGCAAGTGACTTTACCAGAGAAGGATATCAAATTAGTTCGACAGGACTTTTCCCTTGTGAACTGTGCCACATGATTTCATTGTCCTTGAAATGCCTTTCGGTAGCACCCAGGTGATCTTCTCCATTACTATGACAGAAACTGAGATTAGTCTAGTTCTGTCATTTTCTGGGTGTACTCTCATGCCTTTCTGATTGAACTGGAAGAAGGCTGGCTGTCTTCCAGTCAGCAGGGTCTTGCCCAGATTCTCAAGATCTTTGATATACGATCCAGAGGGATCCTGTGTGATTTAACTTCTAAGTTGTCCTGTGTGGAATCAGGAGTTGGACTCAATGTTCTCCATAGGTCCCGTCCAAGTCTGGATATATTCTGTGATTCAGTTATTCCAGTTGAAATTTGTTGATGTTATTATTTCAAGTGGAATTCCTGCACTTAATCAAACCAAGACACAGGTATAGAAGCCAAGGAAATTAGTGGAATAAATATTTTCTTTCAATCACAAACAAAACCATAAAATTTTCTTGCAGAATGCTTGCCATCGTTGTTTAGTAAAAGTATGACTCAAACAGTGAAACATCTGCTTCCATCCACTGTAAAAAAATACACCATATATAAGCAGGGATGTCATAACAAGATATTTTTGGCTTCTGAAGAACGAAACAGATGTTATAGATGTAAATACCAAACATGCTAAAACTTGATAAGTGTCAACGCTCTTCATGTAATCAATAAAGACAGAGAAGCATCTCCAGAAAGCAATCTGGATTTTAGATAGAGTGTCCCTCTGGAGATTTTTTTTCTGCTGTCAGCTGAGTGTGGAATACTGTTCATTTAATAGCCTTCTCAATTTTAAGATATAGTGTAGAGGAGTAGAGAAAAATCACCTCTGTTGACCTGCTGGTCACGCTTCTTTTGGTGCAGCACAGACACAAATTTCGTAGGGAGTTCTTTTCTTAGGTTACAGAGGAGAAATCCAAAGAATGCCATTGACATTGAAAGTTCAGTACCAGAAATTTCTCCAAGAAGATTGTGTCATCCCTATCTTGCCAGTGGCACTTCCTATCAACAATTATTATATTGCATTTTCAGGAATTTTAAGATGTTTAGGAAATTGAATTTGAATAACAGACTTTTTAATATCTGGCTGTTTTCATGTTTTGTAAATTTTTAATTCTTTTGTACTTCAGAAATAAGCATTAACCACTGCTTATTTTCCCATATACTTTATTACAGTTATATTTTTTTTTCTGAGTTCTGATTTTCTAACAAAGATAAGACAAATATGGAATCCTTATTCTTCATATTAATTTTCCAATGTCATTTTTGTCACAGTTATATCTTAATAACTTGCATTACAAACCAGAAGCTCAGGTGTGTTCAGATGTAGGAATCTGAGACCTATTTCTATAAAATGCCTATTTTCTCAGCCTATTTTTTCTTAGGAAAACAAAAGTTGTGAAAAACAGATGTTCAGTATCTTTACTCAATGTTATAAACTTATCTATAATATCATAGACGGTATTGTGGTACTTAAGTCTCTCACTAGTCAACTTACAATTTAAAATGAATGAATAATCATTACTTAAAAAATGCATTTTAGAGCTAAAAATTAAAGATTGTAAATCTGTCATCTTTTCCTCATCAAAATTGTAAATAAGGATTATTTTTTAAATAAGGATTTTTTAAATAAGGATTGTAATTAATTGTAACACCAAACTGTCCATTGTTGCTGTTGCAAAGGAATCTTTTACACTTAGGAATTATAAAATAATTATTAAAAAAAAAATGATATAGATTTATGGGTTTTTTTAAATCTTTCTATCCTTACAGTGTAGGATCTGATCTTCAAAGCATTATTTACCTGAGAAATCCTTACTACGTAAATAGTTATATTCAAGTGTAAAGTCATTAGCTGCATGAGTAAACTGTATATGATTGACCTTTTCTGTAATGCTATTGCCAACTTTACAAAATGGAACAAGAATCTACGAGCTCAAGGCTGCATCATGTCAGTTGAGATTTTTCTGCTGATTTCAGTATAAGCCAAGGAGGGCCTTAAAGATGTCAAAAAGACATTAAACCAAATCTATATTACTGGCTCACAGCAAACTTTGACCTCCCTCATTCTGGAGCTTGGTATACTCTTGAAAGTATACCAATTTGACCATTATTGAACGCAGTGACCTTTACTGGCATATCTCACCTGGAAGATATGTGCTTTTATTGGTCAGACAGAACACAGAAGGTCAAGCACAAACCTTTTCAGTCTGTTGATCAAAAATTTAATGTTTATTGTCCCTTGTTCAATGAAAAGTGCCCTAGAGCTCTGAAAAAAGGCAGTTAGACATGCTTGTATTTGGACTTGCTCCTTTCAGCAGCTGTTGATTCTTTGTACATTTGTACACTTCAGAACATGGAGCTGATGCAGTGTATTTTCGTGATTTATGTGATAGAGAAGGGCAAAAAAATCATTCTTGTTTGACTGACACAGAAGTTTGAGGCATCACACTAGTGTCTAACATTCCTTAGCGCTTTTATTCTACTATTTTTAATATATAATCATCTCAGAAAAGAATTTTCATTTAGTTTCAGCCCTTTTAAACTGCAATGCTGAGATTATTGTTTAACCTTATAAATCTTGGAGTTTCATAATAAGCATTATTGAGCCCTAATTACTTCAAACTTCATTAAACGGTTTGTTCCGTTGGAGATAACCTAGGCAAGCTGAATACTGGCTTCCTTATCAGTATTCTGTTTTCTTTCACAGGAGAGAATTAATGAGTTGTAGTTTGTCAAGGACAGAATTCCTACACTGCACAAAATAGTAGGTTTGAATTATGTAATTTAGAAGATTGCCAAGAGTGCTTTACTTAATACCATCTGGAAATGAGTCCATACATTATTTACTACAGAAGAGGAAAAAAATTATTTTTCTTTAAAGACTTGTTCTTGATTAATATTCCTGATATTACACCAATCAGATTATGCTGACGGTTGTAGAAACTACACATCGCTTTACCTGACTTACCTAAAAAAAATCTTAACATTTCCGGAAACATCAAATAAAAGACAACTTACATTTTGTGCTTTACACATCATGGATCTTTTTGTGAAGAAGTTATAAATATTTGTGTGTGTTCAGTGTATATAGCCTATGTTATGCTGAATCAAAATACAGCATCTATTCTTTTATATTAAAAAATGAACAAATAAAGTAAGTAAATAAATTCTTCATTTCATGTTAGGTTTTCCCAGGGAAATAAAAGACCCCATCTTAAAACATGCTGAATAGGGAATTTTTTTGTTTGTTTGTTTGTTTGCTTGCTTTTTTATTTGATTTTTTGTGTAAAGCAAAAAATCGTTCTAAGCAAGCTTTCTGGAAATATATGATTTAAAAAACAGATTTCAATATTCTTCTGTATCAAAGTTAAAATGTAAAAGAATCCAGCTATGCAGTAGAAAAAAAATTTTGATAAGATTCAGTCATTCATTCGGTCAACTTTCTGAATTATGTTAACGTCTTAGCACCTGACTTCCTCCTTACTTTTGGATTTATTTAAGATTTTTTATTCATTCTGCTTTTCTGTCTGTGGATGTTAGTAGAGGAAGTAGAAAGACCACTAAAAAAAAAAAAAAATCTACAACCAAATTTCCTGATATAAATAGTCCAGTGAAGGACCATTAAAGGAAAATTTTCCTTACTGCTTGAATTACTGGGGTAGCAAGTGCTCAGTTACTCTCAGGGAAAGGTATATGTACAGGTCAATCAAAAAGTAGCAGGTGTCCAATGCAGTTAACAGTTTCAAAATTTAGCTGTAGAATCCTAAAAAGAATGTCTGAATATGTATAAAGAGGTTTTTCTAATTCTTATACTTTGATGGTATTAAATGAGAAATAACAAGCATGTTAAGAATACCAAGGTGACCAGCTTGGGACATAAAAAAGGAAGACATTCATGCTTCCGAAGGTGTCAAAAAGTGTTAGAGCTTCGAGAGATGATTTTTTTGGTTTGGTTTTTTTTTTTTTTTTTTTAATATTAGCAACCTACTATTTCCTCTTCCTAACACATTCTGAAAAAAGTGTTTGAGTTCATTTAAAACTTTCTCAAGTATTTAGCAGGAGACAGCATACATGGACTATTTCATCCCAAATGTTTTAAACTGAGAAAAATTCTCAGCAGTGAAAAACAGGGTCATAAAAATAAAAAATCCAGGAAAATTAAACCCAGACATTCCTACCTACCCTACTTCACCTATGAGCAAAAAGAACAACAATTAATTTGCCAGGAAATTGTATGCTGGCAGGAAGATTTACTTTAGTCATCAGTTGAAACTGAAATAAAATAATCCTATAAAATCGATGGAAGAAAAAAAGCTCCCTTGAAGCCCTCAAATCTTTTTTCTTGTGCTTTAAAATATTCAGTACTTCTAATTTTGTGAAGCATACATTTCACCTCTGATGGTTTTTTATCTAATTAATGACTATTAACATTTTTGTGATCATGGAATTTGAGTTATAAATAACAATATGCCTAACTATTTCTGAAATTAAGAAAGGGCACCAATAAAAAAAGGTAGTCAAGAACTTCTTTGTAAAACAGTGTTTGTACCACATTAACCCACTCGGTTCAATTTACAGTCTCACACACAGGATGAACACTTGCAATTTTCTGAAGATATATGTGAATTGCATTAGTAGACATCAGTGATGATCCTCTACTATTTTAAGCAACAAAAGGTCCTGCCAATGACTTCAGATGAGCTGAAATAAACTGAGCTCTGTGAAAGTGAGAAAATAACAGAGAAAATTTTCATCAGGATTACTAAAGTTTACAATTACCAAACCAAAAACATCTCTTCTAAGCTAAGTTGAAATTGACCTTTAAAAAGCCAATCATTTTTATTGTAATCAATTTGAATAGTCAGAGTTTCTGGTTAAGTGGAATTACTTAAAAATGCCTAATACTACATATGTGAGTTGTCCCAAATGTTACAGTAAGAGTAGTCACTTTTGCCAGTAAAGCAGATATTTAAGTGCTTCCATAGTATGGCCTGAGGCTGGTATATGTATTGTGTGTCTGCTACAGAAATAAAAGTTGTTAATTTCCTCAGACAAGTAGATAGACAAAACTAAAATTGAAAGGGCAGTTACAGTAGCAACATTGCTAAACTGATAAAAAAAAACCAAAAAACACCTTATCCTCCACCTACAACTTGTTAATTATGTAATGCTATCAGTTTGGAAACAGAAACTGTATTTACTGGAACAACCAAGAAAAATTTGACTCTGCTTTCTAGTTAGAATCATAGAATGGTTAGGGTTGGAAAGGACCTTAACATCATCTAGTTCCAATCACCCTGTCATGAGCACGGACACCTCCCATTAGACCAAACTGCTCAAGGCCCTGCCCAACCTGGCCTTAAACACTGCTAGGGATGGAGCATTCACAACTTCTTTAGGCAGCCTGTTCCAGTGCCTCACCACCCTCACAGTAAAGAACTTCTTCCCGATATCTAACCTAAATCTCCCCTGCTTAAGATTTCCCGTTGTCCTATTGCTACAGTCTGTGATGAAGAGTAGCTCTCCAGCATCCTTCTAGACCCCTTTCAGATACTGGAAGGGATGCTATGAGGTCTCCATGAAGCGTTATCTTCTCTAGACTGAACAACTCCAGTTTTCTTAGCCTGTCTTTGTATGTGAGGTGCTCCAGACCCTTTATCATCCTCATGGTCCTCCTCTGGACTTCCCCCAACAGCTCCATGTCCTACTTAGTTTATGACAAAAAATAATTTAATCACTAGAAAAAGTAATCAACATATAGATTTTGCATTCTTATTAAGCTGAAAATAGAAAGCTATATTTCAATTTTCTAAATATAGAAGCCATACAGTTTGAGATTACCCACCTCATTTATTTGACTTAATGCAGTCAGTAGAGTATGAAGAACTGTTCTGCTGTCCAGATCTGGATGCCAAACTTTAGCTAAGCAGAAATGCTTTTCAGCAGCTATTAACTGAGAGAAGTGATCCTCCCCCTCTATTCTGCTATTGTGAGAACCCACCTGGAGTACTGCATTCAGTTTTGGGGCCTTCAGCATAATAAGAATGTGAACCTGTTGGGACAAGTCCAGAGGAGGGCCACAAGGATGATCCAAGGGTTGAGGCATCTCTCCTATGAAGACCATTCACTTCCATTCCAGCTTCATTAAACATGTTGAAAATTCAGTGTTCTACAGCTCCTAATAGAAAACTCCTCATTCATTTTAATGTTTGTTGGTTTTTGGTATTTTTTCTTTTCTTTTGAAAGGCTTTTCCACCTAGTAACCAGAAGTTTACAAAGATACTAAAAGGGGGAAATAAGACAAATATCTTTTTTTCAGCCCACTGAGCAAGCAGCACAGTGGGCTGAAAGTACTAGTACTAATACTAGGGCTGAAGCCCTAGTAGCTTCTTAGGGCTCCATCTTGCAATGAAGTATGTGGATAACATGTCTATCAATATTTTAAAGCATAGCTGCCATAGTGTGTAGGTACAACAGAAATGTTATCCATCCCTGCAGACAATAAAAACCAATAAGTACATATAAGCAAATACATAAACCTGAAAATTTTTTTCTTAAAAAAAATTTGCTTATGTATTCTTTAAGGAATAAAACCACAATGCATTATTAGTCTCATATAATTGTCATATTTTAGTTCAATTTAAAACCTAGGGTTTTTTGAAAGTTTTTTTGGGGTTTTGTGGGGTTTGTTTTGTTTTCTTTTCTTTTCTTTTCTTTTCTTTTCTTTTCTTTCATGCGGAGAAGTCTATAGATGTGCTGGGATACCTTAATCAAAACCCATTTTTATCTCCATAGTTCTTAGACCCAAATTTCGTAGACCCAAAGTTAAACAAATACTGTAATATATATGTAGATAAAATTTCCATATCATAAAATGCAGAAAATTGCTTAAAGGATATAATTCTTAATATAGTTATAATTCTTAATACAGTTCTAGATATTTCAAAGTAATTTTATTAAAACTGTATATTCAACTGTTCCTAAATGATTTTATGCCTATTAAATTCCATTTTAAAAGCTACTGAAGAATAATGCATGACATCAACTGTTACATTTCTACCTACTCAGAACACATACTCTTTTAAGAACTAGTACATATTGTCTGAGACCTGTAATTCCAGCTTAACTATGGTTTAGTAAGTCATGTCTGAATTGTAACATTAAACATTAAACCAGTGTAATTCTAGGAATTAACACCAATTTTATAACCAAAATCCAGTTTATATCAGAAAATTTATACTCTAAACACAGCCGTTCCTTGCTCTGATTGGATGAGTTGGTTCAAGTGGTTACTTTTTGAGAAACGTATGTGTACCTCACAAACCTCTCTAAAAAGCCTAACAATAAAAGGGTTTAATACAGAGACTTGTAATGCAAAATAAGCCTTCAGTTCTAGAAAAAAATAGATTCTTTGGTGGCTGTCTGTATATACAGGATAAAAAGCCTCTTTTAAAATAAAAAACATTCAATGGATAGAAGTGGATAAGTAGATAAATGGATAAAATTCTCCATGTTTGGTGTCACTTAATTAAAAACTGTCTTTAGCAATGAAAAGAAAATAAAACAAGGATTGTCTTAAAAGTCAAGGTTTAATATGAGATCTAAACTAAGTGTATTTTTCTAAGGAAAAAGGAAAAATTAGATCATAAATTTTCCTTACTTTCCCTTATTCTTTATCAAACTGTTAAATGTTCTTTTCTGGTGGTTACAAATAAGCTTCCATTATTGTCAAAGTGTTGGTTCCTAGTCCCTTAGCTGCCCCTATTGTGGGGCTAATGTATCACTGAGGTTTTTTTGCAAAATAACAAAGAATATAGTGATGGTCATGTACATATTTAGACTGATATACTGATACTTTTATCCAGGCTAAAAATCTGTCATTTTTCATATCACTTTATCCTGCACATGAAGGCATAAGTTAGTTACTGGATTTTTTTTACTGCAAAACGAAATCTTGCATGTATGTCTCCTGTCTTATAGGAATTTTACTGAAATTTAGGATGAGATCTTGCCATCTTTTCTGATTTTGCACTATTCAGTCAAACTGTTCAGGCAGCAATACAATTATGGTGAAAGGCGGTGGAGAAAACGGACTTTTCATATTTAACTTCATAAGACTATAATAATATTTTTCTTTAGCAAAGGGTTTTCCTTTCACAGCTCATGTGAATTAACCTGCATTTATGCAGAGGACATTTCAGAAATGTTATCAGTCTGTTTTATTTGCTTATGCTGAAGTTGTCCCTGGGGAATACTCAGACTTAGTTATTCTGACTAAAACATGCTGCTGTTTATAGCTTTTTCATATTTTTTGCTGAAGGTTAAATATACCTGGAAGATAAATCCTGGAAGATCTTGGAATTTTTCAGATGCTCTTACTTTCCAAAATACTTTAAGTCTCTGTAATCATCATGACCAGGAAACTGATATAAGTTGAGGAATTAGTGAACCACAGTGCAATTAACCTGAGTAGGTGCCAACGTCTGCTGCATTGTGCTGTGCATCCAGGGTGGCCTTCAGGCTCTGTTGGTCTGCCCAGATCTCTTGGCCACAGGATAAACTCAGAACAAGGAGCCTCCAGGCAGCTTACACTTGCTTCTGGCAATTATACCACCTGCATGGCCTTTCTAGGCAAAAGAAGCGAAGCAAGAAGTTTTCATGCAAACACCCTTTATGAATATTTGGTTTCTTGTAAGAAAATTATGTAATAGCCTAAATGACCAAAAAGGAGGCACTTCTTTCCATTGAGGTATCTAAGGATCTCTGTGTGAAACAGGAAAATCTGTCCTGTCCATCTGATGCTGCAAAAATGCTGTATGAATGGGTTCTTAACATCTGAAGGTGTGGAAGACTTACTTGTTATCTATATTATTATAATTCTGTCTTATTCACATTTTTAACTTGCCATTTTTTCACTGTTGGGCTTTTCTTACTAAAAGCCAGAAAGAAACCTGCAACCTCTCTTTCTCTTTCTCAGCCCACCACCCCTTTCCCTGCTGCAGGAGAATCACTAAACACTTCATGCATAATTTCCTTTAATTTTCAGGGAAACTGCATTTTAACTCAGTGTCATTTTTATGGACAAGAAAGAAAGGGTTCAAACTGATTTAAAAACCAGTAACATACTTGAAGCATGATAGAATTTACTGCAGATTGTTCCGGTACAATACCGTGATTTTGGTTTTGTGTTGCAGGTTGGTTTTGTGGGTTGTTTTTTCTTTAGGTTTTTGTTTTCTTTCTTGTTGTTGGTTTGAGCATTTTGTTTTTTTCTATTTTTCTAAAATGCATTCTCTATGAATGAAGTGTTCTAAAATTTATTTTGATACCTTCTCTACATAAAAGAACATTTTCCCCTTCCATTGTAAGGTAATCTGTTACAAAAACTGGGAGAATGCTAGAAAATATCTTTATAAAACTTACAATTCAAAATAATTCTTCCAATTTTTTAAAAGATTAGATTGAATGATGACTTTCAAACAGCAGTCTGGCCACTTACATCACTGATACAGTGCCTGATCCTTAATTTCTCTGCTGGATTTCTAGATACCAAATTTGCACCATTTATGAGGGTATTGTTTTGAAATGTCTACAAAGCTCCTTTTGCCTTTCTTTTCAGGATATAGAAATCAAACCATTCAGGCTTGGAAACTGAAAAAAAAAATGCATACTTCTAACTTCAAACTTTCAGCTATCTAGGTGAAAACCCAATCTCCATCATCCCTTGTGTTTCAAACTACACAGCATGAAACAAACAGAAATCTTAAAATCTTAAAATAGGTTTTGAAACAGTGAGTAGCATTCTTCCCTCAAGTTCACTGGGTAGAATTTCAGTAACTTTTAAATTTCTGTGAACCTAACCGTAGTCATGACTCAGCAAAAACAAAAAATGTGGCAAAAAAAATCCAAGGTGTTGTTTTCATTTAGCATCATTTCACAATATGAAGTAGCCCTGAAAAAGTTTCATTTCATTTAATTTTAAGTGAATCTGACATAAATACAGTGGCATTCTGTATCAGCTGAGTGTAAGTAAGAATCAGGTTACTGGTTTGTTAACCCACTGTGTCATCATACTCCTGAAATATCAGTTAAGGCTATTGCTTGCATTTATAATGCATAAATTTTGTGGAAAAGAAAATTTAGTTATTTAGTTATCTTTGTCGTGGCTTAATAGACAGCAGCAATGACAATAAAATAAATGCTGTAAAGTTTGCACTATCTAACATGTGCAAGGAAGTCTTTATGAGTTAGTGTGTCACTTAGCACTATTCCTGTGTGGTGAGGCCAATTTACCCACAAACATCTTCATGCTGTAAGCAAGTCAGGTATAGGCAAATGAATCAAGTCCTAACTCAAAACTAGAAGGAAAGAAGCTCTAACTCAAACTAACAGGAAACAAGTTGGACTCTAATATACATTAAGATATTTTAAGGGGAAAGAAACCTAAATGGAAAATTTGTATAATGGAAGATGTAAACTATTTGCCACACTCCTACTGTTTGCTTTAATCAGAACAGTTGGAATTCAGTTTTTCATATAGTAACACACACATTTCTCTATGTAGATATGTATTCAAGCCACTTACATTTCTTGAATTCATGGAATCATAGAATACCTCAAGTTGAATGGGACCCATAAATATCATTGCTAACTTGCCCATAGATGGAAAAGCAATACATTTTGAAATGTCCTTAGGTCTTGTGTAAAAGATATGGATTCTCTCCAAGTCTTGTCTGCCAGCCCTAAGCATCTCAGATTCTCTGTATCTCAGATGGTACAAGTGTCTGCATATGTTCACCTAAATCAAGTCTTTAGTCAGTACAATCAATATCACCTTGAAAGCTGCTCATGTCACCCTAAGTTAAGCACCTTCATGTGGTCAGCTGGATAGTCCTTAACTCCATTGTCTATACTGATTAAAGGCTTAATTAACTTGTCCACATATATAATATCGATGTTTAGTGACATCTGAGGTCTGCATGAGTCTGGCAGACATGGCCCAAGACTGCGAAAGACCTGCCCTTTCTGGAAGGGCAGATGGACTTTATGTGAGATAGTCTCATATAAAAAGATGGCACTGGACACCTGTGTGTAAGCAACAGATCTGAATGCACACGTACAGAGTTACATTACAGTTAAATGGCCTAATCTTAAATTCCACTTAATGTATGCTTCTAAGTTATTAACATATATAATCAAATGATTCATTGAGATTCTTGTACCATTCTCTTCTTCAGAAGGCAGGTCACTAAGAACCTCATTTAAAATTAAAGGTAGAAAATTTTCTCTTCTTATCTTCACTTGAGAACATGACTTCCAGAGGTCACATTTCTCACAATTGATTATTTTCCTTTTTGGTCCCAACACCGATCCCTGAGGGACACCACTCGTTACTGGTCTCCAGCCGGACACTGAGCCATTGACCACAACTCCTTGTGTACGGCCATCCAGCCAGTTCTTTATCCATCAAATCGATATCTCTCCAATTTAGAGAGAAGGATGTTGTGTGGGACAGTGTCAAACGCTTTGCACAAGTCCAGGTAGATGACATCAACTGCTTTACCCTTGTCCAACAGTTCTGTAGCCCCATCATAGAAGGCCACCAAATTGGTCAGGCAGGACTCCCCCTTAGTGAAGCCATGCTGGCTGTCACCAAGCACCTTGTTGTTATTCATGTGCCTTAGCATGCCTTCCAGGAGAATGTGCTCCAAGATTTTCCCAGGCATGGACTTGAGACTGACTGGTCTGTAATTCCCCGGGTCATCCATTTTCCCCTTCTTGAAAATGGGGGTTATATTTCCCTTTTTCCAGTCATCGGGAACTTCACCTGACTGCCATGATTTTTCAAATATGATGGCCAGTGGCTGAGCAACTTCATTTGCCAGCTCCTTCAGGACCCACAGATGGATTCCATCAGGTCCCACAGACTTGTGCGCATTCAGATTTTTAAGATGGTCTCGAACCAGATCCTCTCCCACAGTGGGCCCAAGGTCTTCATTCTCGCAGTCCCTGCGTCTACCTTCTAAGACCTGGGTGGTGCAGTCAGAGCCTTTGCCAGTGAAGACCAAGGCAAAGAAGTAATTCAGAACCTCAGCCTTCTCCAAATCCTGTGTAGCCAGTTCTCCTGAGTGCTTCCTCAGGGGGCCTATGTTGTCCCTAGTCTGTTTTTTGTTTGCTACGTACCTGTAGAATCCCTTCCTGTTATCCTTAACATACCTAGCCAAGTTTAATTCTAACTGGGCCTTAGCCTTCCTAACCTGGTCTCTAGCTTTCTGGACAACATCCCTGTACTCTTCACAGGCTGCCTGTCCCTGCTTCCACTTTTTATAAGCCTCTTTTTTCCTTTGAATTTTCCTCAGCAGCCGTCCAAGGAGGTCTCCTGGCCCTTCTGCTGCACTTCCTTCTAGTTGGGATGCAGCACTCCTGAGCTTGTAGTAGGTGATCCTTGAATATCAACCAAGAGTCTTGGACCCCCCTGCCCTCTAGGGCTATATCCCATGGAACCTCACTAAGCAGGTTCCCGAAGAGGCCAAAGTCTGCTCTTTTGAAGTCCAAGGGCAAAGTCTGCTCTTTTGAAGTCCAACTTGATGAATAAGAATTGCCCTGAGAGTTTATCACAGCAATTGCCAGCATAGGAGTTTATTTTCAGTCTCATTTTATAATGAAAGGATTGAGATCTGCCTATGGCAACCATATATGATCCCAGTAGTGTTACACTGCAGCTACTTTGAATCTCTGTAGCATCATTATTGTGAAATGCATAGAGTGTGATTCTGTGAAATGCAGTATTCAACTGAAATGCAGTGTGTGAAATGCAGTGAAACGCAAAGTATGACTTCTTAAGTCATGCTTTGGAAGAAATAAATAACAAAATATTTGTCTGTGTATGCAAAACTGAAATTCTGTGCAGAAATAAATAATAATACGGTAGTAGTACAATAATATGAATCAGTAAAGAAGTCTATTATCAGGGAAAATATCAGGCATAGTCTGCTTTCAGATGTGAAGATAGAACCATGAGCTAAATAATATATAATTTTACCTCAAGAGTTCAAGAAAATGTCAAGAGTTTTTATTTGCTTTCAGAGAAACCCACAAAAGCTGAAGAAAATATTATTTCACTTTTTCAGCAAAATATGAATGGATGAATTTGGAGGGAAGGAAAAAAAGGTTTGTGGGTTTTTTTTTTTTTTATGTCTTTCAGCCAGAGATAGAGAGTCAAAGAAAACTCTAATATTCAGAGAGATTTTCTAACCTTAACCTCAAGCTAAAGCCATCAGGAGTTGCCCAGTAATGGTGACAGCGCATGATTCATTTTGCTTATTTCATCGTGCTAAGGACAATTGTACAAAGACAACAGGAAAAAATAAAGCAGTCTGTGCCTTTTCTTGTTGATACATTTCATAGGTTGCTTCAAAGTTAAATCCTTTTCACCAAATTCTGCACCTGAAAATGCTCAGGGAACAAAATCAAATGTAATACTTATTTTTGTTTATTTTTTTTTTTTTTACTACAGAAGTAGTAAGAATTGAAAAAGTATGAGAAATCTCATTTAAAAAATAAAAGCTGCCGGTTTTGTTTAACAACATTAGTCACAGTGTACAGCAATTCAAGTTGTTAGTAGATAGCTGCATCTTATTCTATAGTCTTTTGAATCATAGTATAAATAAGTGAATCTGAACGAAGATACTTTATCAAGCATCATTATACAGAAAACTTGTGACACTTTGTACATAAGTTTGAATCCTTTAGCTTATCTCCAGCAAAATTATTCATGGCTTGGACTCACCTGTGCCAGCGCTATATTCCTCCCGTTACTGAAGCATAAAAATAACTTTCCTTTCTTCTGCATTTTTTTCTTATAATGCTGCTGTATTGAAAAAAGTAAACTATTATCCCAAGTTTACAATTAGGAAGCTGCATTAGAGAAATAGCAAAGCCTTAAGCCTACGACTTAGCCTTTGTAGAATAAAGTACTGGAAAGTCTCTTAATGCCTAAGAATCTCCTTGGCCCAAGATTGAATTTTTCTTGTTGTGGTACTTACAGAGAATGAGTGATATTGGACTACTCAACTTTTGGAAAATTAGACTCTTTGAATATTCAGTGTTTCATTTGAAACAGGGAAATTGCTATCATAGAATGTGAGACAGTGTAAGTAATAGGACTCTTTCAGGTCTCTGAGATGCCTGCAGCTACTGATCTTATCTTCAGCTTAATCTTCTTGGGTCTTTGAAGAATCCACATGGACAAAAAAAAAAAAAAACAAAAAAAAAACAAACATGAACATACACAAAAAAGAAAAAAAACATAGAAAGTTCTAGAATAGCTTTGTTTGCCTGATGCACGTCTGTGGTTTCTGAGATAGAAGTTCTTCCTATAAACATGACATTGGCATATTTCACTGTATGGCCTTATATCAAAACATGATTTGCTCTCAAACACTGAGATGGTTTCTCTAATGATTTCTGTTTTTTCTAAACTAATAATTATTAAGTATTTGTCTGTGGTACCTATTTAAGAAGTTGATTATTGCCATGTAAGCAGTGTTATAGGCAAGTCAGAGCTTTAACAGCCCCCTGATGTATGTTCCAAATGGATAAAGGATTACAGAGGTTCAAGAGCAGCACATTTTTTGCATATTTTTTTAAATGTTCCCTGAAAATTGGTCATTCCAGAGCAAGCACAACTATGTGAAGATAAGAAACTAGCTTTCTCACGCTATGCAAATTCCTACCCAAGTCACAGAACGTCACTTCTCTTCTGGAGCTGAGAGGATCTGCACATTTGAACTTCACAGAGTTCAGATCAGCTCTCTGTCCTTCTCCTTCATCCTCAGTAATTGTTATTGACTGTGGCATTGTAACTCTAAGATACATGTGAGCAAGTGGATACAAAATCAATCTTCACTTAGTCTTTTTTTGGGAATTTTTTTTCTTTCTGTTCCTCCCACTGATGAATAGGTTATGACATTTAAATGTGCTTAGGTGTGGGGTTTAGCTCAGTCATTTTTAGAGGCTGAGGAATCATTTAAAATACAGGCTGTGGCAAATGTGTCCTGTGACTGAGATAAGCACTTCTAAGTACAGTTTCCCATCAATGTCATTCTGATTCTGGAAAAAAGTAACACATCTGTAATGTAAGAAAACTTCCTTTTTACTGACAGTAAATGCATAGGCATTGTACAAACATAAAATGAACTCCACCAGAGACTGTCAGTGAAAACAGGCATTTTTTTTCTTTGCCCAGGCTGATTTATTTTAATTAGTCTCCAAAAAAAATTGTGCCTCTAAATGTTCTTTTAAGATGAACATAGAGGGGCTTTTACTGAAAAGATGAGAACTGGGGCAAAGTTAAGTTTCTTCTGCTACAAAAAAGAAACCTTTAGAAAGCAGAAAGGGTGAACTCCAGAGATACCTGTGCTGTTGTGGATTAGGGATGGGAGCATCAACTACAACTATTGAAAAGACTATACACACCTTTCTTGGTTCACCTCTGGCAACCAGACTGATTTTCTGGGATACTAACAAAAGCAAAGGAGGCATTTAGGGCTATAGTCTGCTCTAGGTTTGATAAGTGCTAGCCTGAATCCTTCAGTGGAATTTAACTTCAGTAAAGTCAGTGGGAGCTTTCTCACTGAGTTCCAGGGAGACAGAATTTCATGCATACTCTGAAGAGCTTGGATTTGAGATGAAAAGCAGCTACTAACAAAACCAGGCAGGTATAAAGTCATTCTTTGTCTGACAGTGGCTCCTTTGTGTGGAACTGTCTCTTCAAGTAGAATGGGATGGAATAAAATAAAATGGAAGAAAACCAAATTATTTTGCTTTTCTTCTGCACCAGTTAACCAGGCTGAACAGACAAAGCTCGATGAAACTGCAGTATCATAAAGACTACACAGTATTTCACTGAGCTGCTTTTTGGAACATTTGCCCTTTATCTATCAAAGATTTTGGTAACATGATTATGAGAATTCAAGAGTGACTGGCTGAGCCAACAGTGGGCTTGGGGGCTATATCAAAGCATGCAATAATCTATTCAGTCTTGAAAGGCTGCTATTAAAAATGGCGAAAATAAAATGCAACAAGAATATGGTAGATCTAAAGAACTGCCTACATTTATTTTAATAATGTAGTAAAATGCCAAATTTTATTAAGCTAAATACCGTTTATGTTTTTCTTTCCTGAGTGAAAAATATTTCCTCCTTTCTGATTTTTAACAAGTAATATTTCTCCCATATGTTCCTAGTTCAGTAAGAATCTACTGAAGTGAATGCTTGTACATATGAATTTAGAAATCCTGGAAAGTTTCAGAGTTTCTCAGTGAAATAAAGTAAAGGTTTATTGGTAGCTGATTAATTTATTTAAATAATTTTAAGTCTTCAATTTCTTCTGTAGGTGACCTGCCTCGTAAGGCAGTTAAATGGATAAAATTACAGAAAAGTAAAGTCATTTGAGCTCACAAGTAATGCATTAAAGCAAAAGGATTTGTAATCAAATCAACAACTATCAAAAAAATAAAAAGCCATTATGTTTAATTTTTACTCTTCATTGTGTTATGCCATGAAATTACAAGCAACGGGTTCAGCACATTAACTTCTATGGAGCCTTTACTAAAGTTTTAGGTTTTGTTGAGGTTTCTTTTTCATTTAACACCAAATTTTAGAATATAATTACAGTATTTTAATCTAATAGCTCAAAATGCTTTAGTGTGCCATTCAAGAGATTACTTTATGGAAATAAACCCAGAGTTTACTTCAGATTTCAAGATCAAGACTTTACAAGTCATTTATCCTGTGAAATGTAAAGACATCTTGGAGTAGTTTGGACATTACCTTTGGTTACAATGACCAGTGGGCTTCTGAAAAAAATAGGTTTGGACACTTGAATATACTAAGAAAAAAGTTATCCTCATGGATGGCTGGGTGGCTTTTCCACATTATTATTTTATAGCAGGGAAGAAGAAAACTTAGGCCTGCCACTGTCAGTTAAGTGTTTAAGATAGATGTGCCACTGTTAGTTCTTTGGTGGAAAGGGTAGTTATGAATTTAAAAGAAAGCAGTGTTCACATCTCTTCAAACAAAATCAAAGCCTTGAAAATTTCAGCTGTAGCTACAGTTTGAATAGTAGCATGAATAAAACTAATCTCATGAAGGCACAGGAAAACTCAGAATCCATGACAGTCTTTCAGACTGTTACTCTTACAAAACGACAGCACTGGAGATAGTAGCTGTATACTGAATGCAGAAAAAGGCAGAGTTTGGGGTGTTTGAAGTGCTGTTGTGGTTTAAGCCAAGACAGCAACCAAGTACCACACAGCCATTCACTCCCACCCCTGATCACAACCCAAGCCGGGATGGGGAGGAGAACCAGAAGAGGGTAAAACACACAGGTTGAGATAAGAACAGTTTAATAATTGAAATCAATTAGAATACAATAATAATAATATCATCAATAACAATATTGTTAATAATACATAACAATAGAAAAAGGAGAAATGAAAATTTAGAAAGCATAAGTGGTACACACAATACAGTTGCTCAACACCTGCTGACCAATGCCAGCTCATTCCACAGCAGCAGATAAAGGGGTGATTGGTGACGCCAATATGGCTTCACTAACAGCAAATTGTGCCTGACAAATTTAGTGGCTTTCTATGATGGGCCACAGTGCTGGTGGGTAAGGGAAGAGCAACTGATGTCATCTGCCTTGTGCAAGTTATTTGATGCTGTCCCACACAACATCCTTGTCTCTAAATTGAAGAGGCATGGATTTAATAGATGGACCACTCAGTGAATAAGGAATTGGCTGGTCACACCTAAAGTTTTGTGGTCAATGGCTCAAAGTCTAACTGGAGATCAATGATGGGTGGTGTCCTTCAGGGGTTGCTATTGGGACTAATCCTGTTCAACATCTTTGTGGGTGACATGGACGGTTGGGATTGAGTGCACCCTCAGCAAGTTTGCTGATGACACCAGCTGTATGATGCACTTGACATGCTGGAGGGGTGGAATGACACCCAGAGGTACCTTGACGTGCTTGTGAGGTGGGCCTCATGAAGTTCAACAAGGCCAAGTGCAAGGTCCTGCACCTGGGTTGGAGCAATCCCAGGCACAGCTACAGGCTGGGCAGAGAAGAGATTCAGAGCAACCCTGTGGAGAAGGACTTGGGGGTGTTGGTCAATGAGAAACTGAACATGAGCCAGCTTCAGTGTGCACTCGCAGCCCAGAAAGCCAACCGTATGCTCATCTGGTTTCACCAAAGTTCAGCTTTTATTAATGTGATGATTGAAAGGGAGTTGGGTTCAGGCCACAACGTCTGGAGTAGCGGTGATGGGAGCTGCAGGATGCCCAGTGTGGTGACGGGTATCTAGCTGCTGTAGAAGTGGTATGTAGCTGTCAACAGCATGCAATTTAATTCTTTGCCTGTTTTCACACAAAATTTAATCCCCTTAAGGTGTACACTGAACTCCAGGTAGGACCATTCTCGCTGGCTGTAGTGTAGAGCACATTTTTCAAATCACCCGGTCTGGACTGGTCCGGGGGCTACTGCATGAACTCTCTCTTGTGTAATTTGTTCAAGGTCTTGTTGATGTTCAGGGCCTCACTTGAAATCACTCTTCTTCCAGGTCATGTGATAGAGAGGGCGTACAATCAAACTGTAATTTGGGATGTGCATTCTCCAGAACCGCACAACACCCAAGAAAGCTTGTGTTTCTTTCTCATTAGTTGGTCGAGACATTGCTGTTATCTTCTTGATTACATCTGTGGGGATCTGGTGAAGTCCATCTTGCCATTTTATTCCTAAAAATTGAATCGCCTGTGCAGGTCCCTTGACTTTATTCCATTTTATGGCAAAACTGACTTTTAGCAGGATTTGGATTATTTCCCTCTTTCTCAAAAACTTCTGCTGTATCACCCCACACAATAATGTCATCAATGTATTGCAGATGTTCTAGAGCTTGCCCCTGTTCCAGTGCAGTCTGGATCAGTCCATAGCAGATAGTAGGGCTGTGTTTGCACCCCTGGACAGTCAATTCCAAGTGTACTGGACACCTCTCCAAGTAAAAGCGAACTGCATCCAGGTAAAAAGTGACACAATTGACATCCTAATCACAGCACTCACGGCTGCATATACTAAGAAGAAATATATGGTTAAATACAGTATTTTTCATAATCAGTGTATATGGTCTTGGTCCACTTTAGCAAACTGAGAATAATGTTCATAAACTGTTACTAAAATCAACACTGCATCATTTCCCAAAGTACGAACGACAGAAAGAAAAACACTGTTAAACCGTTACTTTTCTGGACTGTATAAATGCACTAAATGAAAGCTTCACACACATGTCAAGCAGGTGAGAGATTTTACATACTGCACAGGAAATAATACCTCAAAAAAATACTAAAAAAAAAAAATGCCAAGAAAGAAGGAAAACAAATCAAAACAAAAGTAGTGAGAACAGTAGCAGCAATATTGTTATGCAAACCATCTGTACTGATAAAAACATTGAGATGTCACTCAAAAGTAAATACCAAAATTACAGAACTGAGTAAATCAGGTTTCAAGCACTGCACAATAATAATGAGTGAACAATTAGCCATTTCAGTCCTACCTAAAGTGGATATACTACAACTAGGAGCTATCTCAAGACGGTTGGGATTTCCTTAAAGTTTTGAAGATAAAAATCAACAAAAAAGATGACGAGAAGAATATCTTTTTTAATATCCAAATAAAACCAAAGAAATTCTGCCTTCATTCTTCCCTCCATTATCTCAGCAGCATTTAGTAATAATCTAAGAAAGAGGCTGTCCCAGCAGAACTCCATTATGCCAAGGTCCATTCATGCTGTGCACTGCACTAGCAATAAGGACAAATTTGACCAGCACAATAATTTGTTGTCAGTACAGTACAAGTAAGAAAAATTAGACTGAATAGAGTGTTACGTAGCTGTGGTTAGTCCTCATCCTGAGAGTTATCTCAAATATTTTTTGTAATTCAAGTTATTATAACAAGTGATTATAACAAGTAGATATGCCTTAAGAAGATATCTGTTCCAATTGCTCTCAAGTAAAAAGATCATATAAGAAAAAATGAAACACAAATACTACCAAAAAATGCCTTTATGACAGCAGTACTCTTAATCAAGAAAAGCCAATCTTTACAATCCCAAACATTTCTCTTGAACTTTTACTACTTAATCCTGTCCTCCTCAAATTATCCAAGTAAAACTGGAAATCTGTTCTTTCAAACTTACTCAGAAATATTTTTCTTCTTTCTTTCTCTCTTTGGTATGGTCATTTCATAAAACCAGAGCACTGGAGAGAAAAAAACTTTCTCAGTTAAATATCATCATTACAGAAAGTGTAAACTATGCAAACAAAAAAAGATAGTGCCCTTGTAAGACAAGGTCGGTTAACATTCTTAACTGAGTAAAGCAAAAAGAAGTTGGACTGAACAATTGTAAGACACAGATATTCATAATTCGTGGAGAAATGTCTCTCACACACACAGAATCTTCAGGTTGTCTTTGAACACCAGAGGAGCGTTTTGATTTCCGTTGTTCCTTGTTACTACACATTTTTTTTCACTATAACAGAGTCATAAAATGAGTTTGGGATTTTCTTTTTGAAATTTTCAACATTTTCCCCTGTCTATAAGAAAAGAGAAAATGAAGAAAACCCAATTTTATAGGAAAAATAATTAGTGTCTGTAATTGCTGTCCTTATGTTAATTCTCCAAGAGTATGTGATCATGAGCATATCTAATACAATTATACAAATTTTGTGAAGCAGAAAGCAGAAAATTCTTTATTTGCAAAAATGCTGAAAGTAAAAATGCAAATGATAAGTTATCTGCAAGTTAACGAGAGTTTCATCCACCTTTTTCATGAGTATGATCTTATTTCATTTGTCCAGATGATTTAATTGCATATTATTAACTGAGGTATAAAACTGTACAGGACCAGAAACTTGTTATTTACTTTTCCAGCAGAAACACAGTGTACTGGAAGAAAATAAGGTACCAAAATTGAACACATTTACTATAAATCTTTAATAAACCACATATCTATATGAAAAGGAAACAAAAAATACATTAGAATACGGAATTCAAATAATGGCCTATAAAATAGAAGCGGAATCTGAATATGTATATCTGAATCTGAATATGGACCTGGGGCGTGCTGATTGACAGCCAGCTGAATATGAGCCAGCTTGTGCCCAGGCAGCCAAGAGCATCCTGGCCTGTATCAGCAATAGTGTGGTCAGCAGGGCCAGGGCAGTGATCATCCCCCTGTACCGGTGAGGCCGCACCTCAAATCCTGTGTTGATTTCTGGGTCCCTCACTACAAGAAAGAAATTGAGTTGCTGAAATGGGTCCAGAGAAGGGTAGCAAAGCTGGTGAAGGGTCTGGAGCAAAAGTTTTATGAGGAAGAGCTGGAGTGGTTTAGTCTGAAGAAGAGAAGGCTCAGGGGGACCTTATCGCTCTCTACAACTACCAGAGGGGAGGTTGTAGCGAGGTGGAGTCAGTTTCTTCTCCCATGTAACAAGAGGCAATGGCCTCAAGTTGCACCAGGGGAGGTTTAGATTGGATATTTGGAAAAATTTCTTTACAGAGAAGAGTGATCAGGTATTAGAACAGGCTGTCCGAGAAAGTGGTGGAATCACCGTCCCTGTACCTGTTCAAAAACCACATAGATGAGGGCCTCAGTGATATGGTTTAGTGGTGGTCTTGGCAGTCCTGGGGTAATGGTTGTACTTACAGGTTGATTGATGATCTTAAAGGTTTTTCTGACCTAGATGATTCTGTGATTCTGTGTAAGAGCTAAGATGCTGAGTAAGGTAAGCTTTTTTTTTTAACACTTGCCCTCATGTTATTTTATGAAAGAAAGTCATCAACAACCAAGAGAAGTGTTAATCTACTGGTGTTGACATCTGACCTGCCTAAGGTACTTTTCACATCTCAGTGACTGATTCTATGATGTTATGAATTAATCTTCAGTGTCAGTTGTCTATTCCTATTTTTCTCTGTTAAGATGACATTCTTTCACCAGAGAGTCTACTTATATCCTGATAAATTTCCACTCATTTTTTTTTACAATGGGACCTCAGTACTTCACAATCTGTACTAGTGCTAACATTTTTTGAGACTGGGTGCTTGGGTTACAGCTAAAACAAGGCAAACTATGTGTCATTTTTGCAAATACAGAATTTAGAAATCCATATGCAAGGTTACTTTGAAATCTGTATTCTCTAACATAAAGAAAAAATAGGGAAAGAATTAAGAAATGTCTCTTAGAGAACTACCTAGCATATATTACACACACATATATATATATATATATATATATACACACACACACATATATGACAGGGTCCTGAGGCCTGGGTTTCTCTATCCAGCTCCTCCAGGGCTCCATCCACCCTATCCACAGCCCGAGACCCCATGTCAGCCCCTACAGGGCAGTCAGCCCCTGGCCCATCAATACCACAGCAGGACTGGTCTCCAGCTCTCCATAGCCCTGCCCTGCCCTGCCCAGCCATGGACCCCGTCAAGCCAGGCACACATGCAGGCCCATGTCTCAGTGCAGCCACAGCCTGTACCTGTGCTGAGGAAGATTCTTGATGCCTGCGGCTGCCCCAGTGACCCTTGGCTGCCCTATGGCTGGCTGGGTCAATATGATGGGTCCTAGCTGCCAGGGTCTGCCCTACCTATTTCACCAGAACTCCTGTTGTTCCTCCTCCCCCCAGCCACAGGGCACCTCCAGACCACAATGTGCCCTCACAGTCGCCTCCTGCCACGTCCAGACCAGAGCACAGAGCACTATGGAGTCTGACCTACAGCTGTTTAGAGCCTTGCCTCTCTAACTCCTCCTGAAAGACTAGCCTAGTACTGGCCTCTGGGTTTCCCTGCTATTGTCCAGTGCTGACTCCATGCCCGACCCCTGTGAGCTCACCTGGCATCCTGTAAGCATCATGGATTACCTGATACCACCACCACCAGTTCCAGCACCGAGTGCCCTCCATCATGTCCCTTTCCCAGTTTGTTCTCCCTGCCCCAGCCCCTTGTCCCATGGAAGAGCCCTGTGGCAACCTGCAGCAATTAAATTTCCCTTCTGAGCCAAATCTGTGTGCCCTGAAAACATGCTCAGACCCTCAGTTCAGGCTTCAGCTGTAACAATTATTTTTTTCCTTCCTAGTAGATGGTACAGTGCTGTGTTTTTTACTTTAATCTGAGAACAATGCTGATAAGTCACCGATGCTTTAGTTGTTGATAAATAATGTTTACACCAATCAAAGACTTTTCAGTCTCATGCTCTGCAAGTGAGGAGAAGCACAAGAAGCTGAGAGGAAGCAGAGACAGGACACCTGATCCAAACTAGCCGAAGGGGTATTCCGTACCACAGCACGTCATGCCCACTATATAAACTGGCGGCAGTTACCCGGAAGGGTTAGATCACTGCTCAGGTCAGGCTGGGTATGGGTCGGTGGGTAGTGAGCAATTGTATTGTGCGTCACTTGTGTTTACTGGCTTTTTTTATCTTTACCCTTTCAGTTTTATGTTCTCTCCCCTTGTTATATCCCTTATCATTATTTGTATTAATATTATATTTTTCAGGAATCTTGTCTTTAAATTCAGGAGGTTCGTAATTAATTTCTTTAGGTCACAAAGGGAAAGTGTTCACTACTGTTTAAAAGCAGAAACAAAGATAAATTTTGGAGTCATTCAAGCAAGGAAAATTAATGGGCAGGCAGAATTTGTAGTTGCACGTCCATGGACAAGATGAATAATTGATCTGTGTTTGTATTGAGCTCTTCTTCAATTTAAATAATCCTTAACTCCAGGAACAAGTAATGTTTCTGCCTATGGAAAAGTCAGCATTATGGAAAAAGAAAAAAAAGTCTTAAGTGCTTTTTTGTAAGTTGTCATATAACTGAGCAATCTTGGTTGGACTCTACGTGGCATAACATTTAGACTTAATAAGGATGAAAAGATTCATATTATGGAAAAAGTTTTGCTAGGCAGCATTTGTTCAGTGAAGAGGAAGTTATTCTTACTCCTTTTATGCGGTGAATGTGAAGACATGATGTACCAATGGGTCAGCATTTAGTGAAAGACAGGGACTGTTCTCTCTGAAACAGCTTTCACTACAGCTAAAGGCTAAGGAGTTCACTGTGACACAGTGAGGCCCGTGCTTCATTATAATTATCTGTATTTGAAAGAAGAAAAGCTTAGAATATATGGGGTTGTCTAAAAAAAGAAAACTCAGACATAGGACAAAAAAAATCATTATGAGAAAAAATGATTTCCACAAAGGGTAAGTTTTCACCTCCACTCACAACAGAAAAATAAGTAATTGAACCGAGGTGCAAAAATATTTGTGTAGATAATAGCTGATAAAAACAAAACAAAACACATTTTTAATGAGACATATGATTAAATCACTAAAGAAAATTTTTAGTAGTTGTGAATTTTATAAAGGTAGCAATAGGAATACTTTAAGAAATTAATAGAAAAACGACCGCAAAACCAAATTTTACTATTTAAACTTACTTGATTCTGCCAGATAGACTAGATGATATCTTAAGTCCCCTTACTATTCTTTACTTAAGAACAATTCTATCACTAATTGGTGGATGTTATTTGCTTTGTTAGGACTTTGTTTTTGTGTTGGGTTTTTTTTGTCAGAGAATGCTCAAGAAATACATTTAATTTTAATTTGGTTTTGTGTTTTTTTTTTTTTTTAAAAAAAAGGTCTTTACTCCTTGTTCCAGTTTAGTTGTTTTTCTCCCCATATCAGTATCAGAACTTTGACTTGGTTGATCTGATCATAGAATCATAGAATAGTTAGTTTTGGAAAGGACATAAAGATCATCCAGTTCCAACCCCCTCGCCATGGGCAGGGACACCTCACACTAAACCATGTCACTCAAGGCTCTGTCCAACCTGGCCTTGAACACTGCCAGAGATGGAGCATTCCCAACTTCCCTGGGCAACCCATTCCAGTGCCTCACCATATTTACAGTAAAGAACTTAACTCCTTATATCTAAACTTACCCTGTTTAAGTTTGAACCCATTACCCCTTGTTCTATCACTACAGTCCCTAATGAAGAGTCCCTCCCCAGCATCCCTATAAACCCCCTTCAGATACTGGAAGGCTGCTATGAGGTCTTCATGCAGCCTTCTCTTCTCCAGGTTGAACAACCCCAGCTTTCTCAGCCTATCTTCATACAGGAGGTGCTCCAGTCTCCTGATCATCCCTGTGGCCCTCCTCTGGACTTGTTCCAGCAGTTCCATGTCCTTTTTATGTTGAGGATACCAGAACTGCACACAATAGTCCAGGTGAGGTCTCACAAGAGCAGAGTAGAGGGGCAGGATCACCTCCTTTGACCTGCTGGTCATGCTCCTTTTGATGCAGCCCAGGATACGGTTGGCTTTCTGGGCTGCGAACGCACACTGAAGCTGGCTCATGTTCATTTTCTCATCAACCAACACCCCCAAGTCCTTCTCTGCAGGGCTGCTCTGAATCTCTTCTTTGCCCAATCTGTAGCTGTGCCTGGGATTACTTAGACCCAGGTGTAGGACCTTGCACTTGTCATGGTAGACATGGCAAGTCTTGTCATTTTGCTTGTCATCTAAGCATAACCTCTTTCCATTATTTCCGTAGAATTGCTCGAAAAGCAGTTTGAGTCATAAAATGTTTGATGGTCCTGTGCATTTGTTTTCTTGAAGTAGTTTTGGGTGGGATTGACATGTTCAAGGTCTTAGTTCAGTGTTCATAGTTTTCATTGCATAAAATGGTTTTACCTCTGCAAAGTGCCCCTAAGATGACATTTGCATCAATATCCTGTCACTTGTATTAAGTCTGTTTAAGTAGAAAAATAAACAGGAAAATAAATTCCACTGTGCATGACCTAATAAGGGCTCAGCCCTTAGGACAAAGTGTTTCTTGTTCCTCTAGTCAGTGAGTGGGAAGGAATACAGAGTCTCTACTCCCCGTATTATTTATGCATTTTTGAATGTGACAATGCCTGGAAGAAAAAAATAAATTAACAACCACAGAAAACAAAGAAATAAACCCCTGATTCTGTAGTTAGGCAGAGAAATATTACACTTTTTTTTTTTTCCCTGTGTAAATAAATCAACCCAGAACTAACCTCCTTCTTTACAAGAAAAGACTACTCACAGAGCTACTGTTCAGTATTTTCAAATAACAACATATTAATGAAAAGCAGTAATTTGCTGTATGCTTGGAATCCATTCTTGACAAAGGGGGAACTGAATATTACCATTCCCATTGACAATGCTCAATTGCAGTATTCTATGCATCATCATTAATTTTTGCCCACTGAGAAAGTTCTGTAGTTATATTAACTTGAGTGTAAGTTTCCATCCAACATTTTAACCTCACAAAACCCCTAATGTCAGAAATACATGTTTATTTCTGTCTTCTTTACTACAGACATTTTTGTTTTCCATAGTAGATAGAGCATAGGCCACCACCAGAGGCATTGTATCAGCTAAGAGTAGCTATAGCTCTAATCCAGAATGGCAACTCTCCTATTGCTGTGTCATCTGTGTAAAAAAATTGTAATTTCTACTGAAAATAAAAATCTCTTTTCCATGCAGAGGGCACCATTATAAAATTAAATTAGTAGGAGAAGACAGTGCTAGAGGTAGAATGTTAGTTTTTCTTTCCTCTTTGATTCCAAAAGTGATATGTCAGAATGCGACAGTATGATTTTGCTGAAGAAACAGATGATAAAAGAGTTCTAATTTAAGTGTCTATGAGAGTGCCACTAGTTCAATCACAGAAAATACAACCATGGCATTGGAAAAGGCTTATAATTTACTTGAAAAATCATAAAAATGGAACAGTTATTGCATTGTTTAACCTCAAATCTCTCTGCGCTCTAATTTATATTCCTAAAGAAAAGCATTGTCTGCAGAACTAAAAAAGCTGTTTTGTAACTGGAATCTGCATTTAAAAGAATTTGGGGGATGGGGAGATTGGTAACATAATCAGAGCTGTTCCACTTCACAGAAATAATTCAATATGAAGCCCACAACAGAAATAACATTTCCTAATACAAATAACCTTCCCAATGCAAATCTACACGATCTCATTAAAATATAAAATTGTGTTCTTCAAAGCTGTGCAAGATAAATGATGTTCAATTTTGAGTATTGTTCTACACCATATTTCTTTATTAAAGAAAATTTGTCTAACTTTCTGAATCTGAAAAATTCTTGCTTGATGAACTTGTTGCTTTTTTGCTGTAGGCAGTCCACATCATAACTTGCCTGTATCTCGTAAAATATGTAGCAGGAACTACACCAAAATAAAGCATGGTACCAAATGTCTGTTTTTTTCCCTGTTATGCTTCTGTTATTGGTCTATACAGAACTGTCTGAAAGTGTAGCAATATTATCAAGCCCTTATAAAAAAAGTCTCTATGATGATGTGGTAAGGAGTATGTATATGATCAGGCAGACGTATAGCAGTCTGTTAAAAGTTTTGAAAGAAATCACTAGAGAGCACTTAACGGAAACTACAAACATCCTTGGTATTGAACAGATAAGGCTATCCAAACCCTTTAATGCCATCTCCAGAGACAAACCTGGGAAAGCTTGATTGAGTTCAGAATATTTTAGCTTTTATGTTGACAAACTGACGCTAGCAGAATTGTAAAAATGAAGCTTACCTGACATAGCTGGCAACAACAGAATTTTTCACAGCAAAAGAAGCATTACCTGCTTGATATAGCTAAAAGAAAAAGGAACAAATGGGATATAAAATAAAGCTCAAGCTGCCAAAAATTTAAAAGAACATTTAAATCACACAGTCTGTTCATTCTCTCTTTTTTTCAAAAAGACTTTTTATGTTGGTTGCACCCGACTTTCTGAGGTTTTTTGGTTTGTTTGCATTAACCTCCATTGAAAACATGACAATGGTTGGAACAGAAAACATATGGAAATTGGCTTAAGACTCTCAAGCATTAGTTTTTCTTTTATATTGCCATAAGTTCTGCTAGGATGTCTAAGATTGTTTTTCATTTTTCTTCTCCTTGAGTAGATAACTTAAGTGTTCTCCCAGAGAACACCCACCAGTGGCATAAAAGCAAAACATTATTTTTGGTATAGTATACACTCCTCTCCCTTCCATAGTGACATTTCAGTATCTAAATTATTGCATCAGTGAGCTGAAAGCAACAAAATTTAACACATAAACTCACTCTAAGTCAGATATGTGATACATTTTATCATATATATAGTCCTTCTTGTGTAGAAAAAACATTTATTTTTTCCAGTAATCCCTGCATCATGTCAGGAAAATTTGATAACTCTTTTACAAAACTGAAGAAAATACATCTTTGATAATTTTTTTCTATCAGTGTATTTCTGGATATGTGTGCACAGTATGCCTTAGGACTTGATTGTATGACTAGGCCATGAAGACATTGTGAATTGTAAACATGAAAGAACATCTGCCTTCTTACCTTAAGGTAAAAATTTCAAAAATTTATCCATTTATGATGAATTTCAAGTACAATTATAATGAAGTGTCAGAGAATTTCTGGTTTCTTTCCAACAGAGAAAAATTACAAATAACACTTTGTAGGTATGTAGCTATTTATAGAAATTGCATGTCATAAAACATATGTCACAAAATACATGTCACATACCACTATCTTAAATACATCTCTGCCATATGGTCCAGTCCCAGAATTCATGATGGAAAGATTCTGCAGTTATGATACATGAGTCTAAGATAAAATGTATCTATAAACAAAACATTCCAGTCCAGCCTAGTCTAAAACATTATGTTCTTATTAGTCATATGCTTCACAGTTTGCATCACAGATAGGAAGATTGTTGTACCTTTCAAATGTCAACAGTAGCCTTATTAAAATGAAAATTTAATGCACAACTCTATTAGAGAATTGGCAAATAACTCTCATTTAAGGTTACTGCAAAGTTCCTGGCAAAAAATGGATCTCCAGTGTTATGGAGTCTGGAAAGTAGACAGGCAGATTATTTCCTGCAGAGGTTACATTCCAACTTGAAAAAGCTTTCATCAATTGCACCCCAAATTATTAAAAATTTTAAAAAAAGAAAGTAATCAGTTTCTGCATGAATTAATTATCTTGATATTTTTTTCTCAGAACTAGTCACCTTATACAGCCAATTAAATGCATGTGTTCTTAGCTAGACATTCAATGGTGCTCCTACAATGGCATCTTAAGTGTTCTGGGTCTAGCAGTAGCAGCCATGTACCCAAGAGTCGGGACACTGAGGAACACCAGAACAACCAACAAGTGGATAAAGCTGCTAAGATTGAAGTGGCTCAGATGGACTTAGATTGGCAACGTAAAGGTGATTTTTGGCCTGGTGGGCCCATGACACTTCAGGCCATCAGGACAGAGATTCAACATATAGATGGGCCCGTAATCAAGGGGTGGACTTAACAATGGACACTATTGCCCAGGTTATTCACGAGTGTGAAACGTGCTGCAATTAAACAAGCTAAACAGTTAAAGCCTCTTTGGTATGGAGGACGATGGCTGAAGTATAAATAAGGGGAGGCCTGGCAGATTGATTATATCACACTCCCACCAACCCGCCGAGACAAGCGCCATGTACTTACCATGGTGGAAGCAACCACCGGATGGCTAGAAACATACGCTGTGCCCCACGCTACTGCCCGGAACACTGTCCTGGGCCTTGAGGAACAGATTTTTTGGCAACACGGCACCCCAGAGAGAACTGAGTAAGACAATGGGACTCATTTCTGGAATAACCTTATAGACACTTGGGCCAAAGAACATGGCATTGAGTGGGTATATCACATCCCCTACCATGCACCAGCCTCTGGGAAAATCAAACGGTACAATGGGCCGTTAAAAACTACACTGCAACTTTCAAGCATTGGGATACACACTTACCAAAGACCACCTGGTTGGTCGACACCAGAGGATCTGCCAACAGGGCTGATCCAGCCCAGTCAGAACTTTTACATACTGTAGAGGGAGACAAAGTTCCTGTGGCGCACATGAAGAATTTACTGGGGAAGACAGTCTGGGTTATTCCTGCTTCAGGTAAAGGCAAACCCACTCACAGGACTGCTTTTGCTCAGGGACCCAGATATGCTTTGTGGATAATGCGGGAAGATAGGGAAGTCCGATATATACCTTAAGGGATTTGATTTTAGGGGAAAACAGCCAATGAACTTAACTGTATGCTGTTGCCTGCTGTGCAACACTTTTACAGCCCATCAACTAGATGTCTTCAGGTCACCAGTGACTGGCCCTGACTTCCCTCCAACCATGATCCCGACAGAGAATGAACTTTGATAGAACCAGATGAGTTCTGTGGTAAAGGAACGATCAGCATCATCAGGCAACGATCCAGCACTGCACACCACCTCTCTTGCTCTGAAAGACTGTCACAAGGAATGGAACCCAATGTCATGGACCAAATGGACTCAGCAGCATTATAGGGATTGATCCATGCACTGAGAAATGATCTCTTTCTCTCTGTGTGTGCATATGGATGTATATATACGTATATTGAAAATGTGGGATCTGAGCATGATGTGAATGGTATGGAATAAGGGGTGTGGATACTGTCCTGGCTTTAGCAGTAGCAGCCATTTTTTCTCCTTCTTAGTAGCTGGTGCAGCATCGTGTTTTGACTTTCAGCCTGGGAACAGAGCTGATAACACTGATGTTTTTTAGTTGTTGCTAGGTAGTGTTTACTCTGACCAAGGACTTCGTGAGTCTCATGCTCTGCCAGGGAGGAGGGGAAGCCAGGAGAAAGCAGAGACAGGACAGCTGACCCAAACTAGCCAAAGAGGTATTCCATGCCACAGCACGTCATGCCCGTGTAGGTAACTGGGAGTTACCTCGAAGGGCACTCTCTCTTCTCGGTCGGGCTTGTTTTGGCAGGTCATATAGTATTCTCTTCCCTTGTTATTTCTCTTATCATTATTGGTGGTAGCAGTAGTGGTTTGTGTTATACCTTAGTTACTGGACTGTTCTTATCTCAACCCATGGGAGTTACATTCTTTCGATTCTCCTCCCCATCCCTCCGGGAGCAGGGTGGGTGGGAGAGGGAAGGAAAGAAAGTTGGGGGGGTAGTAGAAACTGTGTGGCTGACTGGGTTTTATACCACCACAATAAGCCACGAGAAATTTGCTGCTTTCCCTGAATCCTCAATGCTTGCATCCACACAATACACAAGACCCATTTTTCGTTACAAAAGAAACATGTTTCTTGTTCTCTCACTTGCAGAGAAAAGCTTCAGAAAGTGTCTTGTCTAGATCTGTAAGCTCCCTCCCAAATGAACAGCATGTGAAAAATACTCAAAATTTGTACAAGTGCCTGATTGTTGAACTGCAAATAGTTTCATGTTTATGACATAGAAATACTAGCATAACATGCTGAATAAGATGCAGTCAAAACAAGATAACTGCTAGAAACAAACCACAAAAACAAAAAGAACTTTATTCTCCAGAATCTGAAAAGAATAGGGCAGGTTGATCCTTTTGATAAAATCTGAGGTTTGTCTGGTAAAGTTACACAATTTGACATTTGATGTCTGTAAGGAGAAAATACTGGAAGAAATGTAGAAATAAATTGTAATATATAGTTGACATACATACAGTTTTAACTTCTGTTTTAACTTACAACATTAGGCTGCAAACTCTTTTCCTAAAACTTAATATTATTTATTCTCATGAAACTAATCCTTTTTTACTGACTTTATAATTTCCATAGTTTGCACTGGGTTTTTTGTTTGTCTATTTGGTTTTGGGTCTTGGTTTGTTTTGTTGCTTTTTTTTATTATTCACATATTGGTTTAACATAGGAAAGACAGACCTCCACCGACCTGAACAGAAAACAAGTCATGAAATAGCTCCCACAGATAAATATACCTATATGTGTAAATTGTTAAAACACAACTTCACTATAATTCCCTGTTTACAAATTTCTGATTCTGAAAACTTTTGCTTAAAAGTCACTGATTCTGCTAACTCCTAAGTTCTGCTTCACTTTCCACATATACATATAGTACTGACAAGCACCACGAGATCTCAAAATTACATGACATTTTTTACCCCAAATTTTCTTATTCTTAGTGTTGAAGAGCAACACAGCATCTAATTCATATCTCAGTCTGCTTATAACGTGTGAAAACTGTAATTCTTAGAGTATGCCTCACTCTAAGGAGCATAGTGGCATCATGGGGGTTCCTGGTGGTGGGCTTATTCGTTTCATACAAAGGAATGGAATAAGCCATTCATAAGTAATACTTTATGAACAGTGGCTTACTTCTGTGTCAAAATGAAGAAGGGTTTATGCAAGAATGGTATTTATTATTATACGTACTACTCCTACAGTGTTCCCTTCCCCCTTCTTTATCCATTGTGTTAGATCTCAAACCCCTATTTCAATGCTCCACTCAGTGTGAAGAACTCACCTCCATTATTCCCAGGAAACGGCTCCAGCTGTGTTTTCAAACAAAATTGCTGCAACTGTATTTCACTGGGAAGTCAATCTTTCTGTGCTTTAAATATTTAAGCTGTGAGAACACCTACAGATCCTCTAGTATATTGTAAGAAAAACACCAGTCACTGATTACTGAGAGGTTAATCCCGATAACATTTAGATTTGGCCAGTTCTTTATATGCAAGTACTCAGAAACACTGAAGCTGAACATGAAAGCAACTGCTAAGTTACTGACAGGGTTAAGCAACAGTACGGCAGCTTTTTACCCTTCTTGTGGCTCTGGATCTGCATACTAAAATACCCATGAGGTTAATTTGAAATGCTTAAATCCGTTGGTGGGTCTAGCTCATAAAAATCACAGAACAGAGCAAACCTAATGTTGCAGCAGCACCTTTACTGTCGCTATTACTGCAATCCTTCGCTTAACTATTGTATTCAGTTAGGAAAGAGTCTGGTGTGTCCATATTACATTCTCTTCCAATGTGAGGCTTATGTAGCAAATATTAAAAATAAAATAAAAAAATAATCGATTTTGTTAATCAGCTGTGTTATTTTACAAAGCTTTGCAGGGCCATGTAATAAACTGCGTATGAACATGGCTCCCTCTGGTGGCTGCCTTTAAGAGACTCCAAGAGTAGATATTTCCAAGGCTTACTGGGAGAAGAGCAAGTGTGTTTTATGCCTCTGAGTTTCATTTCCCACAGTAAGTGTAAAATGCACAGAGCAAATAGGCTTTCTGAAGTTTCTTCAAAGCAAATATTTTCTAGATTTTATTTCCAAATTTTGCTTCTTTTTTCTTTTTTTTTTTTTTTTTTTAATTTTCTTTTTACCTTTTTTGCATATTACATGCTGCTGGGCCTAAACCTTTATTTCTCTAATTCTAAAATTTCAATCTGCTGTTAGGGCACCCCTGCCAGTTCATAACAAGCTTTAAAGACCCTCAAAAGGATATCTAACAAGCTTATTGTCAGGAGACTTATATTTGCCACCCAGGATCTGCAATCCCATTTGTTTAAAAATGTAGAAATACAAACAAAAGTCAAAGGTTGAAAACTAACAAAGAAAGATATGATGGAGGAAAGTCAGTACCTAATACAGCTCTCCTGGAACAGATTATTGTAATAGCTTGTTAATACAAGCTAAAAAAAATAAACTCCAAACACAAATATTCTGCAAACTAGAGTGAGTATCACCTTTCATTTCATGTTTAAAACATCATACATAGTTAACAACAGTCACTTGAGGAGAGGTTTGTCTCATTATTAGGTATTTTTACTATAGACATACACATCTGAGTCATAGCCTATATTGCATTTATAGTCACTGCAGGGATACAGCCAGCATAGCAAGAATGGACCTCTGACATATTTTAGATGTCTTCTTTAAAACTGGAGGAATCAGTCAATGTTTCCTGTAGCTTTTCACTGACTAACTCACTGATCGGATTAGCTACAAGGCTTATCAACATATGAACTCTTCTCATGCTGCCTAGTAGAATGTTGTTTCGAAATCTCATTCAAGTGAAGAACAAGAAAAAAAAGGAAGAAATTAGAAATAATTTATTATTTATATTAGTTATTGACTATTCTTATATATTAAAAATAAATAAATAAAGTAGAGAGATCAGTTACCCAATTCCTTCCAAACTCCAGTGACACATCGACTTTCCTTTTCCTGTTTATATTGCATATCTGGGAAATTTTGTGCATATATATGTGTGTGTGTGTGTGTGTGTGTGTGTATGTGTGTGTGTGTGCGTGTGTGTGTGAAAATGTAATTTAAGGAAACAGTTGAAATAACTTGAATCCATTCACAGTGCAAACTACTCATAATGGAATTTATTAATTTAGATGTAAATGTGATTCTTTTGGATGAAGTTTGTTGCAATGTTGAAGAGAAGTGAGACAGAGGAAGAGGGAAATAAATATGAAAAATAATTAAAAGTGATTGGTCTTTTTAAAATATTGATATTACATTAATAAAATTATATTGGTATTATAAGTTTAATCAGCTTCACAACAGTTAGACAGTTCTAGTCTGTTTCTGCCTTGGCATGACACTAACATGACTGCATCTCCTTTTGTATCCCTTGTTTCAGGAAGATCTTGATACATGCTATGGACATTTCTCATTATGTCTCTTGTTTAAATTCTGCTATACATAATGACATAATGTCTTTTTAAAATTCATATATTGTCTTGTGTGACCCACAAAGTTATAAAATATCACTATGGGCCCAAAACATCACAGATACTTTCCAATCTTAGTATTGAGTTATACAAGACCAAAACTGTATCAATTTTCATCTTCTGTTATTTTTTTTTTTTTTACATTATCAATAAATTTGTCCACTAACTTATATAAAAATTTGACTATACTTTTGTAAGTATTTTATATATTTTTTGCAAGTGCATTTCAGGTAGCTATTATGCATTGCAATACCACAATAATGGGTCTTACTTTTCTAATCAATACTATTTCTAAATCTCTGAATTTTCCAAGTTGTTCCAAATCTTTCAAGAAATTTTTCATGCAGAAGGAGTAATTCAGCAGCTGCAGACCTCAATTGCATGACAAAGTTGTATGCTGTCTCAAGGCAGAATAGAGAATTTGCTATGGCCACTGTATGGAATAGCATTACTTGTATACTGTTAGTTGTATTTTGCTCTTGTATTCTTCAATGCCTCTAGTTCTATTGCTCTTATGTAGTCTTTAGGGTGACTGTTCCCATAAGGATATGCAGTGTATGCCTAGTTGTTTTTTTGGATCTTTTTTTTCTATCAGTTAATACTCATAGGTACTAGATTTTGAAAAATTCTCTGCTTAAAGCACTTCCAAATTTTCTCTACATTATATAAAAGCCTTTGTTCAGGTAATAGTTTAAAATTACTGATCTTTGGCTTCCCCATTCTTTGGATATTTTTCTGAGTTTTCTCTAAGCACTGGGTTAGTTAAATCACTAGTCATCCTTGTAATGCTGTCAGTTCCAGATGTTCTTTATATCTGCAGCTCTTTGTACAGAAAGAAAACCTTAATACCCTTCAGATTCTTTGGCGTCCATGACAGACACAGAAAATACAGGAAAATTCAGCTGTTTACAATAATAATACATAGCAATATTCAATGGGCCAAATTCAACTCGACCAAAAGTAACACAAACTCTGTACAGGAATATAGATTTTCATGAAGGCTTCATTCTTCTTTTTTAGTTATAGCTAGATAAATCCTTACATGAGGATGAAATTACCCCTCCAGGGAAATGAGATTTTCTGCATGTTTAAGTAAGTGATGAAGAACCTCATTCATTCTAGACTAACAGAGAACACTATTTAAAAGTAACTTGTTTTAATGTTAGGATATATCTAGGAGGAAAATCTCTAATATATGGGATTTTTTTCCAACCAAAAAGATCTGAACCCCCCCCCCCAAAAAAAAAAACCTGATGCAGAATAATCACATTTTCTTTGTCATATGTCTTTTGCACCTGTCAAAAAACTAAAATATTCTTTCAAATTGTGAAAGCTTGGGTCTGATAAAGGTGTTAGTATCTGAAATGATATGGCATATGCATAGTACTTCATTTGGCAAGCTGGATCTAGAATTTTAGCAGATGTTAGTAAATTCTTTTCTACTTTTAATCTTAGAGAAAAGAAAGTTAAATTTATCTTACAACTGAAAGTATAACTATATGTGCAGGCTTACCCAAAATAGCACAAATGTAGATGCCTTGATTAGAAACATTAGTCAAAGTACAAGAACATGTTCAATATCAAGAAGACTGGGAGAATAAGCTGAGAAAATATAATTCTAAAAACAATAGAAAATATAATTCTAAAAAAGATAGAAAATGTACATAAATAAACTCAGTTTCAGGAATGACAATTGAACTAAGGTTGCTTGCTTCTTGGTTCTTGTCAAGTGGTAAAGAACACACTATGAGACCAACTATGTCTGAAAATAGAATAGGAAGCAAAGCACTTCCACGATAACGTACTACAGAAATTATCTTTTAAAGAAAATGATCGGTTTTGAAGAGCTAAGAAACTGTATAAGTGAAAACAAACAAATAAAAAAATAATGTAAGTATTTTATGAAAGAGTAACTTCTCTTCATAGGGAATCTTCAAATGGATAGAAGTGTCAGGATGCAGAAATAATATAGCATTAATTTAAAATACATATAATCTGGATATCAAACCTACTTACTTTGCACAGATTCACAAGGTAAATCTGAATTTAAGCACCTGGACTGGTACTAAAGGAGGGCAGTGCTAAAATCCAAGAGTGTGTTTCAAAATGCTAATTTTACCTTGTACCTACATAAACTCAGTCTGGTTACTTAGATTTTTTTAAGCTGTTACATCAAGTAAGGCTAACATCAGTTATCAACAGTGTGTGTCAGAGGTTGATACTAGGGACAATACTGTTAAACAACTTCCTTGATGATCTGGATGACTTCCTCAGGAAATTTGTAGATTATATAAAACTAAGAGTAGTGACTAATAAGCCACATGGATGTGGGGACATGCAAAGGAACCTGTACAAGCTGGAGTACTGATCCCACCAACAGGAATCTCAAGAAGGAATACTTCATGCAGCATTACATATTGTGGGCCAACTCACTAGAAAGTAGCTTGGCAGGAGAGGACTTGAGTGTCCTGGTAGACACCAAGTTGACTATGACTCAGCAATGTACACTAATGTCTTAGGAAGAATATAGATGAACAGTCAAGGGATGTAATGGTTCCTCTCTTCTCAGCCCTAGTGAGGCCATTTTGGGAGTACTGTAACCAGCTTTGGGCTCCCAGTACAAGAGAGATTTGGAAATATTGGAATGAGTCCAGTGAAGGACCATGTAAAGGGCTGTGAAGGACCATGTAAAGGGCTATGAAGGTGGTTAAGCCCTTGGAGCATCTGTTGTATGAGGAGAGGATGTCAGAGATGGGACTGTTCAGCCTAGGGTAGAGAAGGCTCGGGGGAAACCATCAATGTGCATAAATACCTAATGAGAGGGAGTAAGGAAGACATAGCCTCTTCTGAGTGGCATCCAGTGACAAGACAAAAGACAATGAGTACAAATTAAAATACAGAAAATTCTATTTAAACAGACAAACAAAAAAATACTGTGAGAGTAGTGGTGGTCATGTGTTTAGATAGGTTAGTCAAAGAGATTTTGCAGTTTTGTGGTCTCCATCCCAGAGAAGTTCAAAACTTGCCTGGACATGGCCCTGAGTAACCTGCTGTAGTTGACCCTGCTGTGAGCAGAGGGGCTGGACTAGATTATCTCCAGAGGTCATTTGCTATATCAATGAATCTGCTGTTCTGTGACATGTATTCACAGAATCAGGGACTAGTTTAAACTGGAAGGGACCTTTTGAGAGAGAGAAATTTGGGCAGCCTATTAAAATACTTGCACACCCTCACAGTAAAAAATTATTTCTTTTGTTCAGGCATAGCTTCACAACCAGTATCCACTAGTTATTTCTTCATAAGTGCACACAAGTGTCTGCTTGTAGTCTGCTTTGTTATGTATTGTTTTCAAGATGGATCATGTGTTTTTTAAACTGTTTTCAAACTGAGTATATCACAAACTGAGCAAATGTTCTAATTGCTAGGCTTATAATTGCACACACATAAAAGTATTAGTTGCTTGGCATTATGTTTTAAAAGAAAGGGATGATACTGTCTTTTTTCTAAAGGCAAATGAGGCTGACTGTGGAGACTTGATCTTGTGCATGAGTTCTGATTGTCCATAGGCATCTCTTTGAGGCTGAGAGATAATTCTTCTGTCCCAGAAAATCTTCATATTAGGCCCACATTCATAAGGGAATTTGCTGAAGTGGAACTTAGAAAAATTGTCAATATCTAACATGACAAAATGTGTACAAATATGTAGATATGTTCTTTGCTTTTATTTGATGTTAGGGAATGTTGTAAATGTTTCTCACTTCAAAATTTTTAGATGAAGGTTCAGTATAAACACAGCTGACAGAAAGGCACATTACTATTTTCATGCCAGCTGTACTACATTTAAAAATAGCAGAAAAACAATTTCTCAGTATTTCAGAGGTTAGCATTATGTCCCAGTTTACATTCAACATTTACAAAGAGCAACAGAGATGGGATATTTGTAATTAACTTGTCAGTAACTCAGAATATTTTGTTTTATCCAGTTCTCTTTTCTGTATCCCTCCATTGTCTTAAAAAACTTCAAAGAAAAGAAAAAAAAAGTCACCTTGATTTATGAAGTGTCACCTGTGATGCTATCAGTCACTGTATTGTGTTAAGCAAGCTGATTTTATGAGCTGGAGAAAACCCGTGGCTCATAAACTCAGCAGAGGTGATTGAGTTATGACAGTCTTTCAAATACGTTAATGAAATTCCTAAAACATCAGTATGGTACATTAGTCTTCCTAACATTTGGCTTTATTAAGCACACAGATTGATGAGTACCTGTCTTGTATGCCAATTGTTTAGTTTCTTTAAAATGGCACCAATTTTTAACTGTTTTTTTGCCCCGTAGCTGAGAATAAATTCTAATGGTCAAATTTCAGAGTCTGGATGAATCTGAGAATTTTGTAAGTGTACACTGGGGCTAAGCCCAAGCTGCTGATTTTAAGAAGCTGTGAATGTGAAGACACTCGTTTACTAAAGCTAGTTCTAACATTATCTCCACATCTTATTTATTTACAGCTCTTAGCTTTGGAAGTATTCATGTGTTCCAGAATCAGTTTTGGAACTGCCTACACATGTTTGATTTCTGCCCTTGTGAAAGCAGAATGTGATGTGATATATATTGCCAAGGTACTGGCACTTCTGTGATCAAAAAGTAACAAAAGGTTTTCAGAGACAGGAGAATGATGACTTTCTGAGCAAGACTCAAAGTGATTCCGCAGTATAACACCCAAAAGATTCACCACATGGTAAACAAACTGCATTTCTATTCAGAAAGCATCAAATGGCAATTTGAAACACGAATAATCTTTGTTACGGAAATATATTTATATGTAATACTTATTGACCACAACAATAAAGAAAATTAGGAAACAATATAAGACTTTGTGTTTAAATTTGAAGAAATTGGTTTAAAAGAAAAAAAAAATTAAGTAATTTTGCCCATTAGGTAGCAAATCAGTTACCCAGTAACAAAGAAAATGCTTTCTCTTTATACTAGCTCTAAACAATAGACTACACTGCTCTACGCTTCACTACACACACACACACAAAAAAATCTTCTCCATTTTATTTTTATGTGCCTTTCTTCTTTTCCTTTCTTTTTTCTTTATGGTTATTTATTCAGAGTAGAATAAAACCAACACAACAGCAGCATCAAGAAGAACCCATAGAAAAATGTGAGAAAACTGCTGTTTCTTATGGGCATAAATGAAGAGCATGTAAAAATTCTCCTCTTCAGATACCTACATTTTCTGATTTAAATTCATGTCAGTTGCTTTTAAATGATGAACATAATATACTTCAGTAAAATTCTGGAATGATATGAGACTAGTAGATTTTAAAAAAAGACAGAGTGACAAATCTGGAACATTAGCCAGTGGTGGGAAATCATTGTTTGATGATGCTTTTTCTATAAAAGTGTGAAATATCCAGTATTTGACATTTCACTATAACTAATAGAGTCAACCAGTTCTAAAAATGGATTAAAAATACTTATGAATCATAAATAATGCTAATAATAGTAATAATAAATAACAAAGAGAAACAGTTGAGTCAGAAAAAATGGTCTGGATCACTTGCTACTTTCAAAGTAAAGGATCACAGCTGAAGTGTTTAAATTAAAATACATTAAATGGGAATAAATAGAAAATTTGGAAGACGAGAATTCTGAAAAAAAAAAAGATTTAAAGATTACTGCAGTTTGTCATGACCGCCTCTCACAATGCTGGCAAAAATAAATACTGAAAGGCATAAAAGGGAGAGTAGTAGAGAAAAAGAGCTGATATTACCTCTACTCGGCACAAAACGGCTAATATACATTAGTGTCCATATATTTAAAAGATGAAAAATCATAGGAGTTACAGAAAAGAGATGTATCCAAGAGCTAAACAAATGTCTCATGGTGGAAGATTTAGAGAACAGTCTGGTTGATAAAAAAGATTAAGTGATTTGATTGCAGTCATAAGTACTTCAACAGGGGCAAACTGCCCACTGCTAAAGGGCTTCAGTCTGGCAGAAAAAGGCCTGTCAAGAGCTTATGTCTGGAAGCTGAAGCCAGATAAATTCCAATTAGAATTTAGGCACATCTTTTTAAAAGCAAGGGAAATTAATCACTGAAACAAGCTACCAAGGGATGAAGTAAATTTCTCTGTCTGTAAAAACCTTTAAATAAAGAACGGTTGCCTTTCTGGGAGATACACTTGAGCCAAACACAAGTTATTGTCTACTCAAATAAAAGCTATTGAGCTCCCAAGTGGTATAACTGGGCAAAGTTTAAAGTTTTGTAATAGGAAAATGTCCAGGATTGATGATTTAACAGTGCTGTTTGACCTTAATCTGGAAGATTTTGTGATTTTGTAGCCATTTCTGTACCTTTCGTAATTTGTTTACATATAAAAATATTGGACCAGGAAACTCAACCTAGTACCTGCAAAATCACTATTTTTCTTCCTTTGTGTTTACAGAATAGGTGTACAATTTACTGCAATGCAACTTTGCCTTTTTCAGTGGAGTCATGAAGATGCAAGAGTACTATTCTGCAATTGTTTGCAAATATATATATTTCAAATATATAAAAAATCTAAATTACCACTAACAAATGAGACATAACTTTAAAGAGGTGGAGGTTAGGTATAATATTAGGTCCACGTATCAGGTGTCTCCCTGAAGACAAGGATGGCTGAGGCCAGGCAAGGCAAGGCTGTGGGGAGCTGGAGACTGGTCCTGCTGCAGTGTTGCCATGGCAAGGACTGATGGCCAAAGAGGGGCTGACATGGGGTACTGGGCCATGGGCATGTTGGAGGAGATTCTGGGTGGCTGGGCAGGAACAATCAGGGCTAGTGGTGCCTATAGGGTCCTGACACTCATCACTTTCATGTGCATCTCCTCTGACTCCATGGATCCCATTGAAACTAGGGCAAAAAAAGGCTCCAAGTACACCATCCTTCTCCATGTCCTTTGTTACAGTGTTCCCTATCCCACCAAATAGCAGGTTCAGGTTTTTCTTAACCTTGTTTTCATTGGAAATATATTTAGAGAAACCCTGTGTTTCACTCTTTGCATTCCTTGCTGATTTTGGCTCCTGGTTTTGTCTTTCCTAATTCCCCACCCATGCATTCAAGCAAGGCCTCTATATTCCCACCATCCCTGCTTTTATCTTCTGTGTGCTTCATTTTTGCATTTATGCTCAGTCAGGCAATCACTGTCCAGACCCAGCTGGCCTTTTGACATACTTGCCTGATCTTCTGCAAGAAACAGATTGATTTTGCTCTCTGAGGATCTTGTTCTTGAAGATCAACCAACTTTCCTGGGCCCCTCTGTCTTTCAGGGCAGTTTCCTATGCAATCTTCTCAAGCAGATCCCTTAACAAGCCAAAGCTGCTCCCTTTAAGAATGTTGTACTAATTCTGCTTCTCTGTTATTGCTCACCCTTCTCAGGATTCCAAACTCCACTGTCTCCAATTCTCCAGCATCCACCATAGCCAAGTCTTCTATTAACCTTTACAATTCTGACCAGCTTTGGGAGCAGTAAATCTAGCAGTTCACATCATCCAGTTGGTTTGTTCATCATGTAAGTCAAGAAATTGTCTTTTACATTCTTCAGAAATTGTCTGGCTTGCTTGCACCTGGACATGTTGCCTTTACAGGGTGTATTCAAATGTTTATTTTCCCCCATGAAAATGAGTGACTTCAGCTGTGAGACGTTCTTTGCTGTCTGAACAAGGCTTTATAAACAGACAGTACCCCATTGCTAAATAATCCGGAAATTTAAACCATGCTAACAAATGCAGTCAATTAAATGTTAGGTAAACACTAGGGTTTTTTTTCTAGAGGTGATAAATCTGACCAAATAGTAAAAGTTGCTGAAAATTGTAGACTAATGAGATGATATATTCATTGGAGAATTGTTTTACAAAAGTTTGTTACAGTCTAATTGACAATTATTATTTATCCAAAATAATCTGAGGGCTTGTTCTAAATGCAAATGATAGCACACACCCTTGGCAGCAATCCACTAAAAGAAAAGTTGTTTAAGGAGTGTACAACCTAACAAGATAATACTGAGAGGAAAATAATGAGGAACTATGTGAAGACTTTCTATAATATGAAAGTGTATTTGACACTCTTGTTTTGAGATATATATTTTTTGAGAAAAGTGAACAAACAGTAAGGGCCTTTACACACATCATCAATAATAATAATAAAAAAATAATCCTTGAAACCACTTCTGTGTTCTTAAAATTATGACATTGATCTTTATGCCTGCTGTGAATGTCGCACAGCAGTGATAGCCCTTACAGTACTTACCGCACGTTGATTTCTTCTGGACTTGCTTTGTGACATTTATTTGTTTCATTCATTTACTAAGCTAATATTTATGGCAATGTGAGAGGTACCTTTTCAAAAGAAACTGGGATTTGAAAGTCTTTCACACATAAGAGCCAATCTTGCACTAAAAATACCTAGTGAAATCCACAGAGATTTCACTTGAGATCCAAATGGCAGGGGTTATCTTTCTAACACTATACAAAGATACAAGGGAAGGTCGAGGTAGTATGACAAGACAAAATTACCGTTGAAGGGGAGAGAAAGAATAGAGGTATCATCTGCCTTCACATCAGTCTCACGGCTCGTTTAAAGATGGAGAACCTACCCCTTATCTTTCACATGTCATTTGATGTCACTGAAGTGGTTTAAGAAATAAAATATTTCATCATTATATTGGCAAAGAAATATGACAAACTTCTCTGATATTCAAATCGCTATGAGACATTTCTAAAACCTGAAGCATGACACAAAGTATGTCAAATGTATTCTGAGGTCATTTTTATTAATTAAATATATTTTTATATACCCAAAAATGCATACTGAAGTGTTCAGGGATGTCTAAACCAGTCTGTCCAGTTTTGAATCTAAAGACGTGAACACTTAATACACATCAATAATCCTTTAAGTAAAACTGTAGCTTAAATGTTGAATACTATGATAATTCTTTCTGTTGGAAAATGGATCCCAAATCGCTAATCTGCTTAAATAAATGCTTTGTAGAAACATCTTTGTAGAAACATCTTTGCAAACCTGATAAGAGTTTTTCTGAACAATTAATTCCACCCCTAGTTCTAAAAGGAACATGGCATCAGAATATATGCAAATCATCAGTCTTCACATCTGGTTTCAAACTATCTCTCTATTAATTTTGCAGAAAAGTAGTTAATGTATTAGAAGTTGATACATATTCCTGCACGTGCATCCACACGGGCACAGGTATTTGCTCAGCTGGAATGAGGGCTGCTTTGTAATTATTTTCTATATAGATTGCAAAACACAGTGTACAGCTTTATTTCTAGAAGAATTCTAGATATACCTTTTAAAATTAAGATTCTTTTTTTTTTTATTCAATAGTCTATTGGTTTGCATAGCAAATTATTATGGCTATGCTGATTCTGACAATTGCTTCCTTAGCTATTAACAAATTCAGTTGAATATTGGAGCTACTAGAGGTAAAATGTTCAAATTCAAAAATAACTCAATTTAAAAACTATTGAGGCTGGATGAAAAGGCAATTGGTATTATCTGTACTACAAGACTGCTACAATTTTAATGCCACTTTTCTATTGCAGTGCTTTAAGTATAGTGCAACGTTATTTCTATAACAAATATTTGAAAGTGTATGAGAGAAGACTTACTATAGCTGGCAGAAGAAGGCATGGAAAGAATTTAAGACTTAAACATATTCACGGGATGTTTAATTAATATAGATTTTATATGAATGATGAACAGATTCTTACACTTCCCTTGTTAATTCAGAAGGAAAGCATGTGGTACTATTAAAAACAGTAAAAACTCTAAAATAAGATATTTTACAAAGATTAAAATTATTCATGTTTGTTTTCAATTTAAAAATTATTTTAGCTAGAAGTATTCTACTGAAACAATGACATTTCTGAACCAACTTTTCAAACTCTTCTATATCAATCTTCTTTTTTTTTTTCCCCAGGTCTTGAAAGCACAGCCATTTCAAGCATTAACAGATACATTTCTCAAATATTTTATTTTAAAATAACAAAGGTTGTTGCCAATGAAATCTTTTTGCAAATATTAATAGTTAAATGCTTGGAGATGTCTGTAAAAACGTTTACTTCCAAAGCCAGTTGATTAATTGTAAATTCTTAAGGAAAGCAATCTCAGGTCTGTTTCTAATGGATATATGTATCCAGATTCTCTGAACATTAGTCATTATTTCTTAATTAAAGTTTTTGGTTTCACAGTGCTCATATGCACAGAAAACTGAGAACAAATTTATTGTATTTCTGAAGCAATAAAGCTCTAGGTCAATATAGCACCGTGACTGAAAACAAAGTTCAAAATAGCTGGTAATTGCTGACTCTTGGCAATTACTTCCAGAAACAGTGGCTCTAAACAACCGAAAAACATCTGAGAAATACTCATATGTGTATTGTCAGGAGCTCTCTGAGATGTTTGGTCATAAAAAGTTCAGCTCTTCTGAAAGAGACTGCAAAAGAATTAAGCTTTTCATAGAAAAAGTCAATTTAAAGGGAGAAAAACCTCTTTAGTCAGTTAAGTCTTTGGTGTTTTCCATCTGTGGAAGGTTACCTTGTAAGACTGTGGCCAAAGTTCTAAAGAGTATTTTTATCTGGGCCCAGCCAGAATATTATACAACCTACACATAGGTATTTGTGAATTTTTGTTTCAGAAAATTGGGAATCAAGGTAAAGACATAAATCATTCAATGATCTATGATAACCAAATTTTGCTAAAGGAAATATTGTATATGTTATTAAACCAAAATGTTTTGGCTATCAGATTGATTCAAAACTAAAATGAATCTAATATTTTGTAGAATTTCATTAAATCTGCAGAAGTCTTCAAAACACATAAACCACTTTTTTTTTCAGTAAACTCTCTTCTGAAAAAGCAGAAAAACAATGACTCTCAACTAGTGTTATATTCATTCTGTTTGTTCAATGAATCATGTATTACTTCAGACAGTCTGAAATGTCTTCTTTTGCAGTCCGCAAACAAACACCAACAATATATTTTCAAGTTTTGTCTGACTGATAATTAACTGAAAATGAATTGTTCTTTTTGACATGCTTTGGGAGCACAGTTCTAAAGATTTGAAGTGACAAATGTCACCATTTTACTTAAGCATGTCTGCACATGTAGTTCTTGAATAACTATTATTTTAATGGAATATATCCTATTCATTTTAAAATAGTACGAAAGCTTTTACAGTTGCTCATAAATGTCTGTGAAGGATTAGATCATGTAATTAGGTCATGCTTCAGAAGGAGGTAAGGGCAACTAAAGTCAGAGGCTAAATCTTCTGGTTGCCCTAGAAGCCAGTTTCATGCACTGATCAGTACAGAGCACAGCAAGATTGTCAAAGGGTAGCCTTTCTGTAGCCCAGGAAATAAGATGTTTTGTCATTACTTGTGAAAAGCCTTAGGCTTTGAACTGACCTGTTAGTGCTTTCTCTCAGAGTTCACTTGCTCTGTGCTGATGTTAGCTCACTTTCCTTGTGATAGCAATTGTCTAACGATCAGTTAGCTACTGCCTAAATTTGTTTCAAAATATATAGCAGTAACAGATAGCCATTCTGCATGAGAGAAACTGCCAGTGATGCTGAATTTAAATGTGATGTGGAAGAGTGTGGATGCAGAATGATGTAAGAGGTTCCAGTTTGTGAAAATAAATCACAGTGTTCAAAAGTTGATCTGTGGAGTGCACCTGTGTGAGACAAGTAAACTAACTTCAGAGAAAAAAAATAGAGAACAGAAAAATCTAACACCAAGGCAGAAGAACCGACCACCATTAACAGCATACTTCTGGCAAAAAAAACTCAGGACACTAAAGGGTCATTGTAACTCCCCACTTCTTACTAAGAAAGATTGATGCTATTGACCTTATTACCTAGTGAGACAGTGGAAGAGTAAGCAATACATCAGAAGAAAGGGATGCATAGTAAGAAGTTAATACATGTTAATTGTTTTAATTGAGTCAGTATTCTCTCAATTTTTGTATTTTACTGAGTTTTGTAGTCACTGGAATTTGCAACTGTTTGTAACTGTTTCTTGCATTTTGATTAGATTGCTGAAACTACTTAACTTCATATATAACATGTATTACTTTTTGTCCTGAATGAGATTTTCATATATTTCTTATCTCTATCATGTGACTATCTTTTGGCCATCTCCTTCCTAAGACTGTGTTGCAATTCTTGCGGCTTTCAGACACTGATCATTGTATACAGCTGAAGCTTGGCCATCTTAACCTTGCTGACTTAAATTGTTATGTAACAGCTGCTATTAAGAAAAAATTACATTAAGCCAAGCAACAGCCAAATAGACATGAGGAAGTTATTACATCTTCGTACAAGAGGCCAGCTTTAATTCTATAGAAAGGGAAGTCCACTTGGAAAAGAAGTGGAATCCAAACTGAAAGTTATCTCAAGACTTTTAATGGGATGATTAAATAAAAAAGGAACAATGCAGTTTTGTTTTCTTCAGGAAATGCACTCTGGTGATAACCAAGATACGCTTTGCTGTAAGATTTGTTTAGTAAAGTATATCTTGCTTTTTATCTGGTATGATTGCTGTCCAGTAGTGACTCTTTCTGTATCGAAGAGATTAAAGTGTCCTTTTTTATTGATTGATAAAAAAAGATAAACAAATTTTAATGTGACAGAGTCAGAAGGTTTCAGACAAGTCCAGAGGAGGGCCACGAGGATGATCAGGGGACTGGAGAACATCCCGTATGAAGATAGGCTGAGAAAGTTGGGGCTGTTCAACCTGGAGAAGAGAAGGCTGCGTGGTGACCTCATAGCAGCCTTCCAGTATCTGAAGGGGGCCTATAGGGATGCTGGGGAGGGACTCTTCATTAGGGACTGTAGTGATAGGACAAGGGGTAACAGGTTCATACTTAAACAGGGGAAGTTTAGATTGGATACAAGGAAGAAGTTCTTTCCTGTGAGGGTGGTGAGGCACTGGAATGGGTTGCCCACGGAAGTTGTGAGTGCTCCATCCCTGGTGGTGTTCAAGGCCAGGTTGGATGAAGCCTTGTGTGGGATGGTTTAGTGTGAGGTGTCCCTGTCCATGTCAGGGGGATTGGAACTAGATGATCTTAAGGTCCTTTCCAGCCCTAACTATTCTACGATTCTGTGATTCTACTTGGTCACACTCTTAGCTGCTATAAATCAAGTTAGCTACAAAGTCAATGAGATATACCACCAATCTGTAATATCTCTCTCAAATAATTTTGTAAAGCTGAATATCTGTAAAATAACAGAAATGTTTTTAAACTATGTCTGAGGAATTGTGGAATTTAGTAAACAGCTACATAATTATGTGGTTTAAGCTTAAGTTAGGCAGTTGAAATCACCAAATAGCTGCTAGTCACTTCTTTCTGTAATTGTGTAAACCAAACCAAATTTTTATATAAAACATTTATTTATTTACTGTTTTCAAATAAATGTTTTAAAGGCTGTTTAATTTAGTTATACTGTCATAACATTTAAATTAAACAAATGTTTAAATTAAACAAACCCATTTCTATAGTCTCAGTCATTTTAATTCTGTGGTTTTAATAGTAATATTAGCTTGCTTATACTGTCAAGTAATATAACAGTTTGTGTGTACAGGAAAGTACAATTGGGCAGACATTAACTGCTATAACTGCCATAACTGCATTAGCAGTTATTCTGTTCCTAGTCCCCTGCCCATTGTGCTGTGGATTCATCATTGCTCCAGTCTCCTGGAAGAAGTAGCATTTTTCATTCAAAGGACAATAAAACATCAAGATGAATAACTCCTTGCTGCAGCTAACTTCAATATTCAGAATTATACAAAGGTGATGGAGTACAAAAACTTCTCACCATCCACGTTGTAATCTGCCATTCAGCTATTCTTTTATCCATATCTATAGGATCCTATTAAAATTCCAAGTTCTTTCAATTCTTAAAGCTCTATTTATTTGCTTTTTGTTTTTACAGCCTTAACTTGATTTATGAAAAGTCTTCACACAGTCAGGATAGAAAAAGTCTGCTTACATTTCTGAGGAAATGAAAAGCAGAAATCTGTATATCATTATTAGCACATAGAATTGAGTGGCATTCATCTCATCTAACTGTAACTAACCCGAAGTTCAAGGCATAATCTAAATTATTTTTGAGTTCCTTATAAGTCAGTGAGAATAAGAAATATTCCAAAGACTACTGTGCATGAGCTATCTGAGTACAGTGTAAGGGTGCCTATCCCTTCCTATTGTCCATAGAGGAAAGTTAAGGACAGAGCTTGAAGATTTTTTATTAGCGGAGCTATATGAGATAAATTCTGTGTCTTTTATTTAACACACATTAACAAATCCTGAGATTTGGAGACATTGTAGGCTGAGTAGAAATTCTCAAAAATGTTTTTTTCTCTAAGAGAAAGTAAAATAAAAATCACCTTGAATTTATTTCATTAGATGAAGATAAACCTTGGGTTCAAGAAGACCATTGCACATCAAAGAGCTAGTGATCCACATAACAACTTTATGGACCATGCCTCTGACCTGCTTTGCTGTGCTGTGCTGGATGTACAGCTTGGCATTCAGGACTTTACTGTGCTGAGCATATCCCTTATCTGCAGAATAAAATTAGCCTGCTCGGATGAGCTGCAGGCAGCTTCCTCTTGGTACTGGCAACTACATCACCTGAATGGCCTTGCCTTTACCTAAAAGTGTGGCAAGAAATTCTCATGAGAGCATCGTTTCTGTTTGATAGTAGAAATAATGAATAGAGTTTCTTGCTTGGAAGATCTTGTAATAGCTCACATAACCAAAATGAGGTACCTTTCCACAGATGGGGTCTTAGAATCGTAGAATCATAGAACAGTTAGGGTTGTAAAGAACCTCAAGATCATCTAGTTGAAATTCCCCTGCATGGGCAGGGACACCTCACACTAAACCATCCCACCCAAGGCTCTGTTCAACCTGGCCTTGAACACCGTCAAGAATGGAGCATTCACAACTTCCCTGGGCAGCTGATTCCAGTGCCTCACCACCCTTACAGTAAAGAACTTACTCCTTATATCCAATCTAAACTTCCCCTGATTAAGTTTTAACCCGTTACCCCTTGCCCTGTCACTACAGTCCCTAATGAAGAGTCCCTCCCCAGCATCCCTGTAGGCCCCCTTCAGATACCAGGAGGCTGCTATGAGGTCTTCATGCAGCCTTCTCTTCTCCAGGCTGAACAACCCCAACTTTCTCAGCCTATCTTCATACGGGAGGTGCTCCAGTCCCCTGATCATCCTCGTGGCCCTCCTCTGGACTTGTTCCAATAGTTCCATGTCCTTTTTACGTTGAGGACACCAGAACTGCACACAATACTCCAGGTGAGGTTTCACAAGAGCAGAGTAGAGGGGCAGGATCACCTCCTTGGACCTGCTGGTCATGCTCCTTTTGATGCAGCCCAGGATACGCTTGGCTTTCAGGGCTGCGAGCGCACACTGAAGCTGGCTCATGTTCATTTTCTTATCGACCAACACCCCCAAGTCCTTCTCCGCAGGGCTGCTCTGAATCTCTTCTTTGCCCAACCTGTAGCTGTGCCTTGCTCTAACTCAGGTGTAGGACCTTGCACTTGGCATGGTTAAACTTCATAAGGTTGGCATCAGCCCACCTCACAAGCATGTCAAGGTCCCTCTGGATGGCATTCTTTCCCTCCAGCGTGCCAACTGAACTACACAGCTTGGTGTCATCAGCAAACTTGCTGAGGGCACACTCAATCCCACTGTCCATGTCACCGACAAAGATGTTGAACAATACTGATCCCATCATCCCATCCCTGAGGGACAGCGCTTGTTACTGCTCTACAGCTGAACATTGAGCCACTGACCACAGATCTTTGCATGCAGCCATCCAGACAGTTTTCTGTCCACCAAGTGGTCCATCCATCAAATTAATATCTCTCCAATTTAGAGACAAGGATGTTGTGTGGGACAGTGTCGAAAGCTTTGCACAAGTCCAGGTAGATGACGTCAGCTGCTCTACCCCTGTCCATCAGTTCCATAGCCCTGTCATAGAAAGCCACCAAATTGGTCAGGCAGAACTTCCCCTTAGTGAAGCCACGCTGGCTGTCACCAAGCACCTTGTTGTTATTCATGTGCCTTAGCATGCCTTCTAGGAAAATCTGCTCCAAGATTTTACCAGGCACAGAGGTGAAACTGACTGGTCTGTAATTCCCCAGGTCATCCATTTTCACCTTCTTGAAAATGGGGGTTATATTACCCTTTTCCCATCTTTGGGAACTTCACCTGACTGGCATGATTTTTCAAATATGATGTATAGTGGCTTAACAACTTCATTTGCCAACTCCTTCAGGAGCTGTGGATGGATTTCATCAGGTCCCATGGAGTTGTGTACATTCAGGTTGTTAAGATGGTCTTGAGCCAGATCCTGTCCTACAGTGGGCCTAGGGTCTTCACTCTCACAGTCCCTGCATGTGCCTTCCAAGACTTGACCCAGGTCAACTGCTTGGAAGACAGCTATACTAACCACTATGTTCATGGTATGCTGCCTGTTCAATGATGCATATATCCAGATTCCCACTATCTAAAATGTATGATGTTCTATATTACTCTCTATTTCTTTATAGTGTTAGCTCTAATAAATAACATTTTAAATGATACTTTATAAAATCTGAGTTTCTTTCTTCCTGGTGTCATTAAGCCCCAGCACGTCCGGATGCAAAATAGATGGCCAAATATTTATTATATAAGCCCAGAGAATAACATACTGTCTAATAATTTAGAATTGTTCGAGAAAATATTCAAGACATTTTCATTTCCTAGAAACAGAAAGTTCTTATAATCTGTTTCGTCACTGCAATGTCTGAACACTTTCTGAGCTGTGCATCCAGTAGCATATATATGAAAACAATGACATGTCATTCTTTTTTCTGTGTAAAAAATTGTGCAGGTCTACAATTTAGGTTTTTTTAACATGTACAATGTTCTGTCTGTGTAAAATGGCTATCTTTATGAAAGAATGCCAAAAGAGCGATATTTATATTTGCTAAGGTTGCTGGCATCCATTTCATTACACACGAGCTCTTGATATCGGCATCTGCAAAGGGAAGAATTACCCCTCCAGATAAAAGTTCTGTTGATTCAAGGAGCAATGCTGACTGCTCTGACTGTCTCTTGAGAGGCTTAGGTTGTTATTCTACGTAGCATTTGATCTGTTAATTAAACATAGGATATTGTATTTGATGTATTTGCAGGATCCTCCACTGCTGAGAAGTGCATTGCAAGGGTTTTCAAGGATCTGATGACTTCATTCTCAAATACAATGAATGTGTTTTATTCATACTGCATGAAATAAACACACATGAAACTAAGCAAATACATATACAACCAAAACAAAGACATTGGTGTCTCAAATCTTCTCAGTAAACTGGTGACAGCAGAATATATACATGGTAATACTCTGTGAGAGAGAGAAGGTGATATTTTCTGATATACATACCTGTTCTTTTCTGTCTCTCAACTAAGAAACTTCCTAGGGAAAATGAGTAAAGAAAATAGTAGGAGGTATAGTAATAAGTGAAATGAAGTATAAAATTGCGCAGCATGTTGACTATAAAAGCTTTAATGCTAATCCTATTATTTCTCTGCTCCAGTTGTTAAAAATTTGAGATTTATTGCTCATTATCTGAGTTTAGAGTAGCTTTTGCTAAATTGAAGACATTAGAATTTTACTAGCACAAATACTAGCGTTTTCTGTCTGTTCAGTGGGCAAAGAATTTCAGTTGGTAATTAGGTAACCTTTGTTGAATTTTCAACCTTAATTGCTGAACTAGTCTTGTTTTAGCCTGTTTTATGAGTACATATTTAGGTACTTATTGTCCCTCAGTCTAAAAGTGTAAATTTCCTGACCATTTGCATCTTAGTTTTCATACATTGTTGTGGCTGTTGCTGGAGACAAGCAAAACATAAAGGAATTGACATGAAACTCAGTGGAAGTCCATTTTTTCACCTCAGATCTAGAAAGAAACAACAGCTAATATAAGAACATATACAGTCTTCTCTCTAAAGGTTTTATCCAAGGGCATATGGATTTGCATAGTTCTAAAGCAGTCTGGGTTAATCCAATTCACAACTGTAACAGTAAATTTAATTTTTAGCTCATAAATGCCTAATTATTGTTATTACTGTTATTTATCATTATTGTTATTATTATGTTTCCTTGTCACATTCAGTTTTCTCATTCTAAAGAGGCAAAGAAGTCATAATTTTTATTCACTTCCCTCCATTACATTCTGAGTTTTAAGACTTTCAGAATCTGCGGGGCTGTTCATTAAAGGACAAAATCTGGGCAGATTCATTTCAAACCCGAGGCAGACTTAGCATCTCGTCACAAGTGTATGCATATTATCAGATACGATTCAGCAATACTTCTATCTAATGCAAGCATTAAATAATGCATGGTATAGGTCAGTTTTGTCCATTGGATTTACAGTCAATAGTCCATGCCTATTTCTAATAATCATAATATTAGTGAGTAGCACATGTTATAACATTTTAGTAAAAAGTTACTTAGGACATTCTTGTATATTTAAAATAATTATTTGAAGAAGGAGATACTGCTTTAAAGCAGCAAAGTAATGAGATTCACTTTGAGGAGTCAGACTTTTCTCTGGCATAACTTTTGAGGACTTGAAAACAACCAATAAAAAGGCAGAATATAATTTTCTTATTGCTATTAACTCTAAATTGGTTAAATTGCTGCTGAATAGAGTGATACAAGCTCTGAAGCTGAATATTTTGAAGTAGACTTCTATGCAATGCTGAAACTAGCACCAGAATTAACAAGGCAACTGTTCCTATCCATAAACTTTATGTGAATATTTGGTACCTTGTTTATTTGCAGTTGACAAAAGTTGACAAACTTTTGAATAGCTTTCTTTAGGACAATTATTAACAATAGAAAACACTGGTAAAGGAGAGGAGAGAGAGAGAGATGCAATTTTCTTTTAGTTGATATCTAAGTTTCTTGATATTTTGTTTCGAATACCTGCAAATGCTGTGGTAGGTTGACCCTAGCCAGCAACTGAGCACCCACCAGCTGCTTGCTCAGTCACACACAGCACCCCTTAAGGAGGATACTGGAGAGAGACAGAAGAACATAAGTGAGAAAAATCTTGCAGGTCAAGATGAATTCAATTCAATAAATGAAAGGCGGAAAGAAGAGGGAGGGAATGACACAAAAAAAAATGTAATGCAATACCACTTGTCACCTCCCATGCACAGACCGATGCCTGGGCAGGCTCTGAGCAAAGTCTAACTTGGAAAGGCTCCTGTCTACCTCCCCTCCTCCCCCCTCAGTTTTTACTCTTGAGCATTTTGTTCTGTGGTATGGAATATCCCTTTGGTCAGTTGGGGTCAGCTCTCCCAGATGTTATCCCTCCCTGCAACTTGCCCAATCCCAGCCTACTTGCGGTGCAGTAGAACGAGAAAATGGGAAGTCTTTAATATTGTGTAGTGCTCAGCAATGACTAAAACACCGGTCTGTTGTCAACACTGTTTTAGTCACAAATTTGAAACACAGACCTATAGGGGCTATTTATGAAGAAAATTCTGGCCAACATATTTGAAAAATCATGCCAGTCAGGTGAAGTTACCGATGACTGGAAAAAGGGAAATATAACCCCCATTTTCAAGAAGGGGAAAATGGAAGACCCGGGGAATTACAGACCAGTCAGTCTCACCTCTGTGTCTGGTAAAATCTTGGAGCAGATTTTCCTGGAAGGCATGCTAAGGCACATGAAAAACAACAAGGTGCTTGGTGAGAGTCAGCATGGCTTCACTAAGGGGAAATCCTGCCTGACCAATCTGGTGGCCTTCTATGATGGGGCTACAGAACTGATGGACAAGGGTAAAGCAGTTGATGTCATCTACCTGGACTTGTGCAAAGCGCTTGACACTAACCCACATGACATCCTTCTCTCTAAATTGGAGAGATATCAATTTGATGGATGTACCACTCGGTGGATAAAGAACTGGCTGGATGGCCGCACACAGAGTTGTGGTCAATGGGTCGATGTCCGGCTGGAGACTGGTAACGAGTGGTGTCCCTCAGGGATCGGCGTTGGGACCGGTCTTGTTTAACATCTTCATCACTGACATGGACAGTGGGATTGACTGCACCCTCATCAAGTCTGCTGATGACACCAAGCTGTGTGGTCCAGTTGATACGCTGTAGGGAAGGGATGCCATCCAGAGGGACCTTGACACGCTTGTGAGGTGGGCTGATGCCAACGTTATGAAGTTCAACCACAAGTGTAAGGTCCTACACCTGGGTCGGAGCAATCCCAGGCACAGCTACAGACAGGGCAAAGAAGAGATTCAGAGCGGCGCTGCAGAGAAGGACTTGGGGGTGCTGGTTGATGAGAAAACGAACATGAGCCGGCAGTGTGCGCTCGCAGCCCAAAAAGCCAACCGTATCCTGGGCTGCATCAAAAGGAGCGTGACCAACAGGTCGAAGGAGGTGATCCTGCTCCTCTACTTTGCTCTTGTGAGACCTCACCTGGAGTATTGTGTGCAGTTCTGGTGTCCTCAACATAAAAAGGACATGGAACTGCTGGAACAAGTGCAGAGGAGGGACACGAGGATGATCAAGGGACTGGAGCACCTCCCATATGAAGACAGGCTGAGGAAGTTGGGGCTGTTCAGCCTGGAGAAGAGAAGGCTGCGTGGGGACCTAATAGCAGGCTGCCAGTACTTGAAGGGGGCCTATAGGGATGCTGGGGAGACACTCTTCATTAGGGACTGTAGTGACAGGGCAAGGGGTAACAGGTTAAAACTTAAAGAGGGGAAGCTTAGATTGGATATAAGGAGGAAATTCTTTCCTGTTAGGGTGGTGAGACACTGGAATCAGTTGCCCAGGGAGGTTGTGAGTGCTCCATCCTTGGTGGTGTTCAAGGCCAGCTTGTATGAAGCCTTGTGTGGGATGGTTTAGTGTGAGGTGTCCCTGCCCATGGCAGGGGGGTTGGAACTAGATGATCTTGAGGTCCTTTCCAACCCTAACTATTCTATGATTCTATGATTCTAAAATTTACTCTCTCAGCTGGACCCACAGCAGATGCTCATGTTCAGTGGGAGCTGCTTGACATCACGTAAGTGTGAAATAAAATGAAGGAATACTGGTGAGATTGGTTGGTAGAGGGCAGATAATAGAAGGTGAGATAAAACATTTATTCAGAGCTTGGGAAATGTAGTAAAGTCTGTTAGTCTCATCAGACAAAATACAGGAAAAAATCAAAAAAATATAAGACACAATGCTTAGCTCGTGTGTACCAAGAAGCTAATGCTATAGTTGACTTTCTGCATAGTTCAGTTTAGATGGGGCTCTTATGGTTTTCTACTTAATTGCACTTTTCAAGCCATCTGTTTGCTTTCCTATATAAATATGTATCTGGGAATCACATGGATTCTCGACAAAGCTACAATTAGAAGGACCTGCAAAACATTACTGTCCCTGCACCACTGCTTTTTCACACAAGTAACTATGGAATTAGTAGAAGTAATCAATTTAAAATAGCTTCAAATTTAGATATAAAAGTCCAGCCTTTCATTCCTTCATCTTTCCTTCTTTTTCTCTCTCCCCCTTTTGTTGTCTTACAGTAGAACTGAGGAGAGAAATTATTTCTTTTTTCATGATGAATTCTTTGGAAAACACTATTATTCACCGGTATACATCTACAGGACATGGACGTCTAAGTGAAGGTATTTCCATCACAGTGATCTTTCCTTGAACAGTGACTACCATATAATATTATTGATTTGCTTGGTGTATGGTGATTCAGAGGTTAGACAGCTCAGGGTACAGCTAGTTTAGAACCTTTTTGTCAGATAAACTCATTCTGGTTCTGTAGATGGCAAACACCAGGCATCTTCTGCCCTCTAGTGAAATTATACTTACTAGATTTTGTATTTCATTTGTACATCAATCATTTCTATCCCAAAACAAAGGAAGACAAATCAATTAAAAATAAAAAAAATTAAAATTCAACTGTTACATGTAATATAAAAGCCTCTTTCCAAAAGATATTTGTAAAAAATAGTGTTAGCACAGGTACAGTTTTCTCGTTTTGCAGGGTTTAAGCAAATTGAGAAACACATCATCAATAAAATGCAGCTTCAAGCCTTAATTTTTTTTTTTTTTTATATCTCAGTGATCAGTAACAAAAGCTAAATGTTACAGGATTTCAACATAAATTGTTGTTTCCCTATCGCATTTTTATATGTGTCCCAGACAGAGCTAGTACTTGGAATGGAAAAACATATTTGCAATATACTCAGGATAGAAAGGAACCCAAAAGTTAATGTAAATCCTTCTGATTCAGAGATGAGTTTGCTTCACACCGTTTCAGCAATTTTTGTGTAGGCTGTCACCCAGACTTTGCAGGAATGGCACTGAATCAGGTGCTGCTGACATCATTATAGTTATGCTTCCCTGCCTTGAGTTATGTCACACATCAACAAGGCCAGTGCAGGAGTTTGCACCTGCAGCTAGGTACAGGCTGTTTCAATGTGTCTTTTGCTTTAGGAGGCCATCTAACATTTACTTTCTTGGCAGGCTGGCCATAGTATCTGGGATAGAAGCAACTTGAGAAAGTAGAGAAACTGCAAAATTAGGATTAAAGGAACTGCATACATTCAGTCAGTAAATACTTGGGTTAAGGTTACAAAAGTCAAAAGGCTCTTTAAACTCCTAACCCTTATCTGGTCCCAAATCTCTCTTCCAAATCATGCAAGACAGACAGAGTTCAGCGTCTAACTGTCGCGCCATTAACTGGTCATGTTTTTCGAAGTGCCATTTTGTTGTACTGCAAAACCAACATTTTTTATGTAATAATTTTCTTTCTGAAAATGGAATTCTTGTTTTCCTGCCAATCCATATTGAAACGGCAATTTAGACATTACAGTGAAGAAGGTAAAATATTCAAGACTTCAGATTTTGAATGCTTGTTCCTATCTTTCGAAAACTGCTTAACACCAAGATTATTAAAGCCTTTGTTTTTGCAATAGCATTTGCTGTGACTGTGTCATACAAATATAATTATCCCCAAAGAGAGAGGAAAATACATAAAGCTGATAAATCTCTGTAAGACTTTACAGGGCAAACAGCTGAGGTCTATAAAACTTCAATTCAAAAAGGTCAGAGAGACAGACAAGCAATTCAGAGCCACACAAATCACTATTTTTTCCCATCATGCTCTATGTCCTAGGAGCAAGTGATGAATGTAAACCTGAACCTTTCTCTTACAGTGATAAACAATAATAAACTATTCACCTCCTTTCATTAATATTGTCGTAATGCCAATTTTTATCCCAGGGAAAGCTTTAAAGCGTAGTGAGGATAGATGAGAGTACCCGCCTCATGCCATTGTAGGAATAGTCATAACAGATAGACAGATATCTGATGACTGCAAAAGGAAGCAGGAGAGGAAGCAGGAGAGAAAGAAGCTGTAATGAGAAAAGATCCCAGGTGGGGGATCCAGGCTTCAGAAGAGAAAGACAGACTCTAGTGCAGAGGGAAAGTCTATTGCACAATTCAGAAAGTTCAAGGGTGGCATATTTCTCTACCTCATAAGTAATCCTGAGATGAGCTTTCTCTTCCATGTCATATACTACAGAACCTATCTCAGTATTTCTGACTTGCAGTCATCACAGATATCAAGCACAAATAAAACCAAACAAAAAGATCAGTACCACATAAAATTCAACAGACCTTCCCCAGCCTAATACTCTCTCAGATATGTAACTGGATCATACTAGTCCCTTATACAGGGAATCAGAAATCTCTGTCAGCTTACAATAAAATGTAAACCTTCATGATGTCCTTATTGAACAATATAGATGCAGTAAATAAAATACTTTTTTGTGTGTTTTTAAATCACTATCACAGAGCTAAACTGTTAAAAGTATTCAGTAAAATTCCATGAGCATACATCTCAGTGAAAAACAGTAAAGACCTCAAAATTGTAGTGTAATATATTTACAGATTCTGGAACTAACTTCAGGTTATTAGAAACCAGTAACAGCTAATGCATTTTTACCAGTTATGTTTTTAAATTTCTTTGTAACATGTAGTAAGAGTGGTTTGGGTTTTTTCTCTGCTGCGTCTTGAAGGATTTTTTTTTTTTTAAGACAGAGAAAAACAAAAGAAAACCAACTGTAAATCAGCAGATAATTCTTGTCAATTCTGTTAAGATTATATCAGCTTGCTTGGTTTATAGTACATAGTTTTCTTTGTGAGTGTATTTGCCCCTAGTGTATATGTTCTCAGAAGAGCAGGCTTCCTCAATCACTAACTCCCTGACAGTGAGCATTCTGAATAAGATGCATCTTTCACTAAGCATTCTGTTAGTTTTGGACAACATAAAAAATAATATCTAAATATAAATAAAATTATACTAGAGGAAAGAAGAGAACACAGTGTGGACTTAAGATGCAAGACCCATTGATTATTCAAAGAGCATATTGCTCCTGATATTACTGTTAGTTTCAAATGAATTATTTTACTTCTGGGTTCCTGTTTTATTTCTGCAGTCTCCAATCCTTTAAGGGAATATTTTCATTTTCTTCTCAGCACGTCTTAATTTCTCTTGTGTGCTACATCATCTTAAAGGCAGAGTGAATACTGCTAACCATTGGGAATGTATCAATTTTGTATTTAATCTGTAAGTGAAGATTAATGAAACAGTGTCCATTCATTTCAAATAACAAACTAAAAATACTACATTCAGATAATGAACCAGTGCAGATGGGAACATCTCTCAATCCACTGTGGAATTGACGCTTCATTCCACTGCACAGCTAAGTGCATAAATTTGAAGTGGGAATAGAAGGGAGTGAGATTGAGCTTCAGTGTCTCCCCTCTGGAAAATGTGACTTCATTTACTTCCCAGTCCTCCGCTTCCAAACTGAAAAACTTAATCCTTACCTCCCCATCTCAGTCTTTCCCTTCATAGTCCATAACAGAATATGCTTCCTGACACCTGATTACTGCAGAAATACTTCAAAGAAATTAAAATCCACATTGTCACTTTGAGTACTGCCTTGACTGAAGCCTTCAGGCCAAAACAAATTGAGATTGATTAACCCTTTATTTCACTCTCTCAGGAAGACAGCAGTAAACCACAAGAAACATATATGTTTTCAGGGGAATTAAGACTCTTAAAATTATTTTGATAAGCTTTCATTTTATGGTGGAAGGCTTTTATAAGTTTTAAATGTAAACATTAACTATCTGCTATTCATAAGATTCAGGGCAGCCCTGCGGACAAGAACTTGGGGGTGTTGGTCAATGGGAAACTTAATATGAGCCAGCTTCAGTGTGCGCTCGCAGCCCAGAAAGCCAACCGTATCCTGGGCTGCATCAAAAGGAGCGTGACCAGCAGGTCAAAGGAAGTGAACCTGCTCCTCTTATCTGCTCTCATGAGACCTCACGTGGAGTATTGTGTGCAGTTCTGGTGTCCTCAACATAAAAAAGGATATGGAACTGTTGGAACAAGTCCAGAGGAGGGCCACGAGGATGATCAGGTGACTGGAGCACCTCCCGTATGAAGACAGGCTGAGAAAGTTGGGGCTGTTTAGCCTGGAGAAGAGAAGGCTGCGTGGAGACCTCATAGCAGCCTTCCAGTATCTGAAGGGGGCCTATAGGGATGCTGGGGAGGGACTCTTCATTAAGGACTGTAGTGGTAGAACAAGGGATAACGGGTTAAAACATCAACAGCGGAAGTTTAGATTGGATATAAGGAGGAAATTCTTTACTGTAAGGGTGGTGAGGCACTGGAGCAGGTTGCCCAAGGAGGTTGTGAGTACTCTGTCCCTGGCGGTGTCCAAGGCCAGGTTGGACAGAGCCTTGAGCCATGGCAGGGGGGTTGGAACCTGATGATCTTGAGGTCCTTTCCAACCCTAACTATTCTATGATTCTATGATTCTAAGTTTGCAAAATAAAGGCTACCAAAAATTAGCACTATTAAAATTGTATATGTGCAGATATTTGTCTGAGCTTTGAAGGATTTGGTTGAGTTGACTGCTTGTAAATGGTCCCAGATTATTCTGTAGCATGATGAAATCATTCAAGTCTACAACTGCAATACATTTTTCTTTTTATTTAATGCACAATACTCATAAATAAGCAAAGATAGGACTTTCTCATGTATACAAATAGGGATATTTGTTTTCAGGTTTCCTTTTCCTTCAGCACCTGTTAAAGTTTTGGAAGCTATTATTATAGATTATATTAAGAATTAAAATTCATTTCTTCTACTTGGTTGTGGTGTCTATATGAGCAGATTTCTATCAATAAAAAATGTAAAAATGTCCATACAAAAACAAAGCAAGAAGACTGTGGCCATTCCATCTCCACTTGAACAAAATGGAGATATGGTAATAATCCTGGAGATGCCCAGAGGGTAGCTCCTCTTCCAAAAGAAGAGAAACTGCTTTAGCAGGGCAGTATACTGGGATGTGTGACTTGCATACAGGGCAATGGCCAAGGTGAGAAGCAACAAGAATGTGCTTTCAGCCCCTGCAGCAGTTCCAGCTGAATTACTAGCTTAGATGATAAATTCAAAATGGCAGACTTCATATAGCAAAGTTTTATGTCACTTATGATACAGATTACTCATATTTAAAGTGACAATACAAGATTCAGGAGATGATAAAACTGACAAAATGCATTACTGAAACACACCAAAAGCACCTATTTTAGTGACTTATTTCTCTTCTATGAAATCAATGGGCAAACTCCCACTGAACTGAAGAACAGAAAAAGCCCTTAATGCTTCAAGTTAAATGTTACTTAAGATGGGGAAGTAGAGTGATAAAGTGCCTTTCACACTTCTCCTTCCCCCACAACCAGATTTTGTATCACTCCATTCATCATGGCAGAAAAACATCTTAGAATAATAACTATTTTGATAAAAGTTAAAAAAAGGAGTGCTTTAAGTAATCTGCTAAATTTCTACATTTTTGGGGTGGAAAAGAAAAAGATAAGGGGGGAGAAGATTTAGTTGTTATGCGTGACTCAAATGATTCTTGGTATTGGAGAAGTAATTCAAAATATTTCTGGACCATTACTGTTTAAAGACTGCCTGGCTTTGTTAAATGAACTTTTGCTCTCATTTTTATTCTTATGGAGCAAGTCAGATAATTAAATTCATAATGAAATTCACAGTTCCTTCAAAGAATAGCCATTCTCAATACTGATGCTTGTTCTGGCTGTTTCACAGGCAGTAAAAAAAACCAAAAAAAACCAAAACAAAACAAAACAAAAACTCATGGGGAAAACAGGTTGAAAGGTTGTATGATATTTTTCCCGTTTCTGGTCATACAGAAACTTGAGCAATCTATTAATTCCACCTTAAATTACAAATAAAATAACAAACCCCAGATGAATAGTTCATTCAGTTCATTTCGATTTTATTTGCCTTTTTTTTAAACAAGATTTTAAAAAGGCAGGATTAGTGAATGCAATCCTTTAAATTTTGAAGATAATTTTAAATGTATTTGATGTTCAAGTCCAGAAACTGGCATTTTTACAAAGTTCAGAGAAAGGACATGAACTTCTGCAGACTTAATCTAAATCTTTAGACATTGCTGACATTCGCAGATGCTTTTTCTTAAACTTCAGTGACACTTTGTCACATTTTTACATACCAAACTCCTTATGGGTTATCATTCTACAGAGATTTATTTCTTTTGCAATTGAATAGCAAAAGAAATGAATACAGCTGGAAAAATTAAAATGGGAAATGTTGTTACATAAGGGATTGAGTAAGTATTTAGTTAGCAGCCTGGACATATTTATCAGCCTTGAATTAAAATATTTAGGAACAGCAACTTTCCTGTGCCTTTAAATAAAGAAAAACAATTAAAATGACAGGGAAAAAAAAGCACTGTTTTTATGTTCGGTTTTTGTTGTGTTTTTTTTTTTTTTTTCCTAAAGAAGTCTTGGTTACTAAATATTTTATTACTGAGGCTCTAATGCAGAAATGGTAAGTATTTGAATAAGATGAGAAATCTGGGCTTAAAGGAGCGTCAGGAAAACAACAATTTCTAAGCATGTTAAGAAGGCTGGTATGATATATTGCTTGCTACATTGTTCACCTGCAATTGGTAGCCATAGTTACATAATTACTGCATGCTGGGCCTGGGACTGAGTGACCCTCTTGAAACAATAAGGAATCCATGCTCGCAGCCATTTCTTGTTCAAAAGACTGAAGGAAAACATTCAGGATTGGTAGTATTAAAGGATTAGTTATTTGACAGCTTGGCAAAATAAACATTCCATTACGTAACTTGGCAATGAAATTAACTTTTAAGGTGTCTGGTAGTGTTATAATAAACTACCTTCATTATAATACTGACAATCACACCCACAGGTCAAAAAGACCCGGGCCTTTTTCATGAGTCCTCCTCTGAGCAGGCATAGTGATTAGAAGGAATGACACAGCAAATATTATAATTATACGTACATTACAACCAATCACTGTAATTGAGAGGGTACTACCGTGTAACTTTTGTATATGAATGTAATGAGAAATCTAGCACTGCTGTGCCTGACCTGTGGAAAAGTCCATGAGGCACCCAAGCCTGAATTAAACACAGTACCTTTCCTGAGCATGTGGGATTGCTTTATTGCACATCAGGCACAAATCTGGTTTTCAAAAAAAAAAAAGACGCAGAAGAATGAGATGAAGTAGCACTAGGTATGTATACCAGAATGTTCTTTAATTTTTAACCAAAACATGCAAAACCACCTTTATCTGATTGTTTAGATGCAAAAGAAAATCATTATAATTATTTTCCCTGATTTTTACAGTCATCAGCATAGTTAAACATGAAAACATCCACAGGCCCTGAAAGAAATTGCAGATGTAGTTGCCAAGCAATTATCCATCATATTTGAGAATTTGTGGCAGTCTGGTGAAGTTCCTGCTGACTGGAAATGGGGAAATACAACTCCCACTTTCCAAAAGGGAAAAAATGAAGAGCTGGGGAATTACAGGATGGTCAGCCTCACCTTGGTGCTCAGCAAGATCACGGAGTAGATCCTGCTGGAAACTATGCTAAGGCACATGGACAGTAAGGGGGTGATTGGTGACAGCCAACATGGCTTCACTAAGGGCAAATTGTGCCTGACAAATTTGATGGCCTTCTGTGATGGGCCACAGCATTGGTGGACAAGCAAAGTGCAACTGACATCATCTACCTTGACATGTTCAAGGTGTTTCACACTGTCCCTCATGCCATCCTTTGTCTCTCAGTTGGAGAGACATGAGTTTGATTGATGGACCACTTGGTGGATAAAGAATTGTCTGGATGGTTGCACTCAAAGAGTTGTGGTCAAGGACTCAATGCCCAAGTGAACACCAGTGACAAGAGGTTTCCCTCAGGGGTCAGTATCATGACCAGAGCTGTTCAATGCATTTGGTGGCAACACGGACGGTGGGTTTGAGTGCACCTTCAGCAACTTGTTACAACATAAAGCTGTGTGGTACAGTCAACATCCTGGAGAGAAGCGATGACATCCAGAGGGTCCTTGACGTACTTGAGAGGTGGGCCAACACAAACCTCATGAAGTTCAAAAAGGCCAAGTGCAAGGCCCTGTGTCTGGGTCAGGGAAATCTTAAGCACAACTGCAGGCTGGGCAGAGACTGTACTGAAAGCAGCCTTACACAGAAGGACTTGTGGGTGTTGGCTGACAAGAAGCTCAACATGAGTTGTCAGTGAATAGAATAGAGCAGAATGGACAAGAATAAAATAGAATAGAATAAATTAAAACAAAAGAAAATAAATGCTTATAAATGTTGTGACCTAAAGAATAGTAAACACTTTGGCTTCCAAGTGTTGATTTGGAAGCCCATGATTTTTCAGTCTGACAGTGTTGCTTAAGACCAGTTACTGTCAGTGCATAAAACAGTTAATCTCCAGAGTGTTTCTGGAAGGCCAGAGAAAGTGGAAAGCGATCTTCTTACATTCATCTGCTACAAAAAACTTGCATTTGCAGCCCACGCAAGAGAAGCCCAGACCTCTGGCAAGTGACCATTTTCTGTGTATTTAAAGCTAGGCCAAGAGATGTGGCCTCTCCAGTAATTGTCTTGAACAACATCCAAAGGGCCACAAAGGAGAGAATTTGTTTTTCTTTTCCTGGCCCTTGGAAGATCACTGTTAGCTTCTTCTATCCTGAAATATATTTTTAAACTACATAATGAAGATTTGGAGCTCGAAATATGAGTAAAATATGTAACATTGGACAATTGTTTTATTTCCTGAAAAAGGCAAACCACCCTCTTCTTTCGTCATAATCACTTTGGTCATTATGGGCTTGGCAAAAGGAAAGGACATTTAGTGACAGGGCCAAATAGGAGCACATGGAGGATGATGGCTGTAGAACACGCCATTATGTTTTGCTTCTGGAGTCTGAGAGCTACAGCACATGCTCCTGTTCTATGCTAGAACCATTCAGCTCACAACATATGATATTACAGAAAAAGAAAATATTTACAGCTCTTCTTCTGTGTGCTCTACAAGCACAATTAGACCATAGAGAAAGAGCAGGAAAAAAAATGACATGTGAAAGGTCTGAATCTGGGTCAAATAAAGACCCCACATTTATCACCTTTCTGTATGCTGCCAATATAGGTAGGACATGTCAATGAGAAATGACATTTCAAGGGGAAATCTACATCTTATAAAGTGCCTACAGTAAGCACTGGGTAGGCATGCAGCAGGAAGTGCAGGAATCTACTGCCAAGGTACCATTTCCAGGTACGTGGAGGGAAAGCTGGAAAACCTGATGCATTCCCCTGCAGCGCTCAGATAAGATCACCAGTGGGCTGATCAATGTAAGTAAATGTTGCATAAATGTGGACAAAGGTTTTCAAATCTGCTTAATTCAAGTAATCACAGCAGAAAGAAATATGTTTGAAAATTATTTTATCTGCCATATCTGAATTTTATTTCCTATGTACAGTAACACAACTTGGAGAATAAAAATCTTAAGACATTTTATTCCAATGGTCAAAAAGCTTGTTACAAACAAACCCAAAATTCACTATATTGCAATACAGAAGCAAGTAAATTCAGGTTCCCCAAAGGTACAGTCTGTCTTCACAAAATGTGACAAGTTCCATGAAAACAGTAGAAGTTACTACAAGATGCATGAGTATTATTGTTTAATGAACTTTATCTTTGTTTATCATAGAATCATAGAATAGTTAGGGTTGGAAAGGACCTCAAAATCATCTAGTTCCAATCCCCCTGCCGTGGGCAGGGACACCTCTCACTAACCCATCCCACCCAAAGCTTCATCCAAGCTGGCCTTGAACACTGCCAAGGATGGAGCACTCACAACCCCCCTGGGCAACCCATTCCAGTGCCACACCACCCTAACAGGAAAGAATTTCCTCCTTATATCCAATCTAAATTTCCCCTGTTGAAGTCTGAACCTATTGCCCCTTGTCCTGTCACTACAGTCCCTAATGAAGAGTCCCTCCCCAGCATCCCTATAGGCCCCCTTCAGATACTGGAAGGCTGCTATGAGGTCTCCACGCAGCCTTCTCTTTTCCAGGCTGAATGGCCCCAACTTTCTCAGCCCAAATACAAAGCTTTTAAACCATATTTTCTTCATCTTAACCTTACCTTTTTCACTCTCTCTAATTATGTCACTGCTCTGTTTTGTTTCTTCTCAAGGCGACATTTACTCTCATCAGAACATCATTAATTAGAGTTTGTTTGTGGCATCAGTTGTCACTCATTATGAGATTCTAAACTCCCTATAAAAGCATTTTTCTTTAATTCCTTCAGAGCCTTTCTTTTAAACCCTTAATGTTCCATTTATCCCTTGTTTCTTACTAAGAAAATAAGGCGGTTATAATGAGGTTATTCTTTTTTCCCTGATATGAATTTTTAAAGAATATATTGTCAGTGCCTTGCTTACATAATGAAGTCTGTTGTTGCCAAGGTACTGTTTCTTACAGAAGCAGATGCATATAGTTTTACTAAAGAAGAAATAAGTTATTTTATAGTTGTGAAGCCACAGAGTGTATCAAGAACGCTCATGACACGAGAGTCAATTTGAACCAACAATAAGACATCAGAGAGACTGTAGGTAAACTGAAAGTCCTCTTTATGTAGTAAATATTTTGTATTTTTTTTTAATTATTACTTTTTCTTAAATCACCCTAGAAATAAAAAGTAAATAAATAAATTTGAACGATAGTGATATTTTAGATCATAACTCATTTTTTTTAGAACTGCAAGAGAAATCATTGCCAACAATGGAAATCTTGTCAGATGTGGTAAGATTGTACATTTTATGGCCTGAATTACAATTACGCTAGTCTAAGTACTCCTCATCCTCCAACAAATTTTCAATAGACTGAGTGTCACATGAGAACTGGTAGAAGAATTAGTTTAAGTATCAAGAACACTAATACTTCTATTTTTTTTTTGTTTATTTGTTTAATCTGGATTTTTTTTTTTTGTGTCATTTGTTAGCTATAATGAACTCAAGCTCTGAGCCTTGCCATTAACTGTGAACCTAAATGGAAGATATAATTGTGAAAACAGCTTTTGCAAGCTATCTAATGGAAATGTAACATCTTGCCAGAAAAAATGGGAGTCTGAAACAGAAGATCAGGGCACAGCTGCTGTCCTGGAGTATTTCCTAATGAGCAGATATTGGCATGTATTTTAGCACCTGATCTTTTGACCACAATGACATGCGGGGCTTTTTTAAGTGCATTTTAGATCATAGATCACTCCTCTTTCAGAGTTTTCTATGCTGTGGAATTGCATTTCAAAGAGAATAATGTACCAAAGAGGATCAGATGCTGTGCAAGATACTATGATTACTTCAGAGGAAAATGCGTGTAATGATGACATCTGTTTTCATGTTGCATCTGAAATGCTATATTGATTATTTCTAATGAAAGCATATAGATTATTCAGTATTATACCAAACATAACATACAGAGTAGGGGGGATTGTTGTTTAGTTGCTTGGTTTTTAACCTGGATTATCTGTTAACTTGCTGTATTTCTTAAACATTCTGGGTCAACAAGGTCAGAAAATGTTTCATGGAATTTATGGGAAAAATTTCAATAAGAGTTTGAAAAATTTTAGACTTTTAAAATATCTAGTTTCAAGATTTCATAATTGCTAGAAAGGAAAGCCAGAAGAAATTTTATAAGGTTATTGTAAGGCAACAAGCTCCATGTATTACATATAACTTAAAGACAATGAAAAATAAAACCGTATTTTTAACTTGCAAAATATCCTGATCTTACATCTTTTTTTATGTATTCCTTGGCCTGTTACTTCAGGAAATACAGTAGTTAGACTGGTGATTTGGATTTTTATTGCTTGGTGTTTTTTTCCCAGCCTAATTTGGAGTAGGCCGCAGAAGCTGATAATTAATATGATCATATAAAATACTAAAATGCAGAAATTTACAGACTCAAAGAGGTATGATATAATATAGCACCAAAAGTAATTTCTTATAAGAAGTTCTGTTTGGATTTTTTGTTTTAGTTGGTTTGTTTGTTTGTTTCTGAATACTTTTCATCCTGAATTGTCTCTGCATTATATTCTACTTTGCATCATGTCTCATCAAGAAACTAAATGTTCACAGCAGAATATAAGAAGTAGAGGCTGCAGAAACTGCAGATTTCATTGAAGTTATTAGAAGCAGCCAATGCTCCACAATTTCAAAAATTAACACTGAAAGACTTCTACATTCAAAATGCGTTGCTGGCCTCAGAACTATTCTAGCCACTGACAAGGGAACATCCACAGCTCTGAAAGCACAGCAGTAACACTTTCTCTGTGGCATTTTCTGTTGGCTATGTAGTACAGCATCTTTGAATGCTCTGTGTTTTCTAAATGTGATTCATATGTACTCTTCTTCCACAAAATCATATTGTCTCAGATGTTAGAAACTCTGCATTATGAAAATTGCTTCTGAAGCTCAGTCCGTAACTTCAGTTACAATCAGTACTGCAGCTCTGCGTGTCACAACACCTACTTTTTTTTTTTTTTTTTAAGTCTAGCCACAGAAAATGAGTTTTACAGGCAAGGTCATAAAGTGAACCATGCAAACAGTCTGAATTCCTGCCTTAATTTCACTCTCAGTGGCAGGAAATATAGAGAGTGTATATACATACTGATAAATAAAAAGAACAGAGTAGCAAGTTTAAGTACTTCGATCTCTGATCCTCAACATTTAGGACCACACCAGCTAGTGTTCTCCAAGATCAAACTGTCTGTAAGGTGTTAAAAAGATGATGCCTCTTTGCCTCATTGCCAGAATTCATTTTCATAATCCTTTGTTATTAACCAACATGGAGGGGTGGGATCGATGCTCTGTAATGATCAGTATAAGGCTATCCTCAGGGCTACTCATGAGAGTGCTGGGGAGAGATTTCTGCGGTCTCAGGTAGTCCAGGAAAAACAAGAGGATGAAGTACCCAGTTCCACCCACTTAGGCCAGTTGATTGACAAGCCACCCTTAACAAAGAGGACAAGGTCTTATTTCACATTTCACAAAACAGTGTAACTAACTCCTTGATACACACCGCTTAAAAGTTAAAAAAAGAAGCTAGCTACTGATTTTAGACAGACAAAAGTAGTCTTTGATAATATAGTCCATTGCTTTTGACATCAATATTAGTAGATGAGTGCTATTTGCAGTATTTTTAAGGATTTCAGGGATAAAAGAGGACAAATAGGGACTGTCTGGAAAATTAATGAGTCTGCGATAGTCATGCAGGCATTTGTTGAGGAAATATTGAAGAGAAACCTGATCTAATAAAATACATATGTAATTACTGCACACAAGCTGATTTTATTAACAATCTGTACATGAAGGGTGTACATCAGTCACTGTATGTTAACATTGTAGTAAAAAATAACATACAGCATAACTGTAGACTGTCAAATTCTTTAAAAATCACAACACAGCTTTTAGTCTTCACAGTCTGATGTGTGGGCCAGCACCTTAACACCCTTCCCATGCAGCCAGATTTTTCCTCATGCAGAAGAAACAGAGATCAGTTTAAGCATATTTTTGTGGTTTAACTCCTGTAGGCAGCTAAGCACCACAGAGCTGATCACTCACTCCCCCACAGTGAGATGGGGAAGAGTTGGAAGAGTAAGAGTGAGAATATTCATGGATTGGGAAAAAAGCTGCACATGCAAGCAGAGCAAAACAAGGAATTCATTCATCACTTCCCACGGGCAGGCAGGTGTTCAGCCATCTCCAGGACAGCAGGGCTCTGTCACGCATAACCATTACTTGGGGAGATAAACACTATTGCTCAAAATGTCTCCCCTTGCTCCTTCTTCCTCCAGCTTTTATTGGCTGTGTCCCCTTCCAACTTCTTGTACACCCCCAGCCTATTCACTGGTGGGCTGGTATGAGAAACAGAAAAGGCCTTGACTTCGTGTGCAAGCACCACTCAGCATGTTTTGTTATTGTTTTGTAATCAACACTGTTTTAATCACAAACCCAAAGCATAGCACCTTACAAGATGCTATGAGGAAAAAATAATGCAGACAAAACTATTACAGCACTTAAACCAGCTGCGCTTGTATCATAACTGTTGCAGCTGAATTGGATCCTTACACTCTTTGCAGTGTATTTAAGCCACATTCCCAAAAATTTATTCCTATTAGTCCTGCAGGATGACCTCTCAAGGCATCCAGAGCAGTTTCCTACCCTCAGTCCGATGGGATACTTTTCTTTATACGTATAGTTACTGTCCTTTTCTCTCTCCAGCATAGCACTGTCACTGCAGTTGCTCTATTCTGTACATCTGTTGGGAAAGTGTTATATAGCACTGCCACCCAGGGGAAAGGAGGCAGGTGAGCATCGGTTAATGTGTGCTTGTGTTCAACCACAGGCAAAGTCTGGCATCAGAAAGAACATTCCTCTCACCACAGGTGGCAGGAGAATGACTGAGTGACTGGCCCTTTGAAGGATTAATGAGCTGCCTAAAAATACAGCTGTACCTGTTGGGAATGATAGGTATAATAAACTGCAGATAAAAAGTGTTACCTTGGTAAGTGGTGTTGAAATTATGTTTGCTTGTCACAATGTTTTTCTAAATAGCAGTCCCTGCTATTAAGGACCTGAATTTGCATGGCCACAGTGAATTGAGTAGTATAGATGGGGCTGCAGGCTCTCATTCAGGGATAAATGGGTACCTCCACACATAATTCACCTTTTTCTTATGTAGATGCACAAGACTGCTTTACCCAAACTATTTCAAAAGTAGTCTACTTTTCCCTATTGCTGATAAGGGAATTATAGGAAGACAAGGTGAGGCATAAATGGAGATCCCTGGAGCATGACAATAGGCACAGGTTATTAAGGCTGTGATTATACTCTTTCCCAGAAACGCTGAAATTAAGCCAGCAGATATAATTTGGGACTTCTGTTGATATTTCGTAACAAAGTCATTGAATTAGGGTGCAATTACTGTAGGCTAGAAGTTGGTGAAAAAAAATGACAGCAAGTAGTAGCTGGACCACCAACTGTCTATTATTAATACTACATTTCTTCCAACAGTTTATGAGTGGGTGCGGCAGAGAGATTGAGAACTAAACTGATGTTTCTCATCCAGTGTCTCTGTTGGGTGTTAGTTGCTTGTGTGTCTTTTGTCATTTCCAAGTTGCTGTCATGGAAGTTTATGATGAAGTGAAAGATGTTAATAAATTCCAAAACTGGTGACTTAAATGAAAAATAAAATCTTCCTAGTCATGATTTTCCAGTGAGCACCGTTTTGTTTGCAACACTGATAAACAAATATTACCTTATTGGTTTATGATTATAAATTTGAGAAATCTTGATACACTAGTTAGCTATCTGAAACAGAACACACAGAGTTTAACAAATTAAGTACATGTATAATTTCAAATCCAAACATTTATCTTTCTTTTTTCTGTCTCTCAATCCCAGTAAAAAGTCAGAATCACTTCTATTATTGCAGGAAAAAATTGGGAGTTCTTGTATCATCCTATCTAGATCTGCCAAGCACAAATAAGAATTTTTTGTTACACAATCTGAGAAATTAGAATTAATTAAATTTCTATTAGCATCTGTTTTAATAAAATGTATTCATACCTATACATTGGTGATATATACTCTCACTAGTTTATAATGCAGAGAACACATTTTCCTTTTTTTTAATTATTTCTTTATATTATAAAAATAAAAATTAGTATCTTTGTAATTATGTTTATATTTTTATAATTGTTTTTATAATTTTAATGTAATTCTTTTTGTATAACCTTTTTATATAAGTTAATGACCGTGTTACATGTTGTCCAATCAACCACCAAGTGGAGCTCTAACCTAGGAAAAGAATTGATCATTTTACCACCAGTGCACATGCCAACAGAGGTTTTTCACGAAGTAAGCTAAAGTAAACAAATAAAAAAAAGTAAAAGCCATCTGCACCCTGTGCCAATTACACCACTTTACATCTTCAGAATCTGTTTTGTCTGTAACTCACAGTTGCAGTCAAGTGCTGAAAAAAGAAGCTCATTGCAGGCAAAACAGAATAGTGATTCAAAGTAACATGGAATTACACTGCAATAGACTGAAAATTTTAATTCAAAGCAATTATAATTAACGAAAATGATGCTCAGTCCCTTGAATGCTGTGTTCATAGATTCAAGTTACAGATAAAAGAAACTGACTTGTACACTGTATGATAGTTAAAAGAACTGAGTAACTCCTTGATAATACATATTTAATTGCCATGATTAAATTGAGAGAGACTTTTACTTACACTTAAAAGTTGAATGACCTATTTTAGAGGACCGTATAATGTTTCAATAAACGGGGCCAAATTTTAACAATTGACATTCATAAAAATTTGTTGATTATGTGGCCAATTGTAATATATTCTTGTGACTATTTAAATTCATGTTTGGAGCTGAATTATTAACTTAATGGATGGAATACATTGCATTGAATTTGAATTGCTGATGGGTTTTGGTTTTGTCTGTTGGTTTGTTTGTTTCCAGAAAGATTCTGCTTACTTACCTGATTTCTTTTAGCTTCTTCCATGGACAAACTATATTCTGTTGCACTTATCCTATACACATGTGAGGATAGGACTTGAGACAGCGTTTGATTTGCTGGGTCAATTTGTGCAGGTACATTCACTCCCATCTCTTCCTCTCCCTTCAGTTTACTCTCACTGAAGGCAATCCAGAGGTCGTGCCATGCCGAAAGCCATGCGGCAATATAGATGTCCCAACATGGGCAGGTGGGAGACTATGACTGAGAAACACTGAAAAGAATAAACCTATTCTGCAGAGTGTGTGCATATCACACAGGTACATATGGACACATACGTGTGTGGTTCTTAGTGTTTACCAACTTGGACTAATGTGCAAATAGGGTAAGCAGTGAGGGAGGCAGGCATGAAAGAGGTTGTAAGACTGTGCCAGATACTGGAGATACCGGAGGGTCTGCAAATTGTTATTGAAGGGACCAGAAGGTCCAATTCAATTATTGTGGGGCTTGAGGGTTAACCCCATCTGCATGTGATGTTTGTATGTGACTCAGCTGGAGCTGAGAGGGTCCAAGGGCTAGCTGCTGACCAGCTGCCAGTGTCTAAGGGTAGTTTTTGGAAAGGAATGTGTATAGATTTGATGTGTAGATTGTTGGTGATTTAGAAGGAAATGAACACACATTGCACATTAATCTAGGGTAAAAATGACTATTTTTTTTTTAAGTGAATTTTTCATATTAAAGTCATATTAAAAGAGAAAAAGGCAATACTTTTAAGCAAAGACAATGATCAAATAATTGATGGTATTGGAAGACAGAGGAAATAAACTTGGAACTAAATTTGTTTCTTCATAGTATATGTCCCATTATGAATATTTTTTCAAAATGTAAAATCAGTGTTTTTATCTTTATACCTTTTTCCCTTGAAATGTTTTACCTTGGTGTCTTTTAGCTTGTTTCTGCTAACCCACGATCTAGCACCCGTCATTTCCCTATCCACACTATTTCCACTTGGGAACACAAGATTTGATCAAGGCTTTCCAGAATACTTTAAGATCTGCAACAGCTCCAATAATTGCATCAGAGGGTGGGAAGTGGAAAATCTTCTTTTAAAGTTTCACTAATAGTGAATTTGTGCAATCTAGCCTTATTGTCTTAGTTCTCAACCAAATCTTTAAGTCTTTCATTTCTTGGAAACTTTTTAATGAGAATTTCAATTTATTTTCATATTGTGAAGATGTAGTAGGAAGCTATGATAAAATATTCAAGTTTCAAGTACTCTAAAATGTGTTGATATTTTCATTAGAGACTGGTCTGCCTCATCACTTAAACTATACTTTTAAAACCTGTAAATTATTCGTAACTATTGTAGTAGATATATTGCCATGAGCAAGGGCACGTTTTATAAACTCACTCAGCTGTAGAAAGACATTTTATCAGACTATACTGGTTTTGACCGCCCTTGAGAGCAGATACACTGCTTGTCCAGTCAGCACGCCTGCAGGTACAGATGAAGGTCATTCCTAAAATATGATGGAGTCTGTCTGCCTTGGAGCTTTAAAACATTCACTAACTGTGTCCACCTTGATATGTTTGCAGGCACGTCCTCAGAGGCTGCTTATAAGGTCATGGGTCATTACAAACATAGTATGAAGTAAGGTGTTAAAAGAAAACGCGCTTTATCTGTTTTCTTTAACATTAGTATGGCTCTTATATCCTTTTGCTTAAAGGATATAAACTCTTCAATCTTATTCTCAAATCAAGTTAAACAATTACAAATGTCTCTAAATTTTTTAATCTGGAGAATGGAAATGACTGAACAACAACAAAAGGTGATTTGGGAAAATCACGAAGGATGGAATTTGACTGTGAATATATGTGGAAACAACAGAAACATAAAAAAAAAAAATAAATCAGTGACAATGAGAAGAAATGTAAGTAATTAGGCCTGAAATATTTGCTTTGCTCTCCTTATTTAAACCAGAAGTGGATTTGGAAATGGTGTAATTCACTTTCACAGAATGATGTTAACTGGTATAGGCCAAGAAACTGGCCCTGTTGGTTTTCTAAATTTTAATATTGAACAAATTGATTTAAACCATTTGGGAATGTTTTGAAATAAAGTATGGCTGTGACTTCACAATTTAATTAAATATTTGATAGCTCTCCCACTGTAACTGCCAGATATCTGTAAAGCTAAACATAGAGAGCAATTAGAAAAATCATTTGGGAAACCAGATTAAACATTAAGGGACAGATCCTCGGCCTATGTGAATTTGCCTACTTCCATTAGTTTTAATGAGTCTGTGTTGCACTACACCTGCTGAGCATTCAATCCTAAGAATTTATAAACTCCTGAATTCAAAGGAAGACCTTGTCTCCCAAAAGTAATCATGTATTATAACTCTATAATTTTAGCAGAATTGGAACATTTCTTGAAATCACATTATATTTGTATTATATGTACACAGAATAAAAACTGAAGTGACAAATGGATTCATTACAGGAATAGACGCATGACATTCTGAAGTTTATATTATACCGTAGGACACAATAACAACTCTTTGAACACAACTGAAAGGTTATCAAGAACTTTAATTAATACTGAAAAGAAAAAAATGATCATATTTTATTCTGAGAGATTAAACACAGTAAACTAGGTCTTAGCCTAGCTTGGTGTTTCAGTTTTTGTCTGTGCAGACTGCAAATAACTCACTGACTTCTATATTTAAATTGGTATATTAATTTATGAGTAGGCTTATATATTCCTTGATAAATAAAGACTTTCCTTAAGAATTAAAAACATTTCAATGCAGCTTATTTTTGAGTGTTTTGATGAGAAATTAATCTAGTATAACATCAGAAAAAAAATGGAAGGATGATAACAGAAATATCCTCCAGACATAAGAATATAAAAAGAGTCATACGCTGATTCCCGAATAGTACCTTGAAGACAGTAATATCGTATGTTGAAACTGGGAACAACACACTGTCAGGAATACAGTTTCTTTTAGTCTCCACCTAGGAGACTTACTATTACAAAATTGCCCTGTTCTCCAATGAAATTCAGAGCCAATGTGATTTATTTTTTTTTTTCAGCTACTTTTCACATAATTTGAGAAACATAAGGTTCTCCTTCAGTGATTTCATCATCCAGCTAATTCACATGAAACATTAAGGGTCATTAGGAGAGATAATGGGGAGTTCAATTTCACAACAGTCATTTGGAAAAGTATTAAACTTCATCAAACTTCCACTTATGAAGTGGTCTTTGACATTAAGTTACACAATTGTTCCCTGGGATGTACTGGACAGTTAAGCAGTTCTGAAATACCTCTAAAGCAAAGGAAAGAAGGTGGCCGAGAAGCAAGACACTCAAATCGAGTTTTCACCTGTTGCCTGAGTGTCTGCAGATTACTTGGGTTCTGTAGTTCTTCTCCCAGTTTAACTTTTGTGTATTATCAGACTTGGACAGGAATTGTTTAGAGACTTCTCATGATCCTCTCAAATGTATTCCTCACACTCACATCCAATTATTAAGTATCTAACTAATAGTAATAAGCAAGGGATTTTTAAAATATCTGATGGTTCTATTAGATTATTTTCTATAGCACATTTCAAAGTCAGAGTTAAGCAGCCACAGAAATACTGGATTTCATGCTGTGATGATGAAATTCTGGACATTTAGGAGTTTAATTCTGCTTTTAGTTGCTATAGAAAACAGCCTGTCTATTTAACTAAAATTAGTTGATCAAGTCAGATTTTAATTAGAGCCAGCTAGTATAGTATAGTTAGTAAGTATATAAGTCACACTGATCACTTGGGCCATTAAACCAAAACTGCACTGAACAAATACATATGCAGTTGAGACAAAATACTCATTAATGTGCATGTGTTAAATCTAGGGATATCCTGTGTGGAGGAAATTTGCTTGGATTTGGCATTATGTGTTTATTAAATAAACAAAACATAAACAGGAAAAATAACAAATAAATAAACCCCAAACCAAACCAAACCCCCAAATCCTGAAGTAGAATATAGAGTATATGTGATGTGAGAGTGTGTGAGAGCCCAAAACCCCCTATGGTGTATAATATTACCTTTCTCAGGACACAGAATGACTGAGACATTACCTAACCATCCTCCTAAGTGCTCACTGAGATGACCTACCTTTTATCATTGTGTTTTATATTGAGTTTGACAAGCACAAAATGGCTTGCCTGTTTGAGACTATATATTAATCTGTAGATTTTTCAAAAGCTATTTTATTTTATTCCAGTTGAAGAGGAAGAAGAAATTGCTAGCAATTTTTTCCTTTTTTCATTTGAGTGAAAGATTTACTGAAAGTGAAAATAAATTACTAAAACTTGAAAATATGATGGAGTTGCAAATAATTTAATTTTACACTGAAAAATTTCTTAAAAGAAAAAGCTTGAACATTCAAAATATAGAAACTCTAATGAACAGCCCACACCTCTGTGACGTATGAAGTAAAGGTGCCTCATGATATAATGAGTAGAATACTTAGTTATAATACCATGTATTACTTCAATTCCATCCATTTTCATGTCTTCTCTTTTTTTAAAAAAAAGCTGGCTCTCAATTTTCTCTTTCCCTCCAAATGTGAAAAATGAGTTATTAATACATTCTATGAGGTTATCTTTTAAAAGTTTCAATAAGAGAATACAAGCAAGAGAAGTTACCTAAAGTATAAGGGGGTTGTATTCTGGTTTCGGGTTTTTTAGTCAAAAAGTAAAGTTTTGTAAGACTGGCTCTACTTCTGTGTAGAACTCTTGTCTAAATGCATTCCACATGGTAGAATCATAAAATCGTAGAATAGTTTGGGTTGGAAGGGAATGTTAAAGATCATCTAGTTCCAAACCCCGTCATGGGCACACATATCTTCAACTAGATCAGGTTGCCCAAAGCCCCATCCAACCGGGCCTTGAAGACTTCCATCGATCAGGCATCCACAACTACTCTCAGCAACCTGTTCTTGAGTCTCACCAATGTCCTCATAAAGATTTCTTCTTTATGTCCAATCTGAACCCGCATTCAGTTTAAAACCTTGTCCTGTCAGTACAGGCTTCTCTAGAAGAGAAAAAAAAAAAAAAAAAAATAATAATATTTCCATCCAGGAATCACTCTATGTATAAGACCCTGCTAAATCCAATCACTCTATCACAATCAGCCTTCTGCAACAATTGTCCTATAACACCCAGCCTGCGCCAGTTTTAAGGTTTCGTGACACAACCTATTGCAAGAAACACGAATATTTTTTGTATCATGTTATAAAGTATTAATGTGGCCAGCAATATCTAAAATCTTTATCAAAAACTTATTAACGTAGCTCAGATCTTGGTTTATGGACCAGAGAAGAAATTCAGTGTTTTGAGAAAGTACATCTTGACCTATATCAGATTTGGAAAGGTGGAAGGATGTAGGAAAAAGAAACAGGCATTCAGAGTTGAAAAAGTCTTCTTGGTTCCTCCCTTTCCTTCCTCCTTAATTGGAAAACCCTATGCTAAGAGAGATGAGTACAGATCAAGAACTTTTATTCAAAATGTACAAAGATCTACACCAATGTTCATGCCATTTCTTGCTGGTTTTGTATTCCACTGAAAAGTTGTATTAGCTGAGTAGACTCAGGTGCAAGGAGCGCCTGTGGCAGGTACAAGGAGTCCTTCCAGTTCCTGACAGGATGTGTGCACTACTCCATTCTGAACCAAGTATGCCATGAGTAGGGTGGGCACAAGCCATTTTGAACCCATTGGCTCATGAAGCAAGGATTAATACCAGAGTATATACTGATAATAGTACAGGCACAGTACTTATAAATCCCCCTTCTTTACCTACTTTTTAATTATTTGGCATAACAGACAAATATGCTTGCAAATGTCTGCAGTGCTAGTATTTTAAAAAATACTATCTAAATACTACTTATGCCACTACAGTTGCTGGGATATTTTAAAGTGAAAGCAGTATTAGACCATCAAATATATAAAAGAAGTCAGTATAAAGCAGAGCTTCTTTCAGTCATCAATACCCTGAATCGACTCATGAGAAGATAAACACCCACCAAGGTAGCAACTCTATTTACATGAAGATGGACAGGGATTTCATACCACCTTCGGCAATGCTTCTGATGTGTAAAATAAAAATGTGGAATGAACCTTAAGAAACATGCATCCACAATTGATGGATACTGCAAAATACCTCTGTTGCAGCCTAGTGAATGGACAGTCCACATTTTGACAATGGCAGAATACACAGCATCCCAAAATACCCTGGGAAGATCAACTTTCAGTATCTCCTAACCCTTCTGTCTCTATTTAACTATCTGGCATCTGAGTCCTAGATTTACACTTTTTTAGCAGAAATGACTTCTCCATTCCAATATTCCTCCTCTTTCCCTTCCCCTTTGTCCTGGGTTTACCAGTAGCCATTTTGCTCCTTCTTAGTATCTGGTGCAAGCTCTTTGTTTTGACTTCCAGCCTGGGAACAGAGCTGATAACACCGACTGTTTTTAATTGTTGCTAAGTAATGTTTATTCTGGCCAAGGACTCTGTGAGTCTCATGCTCTGCCGGGGACGAGGGGGGGCCAGGAGGAAGCAGAGACAGGACACCTGACCCAACCTAGCCAAAGAGGTATTCCATATCACAGCACGTCATGCCCAGGGAGGTAACTGGGAGTTACCCGGGAGGGCACAGTCTCTCTTCGGGGGGGTCGAACTCGTTCGGTGGTGGTATCATATTCTCTTGTTATTTTCTCTTATCAATATTATCATTGGTGGTAGCAGCAGTGGTTTGTGTTACACCTTAGTTACTGGGCTGTTCTTAACCTGTGGGAGTTACATTCTCTTGATTCTCCTCCCCTTCCCTCCAGGAACGGGGAGGGTCGGGGGGGGGGTGGGGGTGGGGGATGAGTGGACGAGCTGTGTGGATCGGTTTAAACCATGACACCCTTAGTCAAAGCTTGACAGGACTTCAACTGAGCAAACCAGTAATTAATTAAATAAATTAAAAGCGTAATCCCTAAATTTTGACCTGAGACTGGAAATTACTCTGACCACTCAGTGACACAGAATGTGATTACTGAAAGATAAACAATGGGAAAGGCAGCTGAAGAAACCACCTGAATAGATGGTCACAAGATGCATTTCAACCCTATTAGACGAAGACCCATTCAGCTGGATTTTAACAGATGCTCTCAGTCTCTTGTAAAATATTAAAGTACTCCTTAATTCTATCATAGGATTTCTACTGAAGAAAGAGCTTCAATTTATTGTACTTTTACTGCTGACAGCAGTAGTCCATTGAAGTGGCATTGAAAGCACAGGGAGACACTGGGGTTGCTCTGTCTTTCTGGGTAGGTGCCTGTAGAGGCAAGGAAGTCACTGGCATTGTAATGCAGATAACAGAAAGCAAGGCATACAACGCACCTGAATTAATTGAAAGAAGTGAGCTGCACACCCGGACAGAATTTCAGCTTTAAAAATAAGTTTTGGCATAATGATGAGCATCTCATGCTTCTGAGAGATCAACACCCAGCTAAATAATCAAGCTGTGGTGAACAGAAGTGCAGCATTTTAAAACAATCAGAAAGATCTTACACAAAAGCTGGAGTTTGGAAACCGTTTTTATCTATTTTCTGAATGAAGGAGGATGATGAAATAAGGAAGTATTAGTCTCCTTCGTATTTTCTCAACTCTCAGGGTGCTGTAGTTCTGAATAGCACTCTATAAACAGGTGACTTTTCAAAGTAAATGGACTGTAATGGTTCAGATATGCAATCCACTTAAAAACACGACCTGGGCATCTGAACTGTCTGCCAGATTTATGAAGAACAAGTATAAGGAATTCAGAGGAATTGTGAAATATGAGCTCACTCCTCTGAACAAGATAACAAGGTTTTATTGAGGGAGAAACTCAATAAAGCAAAAGCAACAATGCTGGGCGCATGACCGTAGCCAGAGGCGCGAGTGATTAGTATTTGTTACAGGTTTATATACTTTCACTATTGCATTAGTCACATACATATTCATAATTCCCGCGTATAGGTGGGGAATATTATAACTATCTTTAGGAACTTATGATAATAAGTCCCCTCCTCTTGGCTTCTGCGCACTGCTCTCCTGTGATTGTGGGCAGGGGTCTTGAGCATGAAGTAAGCAGTCTTCCTCACAGTGTATTTTTCACCTTTGGTGTAGTTGGGCACCCCAGTAATCACACAACTAGCTGAAACCAGCCATATCTGTAATTCTTCTGATAACTAGCAAAGATTTAAAACAGTGTGACCTTCCTGCAAAATTTATTGCAGGATGGGCAGACAAGGAGTATCCAAAGCTAGCAGATGTTTGGGAGGCTCTGTCTATAAACTAACTGATAAGTAGAAGGATGGTGTGAAATAACTCATTCATGTATAGTGGGGTCAATAAATCCTATTACCTTACCACAGACTTACAACACAAACATTGTTCTTTAAAGCTAAAGATACTTTAGAAGACTAGTGTGAAACAATTAACTCATGTTTAGTGAGGCCACTACATTCCACAGGCTTACAACATAAACATTGTTCTCTTTCTACAACCTAAATTAAGCTAAAAAGTGCTTTAAATTTATGTTTTCCAGGCACTAGCTTTTCATGTACCAAGTGCCCCCCCCCCCCCTTATCTTTTACCTTTACAAATTCTTTTTCTATGTGACTGCATTTTGCTCAAGAGTTCTGGCCCTTTTTAACTTGTTGTCTAATCTTGTGACTTTAGTGAGCTTTGTTTCAGTTATTGTAAACTCGTACAGTTATATCCACATAACCACACCCATGATTTGCGAAAGCCAATACATTTATGTGTTTATCTATTTATGTGTCTATTTATTCTTTATTTGCATCAGCTTAACGGAAAACACAATTGCCCCAAACTCGTGCTAAAATAGGAACTTTGAGTTTTGAATAAAGAGCTCTTTTTAGAATCGTAGAATCATAGAATAGTTAGGGTTGGAAAGGACATCAAGATCATCTAGTTCCAACCCCACTGCCATGGGCAAGGACACATCACAAAACCATCTCACCCAAGGCTTCGTCCAACCTGGCCTTGAACACTGCCAGGGACGGAGCACTCACAACCTCCCTGGGCAACTGATTCCAGTGCCTCACCACCCTTACAGGACAGAATTTCTTCCTTATATCCAACCTAAACTTCCCCTGATTAAGTTTTAACCTGTTACCCCTTGTCTTGTCACTACAGTCCCTAATGAAGAGTCCCTCCCCAGCATCCCTATAGGCCCCCTTCAGATACTGGAAGGCTGCTATGAGGTCTCCACGCAGCTTTCTCTTCTCCAGGCTGAACAGCCCCAACTTTCTCAGCCTATCTTCACATGGGAGGTGCTCCAGTCCCCTGATCATCCTCATGGCCCTCCTCTGGACATGTTTCAACAGTTCCATGTCCTTTTTATGTTGAGGACACAGAACTGCGTGCAATGCTCCAAGTGAGGTCTCACAAGAGCAGATTAGAGGGGCAGGATCACCTCCTTCAACCTGCTGGTCACACTCCTTTTGATGAAGCCCAGGATACAGTTGGCTTTCTGGGCTGTGAGCACACACTGCTGGCTCATGTCCATTTTCTCATCAACCAACACCCCCAACTCTTTCTCCGCAGGGCTGCTCTGAATCTCTTCTTTGCCCAAACTGTAGCTGTGGCTGGGATTGCTCCAGCCCAGGTGTAGGACCTTGCACTTGGCATGGTCAAACTTCATGAGGTTGGCATCAGCCCACCTCTCAAGCATATCAAGGTCCCTCTGGATGGCATCCCTTCCCTCCGGCGTATCAACCAAACTGCAAGCTTGTTGTCATCGGCAATCCCACTGTACATGTCAGCGACAAAGATGATGAACAAGACCAGTCCCAAGACTGATCCCTGAGGGACACCATTAGTTACTGGTCTCCAGCTGAACATTGAGCCATTGGCAACAACTCTTTGCATGTGGCCATCCAGCCAGTTCTTTATCCACGGAGAGGTCCACCTATCAAATTGATGTCTCTCAAATTTAGAGATGTCCAGGTAGATGACATCAACTCCTCTACCCCTGTCCATTAGTTCTGTAAAAGATCACAGGCAGCCACCAAATTGGTCAGGAAGGATTTCCTCTTAGTGAAGCCATGCTGGCTGACACCAACCACCTTGTTGTTTTTCATGTGCCTTAGCATGCCTTCCAGGAGAATGTGCTCCAAGATTTTGCCAGGCACAGAGGTGAGACTGACTGGTCTGTAATTTCCCAGGTCATCCATTTTCCCCTTCTTGAAAATAGGGGTTATATCTTGACCTCTTGTTCTTACTGCTATGCCATCAAAAACTCAAAAATACCCATAATATGTATCTTCCGATTCCTGAGATTTTAATATTGATAGAAAAGGAGAAAAGCTAATTAACAAGATCTTAGATTATTTTCTCAGGATATTCTAATTATTCATTGTAAAAATGTTTATTAAAAAAACCCCACAAAAGTCAAATTGCTGTTGCAAAAGCATAGAGAATCTCTCTATGTGAAGAAACTTAATCTTGGACAGATGACTAGTAGACACAGTCAGTTCAATCTGTATGCATATTTTGGCAACAAATACGATTAAATTCCATTTGGCTTTTTCTGTAAGGCTTATTTTAGTGGTTTTTGTCACCCTCACTTCCTTATTAGTAAAATCCTGAGTGACTACAGACACCAGAAGCTCATGTAGATATATTGGTAGCAAAGATTCATTTCAGTGTATATACTGCTCTGAGAGTAAATATAGTACAGAGGTCTTTAGTTCAGAAACATGTATATACTAAGAAAACCGTTAACTTTACCCAGCCCCCACATTTTGAATAGAACTTTGAGAGTCTGGATTTTCTGACATAAAGTCATATTTTTCATTTAAATGGTATGCCATGGTATTACAAAGACTTAAGGCATTAAATACAATAGAGAAGCCCATGCAATGGTACATCTTTAACTGAAAAGAATTAACCAAAAAATAAAACAGAGTTTAGCTCTTCACGCTCACTGAAAGGAACAAATATGGTGGACTGCGTCTGAAGGTTGTAGTCTTGGAATTTGAATTTCAGTTGTTCATGCACAGTTGAACAGTTAGAACCAAGGGGTTGCAGGGTACTGTTGTTATAGTTGGGTGTCACCTCCTGAAGGAAGAAATGTTTGTGTACAGAGAATGACTTTTCAGTTGGTTACTTGAGAAACAGGAGTTTGCCACAAATACATTTTCAGTAATCACAGGGTAGGCTGGAAAAAAACCTTTAGAGCTATCTGGAACAGCTTCCTGTTCAAAGCAGGGCCAAACAGAGAAGGGTGTTCTAGGCTATGTCAAGCTGAGCTCTGATGATGTTCAGATATTAAGACTCCACAGAGTTTCTGGGCAACCTCTTCCTGTGTTTGACCTCCCTCACAGGGAAATAGTTATTCTAATGTTTAATTCAAAGTTCTTGTTTCTCTAGTTTGTGTCTGTTATTTCTTATCCTTCCTCTATGTCCCTGTACAGACATTGAGCAGCTCTCAAGGTCAGGGAGACAGGTGTCAAGAGTGAGAGCAGGGCAGTGACTCAGCAAGGGATGCTGTCCCATGGTACCTGTGCAGGAGAGCAGGGCTGGGATGAGGATGATGACTGAGGTGACCAGGCAGGCTTGAGGCCAAGCTGGGAACTGAAGTCTGGCATCAACACAGCACCTACCCAGGCTCAGCATGCTTGGAATACAGCTCAGGCAGAGACCAGGTAGGAGTGTTTGAGCTCAAATGTAGCTTCCAGGCAGAGTGGGAAGGCAAGGGTGAGTCTTCTTCCAGCCTCTTTCACCCTGCTTTTCCCCACATAACCCATTCTTGACATACCAGTGCAGGCCTGGGGCATCACAGCTCAACCCTGGGGTAGGTAGTCTGAAGAGCCCATCAACACTTGCAGCCTTCACAGGGACCTTCTGTGGCAACCACAAGCTTCTAATGGGCAATGAGTATGTTTTACAGGAAAAAAGTGCTTAGCTATGTGCTTAGCATTTCATTCTGATTAATAAGAACATGAATTAAGATGAGTTTTGGATAAAGGGCACAACAGCTAATCACTTTTTGATGAATTAGAAGTAGGATATGAATAGATTAGCTGAGACCAGCTCTCTTATGAGAGATGTAGAAGAGCAAAAAAAAACAAAAGAGTAGTCCTTGCCTATGAAAACTATACAAAAAATTGAGACTGGACTTTTGCAGGGGAAACTGTGAGAAAGCTATATTAGTAAAATTTGCTACCTAGAGTGTAAAAACTTTAGTCCACCAAATTTGGAGTTCACAGTTCAGAGGGAACTAATTTCAGCCACAGAAACATTTTTAAATAAAATTTTATTATGTTAAAAATAATTTATTAAAAATATTTTAAAAAATAAAAACAAATTAAGAGCTATAAGAATCTATACAATATTTACTTAGAAAAAAAAAAAAAACAACACAGAAAACCAAAATGCTTATTAATTGATTAACTGATTTCCCAGGAGTATATTCTAGTTGATAGCCACTAGGTTTTTTTTTTTTTTTTTCTAGTTATAGCCACTTGGATCTTTTAGTTAAGAATGATTTAATCACAACAAATTTTTTGTGGGGGGGGAAATGAAAAATATGAACTGCTAGACATTTTATTTCTAGAAAAGTACTTCTCACATTTTGTCTGCAGATGGCAGCAAATATTTACTGAACAACGGAGCTTTTTGAGTAAGATTCATTTGACATGTACTGCATCATACTTTCAGGAGTACCAATTTAACTGTCGTACATTTTATTTAAAAATTATAGTAATATTTAGATGATATTTCAAATTCACATCTGAAGAGATTAATTTAATTAATGTGTTTTCCTCTAACGATTAAAACAGAGTAAAATAGGTGGATGTCATATGTAGCAGCAAATGTATGTAGTTATGTAGCTTTGTGGGAGTAAAATAGTCAGGGCTTTACTTGAAAAAAGAAATTGAAAGCACAGCATTGATGTTATTAATCAGCTGATTAAGTTTCCTTTGTCGCAGGTGCCAGTATTTCTTAGTCCTGCCATATATATTATTTCCACATATGGAAATCCCCCCCCCCCCCCCCTTGGTCATAAACCCATTAGATACCATGCAAAAATAACAAGAAGATCTTAGTGTGCAGGGTCATTCAGGGAACAAATATACTTGTGAATTGGTTGGGATGCTTCTGCTTTTAACAAAGAATTTTTTCTCAAGTAGCAATCATATTCTTAGTACATCTTCCAAAAAGTAGGTATAATTTTTAAGGCAAATTCCAGACAGCCTAAGAATACATAGAACTACAATTAGAGTTATAATTTCTCTGTCAGATAATTAATAGAGTTAATTTCTATGGCTTTTTGGTTTTGTTTTGTTTTTTTCTGCAACTGAGCAGCTGAAGTTCACAAATGTGCTTTGGAAAATAAAATGTAAACTCTAGGTATAGTATTAGGCTCATATTTTTGTGGCTGTTGTAAAAAAAAATAAATAAGGGAGATGTTGGACTCATTTACATAGTAATAATTTTTCTCATAATAAAGAAGGCACTGTAGGACATACCACTGTCCTACCTGCCAGCTAACCACATTGATGCTAAATGTTTGTAGCTGTTTACGTATTCCTGGACTGTTCTATGATTCTGTAAGCATTAATATGAGGAAGTGGAAACTTTTTTTTTTACTTTTTAATAACTGAGATAGTTGATCCCATTATGTTATTAAAATGTCGATGTAATGTGTGTTAAAACTGGAGTGGGAAAAAATCTCCCCTAGCAAAGAAATTCTTGACATTGTCTTGATACTTTCAGAGCTTGCCATCAATCAATTTAGCTAGTTATATTAGGAAATACTATTTTAATATATTTTATGTGTGAAAAAGCTAAAAAAAAAATTAGTTGTTATACTGAATTTCAAATAGTGACTTCTGCTTGTTTGTGACCTAAAATTCACTATGAAATACTTCCTCAATGTAGATCACTGTTAAAATCTTTAATTTGCCTCAGTCACTTTTTCTCTTTTCATTTAGAATACCTGTTTTCTTGTACCAGCATTCTTCTACAAAAACTTGGATTATGTAGTCTTATAAAATAAAAGCAGCTTGTATATCTTTATATATCATGCATTCCTTTCGAATTATTTATTCCTTATTTGTTGATATGAACAAAAAACTTGCTTCAACTGAAGTTTCTTCATAGCATTTTCCGATGCTTAGAATCATAGAATAGTTAGGGTTGGAAAGGACCTTAAGATCATCAAGTTCCAATCCCCTTGCCATGGGCAGGGACACCTCACACTAAACCATCTCACCCAAAGCTCTGTCCAACCTGGCCTTGAACACCACCAGGGATGGAGCATTCACAACTTACCTGGGCAACCCATTCCAGTGCCTCACCACATTTGCAGTAAAGAACTTCTTCCTTATATTCAGAGTTTTTAACACAGAGTTTTTGAGTTCCTAGTAAAAATTAAAAAAAACCCACCACAAAAAACACTGGAAAAGAAAAAATCCAAATTCTATAATCTATACATAAACTTTTCTGCTTTTTCACTCCTTTGAACGTTGTGTATTCTGAATCTGAATTGATACTGCTAGTTCCATTGCAGTAGCAAAGAGTTAACAGTTCATGTAATTCCTACATGGCACTGATTTTGATTTTAGTTTTAATTTTCTTTTAAAAACTCTTTATTTTTGATGTGATATTGTACATCTAATTCATAGTGATGCATCTTAATAAGTTTTTTGCAACACTGATTTATAGTAAATTTAGGGGGGACAAAAATGTCTGGACAATATTTCTGGTTTATAATGTGCATAGTGAAACTGAGTACAGCAAAATTAGAAAAACACTGCCTGAATAGCTGTGCATACTAATACTGCAATTCTAAACAAACAACACAAATCCCTTGCGTAGCTCCTAGCTAATTCTGAAAATACTTAGATTTTCTACATCTTTCCCTGCTGAAGGTAAAAGAAGAACCTTCCTAGTTGTCAAGACAATTCCACCTCTGACCATGCCTTGGTTTGCCAAAGCTTAAGCGTCTAAACTCCTCTCAAATTTCAGTTAGAATACACAAGTAAGTATTCCTCTGCTCAGATACCTTAACCTAAGTTAAGTTATAGCAAGGAAGTCTGTGTTCAAGGAATTAATGCATGAAATATTTACACTTCCTTATGCATCAACTTCTTTTAGATCATTATTATGGAGCTCTTAAAGAGGAGTAAGCATGTGCATGGGCAAAACAGCACCTTAAGAAGGCTTCATAAGAGGTTCTTTGGAAACTAACCTCTGACTGACCATACTGTCATTTGAAAGAAGAGACTTGTCTAGAAATCAGTTGGTCAGGATGATATATTACCTGATATAAATGATCCAAGGAGGGAGCGTTTGTCACTTACAGAAGGCAGTTAGCTTCTTCAGGCTGGAGTAAGGTTTTTTTGTTATCTGTTGTTACATTTTTCAATGAGAAAAGATTTGAGGATGCACAGCCTAAAGTGAAAGACCCAATGTCTTTTATTAATCTAGTTATTTGGCAATCAGGACTCTTTGAAAGGCAATAGATTAGAGCATTCCAAATGTCATATTTAAAAACAATTTGGCTACTAAATAACAAATATATACATAAAAAATACAGTAAACAATAAAGCACAGGATTTTCAACTTTTTGTTCTCTGCATAGGTATGAGCCTTCACACCATTAAAAGTTGTCTCATGCACATTAAATCAGGATTTAATATAACTCAAACAACAAGAATACTTTAATGAAAATATTACCCTTCTTGTTAGCCGCCCTTAAAACTCAGCTTTTTAATTCCAACAGGGATGTTTGAAGCAAGTGAACCTTTACTTATAGTGACTGGCATTTTTTTCCTCAATAAAATAACAAAAATCATTAAAGCAAATGCATTTATTCACTTGCCTAGAAGGCTCCTTGAGACTTCTTTTTTTCACTTGGAGAATTTTCTTTCCAATCTGATTAGGCTTGCAGCTGTGTTGTTTTGTAACTGCTGCAGATATATCCAAAAACTAGGCACAGCTATAAGAAAACGAAAAATAAAAATTTAATCTAACACAGCTTCCTGTTACTTTACAATGATCTCTGAAGCCTAAATTCCACGAGGGTTGTTGAATGATGGTTTCAGGTGTAATGACTCTGGAACATGAGGTGCAAAAATGTCGACATTCAGTCTCCCTGTATGAATGCAGGAACTTTTTGCTGCATTTGTGTACTTAAACTCTCTCAATGCAGACCTGTGTTCATAAGTTTTACTCATACCAGAGAAGTGCTTATTTCATATCGGCTTTTCCTATGGATTTTACTGCATGGCATTTTATGTTACAGCAGGGGTTTGGCATTAAACGCAAGATCAGTATCCTGAACTTCTTAAAATATAATGATGGATAATAAATTGTAAAACTTACAGCAAACAAAAACTATGCATATGATATGATGATAATTATCTAGCATACTTTGTTACACCAAAATAAGAGAATGGCATGCTGGGTAACAGAAGCAGCAACACAATGAAGGTCCATAAATTAATTTCTATCAAATATTATTTCATTATCTAATATGTAATACAGAAGACTATATCCCGTTACCAGGCAAAAACACAAAGAAGTTAAGGATCGATGGTTCACTTTGTTCACAGTAAAACATAATCACAGAGCTTTTTCACAAAAAAAGAAAAAACAAAATATTTTTTATAGTCCCCCGAGTATGGGCGTGTTTCTGACTGTTTGCTTTCCAGTGGAAGGCTGCTTACCTATGATGTCTTACTGTGAAAAACAAGGGTCCTTTTAATAATTTATAGAATAAAATTAAGTAGGAGTTTGAAATAATAAGGGTTTTTTTTCCTCTTCCTGTCACTGTACTCAACAATAAAATTCCAAGTATTTCATCCACCCTGTTTGATAAAGACGTCAAGCTTTCTCATACTCTGTTCAAATATCTCAATTTTCTTTTGTGTATGTGTGTGGTGTGTTTTCTTCTTTATTGAATTTTGTATCTGCTAGTAATGCTACATTTATAACCATTTTTATTTTTACATTTATTGATCTGGGGATTTCATAAACTGCTTCAGTTTAGTATAACATATATTTAGTAAGACACATGGTATATTATAGAAGATATTAAGGAAGATTTATACCTGTTCTAAGCTCCTTCCAACTTTTTTCAGTTTACTGAGGTCCTCATTTAAAAATCTTATGCAGAAAAATCCATAGACTATGCAAAATAAATTTATCGTGATTGTCTGCCCTGGCACGGAGTCTGTGAGCATAGTGTTATGTGTTTCAGGGTTTTTATAGGTTTTCTTGGTTTTTAGTATTTTATTTTTACAAATTCCCCAAATCCGTGAATTTGCAGTGTAAGAATATACATCCATTGTAAAAGTGTAACTTTGCCCTCTTGCTCAGGCAAGAGTAGATATGATACTTTGATTCTTATCAGTTTGTACTTGATTCTCCCTTTGCTTCAGGAAAAAGTAATAAATCTGGGAATGGTGATGGGAGAGAATAGTTCTTACGCTGGATCCACTGCACACTTTATGTTTTCCTGCAGTGCTGTCTGATAAGCGGTATTCGCATAGACTTGTGCATTCCGTGCACACCAGCCTGCTAAACCTGGTTTTCCTCTACCAAGAGCTAACAAAGCTGGCTTATTAAGAAGATTTCTCTACAGTGTCTGAAGTTGGGGTACAGGTCTGGTATAGACCTTCACTTTACAGTCTGTTTATTTCCTTCTTCCCTGATGAACTATTGTTCTCCCAGCATGTAGAAAGTGTAGAGAAAAACTTGGGTAAACAGAAAGTTATTCATTAAAAATATAAACCTTAACAATTAGAGGAATAGCAAACATTTCTACAGTATTTTGTTTAATCAGATTAATGTTTTGGTTCCTCATTTTCTCTAAGAAATTAAAATGCTAATTTTAAAATTTTCATCAATATATTAACTAGAGCAATTTTTATATCTTAGAATTTTCCTGTTTATGAAAAAATAATTCAGAATTAATAGTCTTAATTACTGTTTAAGTAATGAGCAACTGATGAAGATAATCAATATAAGTCTTTGTATTTGCACCAGAAGCAAAAGTAAATTAAATCTAATGCATAGTCCATACAATGCAAGAGAAAAATAATGTATTATGTATGTAACTCAAGTCCCCTAAAAAGTTTGTCCCGTACATATCTCTAGCAAAATCTCCATTAAAATTATTTTTAAGATACTATCCATTACAAATTGCTTATCAGAATGATTTTTTTTTTTTTTTTAGCTCAGAAACACAGTCCTGTAGAACTTAGAGAAAAGCTTTGTTCGTATTCTTCTGGCCAGTTAGTGACTAATCACTGTATGAGAACATTTCAAGGTCCATGTTATACCAGAGGTGAGCAAAGCCTCAGACTAAAGGGGAAGGAGAAATAATCTCTACAGCCGAGTATCCACAGTCACAATGAACAATATATCAGGTGTTCACAACAGAAGATTTTCATATTCCTATAATTACACAGGTTCAAACACTGGTGCCCGTGCCCATATAGAATACATGATATGTTTATGCTGCTAAGTAAAAAAAAGTGTGAGGGAATGAGCTCAAGCAATATTCCCTGACAATCCACACTGCTTAACTGTAAGCTCACTCTACCACTCCTTTTTTAACTGCTCCCACTAGCTCGTTCCAAAACAAATCTCTTATAAAAGGGGATACCCCTAAAGAAAAAGGGAAAAAACCCCAACAAAACCCACAGAGGTGCCCGTTGACCCTAGGACAAGGAAGTATTAGCTGCCTTTCTTTAGTACAGTAGTGTAGACATGACCAGTGCCGTTGACTCTTGAAGCATACATTAGACTTCCTCCAGACAAAATACTCACATAGTGGAACATATGCAGCAAATCAGTGTTCTGAGTGCCTTGGATCTTCTATTGGGTAGGTGTTACTGGGCACAAAGACCACACTTTACAGAACATATTGATCTCAGCAAGACTAATTAACGTAATCTCAGCAAATTGCTACTGGAAGAATCCAAAAATTCTTCACAAATATTCTGACTAAATACTGTTTTAAGTGGTGTTAGCACTCCTATCCTTGCCTGAAAATCTGCATTTGCTTTTCTTGCAGTTTTTTATTCTGATGGGGTCAGCTTTTTGATTCCATCTTCTAACTGATCCTTCCAACCCAATTTAACTTACATTAACAATTGTTTACTCTTAAAAAATAGAAAGGCATCTCAAAAGCATTGGTGAGACAGCATAAATAATAAATGCATGAAAGTTTGAATATGCTGCAGTCGAAAAGCACGTCAAAGTTAATTGAACACAAACACAAGAAATTAAGATGTTGACAGAAAACAAACAAACAAAGAAACTTCATGTTGAAAAGGAAAGTAGAAACAAAATGGATAATGCATGGGCTGAATCAATTTGGAATGGAATAAAGAAGTCCACAAAGCATTGAAGAATGCAAAACATGGGAAAGATAATTCAAGGTAGTTGAAAACAGAAATGTCATTCTTTTATAACAAGCTTATCAGTTGGAAGGTACAGAGCAAATAAGTTGTCATAAACAATACATAACTAATATTCATTTGTCCTACTCTGTAGTAATAGAGCATTTTTTGCTAGAATTTCGACATTATAAATTTTCTGAAAAATGTATTCTATCAACATAAGGTCATGTTACATGCTTTAAGTCTTCCGGTTTATATATCAAATATTTCAACATATAACCTTCCTATCTCACAAATAAGCCAATGCAAAATAAGAGAGAACCCAAGAAAGTTTTTACTTGACTTTCATAATCTGCAGGTTAAATAATTAAAATTTAATCTTTATAAGGTCATCCTCAGGGGTCCTTCTTGTAAAAAGTTCACAGTTTTTAAGAATTTTTAAGAATTTTTAAGAATGGAACCATGCACTTCATTGTCATTACTTTACCCCTTGAACATTTCAAAATCTTGATTCTCTTCAACAAATGAACAAATGTTTGTTTTACTGTGATGATTGTGGACACTCAGCTAAAACTGATTTTACTTTTTAAAAAGCATGAAGTGTTTAAGTCATGCATTTTTAAAGTCTGCTTTCTGGTTAATGAAGGAGTAATGCTCATGAGGTTAGGTTAAATTTTTAAGACATATAATTTTGCTGCAGATGTTAAGGAGCATGGAATACCAGCTCGAAATAATGGATTTCAAATAAACATGCATCTGAGATGTATCACGGGATGCAGTGCAGAAGAGCATAGGCATGGAATGGTGATAAGAGATGGAGCACAGGCTTGACACCAGAGACACCATAACTGTAAACAATTCATCCATGGTCAGCTGAAGAGATGCAAGCCTGAAGCTGGTCAAAATTGGTTTTAGGAGTTAAAAAGTGGACAAAGGCATAGTATCTATTCTATATTAGACACTATAAATTGTTAATTTGGATTAACAAGGACCTGCAGACCAATGAGAAAAATAAAAGGTATAAAAGCATATTAAAAAACTGAAAAATGACCCCACTTGAATCATAGCTTAAGAAAGAATAAACCATTGACATGATCAGCATACTTCCCTTGGTGAAGGACTGCAGATGCTCAATGTTACCTTCTCCCCTCCCTTCCCATGTACATGACCATAAAGCTACTAGCCTTCAGGTCCAGAGGAGAAGGGAAGGGTGAGCACACCACCAGGAGCAGGGGTCGTAAATAGGTGTGTGTAAAATAATTTTAACTGTGTTATTATTCTTTCTTTTCCTGTAGCAATTACCTCTGGACTAGACTTCAGTCATAAAGCCAGAGCAGCATATTTTAACAAGTCCTTCTGCTATGGCATTCCCATAGATAGTAATTTTCTCAGTTTTTGCAATCTACACAGAAAAAAAATGAACAATGGCAATGGTGGAGAAAGGATTTTATTATTGTTTATTTCTAGTCTTCAGACAGCTTAGGGTTGTTCGGTTCTTTGAGGGTTTTCTTTTAATGTGAAATTTTTATAATATGAATAAAGTTCAAATCATATGAGGGAGAAATTACCCCAGTTGCACAAAACACAGTAAGAACATTTTCTTCCTCTCAATATTGTTGCTCTGACCTTAAATGCATTCTAACATAATGCAAAAGGTTCACTGTAACCTTTCTGGCAACACTGATTACAATAGCTCAGTACTTTCCATGCAGATTCTGTCATGATGGCATTTCAAGATAAAACGAAATTGAAAAAATTTTAGAGGTCAGAAGCAACTCAGCTGCACAGATGCACACATCTTTCTGCACTGACAGGATGGGTAGACCCTGGCTGGATGCCAGATGCCCACTAAAGCCACTCTCTCTCTTCTTAGCTGAACAGGGGACTGAAAAATGAAAGGCTTGTGGGCTGAGATAAGGACAGGAGAAAAATATTCACCAATTGCTATTTTGGGCAAACCAGACTCGAACTGGGGAAAAATTAATTTAATTTATTACCAATCAAATCAGAGTAGGATAATGAGAAATAAATCTTAAAAATACCTTTTGTTTCCCCTGCCCCTGCCTTCTTCTTGGGCTTAACTTTACTCCTGAATTTCTCTACCTCCTCCCCTATAGTGGTTTTGGGGATATGAAATGGTCATTGAGGGCGGTTGATCACTTATTGTTTCTGCTGCTTCTTCCTCCTCACAAAGAGGGCTCCTCATACTCTTTCCCTGCTTCAGTGTGGGGTCCCACCATGGAAGGTAGTTAGAATCATCGACTCATAGAATAGTTCTTCATGAACTTCTCCAGTGTGGGTCCTTTCCATGGGGCGCAGTCCTTCAAGAGCTCCAGGATGGGTCAGCTGCAGAGTCACAAGTCCTGCCAGGAGCCTGCTCCAGCACAGGATTCCTACAGGGTCACAACCTCTTTTGAGCATCCACCTGCTCTTATGTGGGGTCCTCTGTGGGCTGCAGGTGGAGATCTATTCCACTGCGGACCTCCATGGGCTGCAGGGGAACAGGCTCACTAAGGTCTGCACCATTGGCAGTAGGAGAATCTCTGCTCTGGCACATGGAGCATCTCCTACCCTCCTCCTTCACTGGCCTTGGTGTCTTTAGGGTTGTTTCTCTCATATATTCCCGCTCCTTTCTTGGCTTCAATTGCTGTCACGCATCAACTTTTTACCCTTACATATGTTATTCCGGAGGTGCTACTGCCATCACTGATGGGCTTGATCTTGGCCTGTGGCAGATCCATCCTGGAGCTGGCTGGCATTTACATAAGGGAAGCTTCTAGCAGCTTCTCACAGAAGCCACCCTTGTAGTATCCCCACTACCAACATCTTGCCATGCAAACCTAATAATCAGACTAAAGCAGTCTGAGACTAAATAGCTGTAACGTTCTCAATAACCAAATTCTAAAGTGAAAAGCCAAGGGAGTGTGGTATTAAAAATTGAGAGATAGTATTTGACCATGTGGTAGTCATATCACATACCTAATGAGGGATATTTGCAGTGTAAAATAAAACCCTAAGGGGATTCAGGGTCTCTTGCAGTCTATGTGTGTCATAAAGACAGGAGATCTGAAGTAAATGCAGTGAACAATAATTCTAAAGGAACTTAAAAAATGAAGACGCATTTCTCTCCTTTATTAGATTAAGTAACTAAAAATATTTAGATGATCAGTATCACTATCTTTTAATATTTATTAAGAAACTACAGTTGAGGTGGTGCTTTCCTTTCTTCGCTTATTTATTTTTCCTCCTTCTTTTTCCCCTTTCATTTAAACACACAATTCCTGACATCCAAGAAAACGGCTCAGCGGCTGGCTGAGTGACCAGAGAACTTGATCATTCAAAATATACACTTTTAGTCTATGAGAATATCCAGATGTTTGAATTGTTCTTACTCAAGATGTGACACACCTATTTTCACTTAGTCATTTGTTTTGCAGGTAATATTGGCTGCCATGGTGTTTGTGCAGACTCAGAATCTCTAATTGTTCTCTTAACACGCCTACTAGGTCAAGCTGTTCAGAATGATTAGGCAGAGGAATGCATCATTTTTCTAGATTGTTCTCAGATGTATTTGAGAAATAGGTGCCAAGATGTTGTCAAGTTTGAAGTGCTTCTCAGTTGGTGTAAAGACAGCCTTTAAGGGATTGTGGAACTCAGTCAAAAATTAAGACATGCAGAAATTAGGTGCTGCCTGGCTAGGCTTGTTTGACACTAATTTTTACATTATCCCTGGATTAGGCAGCCATGGATACATGTAAACTGCAAAAATAAAGTAGCAATGCTTTAACTAGCTTTAAATAATCTAGCTAGGACATTACACTTACCATATCTTTTGTAGCACATTATTTTCCTCTACCTTTGCACAGATGTGTGAGTCCTGCTTTAAATTGTCTCTTCTGAATGAAGAAATTCCAGTCTATGTCTGCTATCCTTCAACTTACAGGCCTGATGTATTTTAAGAAAGAGCATTACTATGAAGAATATGAGAGAGCATATGTCCACTTTACTATATGACCAAGAAGGGAAGGATGCAACAGAATAGAACGATCAAAGATTGTTTGCAGCATAAAAGAAGAAGAAAGTGAGAGCCAACAAACCAGTCTGCTGAGTAGCCCATCCGTGCGTCTTACCAGCTACTAGCAGCAAAGCATTCTTTTCCTCATTCGCAATACTTTGATGGCTGGATATGACGTTTAGTGTAGCAGTGACATAAACAGAAGTACTACATAAGAATTAACAGAGTATTCAGAGCATTTTTTTATTGCATTTAAAAGGAAAATCAGTTGCAGAAATTTTAGATATTTTGTCCTTTTGAATAGTATTAGAATCAGCTTGTGAAGTTCACAAAATGTGTAAGATCAGCCAAAAACTAATCTATATACAATTTTGCTCATGTTGTAGGTAAGAATGTTGCATGACCTGATTTCAGTTATTCATTTCTAGAAATAAAAGGAGGTATGATATGCAGAAAAGCATAAACCCAGTACTTAGCAGATTTCTTAGTAAGTACCGTTTATGACTAGCTGCAGAAATTTTAATAGTGACTGTACGTGTGATGAGTTAACTCACATATAAAATTTGTTTTGCAAGGAAAATTACATGCATCTCATTGCATTTTGTCACATGTCTAACTTCAGGATAGACATATTTTCTCTTCCCGGTACAGACATTGGTTCTTACTACAGTGTTTTTTTAATCAGGAATATTTCCGGTTATTCTCAAAAGATAATTTTATTTTGGATTGATGCTTTCCACTTGCTGCATTCATAAGATGTATGAGGATAAACAACCTAAAGGGGGCCTACAAGAAATCTGGAGAAGATCTTTGTACAAGGGCATGTAGTGACAGGACAAGAGGGAATGGCTTTAAACTAAAAGAGGGGAGACTCAGACAGGCATCAGGAAAAAATTCTTCACTATGAGGATGGTGATTTACTGGCACAGAGTGCCCAGGGAATTTGTGGGTGCCCCATCCCTAGCAGTGTTCAAGGCCAGGTTGGACAGGACTTTGAACATCCTGGTCTAGAGGAAGGTGTCCCTGCTGTGGCAGGGGGGTTGGAACTAAATGATCTTCAGGGGCCTTCCTGACCCAAAGCATTCAATGATTCTATGATATGCACCTCTAAAGAAGCAAATGGTAAATGCAGAATATTAAATGGCAATTAACAATAGGGTATTTGGATCATCAGAAATTATTTATACCAAGAATGTAGGGTTTTTTTTTCAGGCTAGATATCCTATCTATTTGAAACTTTCTGGTGAGAGACACCCATGTACAAATAATTGTATTTATTCACCATACCTCTAGAAAGATTAAATTTCTCAGTTGTTTTCTGAATCCAAAGCATAGACATGATGTAACATTTCCAGTCCCCCCACAGAGTAATTGAAGTTCTGCTTCAGAATCCAGACAACTGGGAATGTGTGACCAGATGCTGGAGAACTTGGGAACTCCAAGTGCATGATAACATGAGTATGATACAGGACAGGCCCGACAGCTTTATGAGCTAAGAGCATAGTGAGAGAACATTTGGATAGCATCTCCCTCCCTGCTCCCCTGTTGTCTCACACATGACTGGGGAGACCCAGCCTACATAATGTTTCAGAAAAAAGAAACAGGTGAGGAAAAGCAATCAATTAAATCTTAACAGAGCAAAGTCCTTACGAAAAGTTCCCTTGCATAAAAACCCCTAAGACATAGGGGTCACCAGTAATATCTAGAAATCTCTTTCTCACACTCCTTTTCAGTCATATACAGAATACTTAACAGCAGGACCAAGTGCATATCCCACCTTCAGAAAGCAAAGCTAACATTATCCTTGAGTTCACTGTGATCTTCTAGAATCCTATATAGACAGAAACAGATAGAGGAGAGAGAAAAAAGGCTACTAGAATTCCTTGTGATTTCAACTGAAAAGCTAGCTCCACAGCTCCTACTTTGTGGTACTTTTCATTGCTATTGACCAGCCTAACACATTTTACATTATCTTTACATTTTTGTTCATTTCCCCTCCAACACTTTGCCCCAGCTCCTTTGGATAGTATGCTCAATATTCTCTTTGCAGAAACAGTACTCCGTAAACTTCAGCATAATGCGAGATATTGGTACACTGCAGACCACTACCTGTGCCTTACTCGTGAAAATCCCTGTGTTTTTCAGATTACAATTTAGGGACAATGTGCAAAATTGCAATTCTTGTAACATCGGAACTTTCTCAAATGAGAACTAGGAACAATACACTTACACACTTCACTGTGAGGTAGGGAATTAACTAGACCTCTAACATACTTTCCAAACCTGTTTTCCATTACTTATTGACTTTTGTCACTTCACTTCTTCCCAGAACAGCTTGCCTTTCCCCAGGACACATAAATTAAATGCATCAGATTTAGCAGCACAAATAGGTCAGCTGCAATGCATGCAACATAACTTGAGTAACAAACTATTCAAAAATATAAAAACGTGGCTGTAACTGGCAGGGCATGGCAAGCATCCAAGATTATAGCTTGAAGGAAGCTAGTTTTTGCTAGAGTTGGTGAATTTGCCATTTTATTGAATGTGATTCGTCCCTAAAACTACACATTATTTTCTGCTAGAGATTATTGTGACCATTTTATGCTAACTATGAATGATAGCTTTAGCAAAGAACGAGGATTAAAATGTAGCAAAGCACAAGGACTAAAATGTGTAAATATGCATATAAATTCCCTCCAGATACCCTGGTTATATATTAGCAGACTCTACCTATGGGAGATATATTGTATGTTGTTCTGTCAGGGTTTTTTTTTAACTTATTGCTTTCCCCCTCCAGTAAAATACATACCTGGAAAACAAAATCCATGGCTCACAGTACTGAATAAAAATTATATAGATGACCTACTGAGATGCTTCTCCCTTCAGTTCAGTCTTCCCAATTTTAGAAAACCCTTTAGCTGTAGTCATATTCTTAATAACCAAAATACATGTACCCGCACAAATAAATTTTATACTTAATAAGAAAGATATGGTGAAACTAATCAGATCATTAACACACTCACTATCATCTTCTCTCCAACACCTAGGAATTCTCAGCAAGAGGAAGTCCCAGACCTACGTTCTTTTCCAGCACTCAGCGTCCTGTGTCCTCAAACTGCAACATAAGGGAAAACTTCTTCAGCTACTAGCTCTCTGAAGCTGTACCAATCACTGTTGCATCTACAGTGATTCAGAAAATGGGACTACTGAAAAATACGTATCACTAGATCTTTTATTTATAAGAAAATAAGGCAAAGAAACAAAGATACAGGAAAATATTTTCAAAATAAAAATTGTATAAAGTTGCGCAGTCCTAAAAAGCTATAAAATAGAATTTGCATGTGCTTGAGAAATTTTAGCACTTTTCTTGTGTACAGCTAAAGCTCTTAATTATATATTCGCAAACTATTCTTACCAACCTACCCTCTCACAGGGATATTCACTCATTCAGTGCCCAAACGAGCAGAAGTCTGCCATCTCTCCCCATTCTAGAAACTTATTTTAGAGTTTAAACATACTTTTTTTTTTAATGTATCTGACCTCTGGATCTGGAAAGGAAAAAGCTAATAATGAGCATTATTATTATAAGTTGTGGTCTACTCATTACAAAAAAAAAGAAAAAAATTAAGTGGTGAAATGTTAATAAAATAATAATGTGATTTTATCTTGAAGGCAGTATTCTTCCAGTATTTGTATTATATGCCTTGATAGGTATTATATAGTATGTATTATAAGCTTGGTAAAGTTTTTTTGTTTACAAGTTAATATAAACCACTTTCTTCCACTGCTGCAGAATACTGCCTTCTACATGATGGTAAGCATCACACAGATGTGCAGTAGTTATCCTCCCTTTTTTGTGCAGCACCAATAAGGGTAGAAAATACAAAAAGATTTTCTTCCTTCTTTCACCCAACTCAGTATCTTTTTGTCACTTGCTTTCCCAACATATTTGTGGTGTTACTGAAACTCACTGTAACTTCTGACATGTTTGCCATCACAATATCACTAATTAAATATGAGCTCAGCCCTAAATTCATGTCTTAATGATTCTTTAGAAATCTCCAAATTATAACATTCTAAACATGATTACTTACCTTCCTAAATCATTGGGGAAAGAAGTGAAGGAATGTTCCATGAGAATTAAAATAAATTCATTCTAAAATGTACATAAATTTTCACCTTATAGTAACAGCTGGAGCTCCTAAATGTTATTACCTGTGGCCAACAGCAACCCCACAAAACTTACCTTGAAAGACTGCAATTTAAACAAGTTAACACGTGCTCCTATTACTTCTTCATGAAAGTTTCGCTTGGTGGAGCTCTAGGTCAAAAATCTTTGTAGTTACCTCGAACACTTCATAATGCTAATTTTGGAGATTTGTTTTCTTATATTAAGGAAATATCCTTAATTCACCACATTTGTTGCTATAAAGTGAGGTGCAGAAACTGCATTGGCTTTATTTTTTTGTCACTTTATATTCACTGTTTAAGTAAAAACATAATTGCTATGAATGATGAGAGGATTAAATAGAAAATCACAGAAGCTCTCAACCTAACAGGACTGGTGCTGCAGTTTAATGGCATACATGGACATACTAGATTTGTCATGCTTCACATTCTTCTTAGCTGCGCTTCTGCACTGATGGCTTATCAAATAATAATCCACAAAGTTCATAAAAATCCTGTACTTCAAGATGTATTCAAATTATTGACCTACCTTAGTTGTGCATAAAAGGTGACCTGATAGACTATAAATATAATACAGATGCCAAATGTCACATGAAATGTTTAGTTAGCATATGCATACAAAACTATAGTGCTTTTTTGTTAAAGACTGAGAATGTCAACATCTTTTTAAATGTGTAAGTCCCCAATATAATAGTCATAAATTAAGCAATGGAAATAAGAGATACATCTACATGGGGTCTGTTGGTTTGTTTGTTTTTCTCCCCCAAAATAAATGCTTGGTTTAATAACAACTTTCTAATAAAGTCCAGAAAGCTTCCTATTTTAGGAATGCTACTGATTTTTTTTTTTTGGGGGGGGGGCTGTTTCGTTTTCTTTTGTTTCATGGAGAGCACCTAGAGCCTGAAAATGAAAAAAAAAAAAAAAAAAAAAAAAAAAAGTCCTATTATCATTCTGCATCTTTTCTGTAGTGTTTAACACAACTATGAACATGTTCTTCATTCAGAATTACAGTAAATATTGTATTATTGGAAAGTTTATGCATCAATAATGCAAGGGAAAATAATGTTATCAGGGATATTGAGCTACAATTGAAACAAAAAATCTGCAAAACAAGCCTCCACTCCACGGGAGAAAAGGCAGGGGGGAATGAAGGGCAGTATTGTACTATCAATGGTGTATGAATATCAGCAAATGCTCACAACTGTTTGCTCACACTCTCTCCTATAAATGTTATCCTTTCATTAGTTGGTTCTTGAAATTTGGCTTCTTAAACCAATCTCCTTCCTTAAATTTTTGGGTGAAGCTATTAGTTAAATGCACTTGCTGGATCTTTTGTCTTTTCTTCTTTTGGTGTCTCTGAAAGATGAGAGAAATCAAGAAAGAACAAAAATTACTTTGCTTTATAAATTAATAATTTCACTGCTATGTAAAATTGAGTCTTTGCTGAGTCCTTCTAAGTGTTACATAGTGTCCTGCCACATGGAGCCTCAGGAATTAAAAAAAAAAAAGGTAACTTATTACTATATTCCTGGAGCATGATGTTTTTGCAAAGCACTAAGAATCTCTCTATTATGCAGAAATCAGTTCTTCCTAAAATCTCCCCCCAGCTTTGCTCTCCTGTGCAAGAATGCATTGTACTCAAGGACATGAATGTCCATATGTGGATGGGCATAGGAGGAAAAGGGTAAAAGAATCAAGTTTCCATCATTTCTATTATCTGCCTGTTCAGTCACATGAGATTTTTGGTACACAATAGTAATAGTTGGGGAAAAAAAAGAAAATAATAATAATTAGAAAATCAGTTATACCTAAAGATACTTTGAGGACAGGTGTGACTTTGATTTGCTTACTCTAAACTAGATGGACATAAGCCATGCAACATGTCAGAACAAACACAGCACTACACTTGTGTTCTGTACTGAGAGGTCAGATATATTAGATTAAGCTGAGCCATGTGTTAATGTAGTTATTTGGATTCTGGTCAGCTCACAATAAAGGTGGAACAACCTCACATTTTTCTGCAAATAGCCTCATCCTTCATTATTGTCCTCTGGAGCCTTGTTTATGTAAAGCCATGAACATCTCTAAGCAAGTACTTTATGCACACTTATGATGCCTCTTGGCTTTTACCATGTAATTTGAGGAGAGAAAAAGCAGGAAAAAAAAATCAGTTGACCTTTATCCTCCTTTTGTTCATGCAGGTGTTCAAAGCTACTTAAAGATGAATGTGTGGAGATATTTTTAAGACAGTAAAACTTTGCCGGTTCTGGCAGAATAACTAAAAATTCTAATGAGATAATTTGCCAGTGACAAAGGTGATTAGCACTTCACTGAATCAAGTGAAACAGTAAAGAATGAGTAAATATAATTTGCTGACTAAGCATGGCAGCATCCGTGCTCAAGGATGAAACTACGTAGTCAAGATATTGCTGAGTCTTGCTGGAGAAAAGAACAGGATTGTCAGTACAGTATTTCTGCAGTCCTGCATGCCACTGAGAGACAAATGCCAGGATAAAGATGATGAGAAACATGATTAAGGTCTGAATAAATAATGAGTGATGAAGTTTTAAGTACTTCATACCTTAATACTCCATTTTCTTTTTTTAAATCTGATGTGGGAGGGGGGAACAACAACAACAAAATGGAAGAAAAAAACAACGCAACAGCTAAATGAGAATTCTTTTCTGCATTTGACTTTTTACCACCATTACAGAAGTTTGCATGGACAGTGATTTGCAGCTACCTGTGCAATAGCACTGTACTTCTTGAGCAAAATAAAACACAGCTGAAACATCAGATGCGTGTTCTAAGGTGAAATTCTCCGTTATGGTCTTCCTGTAACTACTGGCCAGCCAGATAGACTGAATGGTACCAGGACTAATGAAAATCTGTATGATACACAGACAGACAAACAGTTTTCTAACTCTTAATTTGATGATTTGACCTTTCATAGGACTAATAGCAAATTTGTGTATTTGATATGGAGAAAGAAAAATATAATCAGTACTATTTAAATAGACCATTGGTCCATTGCCTAAGTATAAAATTAGAAGTCTAGGTTGGTATACCTCCTCCCTCCTACCCCACAAATCTTGTGCTGCTAAACATAAATTAGTATTCTGCTAACATTTGTCTGACCCAAAGGACAATGACAGCAATTAATTGGATGCAGGAGGGAATTGCTATTTGGCTGTGACTGAGACACTGACTTTTCGATGGACCACGGACAACTTCAAAATCAATCAGACTGAAAGAAAAACCAGTTTCAGAAGTACAGATATAAGTTTTCCAAGCACGGCAAATGTCAAATGTCATATTTAGAGGGTACAAGAGCATCTGTTTTACACTTCTGACTGTAATCCTTTCTAGTACAGGTCAAGAACTAAGTACATCATAAGGCAGTAGGGTTAGCCACACTTATATACAGGCTTATCTTAAACTATGCTTCTTATTCAGATACCCTTTCAAATCTGTATATTATGTTTCCAACACAGAAACTGCTACAAAGAAATAATGGTCTAAGGATTGTCTGTACTTTTTCAGTCTTCAAATTTAATAATTGAATGCATAAACAAATATGTATTTGTATTAAAACAAAACAGTTTTAATAATATTGTGTAGTTGATTCCCTCCCACTGTGTAGCTATACTTAATCAACAAAACATTTCTTTGGATTGTCTGACATTATATATTTGAATAAAACAAAATCAAACAACCAAAAAAAAAAGAATCCACAGAATCTTAAGCCTAAAAACAAAACAACTGTAAGTGGTAACTTAGTTAATATATTATGATTCATGGCAGTTAGACATTTGTCCTCCCTAAAGGACAGGTCGAAATCAACACGAGGATTAGCGGACTACATGTTTCATTTCTGTTCGAATAGTCTACTATTTCCAGTCACAGAACAGCTGAGGTCCAAAGGGAGCTCTGCAGGTCATCTAGTCCAATCCCTCTGCTCACAGCAAGGTCACTTAGAGCAGGATTCTCCACACCATGTCCCGCTGGGTTTTGAGTATTTCTAAGAACAGAAACTCCATGACCTCTCTGTGCAACCTATTCCAGTTTTCAGTCACTCTCACAATCAAGAGGTGGGATTTCTTATATTCAAGTGGAATTTCCTTTGTTTATATTTGTGCCCATTGCCTCTCATGCTGTCACTGGATTCTAATAAGAAGAGTTTGGCTTCGTCTTCTTTCACACACTGATAACATCTCCTCTGAGCATTCTCTTCTCCAGCCTTAACAGATTCATCTCTCTCAGTCTCCTCGTTACAGATGCCATCCTGTAACACAGTACTGTAACACCTTTATTTCTCCGCAGTACCAGGGAGTAATAGTCCAAGAACTAGACAACCCCCTGCAGCCTCTTCACCATGTTCTGGGTCCAAAACCCAGCAAGCAACAGTCTCCTGAGATGACAGGTTGGAATGGCAGATGGGGGCCTCTATCTCTGGTTACAGCCTGTAACCCACTACTAACATGCTCTTCCTTCTGCTGCTGCAAGAATTAGGCTCAGTGGGCTGAGATGCTTTTCTAAACACTACTCCCAGCCCCGCATTTGCATTTGATTGTTGAAGTTCTGGAGATGCAAGTCTTTAGGTGGAGCACCTCCTGATATCACAAGTCACACAATTCCAGCATTCACCATCATAGAAGTCTCCATTTCCCAACTCAATAAGCCCAGACTCTACCCACGCCTCCTTCAGCAGAGGTGGGGAGATGAGACTCCTCTTGTAGATCTGGTCAATCTTTTTTTTTCTGGTGATCTCTAATGCTGTGCAGACTGCTGATGTCCTGCAGTAGCTCCTTCACTTGATGACTAAGATCCTCCAACACTCAGCTCCTGCATTCAGGGAAGTGACCTCCACTACTCCAGTTTCTGTCAAATTGCTACACTATGGGTTGCCTCTGTTAGGCAACATATTAGTGCTTTGGTAGAAAATCTAGGGAAAGAATTAGACAGTAGGTAGCATGTATTTCCTTCAGTGGCCCAAGACAACAGTTTTCTGTCCTATCTAAGCCTACCTGTACATCTGAAATACCCGCACAGAGGATCCACTGTATAAGGATCCAGTATGATAAACATAGGTAGGTACTGTATGGCCTGAAGGCAGCTGAAACATGCTCATGTCAGCATAGCTAAGGCAGCAAGGACAGCAATTCAGTTCACACTAAGGTAAGTATCAGGAAGTTAACTCTATTGCCTAGAACTGTGTCTTTCTCTGAAAACTGGCTTCTTAGAGTCAAAAGACAACAGGTGACTAAACAAACTACAATGGCCAAAAAGTTATTACAGATGAAAACACAACCTGCAGGGAAAATTTAGATACTCATTAATCAAACAGGTATGTTTATTTGTTTGTTTGTTTTTTTTCCCTCAGCTGCAATGCATGACATATATTTGCTTTACACCTATTAGTAAAAACAGAAGTTTGTCATCAATAACTTTCTTGTACAGCATAAACATGCAACATATAATGCATTCTAAACCAGACACAGGTGATCAGTCTTCTTGGAAATATATAAGATTTTGTTAAAGGTTATACTTGCACAGGTTCAGAACACCTGACTTGTTCACCATAAAAATTGTTCTTGCAAGTTGCAAGTAGTCATATGAAATGCTGTATTCATTTTCAGTAAATTCAGCCAAGAATCAGCATTTACTATTTCTTTTTCAAGTAGAGCAACTGTTCAGAGTTAATGTCAGTTATTTTAGTTATCACAGTGATAGAGAACTTTAAAATCACCAGGACATTTTCCTATGCTATTTTCAATATATTAGGCAAAATAATTACACATGGCAAATTTTTAAGAAGTGCTTGCTCTCCTCTTTCTTGCTAAATTTACTTGAGAAGTTGTCTTGAGGTTTGTAGGTTTTCATTACTTTATTCCTCAAGTTGGCTTAGGATATCATTACAGAAAGTTTTCATTAGTCTTAGAAATTAGGATTCCTCATAAATCTAACCTGTTTACATTGCTGAAAAACAGTGTTGTAAAATATACAGGTTTGTAAACAACCACTTTATATCTGTCTCTTTCTGACTAGATTTTGTTTTCATTATTTTAACCTTTTCTGCCACTTCAGCTGCTTTTTTTTTAAGGTCAGAATTGTGATATTTTTTCCTTAGTTTTATTCTTTGCTTCAATATTTAAATTGTGTGTTATAATTAATTTTATTTTGATTCTGAGTTGTGCAGATGATTTGTGAGGCAGAGCATTTTTGACAAATTAATGAAATGTTTTATATGGTTGGTTCTGAACATTTAGTGCGTTCAGACTCTTACCTCAAGTCTTTCAACTAATATGGGCTTGGATTTATAAGTCAAGAAAGGTTAAAGAAAGACAAGAGGTTAGCTGATGGGCAGTACTGTCAGGCTATCCAAGGCACACTTTACAGGTATTTTTCCCTCAAGCACTTACTATGTAGATGACTGAAATTTAAGAGGAATCTATTTTAAAAACCAAAGTCAGCAACATCCGGTTTACAAAATTTTGAAGTTCTGTAGAAGTTTGTAGGGCTCTGAAAATTCCTGTCTCACATTCTACTAAGAGCTTTTTCTTTGAAGAGAGTTTCCTACGGAACAAATAAGAGAATATTAACCTATGAGTCACTAATCATCTAACCAGCTATTGGCTATAGAAGTCAGTTTTGCTTCCTGATTTTCTTTCTAATGAGTTATCATTAATTTAAATAATTTTCATTATAATATATAAATTAAAAAGTGCATGATGTTGTTTTAATAATTTTTTTTTAATTCCTTTGTATTGGGTTTGGCTGAGATGGAGTTAATTTTCCCCATAGTAGCCCTCATAGCGCTGTGCTTTGTATTGGTAGATAAAAGGTGTTGGTAGCCTTAACACATACCAGTGCTTTGGCTACTGCTGAACAGTATCGCAGCAGTCTCTTCAACATTGCCCCCCCAGTCGGCTGGTGTTCAGCAAGATCTTGGGAGGGGGTATTTCCAGGACAGCTGACCCAAACTGACCAAAAGGATATTCTACCATATGAGGTCTAATCAGCAATCAAAGCTAAGAGAAAGGAGGGGGAAGGGATTGCATTCGTTATTTACTTTAGTCTTCCAGAGCAACAATTACATGTACTGAAACCCTGCAGCCCGGGAAGTGGCTGGACATTGTCTGCTGATGGGAAAGAGAGAACAAAATCTTTTGGCTTCCTTTGCTTCTGCATATGACCTTTGCATTTGCTTTTTCAAACTGCCAAGAGTTTTTTTTCTATCTTATTTCCTTTCCCCGTCTGAGGAAGTGAGTGATAGAGCAGCTTGGTAGGTAACTGTCCAGATCACTACACCCTTTCATTTTCACCTGCTACTCCATTGTCATCTGTGTACCTCATTTCTATTGGACATATATAAGTAAGCATATCAGTATTTAAGTAGATATAGACAGTTCTATAGTACTGAACAGTTTTCAGACATTAACATATGTACATTGTTACTGCTAGCAAGTAGTGAACTGAGGTTCAGTGAAAGATTCAATTATTTCCTTAAGCTTTTGAAGGACCAGAAGACATGTATAGGAAAGGACTATTTTTTCTGATTTCTTATTCAGTGTTTTGGCCATGAGCATGTATAATCATATGGTCTAACTATACCTGGAGTTCAAACTCCATGCGTTTTAGCTATAACTAAGTTAGCTTTGCATGAACTGGTCTTAGGGAAGAAGCAGACTATTTTGGCTGTTTCTCAGGTTATTGCAGCCTGACCTACTATTGTAACTGGACAGTAGTTACTATCTTTCCTTTTTTACAAAAAACTTAGGTAACTTTACCGTTATTGTACTATAAAGTACAGACCTCCCTGAAAGGAGCCAGCTCAAAATGTTAGAAGAGCACAGACAGAAATCTAGTCTACAAACCTAACCCTATGGACACTGTTGTACCTTTCCTTCATAGTTAGGGTAGCAAAAGACACCACATTTTTCTCAAGTCTTCCCCATACCATGCTTTCTTCATACCATTCTCTTGCCTACTGCAGCCTGAACTGTTTGTATCTCTTTTGGAGATTTTTGCTACAGAGAGGCAAACAGATTTATGGACTAATTACTGATGTCTTATATTCTATACATTTTTGTATTCAAGTTACTTGTTCTCGGCAGTTCACAAACATTACACAATGGATGATAACTACAGCTATATAAATAATCAGAATAATTAGCACGGGGAGTGGCTACAATAAGGGATGTATAAATTTCTGTCAATGAGTAATTGAATTTTCTGTCTTTAATAGTAAATTTCACAACTTCTCCTCCAGTCCTATGTTTTCAAACTGTGAGTTATGATACCCAAGAGGGTCACAAGAGGATTAAAGGAAGATTACAAAGTGCTCATACTATCTGGTTAGCATTAATTACCCATCTGCTTCCAACAATTACAGGCAGTTATCTGTTAGAGGCCTATGGTACACTTGTAAACAATAACCAGAACAACTTCTTGGAGCACCTAAGCACCAGCCCTGTGTTTTGAGAGGGAAAGGAGGAAGAGGTTTCACTTGAAGGATTTGTCCTCAAGAATAGAAGAACCTTAAAAGAACTTGTGTTAGCAAAAATATATAAGAAATGCTGACTTGCTGTTGTGAAAAGTAATAACAATGAAGTTGCTTTTTAAAAAAAAATTTTTTTAAATCTGAAATTCTAGTCTCGCTTACATCACAGAGCTAAGTTAAAGCAATTTGTAACAGCAATTTTCTTTGTTAAAGCATTTTAATGACCAGTGCATAAAAGTCTTCTTTTTCTCTTTTTAGAAAATGCTTTAAGTTTATCCTAAAATGTATTACAAAACCTGGAAAACTAAGTCTGCTGCAACTGTTTTTTAAAGTATCTTTAAATGACAGAAATATTTAGATATAATTTTATTTTCTATTTCATTTTGGTAATGCATTTTATTGTGCCACTTAAATGATATTTACTGCTTTCTTTTATTTACTAATTTTCTATCAGGAAAAATTCTGATATCCATTCTCCTATTTCAAGTTAGATCTTAAAGTGATGTTAAGTTTCAGTTAACTATTAATTTTCCTTCCAGTGCCAGTTACTGCAACAGTCAATAAATACCCAATACAGCAGATTTGTTGAGATGTAGCTAAGGTTTTAAGTGCCATTTGTGTTATTCTGCTGTCCTGAAAGGTCATATTCTCAAAACCTGTTATGTGTTTAGGCATCTGAAAATTGAAGGGGCTTCTCTAAGCTCTCAGCGTGCGCAGGATCACAATATTGAATGCAAGACATCACAGGTCTAAATAGATGCTCTTTCACTATTTTCACCCCATAATTAAAAGAACACCTAATACCTGGAGTAACAGGTACAAGCAATTATTTCTCTTAAAATTATGGTGGGTTTTTTTATGCACAGATTTTACACAATAAGATACCCATGTTTGGTACCTAGGTTCAGTTTTCCTTTCAGTCTGTACTGCATCAACCATGTGCATGTCCTAACTACCTGACTGCAGGTATTCTCTATTCTTTCAGTTACTTTGATTGAACTGTTGAATTGAAGATCCATTATTTTATAGAACTATTAACATAAGAAATAACTCTGGTCTGATGAGGGTGCCATTTACTATGGAAGCAAGAGTACCAAAATTCTATTCCTTGTCCTCTGTTTCTTTCAGTTTCTGAATAAGTATCTCAGCTCCAGCAGTATAAATCAAATCATTATGTACAAGGTATGGAGTACTATTATTTCTGGAAAAACAAATCAACAAGCAAACAGAAATAAGACAAAACAAAAAATCCTCTTAAAATAAAAGAATCTGGCATTTGCAAAATAGTTATATAGTTCATTTAAATCCAGGAGAAGACTTGAGGTTGTAATATCAGTCTCTAACAGTGACCTGTCCTACATTGGCAATTATTAAAACCCTAAGAAATTAGAAGATACCATCTGCTACCTACTGGCTAGCTGAAGCACTCTTTCTCAGCAAGCCTGCCATTAAGAAGGTGGTAAAGCGATCTGATGGAAACATCAAATGTCTCAGAAAACTGATTGATTGTTAAATTCCATACAGATTCAGGAAAGACTGTTCCCTGATGTTAAAGAGTTTCCACTGAGGTCACTAGACTCCTCACCTGTGTCCATTCTAGAAGCCTTTTGCAACCCCTATGAATATTACAGTTAGATCTCCTTTGGCAGCTGTAGGGAGATCCTGGAAAAGCCTTCTTGCACACTTACTAAGAACCTTTTAGCACTGTCTGCTATATCACATGCAGCTGCTCTGTGCTGGAAATTGTGTTAAAAAAAAACAATACCAGATCAAATTCCATGTATTTATGTCCTCTGCCAATTCCAAGGTTCTGCATGATAGGTACTAAGGTGAATATCATGGTGGCCAAGCCAAAACTGATGTGACAAATTATTTGAATCGGAGCCTTCCAGTCTATAGAGGAATTTTTCACGAGACCCTTCAGTTCTCTGGTTTCCAAGAAAGGGACCTTGTTGTCCTATTCCTCCTTCCAACCCAAACTTCCAGTTCCCTCACACTTCTCAGATGAGCAGAGCGTTCTCTAAGTAACCTCACCGTGCATACCAAGTGCATTACCTATGAAAGTGTTATTATTGCTTTTATTTGGGATACAATAAAGTGGATGTAGAACAGCATTCTTTTTACATGAAAAAGGAATCTAACCTTCTGGAAAAAAACAGGATATGACAAAGGCCCAGATATCAAATAGACTAGCTTGAGAGGACTGAATGAGGGCTGGCTCTGAGTGTAGGGAGACCTGGCTTCTCTGTTGTCAGTGTGCCACTGGAAGGGATGGGTACATCAATGCTAGAATGAGAAGGAAGTTTTCTTTCCAATAGTTTGCCTTGGGCTGATGTATGAACACATATACTAGATGGTTATAATTCCATGTAGTGTGACGACCTTCACAATAATCAGCTAACATTTGATTTCTGTATTAAATGTTTGTTGCTGGGATTGACTGGTGGCAGTGTGACTAACCATGGCACTGATCAGTGGTTGTCTTGGGATTGTTTACACAGATCTGCAAACTTTTTGTGAAATAAATGTGTATTACATGAAGCTGAAGGCAAATTTTGAGAATAACAGGAATCCTAGTGCCATGAAAACATTTTTCTTTCTCCCCATGAGGGTTTAAGATCAAGATTTACATGGCTCTGTTTTAATAGAAAGTGAGAATAAGTCTAAAGCCACATACATATATGGAGGTGAAAAGGATGGCAGGGTTTTTTTTTTAACCACAAAAGATTAACATATTTTACTGAACTACTAAGGCCTCCAGTTTTGAGCCTTGGGATTCAATTTTCCCTAATGTGATGGTCGAGACCCTTTGTGTGCATGTCTCACAACAATTCACAAGATGGAAAGCACCGAAGAAAACTGAGCACCTGTCTGTGATGAGCATGGGTTGTTGGTGAGGGGGCAGAGCAGGATCGAGCTCCAGGAAGGTGGGGGGTGTTTTCCTCTGTGCCTGCTCTGAGGCTACAAAGATCAACTGCCCAGAGACAGCAGCACAGATGTTGCTGCACCTGTCAGGGCACAGAGTTAACCAGGCCTGGGGCTCACCAGATCCTTCTGGCACTGCCTGGAATGTTCCAGAACAGCTTACGAGGCATGTGTAGGCTTGGAAATGAGTGGGAGGATCCAAGAGATCTGACCCTATTAAAAGGCAAAACCGCTTTTTGACTATGTGGTGCGTGACTCCTGATTGGGGATGGTGGTGGGAGCAGCCTTTGGAGGGAATTCATGACTGGGTGAGTACTTCGGAGGACTGCAACTCACTGACTGAGAAAACATCACTGGATCCACAGAGTGGTGAGCCTGCTTCTTTTTGTTTTCTTTTTCATCTACTTCGGATATCTTGTAAGAATAAGAACTTGCCAAGATTTTTAGTTCCTTTTAGCACAGTTTTAGGGAAGTGTAAAATAAAATTCTACTGTTGTTTTGTGCTTAACCTCTGGAGCGTCTGTGGTTTCTCCTGCAAACTTCACAGTGCTCCCTCCTCAACTGCCGGGCGGGAAGGGATACCTGAAAAACTGAAGAGAAACTAAATGTAAGTTACTGAAAATAAAGGTTAGGTGGAAAACATGCCAAAGGGGCGGAAGAATGTATAGGGTCAGGTTTTGTTCCATGCTAATGGCAGGCAAAGCAAAAATAACCTTTCAGAGGAGTTTCATATGAATTGAATTAGGAAATGAATAGCAAGTAGGAAACAGATTGTGAAAGGAAATACTTAAATTGAGGAAGCAGCTTGTTTGTTCATTTGTTTCTACTGCAGTGCTCAGGTCTGTCCATACAAAGGTTATTCAAGTGTTTTATTATTCCACAATGCTAACCAGCCTAATATTGCCTTTATCCATTACCAATGACTTCAAGTGCTCAAACCGTATCTGTCAATTTTACTTGAGAAGGGCTTTCAGCAACATGATACTTACTCCACACCTATTCCTCAGGGATCAACAGTCTCTATGGATTTCATAACATGTTAACATTAATCAGTTGGACAGGTTCTCTTTTTCTTTCTGCATAAGCAGCAGTAAGATTTCAGTTTGCCCTGGGGCTACCAAATGAAACGAAAATAAACTTGAGTCAGATATTTAAAATCAGGAAGTAGAAGTAGTTTTAAGTCAGAAAATATAAATGCCAATTTGTTGCACGAAGCGTCATTCAGAAGAAAATCCCTACAGATCCAGATTGTTTGTTATACTGCTTGCTAATACATAAAATTAGTCTCAAATCCAGTTCTTGTAGCACTCTACATTAAATGAAGGAGCATGCCATTTTTTAGAGTGAAATATATTACAAACAGATGCGTATAGGAGGGATATAAAGATCTGTGTTTGCACTTTGTGAATATAACATATACACTCAATAAAGATGCAAAAATAGGAATATGGAGTGGTTTTGAGCCACTTTCTCAGCCTTGCTGAGGCCAGCCCTCAGCAGAGACACTGTTGGAGTAATAATTTTCAGATTTTGTTGTAAAAAGTCGTTATTTTGCAGTTCTGATCAGTGGTATGCATCTAACTCTGCCACCATGAAGATGAAGGCATTTTGTGACAACACCTTTTTCTCTTTTTTTTTTTTTTACACATCTTGGTCATGCTTTGCTATACAGGAAAGAAGAGGTTAAAGAATAACGGCCAGGCTAGGCCTATGATCTTTGATATTCTTACAATCAAAGGGAACATTCCTCAGACTTAACTACAATCAAGGTCATTAGATTAAAATGACATACTTGATCACGTTAGTCTGTTACCACAAAAGTTGGTCACAGAAACTCTTAAGACCCAACTTGGATTGTGAGAAAGCAGGTGTTCCTTATTGCATTACAGTGTTGGGTGCACACGCAAATGGTTTTGCAAAGGTGAGCACACCTGTTGCTTGCCAGCAGTGGCTGTGTATTTAGCATACTCAAGTATATTTACTGTGTTTCCAAGAAAGTATCTACATATTCATGAGGTTTACATGAACTAATTATAATACCTGCATCCTAATTACGCATGTGATTTCTTGCTGAGTTGGGGTTTCTGGTTGTTGCGGTAGTCTTCTTCACTGTGTTTACTGAATGACCTCAGCACTTGTGCATGCTCACAAGGTCCTCGTGCTGAGTTAGCAGTTGGTATGTCTTTGCTTCTGTTCTGTTACAATCTCTGTTATATTGTAGGTTAGCATCTGTGGGTTTACTGTCTCCTTAGTTATCAGCCACATGATGTTCCTTCCCCTGTCAGCTGGACATTGCTTATTCCCTACGTGTTAGCAAGTTAGAACTGTTTGCTGTATTTTACTATGTTCAAAGGTACACATGCTATTGTTAATTTAAACCTATAATTTAAGCCTGCAACTCAAAAAGCATGTTATAGTATGTCTGTCTAATGTCATGAAAAGAAATTTTGAAGTAGGCTCTTTGGTGAAAGAATACTCTAAAAGTGACATTTTCAAATTAATTTTGGAACACCATTTCTGTAGACAAAACAAAAATATCCTAGGAAGATCCAGAGCGATTACATTAGAACCAGCTCTCCTGATCATTCTACAGGTAGGATGGTTCAGCCCTGTTGCAAAGAACATGATGAGGATTTGGCAAACTGCAACAGGAACTCCTTATACTTCAGTATTTCATTTTTTTACAACATATTTAATATTAATGAATTGCACATTTACATACAAAAGGTATTCCAAACTAGTCTGAGGTAGTATTTACACCAAAATGTTCCATATGCATATACTGATTCAGTACAATATACATAATAATTTCAAAACTCTGGAGAATTAACTGCCTTTTAGTCTCCAATAGTTCCTAAGAAACATTTTGGAGAACGTAGATACTTCTAGAAATCTAACAGAGACAGCTGCCATCTCCCAAATAACTAAGCGGTATCTGTGTCAGAAAGTTGTGGAATAAGCTTAAGTACACTTGATTAAAAGAAAATAGATTTTTTTCTCGTCTTGATCAGCAAATTATTCTAATGCAAATTCAGGCAACAGGGCATCAGGGTATCTTGACACTTTCTACTCATCAGGGACAGAAACAAAATACTAATCTGTGTGCACCAGAGACACAAATTATCCAACAAGCCAATTTGTCTAAGGGAAAATAAAATGGGCACAATTGTTTTATTTTTTTTTTTATGCTTACGCTCAACTTTGTTGATTTCAAAGATTTTAGCTGTATCGGGTGGATAGATAGATAAGGATCCTATGAAGTGAGAAGGCTCTGCTGTTAAAATTATACTAGAAATAGGGAAAATATTATGCCCCATCTGAAAAAATACTGTGTAAAATAATTGCTGAAAATCAAAACCTTAATATTTGATTGGCTATTAAAGAACAGAATGAAAATGTTCAGGGAGATAAAGCAAATTTCTTGCACCTAATAACATTTGATGTGATTTATCTTGCACAAGTTTTCTGCAGTAGTCCATAATAGTTTACAGTTGCAAGGCTACAGACCTTTTATTACATAATTTCTAAATATCTTTTTCAGCTGGGATATAAAAATATCACAAAAGAGAAACCCTCACCCAAACTTACTTTAGAATGTTCTATGCTACTAGGACTTTTCCTATTCTAGAGAAAGGCAAAAAAAAAAAAGAGTTCTAAGCATGGCAATTTACTCCAGTATTTGCCATTTAAAATCTATTATACCATTTTTTTCAGCTCTTGCATCACAATCTTTCACATAGTATTGTATTTAACTTCCTCAGCAGTTTCATAAGGTTGCAAAAAAGGAGTTGTATTTAACAAGGTGCAAGCTTATATGTAGATAGTATATTTTAAAACCACCTTGTCATCTATACTGCTCTAAGTTTCCATGTGGATGATGTCAGCTAGCTGTGAGCCGAAGACTCAGGTCGAATTTATCTACTACTCATATACTTTGAACTGGAATTGCTCCAGAATACTATCACTGTGGGAAAACTCATTCACAGTTTGTTGCCTGCCAAGTGGCCATCAAGCCACTCTTGTTACTCTTCCTCCTCAGCAGGACAAGTGGGGAGAACATCTTGCCCTTACTCACTGTATATCTATATAATCACTGTCACGGGTAAAGCAGATTTGGTTTGGAAAATAAATTTAATTGCCAAGCAAGTAAGATACTGTTAAATTTATTCATTCTGTAAACAATTTTAATACCATCATATTGGTACTTTCAAAGATGATGATACTCATAATTTGACAAAAGATCATAAATATGATACCAGATGCAAAACAAGAGTGAACTGCACTATTTCTCTTTAAATCTGGCAATTATTTTTATATTGAGCTGCTTCATACTGTATGTTATGGAATTGTTTTACTTTGTTTGACTATTGCATGATTTATGATCCAGGTCTTTCAAGACTATAAAAAAGAACCTGTCTTGCAGGTGATTCTAGTTTTAACAAAACCTGAGTAAGGTTTGGGTCAACCACTGCACATACTACCAGAAGAATCCATAAAAACTGACACAGACAGTTCTATAAGTCATGATCTGTAAAGAAGTTATAAACATACTTTGAAGAGCTGACAGAACATAAAGATTCTTTTTTTCTTTGCCATAACTCAATTTTCTTTTCATACCATATACAGCTATAGTTAGGTCTCTAAAAAGGTATAGAAAAGTGTCCTGCAAAATGCCAACCTAGAAGTGTGAAATATACTTGATGTCAATTCCAAAATATTGTTTCAGCCTTCAAAGTATGAAAGTTTGAAACACTATGCCAAACCAATCAATCAAAAACATCTGTAAAATTTGTGTAATCTGAAAATTCAAAGTTTATTTTATCATACAAAAACTATTTCTTCTGCTGCTAGTGGCAGTGACACTGAAAGGCTTTTTAAAGCAGAATCTGTTTTTTATTTTTCATTTCAAGTATTCCATAGAAGGAAGGGAAGATGCTCAGTAACTGCAGCAGAAGGGCCAGGAGACCTCCTTGGATGGATAAGGAGCTGCTGAGGAAAATTCAAAGGAAAAAAGAGGCTTATAAAAAATGGAAGCAAGGACAGGCGGTCTGGGTAGAGTACAGGGATGTTGTCCGGGAAGCTAGGGACCAGGTTAGGAAGGCTAAGGCACAGTTAGAGTTAAACCTAGCCAGGGATGTTAAGGATAACAGGAAGGGATTCTACAGGTACATAGCAGACAAAAAACAGACTAGGGACAACATAGACCCCCTGAGGAAGGTCTCGGGAGAACTGGCTACACAGGATTTGGAGAAGGCTGAGGTTCTGAATGACTTCTTTGCCTCGATCTTCACTGGCAAAGGCTCTGATTTTTAGAAGGTAGATGCAGGGACTGTGAGAATGAAAACCTTGGTCCCACTGTAGGAGAGGATCTGGTTAGAGACCATCTTAAAAATCTGAACGCACACAAGTCCGTGGGACCTGATGGAATCCATCTGCGGGTCCTGAAGGAGCTGGCGAATGAAGTTGCTAAGCCACTGGCCATCATATTTGAAAAATCATGGCAGTCAGGTGAAGATTCCGACGACTGGAGAAAGGGAAATATAACCCCCATTTTCAAGAAGGGGAAAATGGAAGACCCGGGGAATTACAGACCAGTCAGTCTCACAACCATGCCTGGGAAAATGTTGGAGCATATTCTTCTGGATAGCATGCTAAGGCACATGAAAAACAACAAGGTAGTTGGTGACAACCAGCATGGCTTCACTAGGGGGAAATCCTGCCTGACCAATTTGGTGGCCTTCTATGATGGGGCTACAGAACTGATGGATAAGGGTAAAGCAGTTGATGTCATCTACCTGGACTTGTGCAAAGTGTTTGACACTGTCCCATGCAACATCCTTCTCTCTAAATTGGAGAGATATCAATTTGATGGATGGACCACTCGGTGGATAAAGAACTGGCTGGATGGCCGCACACAAAGAGTTGTGGTCAATGGCTCAATGTTCGGCTGGTAATGAGTGGTGTCCCTCAGGGATCGGTGTTGGGACCGGTCTTGTTTAACACCTTCGTCACTGACATGGACAGTGGGATTGAGTGCGCCCTCAGCAAGTTTGCCGATGACACCAAGCTGTGTGGTCCGGTTGATATGCTGGAGGGAAGGGATGCCATCCAGAGGGACTTTGACACACTTGTGAGGTGGGCTGATGCCAACCTTATGAAGTTCAACCACGACAAGTGCAAGGTCCTACGCCTGGGTCGGAGCAATGCCAGGCACAGCTACAGGTTGGACAGAGAAGAGATTCAGAGTGGCCCTGCGGAGAAGGACTTGGGGGTGTTGGTTGATTAGAAAATGAACATGAGCCGGCAGTGTGCGCTCGCAGCCCAGAAACCCAACTGTATCCTGGGCAGCATCAAAAGGAGCGTGTCCAGCAGGTCCAAAGAGGTGATCCTGCCCCTCTGCTCAGCTCTCGTGAGACCTCACCTGGAGTATTGTGTGCAGTTCTGGTGTCCTCAACATAAAAAGGACATGGAACTGCTGGAACAAGTGCAGAGGAGGGCCACGAGGATGATCAGGGGACTGGAGCACCTCCCGTAGGAAGATAGGTTGAGTAAGTTGGGGCTGTTCAGCCTGGAGAAGAGAAGGCTGCGTGGAGACCTAATAGCAGCCTTTCAGTATCTGAAGGGGGCCTATAGGGATGCTGGGGAGGGACTCTTCATTAGGGACTGTAGTGACAGGACAAGGGGTAACGGGTTAAAACTTAAACAGGGGAAGTTTAGATTGGATATAAGGAGGAAATTCTTTCCTGCTAGGGTGCTGAGGCACTGGAATGGGTTGCCCAGGGAGGTTGTGAGTGCTCCATCCCTGGCGGTGTTCAAGGCCAGGTTGGATGAAGCCTTGTGTGGGATGGTTTAGTGTGAGGTGTCCCTGCCTATGGCAGGGGGGTTGGAACTAGATGATCTTGAGGTCCCTTCCATCCCTAACTATTCTATGATTCTATCTTGAGGTCCTTTCCAACCCTAACTATTCTATGATTCTATGATTCTATTAATTCATACAAAACATGGGGAATTTATGCTGGGAGGAAGCCTTATTGAAAGCTGTGAAAGTGTGAGAATACTACATCTTAAAGACCTGGTATAATCACATTTAAAAATTGTCTGGCTATGTCTGACTTCTAAAAAGTTTATCTTTCCTATATTTTTTTTTTCTTTTTTGGATGGTGTTTAGGGGTCTGTTCCTTGTCTTAGCTGGTACTAGGGTGCTGAACATTAGGACTTTACTCAGTTGCAACTTAACACAAACCCAGGACTACTACAGCAGAAATATGGAAATGCCTTCTCAATTCTCCTCAGAAAATGTGAGCCTGTTCATTTGCTTCCATATTTGTAAAGGAGTTTGGGATAACTGTGTAGCCCCCTCTGAATTTGCAGTTATCAGAGTTACGTTTTAAAAACGTACTTTGGCAATATTGTTCTGCATGTATTTATTTTTTGTGACTTCAAAAAAAAGATCATTACAGTATCCACCAGAAATCTCTTCACTTTAAAAACAATGGCATAACACAGCACATGGTGGGGGTAAGGGGAAGGAACTAAGCTTACAATGCCCCCCCCCCAAAAAAAAAAAAAAAAACACTGCAAAACAAATCCCACAAAAATACCTTGAAACTAAAATATTGGAGTAGTTAAGTCTTGCTTGTACAAAAGTAATGACATGCTCGGGTTTGGTATTAGAAAAGCTTGAAAGATGTGACAGCAGTAACATTCCTAATGGGAGAATGGCATTTCTCATACTTGTGGAGTTAGTGTTAATCATCAGCAAAATAAGGATGACAGCTGTTCCATGACATTTTGATACAACTTCGCTGGAATTTTACTTGAATCATCTTTAAAATATAAAGGTCTAAAAACCTGTTGTAAGAGCAATTAAAAACAATTGAAATTGCTAAGGATCTTTAAACTGTATACCTTGATGAAATGAACCTCTGCTTAACTGCAGAAGGCTTCATAAGTAAAATACACTGGGGGCAAAAAATTAAAAAATATATTCTGCAAAGAAATAAACATTTTTTTCTTTTATAACTCAGCAGCTTTCTTCTCACACAAATAACTGCAATACAAACACTGCTAGATCCAATTGTGCTGTTTTATGCAAGCATAGCTTCTTCAGATAAGGTAAGCTGCATTTACCAGCTTTTTGGGGAGTTGAGAAACACTATGGAGTGGTCCTTGGATTAAACGTTAAGTGTCACTGAAACAGGTAGTGAAATTCCGCTTGACTCCAGTAGGAGAAGGATTTGCACAACGCTGTGATTCTCTTTCATGCAGCCTGGCTCCCAAGCCTGCTGTCCTGAGTTTTGGTTTTGGAGAATAAGGGTTTATGGCTGCTTAAAACAGTTTCTAGGGTTCTAGATCTTTACAAGAGTATGACTAGGGCTTAGATGCCTATGCATAAGTAAGAGAAAGCTGTGTGTATATGTCACCCAAAGTGGATCTTTTACTCCAACCCACAGCCTCCCAATGCATGCACAGGTCATACGGCTGTGTTAAACCTTTGCTTCATTCTGGTTCTACTGCCAAAGATGGCTTTCATGGAGTCAATTTCAGTTCCTTTATTTGCACAGTATGAATGAATTATGTGACGTTCTCCTTTAATTTTTGTCCTGTTTTGGCTGGGACCAAATTGATTGCCTTCCCAGTAGATGGTACACTGCTGCATTTGGAATTTAGGATGATAATAATATTAATACACTGATGTTTTAGTTGTTGCCAAGCAGTGGTCAGGGGCTCTTCAGCTCTTGTACTGCCCTGCCAGTGAGTAGACTGGGCGTCACAAGAAGTTTGGAGGTGACAGAGCTGGGACGGCTGACCCAGAATGGACGAAAGGGTATTTAATACGATATGATGCTCGGTATATAAACTATGGGGGAAGCTGGCTAGGGGCCCTGGCTTGGGAGCTGGCTGGCCATTGGTTGGTGGGTGATGAGCAGTTGCATTTCTGTATCACTTGTTCTGTGAATGCATTCAACAGATATTTTGGAGGGATGACCCATAGACTAAAAGGAATGATAATGTGTGTGTATACTACAAAGCAGGACAGGTGGTGATGATTAATTTGGATGTATTGGAAAATAAGGACCTGGGCACGATGCTAATGGTGAAGAATAAGGGGTGGACACAATATACAAAACAAGTACTATAATACTATATAAAATACAGACTTAATCCTACACAAATGTGTGTACCTAAATGAATTAAGAAAATGTTAATTAGGTAACTCAAGTTGTGACTCTATCAAACATAAAGTCTTTAGGTAAAATGCAAAAGTAAAATAAATTTTTTTAAATACACATTTTTTTCTCTGGTTTTCCTTACTACTTGAGTTAGTGTCGGGAGCTTTATACTAAAAGCTTTAAGTTTATGACAGTAAAACAGATGGAATTACTTTGACCCATCTGCTGCTTTTGAGCATCTATGTACAGCAGCAAAGGAAGAAAAAACAGTAGCTTTGCCTTCAGGAGAAGCAGTCTGTGTATCTAAAATAGTGACAGAAGTCAGCTAGACTGTAGCTGCTTCTACTGCAACTCTTGTTCTTTTCTTGCGTTGAAGTCTCAAAGTGAAATATGTTCAAAATTGGGGTGATCCTCTGCTACAATCTTGGCTAATAATGAAGTTCAGTATCCTTAATATCCTTAAAGCACTAAAGCATTGAAAGCCTACAATAAATAGCCACCAGGAGTCTTTGCAGAAATAACCTATTAGGAGTCATTTTTATAACTCCAAACTGTTCAAGTGAAAGTCAGAAAGGAAAGGTGAGGGGCTTTATTTGCTCATTTGTTTACTTTGGTGGTGGTTTTTTTGGTTGTGTTTGTTGTGGGGTTTTTTTTATGTCAGTATACTTTGCTGTTTTGTGTCTGGATATGATGCCTCATCCTTGCTAGCATGTCACAGCTTCACATGGCTTTCTGTTGGGTATCACTGGTCTTATTTTGTAGAAAGGCTTATGTTCAGGTGTCTTGCTTTTCAACTGTTCAGTTATCCATTATAGATACAAATAGAGCTACATGGGATAAGTGCACCTGCAGAAGCAAATGCGTCAGAGGAGCCAGACATGCTGAAGAAAACGGAGTAGCTCATTGTTGCTTATCCTGTGGCATGATAAGAGGCGGCAGATAACAGAGTAAAGCTGTGGAGAGATACCAGTACCATAATCTGAGCTTTCTGAAGCTCTGCTTTGTCTTTTACCACTTCACATTCAAATGTCAGAACAGAGACAAACATACACATTTCACCATATGTCAGTAAACTTCCCAGTGTACTTCAGACTTGTTTTAGAAAGCCTTCATCTGCTTCCTTTGAACTTTATTGTTGTTGATGTGGCTTTCAATTTTACTGCTTAGATTTTCATTTTCCCCTTGTGTGTCTGCTGTAGTATGTTATATTTTCCTTCCGCATCCTTTGGGAAAGTCTTTTGTGTTAAATAAGAGTGAGGCCGAAGAGTGCAGACGTAATTGTCCATGCTGCTTAAGTGCCTTTATTTTGAATCTGTCCAAAAATCCCTTTCTTAGAGAAACTTGATAAAAATTCAGCTAGCCCTAAGGAGTGTGTGTATGAGCCAGCTGGTAGCACTTGATCTCAAAACAAGAAGTTGGTGCTTGTCTGTCTGATTTAGAAATAACACAGCTTATCTCCCACTTATCGCCTTATCTATGATCTCTCCTACACTATAATGTATGCTTTACTTACAAACTATCCCTCCTTATTTTTAAGCTTGATCCTGCATGTTGACTGTGAGGTAAAAATCTCTATCACTTAACTGATTAAATACAAATTTGTGGTCTGTCCTTGAACTGCAGTTCCACTGGAACATTAAAAGATGGTGATTAATAACGTGTTTGCTGGCCTGTCTCCAGTTAGGAAAGATTACTGGGTAGGAACAGAAATGGCTGAATAGAGAGAAGATGACACAGGCAAGCCTAAACAAAACATCTAACAAACTGACTCTAATATTCTTCCTGACAGTCCCAGACGAGGGAATAAAGATTTCAGTTTAAATGCCTACAAGAGTTAATGTAATTAATGTTCTAGTCACTGATGCTTGTAAGAGTTCATTATGTGGCAACAGGAGAATTTATTTATTTATAAGAGACATGATCAGAAAATGTCCTTCCTGAGTGCTTGGAAACTTAACCCTGACTATCTCCTCATTATTTAAAGGCCTTATGAGTATTTGACTTAAGAAACATAAATGTTCTAATTTCCTGTTTCATGTTCAGTAAGAAAAAATAAGCATTTAGTGGAAATGCATTTTACTGATTTTGATGCGGTTTAGTGTTGACACCAATTAAATCTTGAGGAATTTTTGATAAAGGATATGAGTAAGGATTATAAAAAAGACCACAAACCCACACAAAAAATTCCCTCCCCAGTCAAAAAAACATATAGGAAATACATGTGGGCTTGTGTTTGTGTAAGTGAATACATACAACTATGTAATGGTATAAGTACACAGAGTGAAGGCTTAGAGAAACTCTTACCGTAAATGGAAGACAGCATTTAAAACTTCATTGTCTTCAATTATTGTGGGTTTGATGCCAATAGCCATGCCTTCTAGCATTTAATTATTTACACTTAAATAGGTGTATTGTGTCACAGAAGCATGAACAAGCATTTATATATCTTTGAAAAGAGGTTTTCCCCATGACATTATTTTCCTAATATGTTAAACAAAATACCTGAAGGGCAAGTTCAAATTAGTTCAAATAGTACTATGCTGATCTCTAAATAGACAATATATTCAATCTATTTACTGCTTCTTTAGGATGGTACACTAAACAAAACAGAAGGATTTAAAAATATGTAATGTGCAGGAAATTCAGACTATAAAGATTTTATGTGGTAGCTGGGCATTTAGTATCCATAGACAAGGAGCAAAATGATTTTTTTTTAAACCTTCAGAGCAACAATACACATTTTTCATGATTACTAAAGACAAAGGTCAAAAATTGCAGTATGCTTTACTATATCTTGCAAGATTTTTTCACTAGCTGCATAAATGAATTGGTTATTCTTGGGCTGTTCTGTTGAGTTCAGGGACTCTTGAATAATGGGCTTGTCTCTGGGGCAAGAAGATACCTCGAAACTTGAAAGCAAATGAACATAATACTGGACATGCATACTTGCGTGTTTTTGTTCCTATTCTCCTCTAGCAGCACAGATGTTTTCCACTACTGAAGCAATCTGTATTGATAAAATGCACTGCAGAAGACATGCTCATGCACACATCCACGTTAAATTTGGTGTGTGTTCATGGATGACTACTTGAGTAGATCCACAAAATCAAAATCAATCCCAACAATAATATGCGTGGTGCACTCTTAATTATTTCTTTCATGATTATGCAGCTGTTCAATATCCCATCTAAGGGACATCAATGTTGATGTCATAGCCCTGCAGTATGCAAGTTTCACTCTCAAAACAGCTTGTTATGCTATTTTGCCACTAAACTAATTTCTGCAGTTTGCCACAAGCAAGGACAACAAAACAGAACTTAACTATGTGGCACTGTTTCAGATAATTGTCTGTCTCACAGGGACTGTTTCCTGGCTTAATTTACCTTTCAGATTATTATGAAAAGCATCTGAAAAGATGAAAATTAATTCATCTTGTAACTGTTACTGTTCAAGTAAGTGATGTTTCTCCAGAAATGGGCTAGCTTTGTTTTGTAGTTTTCTGTCAGCAAGAGTAAATGGTAAAATTAGTGTTATTCTCAGGAGAACTAATGAGATTGCTCTCTGAATCATTTCCATATCAGTCACCCGAGTCTGTTAGTGAGTAACATTTCTGGAAGTGGAGCACTTATAAACATGCAATGAACTTTAATATATTATTGCTGAACCATCTATTTCTGAAATCCTCTTGCTCACCATTGTAAAGTTGTAAGCCAAACAAACGTTCTTAAAATGAATTTGCAGCATTTTGCCAATTTACTGTGCTTTTTCTTATGAAAATGGCATAAAACTTCCCACATTACTCCCTAAGGCACTATATCCCTGTTTTTTGATACTTTTGCATACTTTCTCTTATGTGCAACTGCACGTTAAAGATGCTTCCAGCATATTCACAAGCAAGATGGCTAGTCAGTAGCATATTTATCAGCCACTGGGAATATGATTAATACACATCATTCCCTTCAGTTGAGGGCCAGGGCCACTTACCCCGCCAAGCTTGTACGACTGGCAGGCAAGCACAGCCAAGTCAAGTACAGTCTAGTCACTGCAGTATGATAGTGTGGCATGAGTCCTCTAAGGAGTCTGGCAGTTCCTAATACATCATCAGATGTGTTGATTAGGAAAAATGAAAATAACTGTGTTTCACCAATAAATAAATACCAATATTTATGGCCTAGTGTAACCACTTAATAGCTTGGATTTCAGGCTATATGATTTGATTTTTTTTTTTTTACAAGACTTTAGCTCTTTTACATACCATAGCTAGTATAATTTATTTTTAGCCATATATTAACATCATGTGTATTCAGAGTTTTCCTTTGAAGGAGATATGAACCTGTGTGAGACCTCAAATTTGAGTTTCTAGATACATTCCTATTTTATGGAAACTGATTACTATGCCAAAGAAGGAAGAAGGGAGAAAGTGTCCTTCAGTGTTCTGTGAATACAGATTATGAACTTGCATTGTCATTGAAAGCCACATTGTGGTAGGCAGAAAGTACTAAGCTTTCTGATATTGCAACCACTAACCAATTTTAAGTCCTTTTGTTAAACTTAGTTTTTGTTTTACAAAAATAAGTCAAAGTGTCTGAAAATATTTCCAATAGTGTGATACTTGCGCCTTCTACTTATTTATCCAGGTATTTTAGAGTTATTATTCACGTGAGAGTTTAATCTTAAGTATTTTCTGTAAATTAATGAAAGGAATCATATGCAAATTTTAAACTATTAGTTCTTGAATGTTTGCCAGTGTTTTTCCTATTAATTTTGCAGTATAAACACATGAAAATATTGATTGACATGTAACAAAATAATTCTTTAACTTTCAAAGATTTCAGCATTCATAAGCTGTTTCTGCATTCATGATGTGCATATTTATATGAATGTATATGCTGTATAAATGCAATTATGCACATATTTGCCCACTCGTATACCAGAAGGATGCAGAAAAGCATATTACATATTTCAATCATAGTCCTCAATATCATTAAGCTAAATAACTTATCGTTTTATTTGTTGATATGCAACTTCTTTTTTTTCTTTTTTTTTTTTTTTTTTTTTTTTTTACATTTTGAAATGAAAACCTAAACAATGCTCTGAATGCTCTGAACATGATGCTTGGAAAGAAGCATAGTAAGTGAAACAAAGAGATCATACACATATTGTACATTGCAAGAACAGCCTGTTATCATTAGACGAAGTTGCCCAAGGCTCTGTCTGACATGTCCTTAACACTGCCAGGGATGGAGCATTTTCTGCCCATGGCAGGGGGATTGGAACTAGATGATCTTAAGGTCCTTACCAACCATAACCATTCTGATTCTATGATTACCACGTCTTTGGGCAACATTTTACAGTGCCTCACCACCCGCTTCTGGCTCTGTGTGTACATGGTGATCTTCATAAATTTCAGCCTTGTAACCCTGTCCCAGAGCCTTCTTGAGTTTCCAGGGACACTGGGTACTCACAGGTGGCTTGCTTTTCATCACTGTGGGTGCAGAGGGCATGGGAGGTTTCAAGCATAAGAGCTCGACAGGGGAAACCATAGATTGCTGTTTATTATCATAGGAAGCATTGGGGGGAGGGGGGGGGGGAAGGCTCATGGAGTAGGCATTCCTTTGCTTTGACGAACTCAGGTTAGACCATCAGGGTAATAAGATCCTCAAAAATAACTGAAAATATCCAGAGGTGCCCAAGAGGATACTGTTTCATAGAATCATAGAATAGTTAGGGTTGGAAAGGACCTTAAGATCATCTAGTTCCAACCCCCGTGCCATGGACAGGGACACCTCACACTCAACCATCCCACACAAGGCTTCATCCAACCTGGCCTTGAACACCGCCAGGAATGGAGCACTCACAACCTCCCTGGCCAACCCATTCCAGTGCCTCACCACCCTAACAGGAAAGAATTTCCTCCTTATATCCAATTTAAACTTCCCCTGTTTAAGTTTTAACCCGTTACCCCTTGTCCTGTCACTACAGTCCCTGACGAAGAGTCCCTCCGCAGCATCCCTGTAGGCCCCCTTCAGATACTGAAAGGCTGCTATTAGGTCCCCACGCAGCCTTCTCTTCTCCAGGCTGAACAGCCCCAACTTCCTCAGCCTGTCTTCCTACAGGAGGTGCTCCAGTCCCCTGATCATCCTCGTGGCCCTCCTCTGGACTTGTTCCAACAGTTCCATGTCCTTTTTATGTTGAGGACACCAGAACTGCACGCAATACTCCAGGTGAGGTCTCACAAGAGCAGAGTAGAGGGGCAGGATCACCTCTTTTGACCTGCTGGTCACGCTCCTTTTGATGCAGCCCAGGATACGGTTGGCTTTCTGGGCTGCGAGTGTACACTGCAGGCTCATGTTCATTTTCTCATCGACCAGCACCCCCAAGTCCTTCTCTGCAGGGCCGCTCTGAATCTCTTCTCTGCCCAACCTGTAGCTGTGCCTGGCATTGCTCCCACCCAGGTGTAGGACCTTGCACTTATCGTGGTTGAACTTCATAAGGTTGGTATCAGCCCACCTCACAAGCGTGTCAAGGTCCCTCTGGATGGCATCCCTTCCCTCCAGCATATCAACCGGACCACACAGCTTGGTGTCATCGGCAAACTTGCTGAGGGCGCACTCAATCCCACTGTCCATGTCAGCGATGAAGATGTTAAACAAGACCGGTCCCAACACCGATCCTTGAGGGACACCACTCGTTACTGGTCTCCAGCCGAACATCGAGCCATTGGCCACAACTCTTTGTGTGCGGCCGTCCAGCCAGTTCTTTATCCACCGAGTGGTCCATCCATCAAATTGATATCTCTCCAATTTAGAGAGAAGGATGTTGCGTGGGACAGTGTCAAACGCTTTGCACAAGTCCAGGTAGATGACATCAACTGCTTTACCCTTATCCATCAGTTCTGTAGCCCCATCATAGAAGGCCACCAAATTGGTCAGGCAGGATTTCCCCTTAGTGAAGCCATGCTGGCTGTCACCAAACACCTTGTTGTTTTTCATGTGCCTTAGCATGCCATCCAGGACAATGTGCTCCAAGATTTTACCAGGCACAGAGGTGAGACTGACTGGTCCGTAATTCCCCAGGTCTTCCATTCTCCCCTTCTTGAAAATGGGGGTTATATTTCCCTTTTTCCAGTCATCGGGAATTTCACCTGACTGCCATGATTTTTTTCATTGATAAAACTATGAACAAGGACTTGGGGGTGCTGGTCGATGAGAAAATTAACATGAGTCGGCAGTGTGCGCTCGCAGCACAGAAAGCCAACCGTATCCTGGGCTGCATCAAAAGGAGCATGACCAGCATGTCAAAGGAGGTGATCCTGCCCCTCTACTCTGCTCTTGTGAGACCTCACCTGGAGTATTGTGTGCAGTTTTGGTGTCCTCAACATAAAAAGGACATGGAACTGCTGGAACAAGTGCAGAGGAGGGCCACGAGGACGATCAGGGGACTGGAGCACCTCCTGTAGGAAGACAGGCTGAGGAAGTTGGGGCTGTTCAGCCTGGAGAAGAGAAGGCTGCGTGGGGACCTAATAGCAGCCTTTCAGTATCTGAAGGGGGCCTACAGGGATGCTGGGGAGGGACTCTTCGTCAGGGACTGTAGTGACAGGACAAGGGGTAACGGGTTAAAACTTAAACAGGGGAAGTTTAAATTGGATATAAGGAGGAAATTCTTTCCTGTTAGGGTGGTGAGACACTGGAATGGGTTGCCCAGGGAGGTTGTGAGTGCTCCATCCCTGGTGGTGTTCAAGGCCAGGTTGGATGAAGCCTTGTGTGGGATGGTTTAGTGTGAGGTGTCCCTGTCCATGGCAGGGGGGTTGGAACTAGATGATCTTGAGGTCCTTTCCAACCCTAACTATTCTATGATTCTATGATTCTTATACTGAATATAAAAAAGCTTCCAAAAGATTCTTGCTTTAATAATACCTTTGACATCCTTAACATGGTAATAATTTTCATCATGTGAAAGGAGGAATAAAGTCTTTAAGATACCTAGAACTGTTTTTTGGCTTAAAAATCCCTTGTTTCCCTTTGGATAGAGGGATGATGCATGTATTAACATGTAGATGCTTAAACAAGTGGGTGCTACTCGGTGTGATCTCACCCTTGCACAGACTATCCCAGTTTGTCTTGTATCTCTTTTGCTCTGCTAAATGATTCTGCATTTGTCAGATCCCCTTCTGCTGTAAGCTCTTTAACTGCCAGCAAAACACAGGTTGTTGCTGCTATTTAGATAGACTGAATAGCATAATTTTTATCTCCGATCTTGGAACAGGGGATAGACACAAGAGACTGCATACCCCATCCCTGGTGACTTTTACAATATTGATAGTAAATCAGAAAGTCTGAATCAAACACAGCTCATTCCTACTTTGTAGGAGAGTACTGACCCAGTCTAAAAATTTTGCCAGGTTCTTGTTGTTTTACTTAATGGTGAAGGAATACAAAGAATCATGCACAATGACAGCTTCAAGATGGAGCTGAGAATAATCAGGAGGTTCAAACAGCTGGTGTAATTGATTATGAAATCGCTCTGCACCCTGAACAAATGTTTCATAAGCTTCATACTGTGCTACTTGATCACAGCTAACAGATCTGTACTGTACTACATACTGTCTAGACCCAAGCCTATAGACTGGCCATTGCCAATGCTGAACATGCTCAGTGGAAGCTGTGGGGCAGTCCCCTTCATCACCTCTGGTACATTTGGGGGTGGAAGGTAAAACTGGCCTTGAAAATCAGTTGTCAGGACTAGGAAATGAAGCATCTGCTTGCTCTGTAAAGGGCTGCAATAACAGCCACCAGAACAAACTTCACCAGTACGAAAGATTTGTCTGTTTAAAAGGACATAAACGGTTACACAGAGATGTTAATCAATGGCTGTAGCACTTGAAATGAGAGCACACCTGTGAAACTAAAGATCTCAAATATCATAAAATCATGGGATAGTTAGGGTTGGGAGGTACCTTAAGATCATCTAGCTCCAACACCCTTGCAATCCATTTAACCAGAATTTTAAACCGGATGTGTATGCACATGTCTGCTTCTGTCCATATAGATTACATAAAGTACAGTTTACTAGTGTTCTTTCCTGAGTTTGGTATGAAAACTGGTGAAAAATTGACATTCTAACATCATTTCTTCCAGAAATGGTACTTTCCTTACGCATTTTGCAGCAGTACTTAATATCAGTGCATATGCTCGACAACATGACCAGTTTGCTCTGAAAGTAAAAGTGCATAATTTAGTGACATATGGTTGATAACTGTACAAACAACATAGCAGGAATGGCCCAGGCCTGTGTACAATGTGAAAAATTATTTTCTAAAAGCTGTATACCATCAAGATGTGACAGAGATTTGCGCTGTCAGGGAAGACTGCTTTTCTCATAATACCAGCTACAGCTCTTGAAGTCACAAACATGCACTTATTTTATTGTACTGTTTGTTGGCAGAACTCTTTAAGAACCCATAGCAAGTAGGTTGATTGATGTCATCAGATAGTACATGGTGATGGATGTGGTAAAGCTGTCTCTCTTCTGGGTTTTAACCACATTATTGAGTCTGCCTAATGTCTTTCTCATAGTCAGGGAAATAAAGATGGAAAGAGTTAATACAAGGGTAACATAATTTGCAAGCAGCTATTGTAAGATGGAGCTCTATCCACTTTCAGGTAACATCACAACATTTCTTCCCTTCTAATGCTTGAAGTAGAGTATTTTTCTTGAGATACCCATTCTATGCCATAATCCGTAAGACTGATTTAAGAAGCTTTAAGATTAACATGGACAATGATAAGCCTAATAAGAAAGTGTATTTTGATCTGTGTTTAATTTGACTGCTGGCTGTACCTGAGAAGACAAGGTATGTCAGCTAAGGTAATTGCCAAATGAAAATAAGTAATGCTCTTAATCTACTTTGCTTCTTGGAAAGCCTTTTGACAGCTATTAGTAAAAAAACACTGAAATCAATAGAAATTGTAGTTGGGAAGTGTTTATAACATATAAAGTTTCAGACTACTTTGAGCGTTTATTTATAAACCAGCAAAAAGACCTAGAATTTTATCATGAGTACTAAAAACAATCAAGTAAAAAATTACAACACAAATAAAACCGTATAAATCTATATAAAAAGAACAAAAATCTGTACATACTGTGCCCACAAAAAAAGTTGATTCTGCTAGAATTGTGTCATCTGTCTATACTGTTTGCATTAAATTTACCAGATATCACCTGCCAGGTCCTCAGAAAGTCTGTAGATAAAAGGTAGTAAACCATTTTGTATGTTTTAGTTTGTTTACAATCAAAGTAATAGGACAAAAGTTTCAAACAGCTTTTAAATAAAAGTATTCATATTAATTGATTTTTGCAGTGTTATTATAATGCAATACAAGATAATTTAAAAACTTTCATGTTTCTGTGAATGGTGTAAATGTTGTACTTAGTTGCTTAAAATTTAGTGTCTGTTAATACAAGCTATTAACGTTGAAAAGTGAATGTCTGGAAAGCAGGGAGGATGGATATCATATAGGCATCCTTACAGGCAAGCTTTATAGATCTTGACTAAAAGGATAAAATTACTGAAGGATAGGCATATTGATTCTTCATTAAGTGCATGCATGGCCTAAAGTAATTTCCAGATGAAATAGGCAGTGAATGAGCAATAAAGCTAGTCAAGGAGCAGCAGTTTGTTCGATTCATCCACAGTAAAAGAGACAGGTGCAAAGGACCATGGCCTTTAAGGACATCAGAAGGATATATTTTAGCCTTTTGATTTAATCCAGATGAAGAACTGAGTTATAGTACCATTGCTACTACTACTACTACTATTATTACTATCATTATTATTAATAATGAGGAAGTTTTACTTAGTGAAACTCTAGAGCCTTTATCAGTTTTATCTTCTGATGTTGTCATATTTCTAAAAGCCTTAACTATTAAATGTGAAATAAATTTAGAAGCAAGGCTGCATATACATTGTGAAAATTTACAAAGAATTAAGTGGTAAATTACAACTATCTTGGAGTAACAGTCTGTATCAGCAGAATTCTGTGACTTCCAGTAGAGTCAGCTGTAGGTGGAATGACATTATATGAATGTAAGCTTTTCGTGTTAGAATTTAGACCAGAGGAGTGTATGTTATGGCTTTCAGTTCTAGCTCCAGAAGCATGATAGTCTTCTGTTAAAACCTGTGTTATACTCATCAGGTCTAAACAGATGTCTAGAATGACACTTAAAAACTCTAAGTGCAGACAATTAGGGAAGCGAGGAATGATTTAGGTGTGTATTTCAAAGTGAACTAAATAATTCATTTGGCTGTCTGAACTGTACTTGATTTGTTAGATGTTCATCGACTGTACTGGGGGCTTAAATACCTAACAAGCTTATAGACACTTAAACGTAATTCTACTCTCAGATGTATTCCATTCTTAGGCTTGTATATTTTCTTCTGTTTTCACATTTTATTTCATAGTAGTCACAATCTCCCTTCAGAGTAAACCAGGATGTAATTTACCAATCAGATGTAGACATCTACATGGCAAATATTTTCACTTAAGCTGATCACCACACGCTCTCTTTCAGTCACTTAGAAGAGCTGCTGTTGAAAGACTGTTATTCATCCTCCTATAGATGCCTCAAGGTAACCCAATTATCTCCTTAAAGGTGTCTAACGACATTAAATGCACTCTTACGATACCCTATCTGAGTTTTAGTTGCCAGTTTAGAAAGTCAGTTTGTCCTGTTTCTTTATCTGCAAGCACTGTGTGGATATCAAAAATATCCTAGGGGATCTCAAATCATACTTGACATCAAGCTGAAATAACAGAATCAAGTTGCTAAAAGAAGTCATATTTGTTGTGGAAAGGTATGCTGCTTTCCATTGACTCTGATGGTCACATAGGATGATTTTCAACTTGTCAATATAGAATCATAGAATAGTTAGGGTTGGAAAGAACTTTAAGATCATCTACCTCCAACTCCCCTGCCATGAGCAGGGACATCTCACACTAAACCATACCACTCAGGGCTTTATCTAACCTATAATATAGTTGTTGTTATCAGCACTGTTCCCAGGCCGAAAGTCAAAAGCACAGCACTGCACCAGCTACTAAGAAGGAGAAAATATGACTGCTACTGCTAAATACAGGGCAGTTGTTCAAGTATTATGAGGATAAAAATTCCCAGATATCTTCTACTTAATTTTTCAACCCACAATTCATTTGCTGACTTTATGATACCAGTACATTAAGCATTATGTATGCTGATAAAAATAACTGAACTTGAGAAACTGGGAGAAAAAGCCTATAAGTGGATCAGAGAGGATAATGCTTTCTCTCAAGACTTCTGAGTATGTAAGTTCTTTTGCTATGAAAAGGACTCTCTGTTAAGAAACAGTTCAACTGGAAACCTGTGGAAGACTCCTGTTAAGCTGGGAAGACTCATGTTAAACTGAGAAGACTGAAAATGAAGTAGATAAGTTCAGAATCTTACTGACCCTACTGAAAATTAAATGAAACTGATACAATTAGAACATAATGAGATAGTGAAGCTTTATCACTCAGTTGATTCAGTATTGTTATCTAGAGGAAGACTTAACAGAGAAAACCAATTATATGCTAATTATTAGCACCAGACTGATGGGGTTTAACAGGTACACGTATAAACAATAATGCAAGAAAGATGTCTGCTGGAAATTTCCATCAGCATATAAAGAGCTAAATTCGAAGATTACTGTCAAAAACACAGAAGTGGGAATTTTATTATTATTTACGCATACATGTGAGAATAGATGCACATATGCACATGTATCTATTATTCAAAACATTTACATAATATTTTCCTGTCTCTGAGTTCACACCGCAAATTATTTACCTAATATATTTCCTGTCTTGTACTCAGATACTCTTCTTCAAAACATGAAATTACTACTTTTTCTTATTACTACTTTTTTATTCAAGGAGTTCGTGAAGCACAAAATTCTAACCTGTGCTTCCAGATGACAGGCTTCAGTATATGCGCTGGGGCCCAAAATTAGCCCTTGTTGCCTGGTGCTTCCTGATAATGTTAGATATGCAGGGTTTAGTAACACCATAGAGACAGCAACTAAATTACTTTGTTGAATCTAAAGGAATGAGAAAATAAATCTGAAATACCTAGATTAAAAAAAAAAAAAACCCAACAAAAAACAAAACCAACAAAGTAACAGCAAAACTTAATGCTTAGAGTAATTTTTTTTTTACAAGTTTTCTGCTGTTCAACTTCTGTCCGGAATTGTTTGTGCTCTTTCCACTCTATTAAGGCTGACGCTATGTTAACAGAAACACAATAGACAGTTGTTGCTTTTCCCTTTTTTGACATGTCATTTTCTTAAAGGGACTCCTAATATGATGCAAACATTTCACAGGGACTGAAATCAACATGCCTCAAAATGTCTTTCTTTGTACTGCTGAAATAGCTCTTTCTGATAAGGAAGGCAAGAAGTAGCTTTAGTATTTGTAATTCGTACCATTCATAAATAATCACATCTGACTGTGCTATAAATGTTTTGCAGAATCTTCAGTAGAAAGTGCCACTATTGAACAACTATGCAACATGTATGGGTAAGATCCAAAAAGACATAAAGGATTTTGACAGCAGAAGACTTGATTTCTCTATTCTCATTCCAGGTGAATACTATGTTATTTATAGGTGACTTCACTGATTTATTGGGACTTCTGTCAGACTTCAACTCTGTAGGAAGACAAGTGGTGGAACCAGGCCCAGAATAAATTGATATCACTGCCATTTACACAAATAATTAACCTTCAGAGATCATTGACACAAACAACATTGCTGCCAAAAACACATCTTCTAATTTTTGGAGAATCGGTGATAGATACAAGCTTGTAGTGAACCTTCAAACACTGATGCATGATGGATAAGATCTGCATTAATCAGGAGAATAATATTTTGACAGTTCATTTTAGCAGTTCAAGTGTAACAGAGTTTCTCAGACAATTTGGGAATTGTTAAATATATTCACCTTTTGTCCCACTAGAAACGTAGACGGGTACAATCATTTAGGTTGGAAATGACACTATGATCAAGTCCAACTGTAACCCTGACACTGACAAGTTCACCTATGTCTCTAAGCACCACAGCTACACATCTTTTGAATAACTGCAGGGACGGCTGCTGAACCGTGAGCAGCCTGTTCCAATGCTTGACAACACTGAAGAATTCTTTCATATCATCTAAACCTCTCCTGGCATAACTTGAGGCCATTTTCTCTTGTCCTATAACTTTTTACTTGGGAGAAGGGACTGACACCTGCCTCACTAGAACCTCTTTTCACATAGTTGTAGAGAGCAATAAAGGGCCTTCTCGAGCCTCTTTTTTTCTCCAGGATAAGCAACCCCAGTTTCTTCAGCCACTTCTCATAAGACATGCACTCTAGGCTCTTCACTAGCTTTATTGCCATTCTTTACAGACACTCTAGCACCTCAATGTCTGTGCTGTGAGGGACCCAAAACTGGACACAGTATTTGAAATGCGGTCTCACATGTGCTAAGTACAGATGGATAGTCACTTCCCTAGCCCTGCTGGCCACACAATTTCTGATACAAGACAGGATGCTGTTGGCCTTCTTGGCCATCTGATCACACTGCTGTTGCATGTGCAGCTGGCTGTCAAACAAAACTTCCAAGCCCTTTTCCACCAGGCAGCTTTGGTGCCACCAAAGCCACTCTTCCTCAGACCTGTAGTTTTGAGTGGGGTTGTTGTGACCCAAGTGTTGGACCTGGCACTTTGCCTTGTTGAACCTCATGCAATCAGCGTAGGACCACAGATCCAGCCTCTCCAGATCCTTCTACAGAGCCTCTCTAACCTCAAGAATATCAACACTCACACCCAACTTGGTATGATCTGCAAATTAGCTAATTAGCACATGATTAGAAACAATTTGTATGTAATATTGGGGGGAAAAATACTCCCTTAATAGTGTTGACTGCATTGCTACATTACAAGCTAGACATAATTGCCTTTCTTTGAACACATACTATCCTCTAGAGAGCAAAGGCCTGACTCCTTTCACTGACCAGTGATAATCAATTGAATTCGTTGTCATTGTGGTTTTGTCTTTTAAAGAAATACTACTGCAGCTACTAGGCATAGGACTTGGTGATGATACATGTGTCAAAAGAAAAATCACGGGAAAACATTTATTTTGTTAATGGTCACACCTACACAATTAAGCACTAACTATTCTCTTCCGCAGTCTTCCCTTTTTAGAAGACACGCAGCATCTATGCTTTTTAACTGGCACATTTTAAAACCCTGGGATTTCCATTTGAGGAAAAGACATTGCGGATTTCAGACATGAGTACATTCTTAAGCAAAAGTTGTTTGACTCAGAGTTTACAGAAAATAGAATATTGACATACATTCAGCACAAGTGCTTCACTGAGAACCTAAATGTCATTCTTAGCATACTGACAGTTTGCTTAACTATACCATATTCCTCCTATTTTGTGAGAAGTTACTGCCAACTATACAGGGCCACATTCAGTAATGCAAAACTGTGGGTGCTGCGGCACTCTTTCCCATTTGTATTTTTTTATTGTTATGGTTATACGCACTTATAAATTCTAGTATTATGCTGTGCACAACCCAGCCCTCCTACCTTATTTTTATTCTGATCACCTCAGAAAAAATCCTGAGATAACAACAACAAACCAAAAACCAACAATTTGGTGGCCTTCTATGATGGGGCTACAGAACTGATGGATAAGGGTAAAGCAGTTGATGTCATCTACCTGGACTTGTGCAAAGTGTTTGACACTGTCCCACGCGACATCCTTCTCTCTAAATTGGAGAGATATCAATTTGATGGATGGACCACTCAGTGGATAAAGAACTGACTGGACGGCCGCACACAAAGAGTTGTGGCCAATGGCTCGATGTTCAGCTGGAGACCAGTAACGAGTGGTATCCCTCAGGGATCGGTGTTGGGACCGGTCTTGTTTAACATCTTTGTCACTGACATGGACAGTGGGATTGAGTGCGCCCTCAGCAAGTTTGCCGATGACACCAAGCTGTGTGGTCCAGTTGATATGCTGGAGGGAAGGGATGCCATCCAGAGGGACCTTGACACGCTTGTGATGTGGGCTGATGCCAACCTTATGAAGTTCAACCATGACAAGTGCAAGGTCCTACACCTGGGTCGGAGCAATCCCAGGCACAGCTACAGACTGGGCAAAGAAGAGATTCAGAGCGGCCCTGCAGAGAAGGACTTGGGGGTGCTGGTCGATGAGAAAATGAACATGAGCCGGCAGTGTGCGCTCGCAGCCCAGAAAGCCAAGCGTATCCTGGGCTGCATCAAAAGGAGCATGACCAGCATGTCAAAGGAGGTGATCCTGCCCCTCTACTCTGCTCTTGTGAGACCTCACCTGGAGCATTGCAAGCAGTTCTGGTGTCCTCAACATAAAAAGGACATGGAACTTCTGGAACAAGTGCAGAGGAGGGCCACGAGGATGATCAGGGGACTGGAGCACCTCCCATATGAAGACAGGCTGAGGAAGTTGGGGCTGTTCAGCCTGGAGAAGAGAAGGCTGCGTGGGGACCTAATAGCAGCCTTTCAGTATCTGAAGGGGGCCTACAGGGATGCTGGGGAGGGACTCTTCGTCAGGGACTGTAGTGACAGGACAAGGGGTAATGGGTTAAAACTTAAACAGGGGAAGTTTAGATTGGATATAAGGAGGAAATTCTTTCCTGTTAGGGTGGTGGGACGCTGGAATGGGTTGCCCAGGGAGGTTGTGAGTGCTCCATCCCTGGTGGTGTTCAAGGCCAGGTTGGATGAAGCCTTGTGTGGGATGGTTGAGTGTGAGGTGTCCCTGCCCATTGCAGGGGGGTTGGAACTAGATGATCTTGAGGTCCTTTCCAACCCTAACTATTCTATGATTCTATGATTCTATGAAAATAGTGTGGATCTTGAAATTTCACCTCCTTTCCCTCTCTGCCTCTGAGGTGTGCAGCCAAGAAAGGCAATCTTGTTAGACGAAAAATCACTGAGGAGAAGAAAATGCCTACTGACATACTTACAGAGAAATTTTCTGCCAGCCTGGGAGCTGTGAGCCCAGGAACTAGGCCTGGGAACAAGAAGCATCCTTGAAAAGTGCAGCTGGCACCTTTGAAGTACAGCTGGGTACCTAGAAACAGGACACATCCTAATTGTAAAATCAAGGAACTGTAATGAACTTACCATTTGAAAAGGTGGAAAAATAGCCTGTAAAAATGGGTAAAACTCGTAACTTCCATTGGCTGTTTCCATGGCAAGAAGAGGATAAAAAGAAAAACAACTCCAAAACCCAGAAAAGAAACAAAATCATGTCTTATTGGCTGCCCCATGTGGAAAAACTGGAAATAAGAGCACCTATTGGTTGCTGAAAGTGGTGATGTTTTACACCTCCTGATGTCTTCATTATATAAAAAGGACTTAATTTTATCTAAAACATAGCCTCTCTTTTGAAAACCTCCTGTGCTGCATGTCCTTTTCTTCTCCTGAACAGGCTGAACTCTGTGCATGAAGCTCCTGTGAGATCTTAGACCCTTGCAGAGCATATTTAGCTGACTCCAAACTCCTTGTCCTGCATCATCTGTGAAATTAGACTGTTATTTTATGGGTTCCTCTCTGGACCTACTTCTGGGGTCAGTTCAGTTTGTCCTCCCATTTTTGGGGTGGTTGCATCCTTTCTAAGGGATAAAGCTTCCATGTCCTTGTGTGTTATGGAATCCTGCGAACCCACCACAGTAGTAATCTTTACACACTTGCAGGCTGATTAACCTTTCATGTCATTACATGCTTTAACACAGTGACAGCTTCTAGTGAAGTAGATTCCCTGAATGGCTTCTGAACACACTGCTGATGATGACTGAAGTGTTACAATGGTAGAAATCTCACAACAGTGGAAAACTCCTTAGGCTTTTCACTCTCTTCCTTTCAAATCATCCTGTGCAGGGTCAGATGAGTATTATATGTCTTTATTCCACCATCAGAAGCCAAAACTAAGGAATCATTTTTGCCACTGCATTCTTGATACAGGCTTCTAATGGTACTCTGTACCTAATAGTCACTGCATGTACTTTATGTATTATTTAGTACAGCTAAACGTTTTGAATTCACAGATAGTATTCTGTACTGGAATGGGAGACTGTACTTAAACATTGTTAATACTTATTTACATGTTTGCATCAGTGCCTCTTAGGTAAAAATATAAGAAGAACAAGATAAATTAAAAAGCCAAGTATAGTAATGGATCTTTATTCAGGTTGCACATTGCTATCACTAGACATACTAGTATTCATCATCAGCCTTAAAAAGGAAACCTATATTACTGTTTTCTCAGAAAAGCGCATCTTGTATGTCTTTGTGTGTACATATATCTGTAGCAGCCTTCCAATATCTGAAGGGGGCCTACAAGGATACCGAAGGGGGGCTCTTTTCTTCATCAGGACCTGTAGCGGTAAGACAAGGGGTAATGGGGTTAAACTTAAGCAGGGGAAGTTCAGGTTGGGTATACAGAAGAAGTTCTTCACTGTGAGTGTGCAAGGCACTGAAACTGGTTGTCTGAAAAAATAGTAAATGCTCCATCCCTGTCAGTGTTCAAGGCCAGGTTGGACAGAGCCCTGGGTGGTGTGGTCTAGTGTGAGGTGTCCCTGCTTATGGCACTGGAGGATCTTAAGATCCTTTCCAACCTGTCCTGGGTTCAGCAGTAGCAGCAATTTTTCTCCTTCTCAGTAGCTGTTGCAGTGCTGTGGTTTTGACTTTCAGCCTGGGAACACTGATAACACCAATGGTTTTAGTGGTTGCTAAGTCATATTTACTCTGACCGAGGACTTTCTGAGCCTCATGCTCTGCCAGAGAGGAGGGGAAGCCGTGAGGAAGCAGAGACAGGACACCTGACCCAAACTGACCAAAGAGGTATTCCATACCACAGCATGTCAAGCCCAGGATGTAGAGCTGGAGACAGTTACCTGGAAGGGCTAGATCACTGCTTGGTCTGGGTAAGAATCGGTCAGCGGGTGGTGAGCAGTTGTATTCTTTTCCCTTGTTATTTCTCTTATCATTATTATTATTGGTGGTAGCAGTAGTGATTTGTGTTATACCTTAGTTACTGGACTGTTCTTATCTCAACCCATGGGAGTTACATTCTTTCTATTTTCCTCCCCATCCCTCTGGGAGCTGCGGGGGGGGAAGTGAGCAAGCGAGACTGCGTGGCTAACTGAGTTTAAACCACGACATGACCCTAACTGCTCTATGATTCGATGGAAAGGGATAGTATCAGAGAGTGTGACACCTGCAACTGTATGAATGTCATGCATCAGCGTTGACTGTCTGCACTCTTCTTCATCTCTCTTCTGAAGTCTTAACTATAGATAAAATCTAAATAATCTATATTTTGTCTGTGTGAACCAAAGCCTTCAGCATAACTAATTCTTACTGTGTGAAATCTCTATGCTAGTATATGTGCCAAAACATTATATGGCAGAACTGTTCAGACATCAAAGCAAACATTAATACCATGACATATACAGAAAACCACCAACAAAAAAAGAACAAAATAATTCTTAAGTCTGAAAAACTACACTGGCATCTTGCAGCTGGGGAAAAAAAAAAGGCTCTACTATTGATGTTTACTTTGGTAAATTCTGTAATATCTTCATTGCTGGATTTTAGAAAAAGAATCTTGAAATGTAGATATTTTCTGGCTGAAGTTAAGAATGGCAGCCCCAAACAAACAAACAAAAAAGATACCCTTTCCTAGCAAAGTAGCAATTCAGTGACACATACTTCATTACCAGAATCAAGAGTGTAGAGTGGGCTTTAAACATCAGACCATCATTAAATCACAGAACAAAAAGAACAAAAAATTCTTTGAACAAAAAAAATATCATAAATTCTTACATGGGTGTCATTGTCCTGTATTTTGCTGTGTTGTTTTGTTTGGTTTTTTTTAAAGAATGTAACTGTGCAGGCTCCTTCTCTAATACCAAGGATTGCTGCTGTTGTTGATTCATTTTGCTTTGTCTTTTTTGTGGTTAGGATGACCCTTTGTTAATCATAAACCTGATTTCATGTCACACTGTCCCTGAAGTTCTTATAATGAACCAAACCTCTATTTGCTGTGTAGCTGCTGAGAAAATAATGTCAAGCCAACTGTGGGCTTGGGAAGATTTCTGAAGTGTTTCTGAAGCCTGAAAGTAACTGAGACTGTGGAATGCCTTTGCCCTAGGAGGTGTCAGACATAAGCTCTGCTCTAAATCTTACTCAGTAATAGGGTTTGAACTTCATGGGAAGCTTTCTAAAATTTGGGTTAATTCCAAAAGGCTGAAATTAAACAGCAAGCAGACAAAGAAAACCAGCATTTCTCATGGGCTGATGTGCAGCTGTCCAATGAAACTGGCATTCCTAGACCAACATAGAGCACATCAAAGACAAATGACACAATATTATACAGTCTAGCTGGAGAAAGAACTGTAGAGTGTCCACTTCTCCTTCATAGCATGATCAGACTTGCCTATTTCATGCCTGCCAAGTATGTTTTTAGGCTGCCCTTAAATCCTTCAGTTTTGGAGACTTGTAATATATTTTGGACAATCTATTCCAGTTTTCCTAATGCCCAATTGAAATCTCCATTGCTGCACTTAAGCTTGTTATTTCTGCTCTTATTCATCCTGAGATTAACATACCTGTGTGAAAACAAGAAAACTGAAGAGTTTACTATTTTGACTGTACATATTTATTGTTTTTATGTTTCTCCAATCCCCATTAATCTAGGTGTTCCATATTTATACATTATGATTTTTGTTAAATAATTGAAATTAACAAGTCATTTTTTTCTCATGTAGACTTAGTGAAAAGTGAAAGACATTCTAGCAAAATATTTTGGGAGTTCAGAAAAGAAGTTGATAAATCTGAATATTCGGCAGCATAGTGAAACAATTATGAGTTCTGAAAATTCAGTAATACTCTGTGTAGCCATGTTATAAATCACATTGTAAATAACTGCATAACTAGGTTGCAAACATTATTTTTAGTGAAAGTGAATTTGTAATCTGTACAGATAGTGCTATTGTTTCTGATAAAATGGAACTTATTTCTGCCTTCTGGAGTATTCATAACGACTCTTGAAACTTTATGTGAAACAGAGGACATAATTTGGTTCATAATAGCAAAATCTTCCTGCAAGACCAAAAAATACACATAAAACGAAGAGTGTGAACAATTCTTTAATATTCTTAGATTTCTAGAAAAGAAATACTACTATTGATACAGCATTTTAAAGCAGCGACAATGAAATCCTGTTTTACTAGCGTTCATTAAATGGCACATTGATTTATTCAGTGAGTTTATGTCATTGATGAAGTTATTAAACAGTATGGGTGCCAATACGGACCCATAAGGGATACCACTCATCACTAATCTCCATCTGGACATTGAGCTGTTGACAACTACCCTCCAGTTCTTCATCAACCTAATATGCCATCCATTAAATCCTTCCCTCTCTAATTTAGAGTAGGATGTTGTGAGGGACCATGTCCAAAGGCCTTACAGAGGTCCAGATGAACAACATCCATAGCTCTTCCCTTGTCCACTGATGCAGTCATCATAGAAGGCCACTAACTTTGTCAGGCAGGACTTGGCCTTCCTGAAGCCATGCTGGCTATCTTACATCACCTACTTTCCTGTCCTCCATGTGCCTTAACATAGCTTCTAGGTGGATCTGATCTGTGATCTACCCAGGCACAGAGGGGAGGCTGACAAGTCAGTAGTTCTCAGGGAAATTTTGTTTTTTTGACAATATAACTATTTAAACAATTTGTACGTATTTCAAAAATGAATGTGATGTTTCCCTTTTTCCAGTCACCGGGGATTTGACCTCACTGCCATGATTTTTGAAGTATGATGGAGACTAGCTTGGCAACTACATCAGCCAACTCCCTCAGGATTTGGCGATGCATCTTGTCAGGTCCCATGGAGTATGTTCAGGCTCCTCAGGTGGGCAGATACCTTATCTTTTATTACAGTGGGAGGGACTTTGGTCACCCAGTCTCTGTCTTGCCATCCATTCACTCAAGAGGTGTGGGAGTGAGGTTGCCAGTGAAAACTGAGGTAAAAAAGTTGTTGAGTCCCTTGGCCTTCTCCCCATACATCATTACCCGTTTACCAGTTTTGTTCATTGGGCCTGGGGAGTTTACACTTTCTTGGACCTTCCTTTTTTATCTGCCATACCTACCTACAGGAGGTCTTGACTCATCCATCTTAGTCCTACAGCCTTTGTTTCCTGATTTCTTACACCTGGGGATCTTGCACTGCAAGAAAAGCATCCTTAAAAATCTGCCAGCTTTGTTACGTTGCCTTGTTCCTGAAGGCAGTTTGTCAAGGGGTTTTGTTGAGCATACTTAATTTAATCCAAATGTTTTCCCTTCAAAATATATTTTTCTCAGAATTTCTAATACAAATTGTCTCCCTTCTCTCCTGTGGCACCTATAATATATTCATAGTTATACTGATCCTCACTGCACTGAATACAGAAGAGTTATGAAAAATCCAGGCTCTATATATTTCAGTGTCAATAGCAACTTTGCTCTTATGAAATTAATACATTCCTAATTCCATTAACCTTGGCTTTACTGGTCCTCCTGAAAACCTCTTTTGTTGTATTCTTTGCCTACTATCAAATTTCAAGCAGTGTCTATGTAGAATTAGGAAGAAAAATCCTTGCTGAACATTTCTTG